>NC_064628.1:766961324-767630324 GCF_023864275.1 Schistocerca cancellata
GAACCTCCCTTTGCGACTAGCGCCTGGTGATGGCAGACTGAGCATGTAATTCTGGCAGCATATATGCTAGCTTGGTGGCTGTTTTGCCCTCCAAGACCAAGTGCAAGGCTCAACTTTTGAACAACCCTGATATCATTGCTCAGTTTCACTATTGTATCAGCAACTCCACAGACCTGGCAGTATGTAAATTGTGTTGAAACTACTCCTTTCAGAAGCTGTGGGAGCAACTTCTGCAATGTCAGTGTGCTGAATACATGTTCTTCCACCAGTGTACCTAGTTACTGAGGTATCTTGTGACATCCTCCGTAGCACATAAGGGTCATCTGCTTCACCAAGTGGAATTGTTGCACAACATACCTCTCCTGTTCTGGAGACTGAGTCCGTGGGATCAACTGTTTACATTTCTGGAAAAATTCTTAACAATACATTTTGCAGTTTTACATACGTATACAGTATGCTCTGATTCTCCTTATTCTAATCCAGAGTGAACCACAGTTTTCATTGAGTGTTTATTAATGTAATTATTATTCCTAATATTAAGCCAGTCTCCTTGGCAACTGATGCATGAGCTCAAGTGGTGGGGCAGCTTGCATCTAAAATAGATACAGATTACACAAAGTAGAGTCAGAACTATGATGATACCAGAAATCAAGACACTCATTGTCATGACTTTACTACATTGTTGATCATGGTATTGCTGTACATGTTAGAGCAATTACTCCATGGTAATGTGTCCCTCTTGACTTGCCATTTGCCCACTGAACAACCTAATTTTTAACACAGAGGCATTATTACACTGAATCATCACATAGGCAACCAGTAAAATAAAATTATGAAACCCTTTATTTTTAATAAATTCCCTTAACAAATCATTTAAGAGCAAATGGATCTACTCAACTGATTTCTCATGCTTAGTATTTCCCCTAATTTGTTTCATGCCTCCTTTACTCACTTTTTTGGTGCAACATTTGAAACTTTGTCTTTGCGACAGAAGTGTTTGTTTCATTTTTACTGTGAATACATCCCAAAAACTACATTCTCACAAAAAACCACTTGTGGTGCTACTACATGTAATATGTTGACTGGTAATTTCCCTTATTCCCCTTTCACCAAAGCTAATTACAGATCGAATCCTCGTAAAGCTCTGCTTCCTTGTACCTTTCAGCACTACATCTTGTGAACTGAATCCTAATGACTGTTACAGTGATCATTTGGTTCATCCTTTATGGCAAGAGAACCTTGTGACAATGCATTATTGGGAGATGTCTCCACCAGCTGAAACAATGTCCCACTGAGTTCCAATGTGCACTGTGAGGGATCAGTTTTCACTCGATTGTTTTTTTCTTTTCTCTCTTCTTTAGTGCATATTACATTCAAGTATCATCAACTTTAAGAACCTCCTGATCCTCAGGCACATATTCTGTAAGGATTCAGCCTTGCCAGCCCAGTCACTCCTCTTACAAGCGCTTTTCCTCTTTTATATCCCTTCCCCTCTCCGCCCTTAAGAGGATGTGACAAGTGATGATGAATCTGCATCTGTCAGAAATAAATGCATATGTATCACTTCCTTATCCACAATGTCTGTAACATAATTAAAATCATTAATAGCTTCACGTGTATCCTTCATAGCATTTACAGCAAAATTAACATCTCCACCTGCGCGCTGCATGATGCGAAAATCATTGGCACAAGTATTCATGGTGCTTGGCCATTCAGGGTCAAACCTGGTCTAGGCTCCCCGGGTAGTACACAATACCTATTATCTCCAAATGATGTAGATACTACTCCAACTAATTAGGTCTACCTGTGTTGCTATTCACACCATCATGTACTTTAGTGTAGCACATATTTATTTTGTCTGTAATTATCAGTTCCTTCACACCGTGAATTTTCCCTAGATATTGGAGCTGTTAATTCTATAATCTTACTCCCTCCTGCTTCAGTTAAACTCACACTATTAACCTCTTTCCCTGACTTGTTGCTTTTGTGTAGGTACTATTTTTATTTTATCTCTCAAGTGCTTCTATATGCCTATTGTTTCTTATCCACGAATCAGCAAGTTGTCTAACCATTCGTGTCATCTGTCTCATCTTTATGTAAATGGGAGTAGGTAAACTGGGTACAGCCCTTTTCCCTTCCATAGCCTTTTATTTGCTGACATGTGATCACATTGTCTGCTCTCAGTGCAGATAATTGAGATGCTAACGTGCTCTGCGTTTCCTCAGAGGCAACACTATGTGTTTTTGACTCTGACATGATGGACCATTGGTCAGTTCCACAAAAAACAAATGACAAGATACCAAAATAGAATGATGAGGAAGCCACTTAAATATAATACTAACACAACACTTTGTACTGTAACTAATTCTCTGTTTGAATATCTGCTCATGATTATTACCTTACGCATGTCAAAACAACACATACCGTCACCCTAGTGCATGTTAATGCACCATGTTACAGCTGCTGATGTAGAGGTGGCAGCAACCAGTTCTGTCATCGAATGTAGAGGATGGTATGAGTGACTGCTATGGCGAAAGGTGTGGCTGGTAGGCAATAAGGTCAGGATATCTGCAACTCACCACACTGGGTGTGGCTGCAGTGATGTCAGCTGCCAGGTGATGATTTTCCATGGGAAAAGTACTTGTTGAAAAAAAAAATCACTTTATTTCATAACAAGCTATGGCTACAAACATGGTACCAAGAAGGTGGCCAATGCTCCCCACGACCTAGGCTGGCCACAGCATCGGCACAGGGGCTGTAGTGCTGATTCAGGAATGGAGAGGAGTGGCATGTGTCGTGGATGGTGGCAGGAGCACAGGGTGATGGTGATGCTTGTGCTCTCACAGGCTGATGAACAATGACAGCGTTTGCGTGATTGGACAGTGATGGCTGGGCAGATAGATGGCCCATGCTGGAATTCTGATCCACCAGGAACATGGCTGGCGGCATATGGTAGCTACCAAGTGTGTGGCCTGCCAGTGGAAAGGCATCAAGTTGGTAACATACAAATTTAGCACACATGGCTAATGGTTAGTGAAAACAGTGTCCGGCAGTAGCAGATCATTGACAATGTTGGCTCAAAGACTGGCACATACCTCCCTTGTGACTAGTGGCTAACAATGTCCGAGACTGAATTTCTAAATTTGGTGGTACCTATATATCTGGTAGCCTGGTCCACTGTCATTTCTGAAACGGTAGCACTTATACCCTCCAAGTTAAGGCGTCAGGCCCAAACATTGAGTAACCATAACACCATTGCTCTTTTTTTCCTGTCATATCGGCAATTTGACAGTCCTGGCAGTATTGTAATGGTGCTGGGTCTTCTCCTTTCAGAAGCCCTGTGGTTGACTTCTGCAATGTCAATGTGCCGAGTATGTATTCTTGCACTAGGACCTAATTACTGACATGTCTTGCGACACCCTCCTTATGACATCATTTTGCTGAGTTGTTCAAAAGAATTGCATGCTTTGCCAGACAGAACCTTGGTGCAACAAAGTTAACAGATATTAGTGAAGAAAATGGGGTTGCCAGCAAGCACACAGTTTGCCATGTGTGAAAGCAGTCTGAAGTTGGATGTCCATTGCTAGCACTGCAGAATATAGGTCCTTGGAGAGGACTGTTGCCTTCTTTATTCCTTATTGCTCTGTGAAAGGAGAGAGGTCAATGGTTAGATGTGAAAGTTATGCTATAAAGCAGCTTCACATAACTTTCATGTCTTGTTATTAGAGTGAGTTGTCAAATATTTAATTTTTGCTTATGTTACTCCATTTAAAAAGTAGATTATTGAGTTTCCAACTCTCATTATTCCTTATTATCCAAGTTGCAGAATATTTGTTTAAAAAAACAATAAAAGAATTTTAATGTTATGTGTTATGTTGTAAGTCCTCCACTCGCAGTTGCTTGACAACATTGACATTTTAAAAATATTTTTACCTAATTGTGGAACTGCCAATATATACACTACTGGCCATTAAAATTGCTACACCAAGAAGAAATGCATATGATAAATGGGTATTGATTGGACAAATATATTATATTAGAATTGACATGTGATTACATTTTCATGCAAGTTGGTTGCATAGATCCTGAGAAATCGGTACCCAGAACAACCACCTCTGGCCATAATAACGGCCTTGATAAGCCTGGGCATTGAGTAAAACAGAGCTTGGATGGCGTGTACAGGTACAGCTGCCCATGCAGCTTCAACACGATACCACAGTTCATCAAGAGTAGTGACTGGCGTATTGTGACGAGCCAGTTGCTTGGCCACCATTGACCAGATGTTTTCAGTTGGTGAGAGATCTGGAGAATGTGCTGGCCAGGGCAGCAGTTGAACATTTTCTGTATCCAGAAAGGCCCGTACTGGACCTGCAACATGTGGTCGTGCATTACCCTGCTGAAATGTAGGGTTTCGCAGGGATTGAATGAAGGGTAGAGCCACGGGTCGTAACACATCTGAAATGTAACGTCCACTGTTCAAAGTGCTGTCAATGGGAACAAGAGGTGACTGAGACGTGTAACGAATGGCGCCCCATACCATCACGCCGGGTGATACTCCAGTATGGCGATGACGTATACACGCTTCCAATGTGCGTTCACCGCGATGTCGCCAAACACGGTTGCGAACATCATGATGCTGTAAACAGAACCTGGGGTCATCTGAAAAAATGGCGTTTTGCCATTCGTGCACCCAGGTTCATCATTGAGTACACCATCGCGTACGCTCCTGTCTGTGATGCAGCATCAAGGGTAACAATAGCCATGGTCTCCGAGCTGATAGTCCATGGTGCTGCAAATGTCGTCGAACTGTTCGTGCAGATGGCTGTTGTCTTGCAAACTTCCCCATCTGTTGACTCAGGGATCGAGACGTGGCTGCATGATCCGTTACAGGCATGCAGATAAGATGCCTGTCATCTCGACTACTAGTGATAACGAGGCCGTTGGGATCCAGCACGGCGTTCTGTTTTACCCTCCTGAACCCACTGATTCCATATTCTGCTAACAGTCATTGGATCTCTACCAACGCCAGCAGCAATGTGGCGCTACGATATACCGCAGTCACGATAGGCTACAATCTGACCTTTATCAAAGTCGGAAACGTGATGGTACGCATTTCTCCTCCTTACACGAGGCATCACAACAAGGATTCACCATGCAACGCCGGTCAACTGCTGTTTGTGTATGAGAAATCGGTTGGAAACTTTCCTCGTGTCAGCATGTTGTAGGCGTCGCCACCGGCGCCAACCTTGTGTGAATGCTCTGGAAAGCTAATCATTTGCATATCACAGCATCTTCTTCCTGTCGGTTAAATTTCGCGTCTGTAGCACATCATCTTCGTGGTGTAGCAATTTTAATGGCCAGTAGTGTAGCTGCAGTAAATTATCATTTTCAAGTCCTCAACCTAATTCATAGTGTTTGTGGCAAATAATGTACTTGTACTGCCAACAACAAGTATTTTTGGTGTATTAGTGATGATACTGCTGGATGTATTTCAAGAAATGGTGCAGTTTTGATGTCTTAGATCTTTGACCCAGATGAATATCAATAACACATGTATATACAAACTTGATGAGCAGAACAAAAATAACCTTAAAAGTATCACCTCATTAGCATCCATTGTTTCACTTCTGATTATCATTTGGCATTTCCTCCTGGACTTACAACTTAAAGTAAATAAAGTATTTATTATGAAAAAGTGAAGAATAACAACAGTTTTCAAAGCAGATAATGGCACATTTTGCAGCTGCCACTTCAAGGGTCTGTAAAATCACACACCTGCTTCTAACTGGTATTTGTAGCCAGTAAAATTATTCTTGTAAGAACTGCAGGTTGCTTGACATGATGTGCCATGACAAGACAGAAAACAAATATTCTGTCGAGCCAGTTTGTTATTAGCTCTTATTTCAGATTATGTTTCTGTACTCTGTTGCTAAGTTCGTTCACAGGACAAGAAATAAACTGGAAGTTAGTTAGTCAAAATTAAAAACTCGTTTTATTAGTCAGCTCTTCTGCAAATGATTTGAGAGTTGAAATTTCGTTTTGCTCCATCACAAGTAACAGTGTTTATTATAAAATGGGCTCTATTTTTAAAGTATTTAGACAACTATTATAAATTGGGCTCTATTGTTTGAGTATATGTATAACTGGTGGTCTCAGAAGCTATTAGTGCACTCTGACTACAAAGTGTAACTGAGAAGGAAGAATATTAAATAATGAATAAAAAATAAAAAGTTCTGCTTTTTTTTAAAAAAAAATTATGGTTATTTGTACCTTATTACAGACAAACCAAGTATAACAATATTATGAAAAGAACAGTTGCTACTCACCATATAGTGGAGACCCTGAGATGTGTGGCCTCAGCTGCCAGAGGTTGCAGTCGCGCGCGCGCCCGTGTGTGTGTGTGTGTGTGTGTGTGTGTGTGTGTGTGTGTGTGTGTGTGTGTGTGTGAGAGAGAGAGATTGACAAAGGCCTTGTTGGCTGAAAGCTTATATTGTAACACAGTATTTTTGCTGTGCCTATTTGTGACTCCGCATTTCCTCTACTTTCCTTTTCATAATATTGTTACATTCCATCCTGGATTTCCCATTGTTTGGTATAACAGATTATGATAGTTAACTCAAAATATATCCTAAAGTAGTGGTTTTTGATTGTCATTTCGAGAATCAGGAAGTTTAGGCATTATAAAACAGTGAAATAGGCAGCCAAAAAGGCATTTTAAATAGCTAAAATAGGCAATAAAATGCAATCTAGAAAATGCCTATTTATTTACAAGATCGCTCTTTTCAGAGAATTTATGTTAATACTTTAATTTTTTTAAACAAAATACTAATTCTGCTTGACAGAAAACTGAAAGTGTTTCTTGTAAAACTATACATTGCAGTGCCTTATCATCTTATTGGATGTACATGATAGTCAAATGTTTTTTTAAATTTTGTAGAGTCGTGTCAAGACATTTTTAATATGAGAAAGTGACTCTTCATCATCTACAGAGGTAACAATAGCAAATCTAAAATGTTGAACTATTGTGGGCTCCCACTTCTACTGCATTAGAATTGTCACCTAATAGAATATTTAAAGTATTTCTAAGTTTGTCAAAATTGGGATTTTTTAAAACACCATTTTACACTTTTTGTAACTAGTGAACCCCATTTCCCTGTCACACTGTCCTATTTTTTCACAGCTCCACAACTTTCACTGAAAAATCAATGGCTGCCCTTTTTCTTGAAGCTGGCAGATCACTTGTGGCAGGAAACCAAACTTGGCTGGAATGGAAGTTAAACTGAACTTGGCTGCAATGAAAATTAGTCGCTTCTCACCCCCAAAGTTACTTTGCTGCTGCAGTTATAGATGCTTCAACCTCCAGAGTGATGATCACCTTAGATTGCTCAGGAAATGTGAAACATAGTAAACTGCTGCTGAAAGCACCCCCCACCCCCCACCCCCCACCCCCCAAAAAAAGAAAAAAAAGAAAAGAAAAAATCTCGTTATGATAAGTTGAAGAGGCAGATGTATATCTGGTGCGATGCCTTGAAATGTGTGAATCCTTGAGTGGGCTTTCACAAACATCATAATACTGGAAATTGATTTGTCAATGTTCAGAAGCAAGCTTTGTCTCTTTTCTGACGTCTTGTAGAAACCATGTGCTACGCAGGTCAAGTTAAGCATGTTTTGAAGTAGCACTTTTTAAAGTTGTTCCAGCTTTTTCATGTGTGGTGCAGCAACTGAGATGAAAAGTAATACACTGTCATACAGAATTTCTTCAGGTCATGGTAACCATTATGAATTGGTAAATAACTTTGCGATAGTTGAATCGTAAATTTTTTCTAGATACTCTGCTGTAAATGAGAGCACATGGTTTATCTTCTGAAGGATGTAATTGTCCACCAGTGCACTGGTAATAAAACAACCTGTAGGATCAGCTGACTTGTCAATTGAAATCCATATCATTTTATTTTTTTCTTCATCTTTAATGATTTTCACTACTTCACCGTAACATTCACTTAACATTTTTTCAAACTTGACTCACTGTGCACAGATTCATCTGCATACCTCTCCAAAAGCTGTTTAACTGTAGGATTTAAGAGTTTCCACAAACAGATTCTGGTGTCAATAAAAGTGTTACATAAGTCAAATACAAATTGCGATTTTCAACTCAATGCTGTGATTGTCATTGGAAGTAAAGAAATCTTCTTCGCAGTAGTCTTGGAAATTACAGTTTAGTGCGAGCTGGTGGTTCACTATCCCACACCACATGTTTACACTCCATGGAGGCTGATGTTCCACCTGACGAAGCCAGCAGTGATTGTCAACAGACCAATGGTGCAAGTTTTAGTGATTTACTTGGCCATGATTGGAAAATGTGCCTTCATCTCTAAACAAGATGCATGATACGTCTGGAGTGCGCTGTCTTAATGCCTTTGTACAAAAGTTAACACAATTCTCATAACTGTAACATGCAGCTCTTGACCGAGTGAGATGTGGTGGGGGTGGAGAATGCTTAGGAAACTTGTCTGACTCATACCACTTACTTATGTGATAGTGCAGGAGCTAATGTGTGGATCAATTGCAACAGCAGCAAGAACATTAATTCCACCTCTTCTGTCATTGTTTGTTTCCTTCTGTTATGCTGTCTAAATATTACACTACCACTTTCACATAGCTGGTTACAGGGATTGATAAATAATTTCCAAGATGGCTGAAATCTATTCAGATATCTTGCTGCATACTCCGTACAAGAATGAACTGCATCCTTCTTACACTCTCCATACACATAAATCTGATCCACCACTCATGACATACTCCTCATATTGTCACACACTAACCAGCAAGTCACAATGTACTCAAGGAACTCACAAGAACACTGTAAGCAAACAACATTGTATCTAAAAACTATGCAAGTTGAATCACACAAATAAGTGTCGGTATGAAAATTTTTCAAAATATCATATCTTGTAAATGACTCGCGCTAGAATCCTGCAACAAACACCACTGACATTCTAATCCACCCTATGTTTAGTTTGTTAATGTCAACAGACATTGATGTTAAAAGAAAGGTGTATGTTTGCACAAAAAATACACTTTCTAAGTAATATTAAAATTTGTTTATTGGCTAAGAGTATAAGCTCCTGACTGCTGGTCCATTCTGTGGAAACTGCACAACAATAGCACTTTTGATTTCTGCAATATTTGCAGTATAAGTTTTAGGTGATTCATCCTATGTATAAACTCCCCCACCACCGAATGGACATAAGAAACCATACCTCTACAGCACCACCCAGCAGTCTACGTCGGGGACCTTATCAGTCACTACACACAATGGAAACATAGGGTCAACGATAGCTACAGTGAAACACTAACAAGCTGCACTGATGATAACAATCTATTTCTGCTATTTGACGCAAAAGAGAAGGGATCTTTTAAATCAGCAGAGTACATTCCTTACTCACATCATAAGCAAAGACAATGAGAATTTACTGCTGCAAAGGACCCACAGACTACTTCAAGACTTCCCACACAGCTAACATCGATCAGCTCTAATTGAAATAGGAGTAAGCATCCCCTTGATCAGGTCGTATCCCCTTCCAAGGTAGAATTTTCAGTAGACAGATTGGAAGTAGTTCTCCAACGAGTTTGACAAATTCTTAGGCTGTATTCCATCCACTGTCGAAAGCTACCAAAGGTACATAAGAGCAATAACTGAAATAGTAAAGAAGACCATCCCTAGAGGATCCCACAGGGAGTACATACCAGGATGGAATGCTGTTTGTGAAGAACTACAGAAGGATTTCCTCCAAGGAGGGGATGGAGAGAGAGCAGATGACCTGCTATACACACTAGACATGGCTCAGTGTGAGAAATCATCAGAAACAGTTGTGAACCTTAACTTCAAAAGATTTAATAGAGAAGCCTGGGCACTTTTAAAGATGTGCTGTGGAAATCCTAAGAATGCAAAAGGTAACACAGTCTTGCACCCAGGCAGGATTGTGAATCATGTTGGGATTACTTCTAATCATGGGACAAGGCACACGTGAATTTATGCTCAGAAGACATCCAGTCCCAAGCAGAACGTATTTTCCCAGCCGTTTAGTGTTGAGGAAATAACAGTGGCATTCAAAGAAGTGGGAAAGGCACTGGGGTCTGATGGAATTCATCCTGAATTCCTCCTGAATTGTGGTAAATATATGACAAAATAGCCATCAGGATTCTTTACCAATATCATGATGAGAGGGAGAACCCCCCCAATGGATTGAAAAAGTCTTATGTCATTGCTATCATTAAGCTGGGAAAACCAAGTAATGAGCTGAAAAGCTGCCACCCAGTAGCCCTTCTTAACTCAATATACAAGCTTCTTGAAAGAGTCATCTACAAAAGTATCTTAGATGTAATACTAGAGAAAATTCATATTGAACAAGCTGGTTTTCACCCAGAAAGAAGCTTCACAGACTAGATAATGTCACTTACAACCTAGTTAGAAGCAAGCTTTCAAAATAATTTAAAAACATCAACTGCATTTATATCTCTCAGGAGCTTATGACACTGTTTGTAGATGTAACCTCCTCTATAAACTCATCTAAATAATCCCATGCAGAAAAACAGTTCACCACATAACAAAGTTCCTGAAAGGTCATTCCAGATTTACTGGGCAGCAAGATAAGCTTGTCAAAGATGCTAAATAATGGACTATATCAGGAACCAGTCCTCACCACTCCTGTCTAATCTGTACATCTCTGACAGCCTGACACTAGGTCTTGTAAGTTTGGCTATGCCGATGACTGAGGGGTGGCAGCGGGACATCGAAATTTTGAAGAAACGGAAGCCCTCTTAACATGTGATCTGGTGACAATGGGAAATTATTTTCGGAGATAGAGATTGAAACCAAACCCCACCAAGATAGAGATAGCTTGTTTTCCATTTGTACAACAGAGTGGTGAATAGGCAGCTCCAGGTCTATTTTTGTGACAGACTACTCAATAATTAGCACCCAAAATATGTAGGGGTTACATTGGACTGGACACTGTCTTACAAGAAGCAGTTGGAAAACACCACTGTGAAGATTTGAACTAGGACCAACATCCTACATAAACTGTGTGGAACAACCTGGGGCTCCCTGCTGAAACTCCATACACTTCAGCACTTGGACTAGTCTACTCAACTATGGAGTATGGTGCTCCTGTATGGCTCAATAGTGGTACACCAAGACCAAACGACATAAAATGGTTGTCCATATTAGTCACATTTTGCCCCCTGGACTTCAATGAAATGCAGCTGTACTCCATGAGTTTAAATGGATACTAGCCAACCTGCAACTCCCTATCCATCGAAGTGCAGTTATCCTAGAAAGAAATTGGCTTCAGCCAAGAAAACCGTCCATGTACACACCTCAGTTCAACTTTAAAGACTCATGGGAAAGAGACTGGACAGGGACTTGTGCTCCACACTAGCAAAACTTGCCCTGCATAAGAAAGAAACCTCTGCCTTTGACCAATCGTGCAAAACATGGACAATGTTTAACAGAATACGTACTAATCATGGCAGAAGTGTGAGCTCTTTTTCATTGAAAGGGTAAACCTCCATCTCCAAAATGCAGTTGTGGAGCAACCAGGCGATCTGTTCATCACATAGTTACAGAATGCCCCAGTAGGGTCTATTGTGGTACTTTCAGTGGTTTCCTGATAGCTATGAATGATGCAGTTGATTATATTAAAAGTTTAGATGTCTGTTTGTAAGTTGTGTGTGGTGTTGTTTGTAATTATGGCATAATCCGTATCACTTAAGGCAGGGGGATTATCTTCACAGTCTCAGATGTTATTGAATTTTGCATATGTTAAAATTCAGGAGTAAGTAAGAAACATGTATTTTTTTGTTTTCTAAAAAAAAAAAAAAAATCCTGCCCAGAGATACAGGCCTCCAAAGATGACACTGTGAACAGCATTTTGAATATGTGAATATCGAACATTTTTTAAAATGACATATCTCTGTGACAGTTCTAGATATTTTGTTAGAGTTTTTTTATTTGAAAGATAATTGCTTTATGATTACAATGGTATCCTCCGTTTGGACATATCTGTCAAAGTTCTTTTACTGTCGCCTTTTGGATTTTTTTTTTTTTTTGGTAATTTACAGATTTTTTTTTTTTTTCAATGATGCCAATCCAGAAAAATTAGATTTTTTTGTGTTGATTAGTACCATGTACTATATTCTCTGTAAAGGAGAGCTTCCACTTTTAAGTTGGACAGGTTTTATTTTTAAAAATAATTTATAGCTTTCAAGGGTAGTATATGCCCTCACTGAAGTTGTTTCTTACTAATTTGTTTGTCGCAATGTTTATTTCTATTGTCTTTGCTGCAGTTATTTCTTTTCACTTTCATTGTTGCGATATTTCTTACACTTTGTTGTTGTTTCCTGTCAGTTTCTTTGTTGTGGTTGTTCATTGTAGGTTTCTGTATTGTAGTTGTTCAGTGCTAATTTGTTTACTGAAGAGGCTTCTAAGAAATCTGAGACCATCCAGTAAGTTGTGTGTTTTCGTGAGGAATTTGTTAGTTGACACTTCGTGAAAAGGACTGTTTCAAATGTCTTCTGACTGGGGCCACAGGAGAGTGAAGTGTGCTGACTATTTGCATATCCATAAAAGAGTGATATATAAGACAAACAAAAAAACAGACGTTGTTCAGGTTGGGAATAAGTGTTCTTATTTGAAGACTGTTTCAAAATGAAGCTGTTTCCAGCGATGACTTTTTGTGTTTTAAATGTTTTGACAGAAAAACAACAACAATGACAGTATCTGAACAAGGTGAGCCTTCCATGGTGCAGATGATGCAGATTTTGCATCAGGAGAGGAAGAACTATATACCCTGAATCAGTCCACTACAGAGGTAGGTTTTAGTCCTGTTAAGAAATCGTGGTCAGTGAAGTCGAGTCATAAGCTCTGTGCATCAAGAAAGCACAGAGAAACTACTGAAGTTATGGATGAATACACTACAGCAAAACTGGCACACTCTTAAAAGTAGGAATTCCATCTTGAGAAGACAATGAACCAAAGCACTCTTGCACTTCTTGCCAGGAATATTTTGCACATATCAATTCAGCCACTGAATATTGTGCATCCTATAGTGAAAAGGTGCAGGTTTTAACTATTGTTCCAGAGATATTTTCAAAGAAAACAGTTTTGAACCACATTCCATCAGTATCAAAGTACATGATAGAGAAATTGAGAAATGTGAGTTCTGTAAAAGGAGTCTTTGGAAGACCAGATCCCTATTATGGTCATCCTGTAGAAGCAGCTCAAGTTCAAATAGTGCACTCATTTTATCTGGAAGATAAATGCGACTGTTCTCGCCAGAGTGCCAACAAAAAAGACACTATAATTGTAACAGTTAAAGGTCAAAAAGTTGTGAAAGTGAAGAGGTACATGACTTGCAGTATTAAAGAAACTTTTGTAGTTTATAAGAGCAACTATACAACTTCACATGTTGGAAGATCAAAATTTTATGCATTATGATCTAAGTGGGTAATTCCACACCCACCTAGAGATGCCTGTTTATGTGTGTTGCTGCATGAATTTTGAACTTTGTGTGGTAATGTTGAAGAACTTACTGGAGCACACAACATATCACACCTTGGTTGGGCATGTGAAGTAATTAGTAGTCTGCGATATAAAGTGAGAGACTTGTTTGTTTCAAGAATGTGGTGACTGCCCTGGAATGGTAGGACTGTCTTTACAGACACATGGCCTGGAAGACATAGCAGATAACTCTGCAGAAATTACATATGTGACATGATAGGAAAATAAACTAATTAAGTAAACAGTTGCCTTTGACAGTTTCATTGACAAACTAGGTAAATGGTCAGTGCAGAAATTATGTATGCAACATGGTAGGAAAATAAACTAATTAAGAAAACTGTGGCCTTTGACAGTTTCATTGATGAACTTGGTAAATGGTCAGTGAAAGCAGTAGCACACCAGCACCTGAAGAAACTGCGACAACAACACATTGCAGAAGTGAAAGGGTGTGTACAGGCTGAAGAACTATGTTTAGTGCTTCACTCTGAGTTTGCTGAGAACTGGTCTGTAACTCTCCCACAAGAAGCAGAAGGGTACCATTGGAGTAATGACCAGGTTTCAATTTTTACAGGAGTGACAACTTTCAAAACAAGACCACAAGTGTTGCAGTTATAAGTGATGACACAGAACATTACTCAGCACATGCTTTGCTAGCAATGCGCAAAATTCTTCAATTGCAAACAGGGGCAGAGAAGATCATCTTTATTTCTGATGGTGCTCCTAGTAATTTTAAAAATTGTTACCAGCTGTTTGAATTGAGTAAGTCGCTTGTGCCAACTCTCCAGACCAAATGCAGCTGCGATTCAGAATGCTGAGGATTTTATGAGAGTCGTGAAATCTTACACCCACAGTTCTCATTCTTTTGTCCAAAGAGGAAATTGAAGAATTCCATGAGCAGAAAAAAGAAGAATGTACCAAACAAACTACTCATGTGAAAGGAATTCAGAAGGCACATTTTTGGATTCAAAGTGATGGGCGAACTCTTATTGCATGCACTTTAAAGAGCAAGAAAGAAGAAATTTCATTCATTCGGCCAACACCTGAGAAACAGCAGAATAATATTCAGATTCACAACCTGAGAAGGGGGATGTTTGTGGTGTGTGTGTGTGTATGACTGTGACTGGTGGATTGCAGAGATTATAGACACCAGTTATGAGTTAAACAAAGTTATAAACTTTATGCTACCACATGGACCAGCTGCTGGATATAGGCTCCCAGCTGAAGGACAGCAAAAATGCCATCAGTGCTCACTTCCTGTTCACAATATTTTGATGATGATATTTGGTTTGTGGGGCACTCAACTGCATGGTCATCAGCACCCGTACGAAGTCCCAATTTTTACACAATCCAATTTTTACACAGTCCAATCTAGCCACTGTTACAAATGATGATGATGATGAAATGATGATGAGGACAACACAAACACCCAGTCCCCGGGCAGAGAAAATCCCCAACCTGGCTGGATTCAAACCTAGGACCCCATGATCCAGAGGCAGCAATGCTAGCTGCTGGACCATGAGCTGCAGACACAATGTTTTGAAGATTGAAAGTGCTCCAGTTCCTATTGGTTCAACAGGGAGACATCACTCTATATCAAGGGAAGATACTGTAGCAGTGGAACACATTTTTAGTTCATTGTCTGGCTAATTTCAGTACAAAACAGAGTGTACAGAAGATGTATAAATGGACCTTTCCCGTACATTTTAGGACCATTTAAAATGCTTGAGAAATGAGTACCTTGCTCATCTTTCAAAACTAAAATTATGTTAAATGAGGCTAGGTTTTGATTTTTATGAGCCTGTTACGTGATAATGTGGTAATAAAACAGGTTTTATGTATGTATGTATGGCAAAAATTTCAGTTGTTTATAAAACATGTTCAACTTAAAATTGGAATCTCTTCTTTTCAGGTAATGTAGAACTATATGGTACTAATCAACAGAAAAAAATCAAAATTTTATGGATTAGCATTTTTGAAAAAAAAAACCATAAATTCTAAAAAAAAGTTCAGAACACTATAGTAAAAGAACAGATGGAGGGTTTCTTTGTATTCAGAAAGCAGTTATCTTTCAACTAAAAAAAAACCAACAAAATGTATAGAACTGTTCCAGAGATACAGCATTCTAAATTTTTTTCCAAAATTCACATCTTCAAAATGGTTTGCAAAGTGTCATCTTTGGAGGGCTGTATCTCTGAGCAGAAATGTTTTTGGAGAAAACAAAAAATACGTGTTCCTTACTTAGGCCTTCATTTTAACATATGCTAAATTCAATAACATCCGAGACTATGAAGGTATGATTTTTTCCTAGCCTGCTTGAATTGATATGGACTGTTCCTTATATTTAATATTGTGCTTAAAAGCATACAATAAATAAGTAGTAACTAGCCTAATTTGAGGGCTGTTTGAGAAGGCTGTTTTTGATTTCAGTTGTCTAGTCTTCTCTGTCTTATTTGCCTGCTATGCGTTGTATAGAATCTAAACTAATATACTTGGTCTGACTGTGTGATATTGAACAACAACAATGTAGGAAATGATAGATTGCTACCCACTGTGAAGAAGGCACTTAAGTTGCAGACAAGCATAATTATAAGACACTTACATAAAGCCTTCAGCAAAAATTGCTTCAGCAAAAGAGAAACACACACCATTCATACACACAAGCAAGCACTACTCATGCACACATGACTGCAAACTCTGGCAGGTCAGGGTGCAAGCAGCAGTCTGGAGGGGTCAGAGAAGGGGAAGGGATAGTATTGCATGGGTGAGGGGGGGTAGACAGACGTATCCTGTGCAGGGACTAGAATGCCAACAGGTCCAGTGTCAGGAGATTGTGGGGCAGGGAGGTGGGGAGAAAAGGAGAGGAGTGGGGAAAGATGAGTAGGTGTTTTGGCAGGGGGCAGTAAACAAAGAGGGTGGGAGATGAGAATGGGGAGGAGATAATAGGACAGAGGGTCTGGAAACTTTTGGGTGGAGAGTGTGGGGACAGTATATTACTGTAGTTTGATGCTTGAAAATTGTGCTAGCAGAGAATGTGTTGTAAGGAGTAACTCCCACCCGTGCAGTTCAGAAAAGCTGGTGGTGGAGGGGACAATCCAGATGGCTTGGGAAGTGAAGTAGCCATTGAGATTAAGTATGTTACATTCAGTTGCACGTTGTACCACAGGGTGGTCTACTTTGCTTGTGGCCACAGTTTGGCTGTGGCTGTTCATCCCAGTGGACAGTTAGTTGGTAGTCGTACTAATATAAAAAGCTGTGCAGTGATTGCAACAGATCTGGTAAATGACATGGCAGCTTTCACAGTTGGTGACAGGACTGGAATAGGAAGTACTGGGTGGGTGGATTGTGCAGGTCTTGCACCTGGGTCTTCCGCAGGGATATGATCCTTGTGGCATGGGGCTGGGATTGCGAGTGGCATAGGGATGGACTAGATGTTGTGGAGTTTGGGTGGGCAATAGAACACCACTTTAGGTGGCGTGAGAAGTATCTTGGGTCAGATGTCACTCATTTCAGTGCATGATGATAGATAATCAAAGCTCTGGCAAAGGATGTGGTTCAGTTGTTTCAATACAGGGTGGTACTGCATGACAAAGGAGGCACTTCTTTGTGGCTGGTTCTTGGGGTTGGTGTGAGGATAGGGCATGTGAGGGGAAATGCCACAGGAGATCTGTTTGTGGACTAGGTCTGGGGGATAGTTCCTGTCTCAGCATACTGAGAAAAGAAGTTCTTGTCACTGCAGATATGTTGTCCCCAGATGGCCAAGCTGTATGGGAGGGATGTTTTGATGTGGAAGGGATGACAGCTGTCAAAATGCAGGTACTGTCGAGGATTGGTGGGTTTAAAGTGGGCAGAGATGCAAATGGAGCAATATGAGAGGAGTTGGTCAACCGTCGAGGAAGGTGGCACACTGGGTTGAGGAGGTCCAGGTGAAGCAGGTGGAAGAGAAGGTGTTGAGGATGTTAAGGAACAAAGATAGGGTATCTTGGTCCAGATCATGAAAATATCATTGATGAACCTGAACAGGAGCAGGGGTTTGTCATTTTGGGAGGCTAGGAAGTGCTCATCTAGATGGTTCATAAACAGTTTGGCAGAGGGTGCCGTTCGGGTGCCCATGGCTGTGCTGCAGATTTGTTTGAGTATCTTCCCTTCAAAGAAAAAGTGGTTGCAGGTTAGGATAAAGTTAGAAAGGTGTATGAGGAATGAGGTAGTGGGTTTGCAGACTGAAGGACATTACAAAAGGTAGTGTTCAATAGCAGTAAGACCTTGGTCGTGTAGGATGGGGATGTATAGGGAGGCGGCATTAACAGTGATGAGTAGTGACCCAGGAGGTAAAGGTAAAGGTGTGGTGGAGAACTGTCGAAGGAAGTGGTTGATGTTTTGATGTGGGAGGATAGATTATGGGCAGTTTGTTGGAAGTGTTGGTCCATGAGGCCCGAAATTCTTTCAGTAGGGGGCACAATAACTAGCCACAAGGGGTATCCAGGATTGTTGGGTTTGAGAATTTTGGAAAGCATGTAGGAGGTGGGTCCTGGAAAGGGCCTAAGGCTTTGCAAGGGCTTTGGTTATCATGCCCTGAAATGAAGGACATCCTGCCAGGGATCATTCCCACACCTCCTAAATTGATGTTCTGTCACCCACCCAACCTCCACAACATCCTAGTCCATCCCTGTGCTACTGCCAATGCCAACCTTCTGCCACAACTATCATATACCTGTGGAAGACCCAGGCACGAGACCTGCCCAATAACACCAACCCAGCACTTCCAACGCCAGTCCTGTCACAGGTTTATCCTTCACCTTGAGGGGCCAGCCACTTGTGAAAGCCTCCATGTCATTTACCAGCTCTGCTACAGTCATTGCACGGCTTTTAATATTAGTGTAACTACCAACCAGGTGTTCAATGGGATGAACATCCAGTGCCAAACTGTGGCCAAGAGAAAAATAGACCACCCTGTGGCACAACATACAGCTAAATGTAACATGCTTATTTTCAGTGGCTGTTTCACAAACTGGGACATCTGGATTGTCCCCTCCACCACCAGCTTTTCTGAACTGCACAGATGCGAGTTACTCCTTACAACACATTTTCTGCTTCTGTAATTTTCCCAGCCTCAACGTACAGTAACATACTGTCCCCACACCCTTCACCCAAAAGTTCACACCTCCTCTGTCCTATCATCTCCTCCCCTTTTTTGTCTTCCACCCTCTTTGTTTACTTCCTTCTGCCAACGCCTCCGCCCATCTTTCCCCGCTCCTCTCCTTTTTGACTCATTTTTACCCACCTCCCTGCCCCACAACTGCCCAATGCTGTGTCTGTTGGCATTATAGTCCTTGCACACTCCACCAGACAGCATTCTCCTCTCCCCCCACCTGTACACTGTTATCCCTTTGCCTTCCCTGACCCCTCCAGTTGCTGCTTGCATCCTACATGATAGTTGCATTCCGCTCTGAGTGCTGGAGTTGGCAGTAATGTGTGCATGAGGTGTGCTTGCTTGTGTGTATGACTGGTGTGTGTTTCTCTTCTGCTGATGAAGGCTTTGGCTGAAAGCTTTGTGTAAGTGTCTTTTAATTGTGCCTGTCTGCAACTTAATGTGTCTTGTTTACAGTAAGTAGCAATCTGCCTTTTCCTACATTGTGTGATATTGGTCACTGTTTACTTGGTAGCGCATTATTGTATGTAGACAGTACATACTAAATTAGTGTGAAAGACACTGAAGTGACACTAACTTCAAAAGTATGTCAAATGGTCATAACTGTAATTATTGTATTGTTATTTGTGTTGGTGAATAAATCCAAGTAAATTTAATACATTTCAATGACTTCTGTGTTAATTGTGTGTCATGTACAATCAAAGCATTACACACTAATTAGAGTAAAAGAAATAATTCTCAACTTTTCTACAATTAATGTGTATGTTTTAGGACAAGCTTGTGTATTAGAACAACTGTTGTTGTTGTTGTTCTTGTTGTTGTGGTCTTCAGTCCTGAGACTGGTTTGATGCAGCTCTCCATGCTACTCTATCCTGTGCAAGCTTCTTCATCTCCCAGTACTTACTGCAACCTACATCCTTCTGAATCTGCTTAGTGTATTCATCTCTTGGTCTCCCTCTATGATTTTTACCCTTCACACTGCCCTCCAACGCTAAATTTGTGATCCCTTGATGCCTCAGAACATGTCCTATTAACCGGTCCCTTTTTCTTGTCAAGTTGTGCCACAAACTCCTCTTCTCCCCAATTCTATTCAGTACCTCCTCATTAGTTATGTGATCTACCCATCTAATCTTCAGCACTCTTCTGTAGCACCACATTTCGAAAGCTTCTATTCCCTTCTTGTCTAAACTATTTATCGTCCATGTTTCACTTCCATACATGGCTACACTCCATACAAATACTTTCAGAAACAACTTCCTGACACTTAAATCTATACTAGATGTTAACAAATTTCTCTTCTTCAGAAATGCTTTCCTTGCCATTGCCAGTCTACATTTTATATCCTCTGTACTTTGACCATCATCAGTTATTTTGCTTCCCAAATTGCAAAACTCCTTTACTACTTTAAGTGTCTCATTTTCTAATCTAATACCCTTAGCATCACCAACTTAATTTGAATGTTGTGTCCAGAGAGGACACAATATGAAAATTGTCATGGAGGTGAAACATAGACGACAAATAGTTTAGACAAAAAATAAAAACTTTTAGGTTCGCCTTCTCTTCCTTTTACTACTGTTGAATTCCAGTCACCCATGACTACTACATTTTTGTCTCCCTTCACTACCTGAATAATTTCTTTTATCTCATAATACATTTCATCAATCTCTTCGTTATCTGCAGAGCTAGGTGTCATATAAACTTGTACTACTGTAGTAGGTGTGGATTTCGTATCTATCTTTGCCACAATAATGTGTTCACTATGCTGTTTGTAGTAGCTTACCCACATTCCTATTTATTTTTTATTCATTATTAAACCTACTCCTGCTTTACCCCTATTTGATTTTGTATTTATAACCGTGTATTCACCTGACCAAAAGTCTTGTTCCTCCTGCCAACGAACTTCACTAATTCCCATTATATCTAACTTTAACCTATCAATTTCTCTTTTTAAATTTTCTAACCTACCTGCCCATTTAAGGGATGTGACATTCCACGCTCCGATCCGTAGAATGCCAGTTTTCTTTCTCCTGATAACGACGTCCTCTTGAGTAGTCCCCGCCCGGAGATCCGAATGGGGGACTATTTTACCTCCGGAATATTTTACCCAAGAGGACGCCATCATCATTTAATCATACAGTAAAGCTGCATGCCCTCAGGAAAAGTAGAACAACTATGATTTCAAAACTATTTTGGAAATCACTATGAATTAAGTGACATTCTCTGAAATCGGTGAAAATTTCAGGTGGCAATGTTCATGCCATGAACAAAATATGGCTCTAGTAAGATGGAACTTCTATCAATGACAATGTGAATGCTATTAGTTACTCGACATTTATCACAACACATGTACTTGTTAAACAGCCAGGCAAATTAGCAGTCGAGGAAATTCTTTTTATAAACTTCACACTTTATGCTACATATTTCATGTGTTTCAATGCTTTCTAAATTATTATCTATATTACATGAATTGATGCACCAGAAAACCCAGTAGAAATTTGCTCAGTGTTATAAATAGTGAGGCATATTACTTAGTGCCCATCTGGCTCTACTAAAATGTGCTTTTTTTGTATTCCAGACCAAACTGTTTATTTGCCCAGGAGGGAAATGACACCCCGGAAGGCAAAAGAAATAAGTAACACAAAGAAGTACAACCTCGAAGAATTTGAAGAAGACTCTGACTCTGAGGATATGGACAGCGATCCCGCATGGACTCCAGCAGCTAAAGTGAGTAGCTATGTCTTTATTGAGGCTCTTTCTATGGATAATTGAATGTTGAATGTGGGCTTGGATTTAAATGCAACAATAGATGTTGGCAGGCACTACACAGGTAACATTGTGAATGAAGAATAATTAATAACTCATTAAGCCTTCAAACTTGTCAGTTTTTTTTGACAATAGCAGCATGCTTGTGTATACTGTTTGTGGGTTCTTTATTGAAATGGATTTAACTATACAGAAATAACTAACAAGGGAAACTCCCCATCTCAACCCCTCAGATTTAGTGGTAAAATGGCCCAGTGGATTGCCCCTCAAAAACTGAACACAGATCACACATTAAACCAGGAAGAAGATGTACTGAACTGCATAAAAAGAAGCAAATTAGAAACAGTAAATGGTCTAAGCTCAAGATGGTAACATTGAGTGAATCGTAAAAGTCACCACATCATGGCTGTGTGATCACAGTGTTGGATTGTTTAGTGGGAGATCCATGTTCAAATCTCACTCCTACCCCATTATTATTATTATTATTATTATTATTATTATTATTTTCATAACATTATGTACTTTCTGTCCAGTCATTTTTATGATCATTTCATCTATGTTCATTCAGTTGTTGTTCAGACACAATAGTGTGTGCATACCTGTTTATTAGTTAGCAGTTTCATACACTGAAGAGCTGAAGAAACTGACACACCAACCTAATATTGTGTAGGGTCCCCATGAGCACGCAGAAGTGCCACAACATGATGTGGCAATGATTCAGCTAATGTCTGAAGTAGTGCTGGAGGGAATTGACACCATGAATCCTGCAGGGCTGCCCATAAATCCGTAAGAGTACGAGGGGGTAGAGATCTCTTTTGAACATTACAGTGCAAGGCATCTCAGCCATGGTCAATAATGTTCATGTCCGGGGAGTTCAGTGGCCAGCAGAACTGTTTAAACTCAGAAGAGTGTTATTGGAGCCATTCTGTAGCAATTATGGACGTGTGGAGTGTCGCATTGCTCTGCTAAAATTGCCAAAGTCCATCGAAATGCACAGTGGACATGAATGGATGCAGGTGATTAGACAGGATGCTTACATATGTTTCACCTGTTGGAGTCTATCTTGACATATCAGGGGTCCTATATTATTCCAACAGCACGCACCCCACACCATTACTGAGCCTCCACGGGGACTTATGACCACAGCAGTTGAGTCCCATAGTGCTCAGAGCCATTTGAACCATTTGAGCCTCCACCAGCTTGAACAGTTGCCTGCTGACATGCTGGGTCTATGGATTCATGAGGTTGTCTCCATATCCCTACATGTCCATCCACTCGATACAATTTGAAACAGGACTCATAGGACCAGGCAACATGTTTCCAGTCTTCAAAAGTCTAATGTCGATGTTGACAAGTCCAGGCAATGCATAAAGCTTTGTATCGTGCAATCATCAAGGGTACACGAGTGAGCCTTTGGCTCCAAAAGCCCATATTGATGATGTTTCATTGAATGGTTTGCACGCTGAATCTTGTTGATGACCCAGTATTGAAATCTGCAGCAATTTGCAGAAGGGTTGCACTTCTGTCTCGTTGAACGATTCTCTTCAGTCATCATTGGTCATGTTCTTGCAGGATCTTTTTCCAGATGCAGCAATATCGGAGATTTGATGTTTTACTGGATTCCTGATATTCACGGTACACTCGTGAAATGGTTGTATGGGAAAATCCCCACTTCATCGCTACCTTGAAGATGCTGTGTACCATTATTCATGCGCTGACCACATTCAGACTCAATTAAATTCTTATAACTTGCCATTGAAGCAGCAATAAATGGTCTAACAACTGTTGTCTTACATAGGCGTTTCCGACCACAGCACCCTATTCTGCCTGTTTACATATCTCTGCATTTGAATATGGATGCCTATACCAGTTTCTTTGGCACTTCAGTGCATAACAGCTGTGCTATAGGGTGCAGAAATGAAAGCCTGCAACTTATTTAGCCATTTTAAAGACATTCTCACTTTTACTAATGACATATCTGGACTATATGACCAGATGTACTTTCTTGACAAGGATTTGTATTTCATACCAGTCTAATGTTTTTTGATATATAAATAAGATAAAGATTCATGATTCCATCGTTGTTGAACATGAGGTGTGTGAATGACTGCAAATGGTCTCCAAGTAGCCGAACATAACCATTTCCAGCCAATGATCAGTTAAATTGGACCATAGCACCCAGCCGATTCTATGCAAACACAGGTCACACCATTATGAAGCCACCACCAGCTTGGACAGTGCCTTATTGACAACTTGGGTCCATGGTTTCATGGGGTCTGCACCATACTCAAACCCTACCATCAGCTGTTACCATCTGAAATTGGGGCTCATATGTCCAGGACAAGGTTTTCCAGTCGTCTAAGGTCCAACCGACATGGTCACAAATGCAAGTGAGGTGCTGCAGGCAATGTTTTGCTGTTAGTAAAGGTACTCATGTTGGACGTCTGCAGCCATAGCCCATTAATGCCAAATTTTGCAGTGGTGTCCTAACTGATATATTAATCAATTGTCCCACATTGATTTCTGCAGCTATTTCTTGCAGTATTACTTGTCTGTTTGCACTGACAACTCTATGCAGACGTTGCTGCTTTCAGTCACTAAGTGAAGGCTGTTGGCTTCTGTGTTGTCCATGGTGATTGTTAATATCTGAAATTTGGTATTCTTAGCACACACTTGACACTGTGGATCTCAGAATATTGAGTCTCCAATGATATCTGAAATGGAATGTCCCATGTGTCTTGCTCCAACAAACATTCTGCTTTCGGAATCTATTAATTCCTGTTGTGCGGCCATAATCCTGCCAGAAACCCTTTCATATGTGTTGCACGAGTACAAATGATAGCTCTGCTAATGCACTGCCCTTTTATATCTTGTTTATGCGATACTGCTGCCATCTGTTTATGTGCATATAGCCATCCGATGACTTTTGTCACCTCAATGTAGTACAGTGGAGCTGGTATTGGAAGGAAGATCCAGCATGTTGTGCTCAGCAGTGTATTCCACCAATTTTTGGCCAATTCTGTTATTTGCGAAAGTCGGGCAGTAGTAGTTCATTCTTGTGGACTGCTTGTTGGTGGCCATGTTCACAGAAAAGGCTGTGCAAAAGTTACAGCAAAACTGGTATGTGTGAGGATAATTTGGAAAGTAAGATTCAGTTTCTTGTAGAACATAAATCATCACAGATTTTTTTCAAAAATCTTTTTGTATTTAATTCCTTAAAAGTTTATTTTTCTGCATAGTTTTGATATTGGTTTAAACATTTGTCATAACATTCTTCAAGCTATTATATCCCTAAGTCACAGATGTCTGCCACCTGTGAGGAAGTATTTAGGTACTTCTTTCATCTCATCATCTGTTGCGAAGTGCTTGTCGCTGAGAAACTCCTTTAGGTGCCAAAACAAGAGAAAATTGTTTGGCACCAAGTCTATACTGATTAGTGTGTGGACAATCTGTTCCCATCCAAAAGATCTGGTCAGATTTTGGGTGTAAATGGCAGAATGGGGTCTGGCATTGTCATGCAGCAACAAAATTCAAAACGTCAGGAAACAGTGACACTTATTCTGTATTACACATCAAAGTTTAGTCATGTTAGAACAGTAACTGACTGCATTTATTGTTGTCCCTCACTGCATAAACTCAACCAACAAGACTCCGTACCTATCCCAGAACACAGTTGCCATAACATTGTTTGTTGAGGTTGTCTGTTTGGCCTTGACTTTGACTCTGATGATGTTAAGTGACACGATTCCATTGACTGATATTAAGACTCTGGGGTCATGTGAGAACCCCTGCCTCATCTCTTGTGACAACATTCTGTAAAAATTGATCACCTTCCTTATGATATCAGTCCAAAAATTCAAGAGCACAAGCCACTCTTTCCATTTTGTGTTTCTCTGTAAGCAGCCTGGAAAACCAATGTGAACACAATCTGCAAAATTGCAACTTTTCACAGACAATTTTGTGCAGAGTTGTTCTATCCACATTCAGAAATTGCTATACTAAAGTTTAAATCGTGAATCATCAGTCTTTGCATATCTTTTTGTCCATGTATTTGATCAAATCATCTGAGATCATTGATGGTCAGCCTGATCGCAATTCGTCATAGACATTTTACTGTCTGTCTTTGAAGGCTCTCACCCATGTACACACTTTACCGACACTTATTGTATTGGGGCCATACACCTCACTTATCTGTTGATGAATTTCTGATGCAGCAGTGTTCCTTGCTGTCAAAAACTGAATCACTGACTGTATTTCATAGTTGATGGGCTGATCAATTGTTTTAAACATTTTGAACTGATATCAGAAGT
This sequence comes from Schistocerca cancellata, assembly GCF_023864275.1. Lineage (NCBI taxonomy): Eukaryota > Metazoa > Arthropoda > Insecta > Orthoptera > Acrididae > Schistocerca > Schistocerca cancellata. Next base: position 766,987,105 of record NC_064628.1, read on the forward strand.
GGAACACTGCAACAATACCAATGCAAATGGTGTTGTGTGATGAGTAAGACATACCAGGAGTTGATGCACGTGTGTCTTTGAGTATTCACGGATCGTTCGGGTAGCTACGGCGATTCAGGCTGTACTTCCTGGATAACCCTCATAATATGACTGCTTTAATAGATGGCCCTGCCTCTGATAGGAAAGGTTGACATCTGTGATGGCACTGAAATAGGGTGAGCTGGATGAGTGCATAGGACAAGCCTTTCACCTGGGTTTTCAATACACATGTGATCCATGTGGCAAGGGGTTGGGAGTACATGCGGCATAAGCATGGGTCAGGTTACTTTTTAAACTGGGTGGGCAGTGGAATACCACTTTTGGAGGAGCAGGAAGGATTGTTGATAGGATGATCCTCTTTTATGAGCCCTGGTGAAGTATGTGGTTTAGCAGTTCTGGTTCAGGGTAATTAGATATTGGGTAATTAGAGTGGTGTTCCTTTACAGTTGGTTCAGCAGATTGGTCGATGATTTAGGGACTTATGTGGATGTGGTTTAGGAGGTATGTTTGCAGACTAGGTTTCGACAAATCCCTCTTTCTGATAACTTCAGCAAGACCTTCAACATAGTGAACAAGGGATTGCTCATCATTGCAGATGTGCCCTGTGCAGGTGGCCAGACTACATGGGAATGATTTTTTGGCATGGAAGGGATGACAGCTAACAGAATGCAGGTACTGTTGGTGGGGTACTGTCGGTGGGGTACTGTCGGTGGTTAATGGATTTGATATGGACAGAGATATGGATGAGGCCATCAGAGAAGTGGTGCTCAGTGTCCAAGAAGGTGGCACATTGGGTTGAGAAAGGCCTGCTGAAATGGATGGGAAATAAGGTGTTGAGCCTGTGGAGGAATGAGGATAGGGTATCTCGGAACTTGGTCAAGATCATGAGGATATCTTTAGTGAATTTGAACCAGATTTTGGGTCGCTTAGAAAGTTTCTGGCCCATAAACAGATTTACATAGGAGTGTGCCATATAGGTGCCCATGCTCATGCCATGGATTTGTTTGTATATCTTCCCTTCAAAGTAGTAGTAGTTATGTGTGAGCCTTAAGTTAGCTAGATGTGTAATGAATGAGGTGGTGGATCTGCAGTTTGAAGGAAACTGGGGGAGATAGTGTTCAATAACAGCAAAGCAATGGGCACGGAGGATGATGATGTAGAGAGAAGTGGCAGCAACAGTGATGAGTAGGGGCTCAGGTAGCCCATAGGGGAACTTGTTGATGTATAGAGAAAATAGAGAAATGGTGTCAACAGTGACAAGTAGGGGTTTAGGTGGTAGTGGGTGGGAATGGTTTGTATCAATGACATGGATGGTAATCAGGTTAATGGAGTTGGGGGAACATGTAGTAGGGAACATGTAGGTGGGTGTATTGGGGCAGGGGGGGGGGGGTTGTCATTAGGATGAGAAGGAAGATGGATTTGAGGGAGTGAATTTGGGATGTGCCTAAGGAATTGAGTAGGGGTTGGAGGTTATTCTGGACTTCTGAAATGGGATCACAGTGGAAGGGCATTATTGTGGAGATGGGGGGAAAATAGGCAGATACCTTCTGTCAGATAATCATTGCAGTTCATCATGACAGTAGTGGAGACTTTGTCTACAGGATGGATGAACAGCATCGGTTCTGTCTTAAAGTTGTTAAGAGGTTTGTGTTTTTGCACGGGGACCTAGGAGAGGAAGCTGTGACCAGGTTGAAGATAAGGAATTACTGGACTAGGTTGTGGTTAGGTGGGAGTGGCAGATGGTGATACAGAGATATGAACAGGGAGACAAAAGGTTCAGTGTTGACGTGTAGTCAGTTTTGTTGGTGAGGTTGATGGCACAAAATGTTTCCACTGTAAGGGTCACAAGATGGAGTGTCTGCATTTTATGAGTCCACTATTATCGAACTTGAATATGGGGCTAAAGGAGACACATTTCCATAGGCCTTAAAATTTTGTGGGACTGAGGTCTTTGGTAGATAAGTTAACTAATGCTAATTCTATCCTCTTCTCCATAATCTACACCTTCTCTGTTCTGTCTTCCTCTTCCAGGCCACTACTCAATTGCACCACCACAAGTCTTCCTGCCTGCTCCAGAGTGAGCTCTCTCGTGCGTCTTCTTCCCACCCATCAGCTACCCCTCCCTCCATCCCTCGCTCCTCTCCAACCTTCTTTCTCCACTTTCCCGCTTCACATGACACAATCCCTCACCTTAGTCAAGTTGTGGTGCTGGTACACTTTTATTGGCAAGGGCAATGTAGCCATGCAGGTGTATATTTATTATGTACTAGTTACCTCTGAAAAAAGGATACTATCCAAAAATGTAACATTTTCAGTCCTGGATATGTGTTATCAACCAGTTGACACGTCAACTGTTCGATAAGTTACTATCTACATCTACATCTACATTTATACTGCGCAAGCCACCCAGCGGTGTGTGGCGGAGGGCACTTTACGTGCCACTGTCATTACCTCCCTTTCCTGTTCCAGTCGCGTATCATTCACGGGAAGAACGACTGCCGGAAAGCCTCCGTGTGCACTCGAATCTCTCTGATTTTACATTCGTGATCTCCTCGGGAGGTATATGTAGGGGGAAGCAATATATTCGATACCTCATCTAGAAACGCACACTCTCGAAGCCTGGACAGCAAGCTACACCGCGATGCAGGGCGCCTCTCTTGCAGAGTCTGCCACTTGAGTTTGCTAAACATCTCCGTAACGCTATCACACTTACCAAATAACCCTGTGACGAAACGCGCTGCTCTTCTTTGGATCTTCTCTATCTCCTCCGTCAACCCGACCTGGTACGGATCCCACACTGATGAGCAATACTCAAGTATAGGTCGAACGAGTGTTTTGTAAGCCACATCCTTTGTTGATGGACTACATTTTCTAAGGACTCTCCCAATGAATCTCAATCTGGTACCTGCCTTACCAACAATTAATTTTATATGATCATTCCACTTCAAATCATTCCGCACGTACGCTCCCAGATATTTTACAGAAGTAATTGCTACCAGTGTTTGTTCCGCTATCATATAATCATACAATAAAGGAACCTTCTTTCTATGTATTTGCAATATATTACATTTGTCTGTGTTAAGGGTCAGTTGCCACTCCCTGCACCAAATGCCTATTCGCTGCAGACTTCCTGCATTTCGCTGCAATTTTCTAATGCTGCAACTTCTCTGTATAATACAGGATCATCTGCGAAAAGCCGCATGGAACTTCCGACACTATCTACTAGGTCATTTATATATATTGTAAAAAGCAGTGGTCCCATAACACTCCCCTGTGGCACGCCAGAGGTTACTTTAATGTCTGTAGATGTCTCTCCATTGAGAATAACATGCTGTGTTCTATTTGCTAAAAACTCTTCAATCCAGCCACACAGCTGGTCTGATATTCTGTTGGCTCTTACTTTGTTTATCAGGCGACAGTGCGGAACTGTATCGAATGCCTTCCGGAAGTCAAGGAAAATGGCATCTACCTGGGAGCCTGTATCTAATATTTTCTGGGTCTCATGAACAAATAAAGCGAGTTGGGTCTCACACAATCGCTATTTCCGGAATCCATGTTGATTCCTACAGAGCAGATTCTGGGTTTCCAGAAACGACATGATACATGAACAAAAAACATGTTCTAAAATCCTACAACAGATCGACATCAAAGATATAGGTCTATAGTTTTGCGCATCTGCTCGACGACCCTTCTTGACGACTGGGACTACCTGTGCTCTTTTCCAATCATTTGGAACCTTCCGTTCCTCTAGAGACTTGCGGTACACAGCTGTTAGAAGGGGGGCAAGTTCTTTCGCATCCTCTGTGTAGAATCGAATTGGATCCTGTCAGGTCCAGTGGACTTTCCTCTGTTGAGTGATTTCAGTTGCTTTTCTATTCCTTGGACACTTATTTCGGTGTCAGCCATTTTTTCGTTTGTGCGAGGATTTAGAGAAGGAACTGCAGTGGGGTCTTCCTCTGTGAAACAGCTTTGGAAAAAGATGTTTAGTATTTCAGCTTTACGCGTGTCATCCTCTGTTTCAATGCCATCATCATCCCAGAGTGTCTGGATATGCTGTTTCGAGCCACTTTCTGATTTAACTTAAGACCAGAACTTCCTAGGATTTTCTGTCAAGTCGGTACATAGAATTTTACTTTCAAATTCACTGAATGCTTCATGCATAGCCCTCCTTACACTAACTTTGACATCGTATAGCTTCTGTTTGTCTGAGAGGTTTTGGCTGCATTTATACTTGCAGTGAAGGTTTCTTTGCTTTCGCAGTAGTTTCCTAACTTCGTTGTTGAACCACGGTGGGTTTTTCCCGTCCCTCACAGTTTTACTCGGCACGTACCTGTCTAAAATGCATTTTACGATTGCCTTGAACTTTTTCCATAAACACTCAACATTGTCAGTGTCGGAACAGAAATTTTCGTTTTGATCTGTTAGGTAGACTGAAATCTGCCTTCTATTACTCTTGCTAAACAGATAAACCTTCCTCCCTTTTTTTATATTCCTATTTACTTCCATATTCAGGGATGCTGCAATGGCCTTATGATCACTGAGTCCCTGTTCTGCACTTACAGAGTTGAAAAGTTCGGGTCTGTTTGTTATCAGTAGGTCCAAGATGTTATCACCACGAGTCGGTTCTCTGTTTAATTGCTCGAGGTAATTTTTGGATAGTGCACTCAGTGTAATGTCACTCGATGCTCTGTCCCTACCACCCGTCCTAAACATCTGAGTGTCCCAGTCTATGTCTGGTAAATTGAAATCTCCAACTAAGACTATAACATGCTGAGGAAATTTATGTGAAATGTGTTCCAGATTTTCTCTCAGTTGTTCTGCCACTAATGCTGCTGAGTCGGAAGGTCGGTAAAAGGAGCCAATTATCAACCTAGCTCGGTTGTTGAGTGTAACCTCCACCCATAATAATTCACAGGAACTATCCATTTCTACTTCACTACAGGATAAACTACTACAACAGCGACAAACACGGCAGAATTTATCTCTGTCTTCAGCCAGCTTTCCGTACCTATAACGATTTCAGCTTCGGTGCTTTCTATCAGTGCTTAAAGTCCCGGTACTTTACCAGTGCAGCTTCGACAGTTTACAATTACAATACCGATTGCTGCTTCGTCCTTGCATGTCCTGACTTCGCCCCGCAGCCTTTGAGGCTGTTGCCCTTTCTGTACTTGCCCGAGGCCATCTAACCTAAAAAACCACCCAGTCCACGCCACACAACCCCTGCTACCCGTGTAGCCACCTGCTGTGTGTAGTGGACTCCTTACCTATCCAACAGAACCCGAAACCCCACCACCCTATGGCGCAAGTCGAGGAATCTGCAGCCCACATGGTCGCAGAACTGTCTTACCCTTTGATTCAGACTCTCCACTCGGCTCTGTACCGAAGGTCCACAGTCAGTCCTGTCGACGATGCTGCAGATGGTGAGCTGTGCTTTCATCCCGCTAGCGAGACTGGCAGTCTTCACCAAATCAGATAGCCGCCAGAAGCCAGAGAGGATTTCCTTCGATCCATAGCGACACACATCATTGGTGCCAACATGAGCGACCACCTGCAGATGGGTGCACCCTGCACCATACATGGCATCCAGAAGGACCCTTTCCACATCTGGAATGACTTCCCCCGGCATGCACATGGAGTGCACATTGGTTTTCTTCCCCTCTATTGCTGCCATATCCCTAAGGGGCCCCATTATGCACCTGACGTTGGAGCTCCCAATTATCAGTAAGCCCACTCTCTGCGACCGCCCGGATCTTGCGGACTGAGGGGCAACCTCTGGAACAGGACAATTAGCCATGTCCGTCTGAAGATCAGTATCAGCCGGAGACAGAGCCTGAAACCGGTTCATCAGACAAACTTCCGTTCAGCCCTCTGGAATGTCTTTCGCCCCCTGCCACACCTCAAGACGACCTCCCACTCTACCACGGGTGAGGAATTGGCCTCAATGTGGGCAGTATCCCGGACAGCCACAGCCTTAGTCCGATTGGGGGATGGGTGGGATGAGCTGGCCATCCCCGACAAACCCCCATCCAGACCCCCACAGTGATGCCCATTGGCAACAGCCTCAAGCTGTTTGACCAAAGCCAACACTGCCTGAAGCTGGGAGCGAAGGGATGCCAACTCAGCCCGCATCTGAACACAGCAGTCGCAGTCCCTATCCATTCTAAAAACTGTTGTGCAAAGATAGTCTGAACTAATCTACAGAGAGCACAAACAATTTGACACAAAATTTAAACGGTTATTAAAATACAAGATTGCCTAGTAAATGCAGTAATGCTGCTACTTGCACACTGCTGACACACTGCTCGGCGGCAGAAGGAGACTACGCGATTTTACACTATTCAGGTGCCAAAGCACGATGCTACACCTCTCAAATACTATAATACGCCCAAAATTTATGAATTAAACAATGCAAGTACCCAAAACATGCAAAGTAATTAAGAATTAAACTGTGTAACAAATAAGTGAGCTAAGAGTATACAACTTGCTGCTGGCAGCTGCTTATCCAACGACGGCAGGGAGCGCACTGGCTGTTGTGACCAACTGACACTGGCCGTTCAAAACAAAAACAGAAGACAGACAACTATGTGAATTTACATTATTCAGGTACTAAAGCGCTATGCTACAACTCTCAAATACTATAATACACCCGAAATTTGTGAATTAAACAATGCAAGTATCCAAAAACACACCAAGAAATTAAGAATTAAACTATGTAAAAAATAAGTGAGCTAAGAGTATATGACTTGCTGCTGGCAGTTGCTTATCCAATGGCAGCAGAGAGCACACTCCTTTATCCCATCCATTATTTATGATGTGATTAATTAGACAACAATTTTAGTATCTTGTGTAACTGCCTCTCGCTGTAATACAGTCCTACAATATTTGTCAGAGACTATGATAGAGCTTCAGATATCATCCTGGGAGAGAGTGTTACATGCCATTTCTACTGTGTGTCCAGGGATGTTTCTGGTAATGCTGACCCAGCACATCCCTCATGTGTTCAATAAGAGACGGGTCTGGCTGCTGTTGCTTGGTACAGTTTGGTAGTTGCCACTCCTCTGACTTATATGTATTACCAAATAACAATCGCAATACCTAGTCAGAATCTACTCTTATCACAAAATACCACTGGATGCCATTCACCCACCATTTGGGGTGTGTTTCACAGTGATAATACAATTGAACTTCACTGAAATTCAGTTAAGTGCATGAACTGTTGTATCCTGGAGTGTCTGTCATGGTTACGTATCCATTAAGATGTTTGAATGAACTGACCCTTTTGTTTCAGAAAGTATTATACAGTGGTGTGCACAGCATTTACTCCATTTACAAATTTTGGCTTTGAATTATTGCCTTTACTGCCTTCTTCCAATTTCTCTTGAAAATACAGGTTTCTACTGTTCAAGTGTTGGTGTCATTTAGTTTTATTTTTTGCTAATGTAAGCAAGCAAACAATTACTGACACATTAACTTGAAAGCTGGGTGGTATAGGATGGGCTGGGATGGGAGGAAAGCTACACAGTGGTCAACTTCATATCTCATGTAATTGAAACTTGAGCAACAAACCCTAAATCCAGCACTGAAGTTGTGTAAGCTAACCAAATTTGTCACATCATTCAACAAACTACATACACAGTGTATCAAAAAGAATCATATGATTAAAAAAAAAAAATCGTAACTATTATGTTATTTGAGATATGTGTGTGAACAATATACTGTTGGAAAGAGCAAACTCTTGAGTTTTACAAGGTTCCTTCTAGGTACCAGCAGTGTTTGCCCATGTCAGTCTAGTAAAAATGATGTCAGGGTAACAGAAAGCGTTTTGTGTTCCATGTTTTGTGCAGTGCAGATCAGTAATAACTGTTCAGTGTGGCTTTTGTATTAGGTATGGTGTGGATCCTCCTACAGCACAGAGCATTAGATAATGGTAAGAACAATTCAAAGAAACAGGTTGTTTGTGTAAAGGCAAATTGCCAGGCCACCCTCAAGTGTCTGACACAGATGTCGAACGCATCCACCATAGTTTCACGAGGATTCCACTGAAATCCATCAACGTGCAGCTCGACATGCCCCCGATGTCTATCTGGTGTCTGTTGCATCAATGTCTACACATGAAACCATGTACAAAATTCAGCTACACAAGCTCTTTGTGAAGGTGACAAACTATAATGTGTAGAGTTCTGTAATTTCGTTCTTGGCAAGATAGAGGATGACAGCTTTCTTCCACGCGTAGTGTTTAGTGATGAGGCAACATTCCATTTAAATAGAAAGATGAACTCTCATAATGTGGGAATATTGTGTATGGAACAACCACATGAAGTCGTACAACATTAGAGGGACTCTCCAAAATTTAATGTGTTTTGTGCAGTTTCACGGGAAAAGGCATATGGTCCATTTTTCTTTGCTGAAAACACTGTTATGGAAAGCACATATCTCGATGCTTTAGAACTTTCTTTTCCCACAATTGGAGAGTGATTTGAACAACTTCATTTACCAACAGGATGGGGCACCACCATACTGGCATCTGGAAGTGCAAAAATTTTTAAATCAAAGGATTACTGAATGATAGATCGGTCGCACTGGACCAAATGATTCAGCCTTAAATTACTGGCCTCCCAAGGTCACCGGACCTGACTGTATGTGATTATTTCTTGTGAGGGTTTATAAAAGACTCTGTTTGTGTGCTACCATTACCACCAACAATGAATGAACTGAGACAGCACATAACAACAGCTGTGGAAGCTGTAATTCAAGACATGCTCACATGTCGCTGCATTGACATATGCCATGCATCTCATGGGGGGCATATTGAATGCCTATTAAAAGGTATGAAAAAAGACTTTTTGAGTTTCCCGTTCATCAGAAGACAAAATTCATTGTATATGTTTATTAGTTTCAGAAATATAGACAAGCCAAATCAAATGATTCTGTTTGAGACACCATATATACCTCATACTTAATTTAGAATTTTGTTTTATCCAATTTAAATACACTGCTCAGCCAAAACATTATAATCGTCTGTCTAGCAGTATGTCAGTGCAACTATTACAGGCACATAGCTGCCAGCTATTATGGACTGCCCATAATTGTTTAGGACTTCACACCTTAATTATGGAGTTATGGAAAGATACTAAAAATTATGGAAATATGCATTTTACAATTTGATTCAAAAATAAATTGGAAAAGTTACTTTTTATATGTTGCTAATCATATGATGCTACTACAATGTTTTATAGATTGTAATGATTTCCTTCCTGAGTATTCAAAAGGTGAAATGCTTAACTCCGTTTTCAAATCTTCCTTTACAAAGGAATGCCCAGGAGAATCACACCAATTTAATCCTCATACCATTGAAAAGATGAATGAAATAAGTATTAGCATGAGTGTGTTCAGAAACAGCTCAAATTGTTAAAATTGAACAAAGCTCTGTTGTAGAGCCCTCGAACAAAAAACCACGCTCAGTTCCTGGAAACACACACAGGTCATACCCGCCTACAAGGAAGGGTAGTCGAAGTGATCCACAAAACTACCGTTCAGTGACCTTGACATTATTTTGTTGTAGAATCGTAGAACATATTCTGAGCTCAAACATAATGAAGTATCTTGAAGAGAATAATCTCCTCAATGCTGACCAGCATGGATTTCAAAAACAACAATTGTGTGAAATGCAACTCACACTTTTATTGTGGTGTCACCGCCAGACACCACACTTGCTAGGTGGTAGCTTTAAATCGGCCGCGGTCCATTAGTACATGTCGGACCCGCGTGTCGCCACTGTCAGTAATCGCAGACCGAGCGCCACCACACGGCAGGTCTAGAGAGATGGACTAGCACTCGCCCCAGTTGTACGACGACTTTGCTAGCGACTACACTGACGAAGCCTTTCTCTCATTTGCCGAGAAACAGTTAGAATAGCCTTCAGCTAAGTCCATGGCTACGACCTAGCAAGGCGCCATTAACCATATTTAAAGTGTCTCATTTGTATAACCAAGAGCAATGTACCACAAGGATGAAGTAAAGTTAAGTATTATAGAAGCTACATACTTTTCTTATTAGCATTCATTACGTATCCTGTTCCAGACTTCACGCCAGTCGGCGTGTGTGTACGCGTGCCTTTCGGTTACCCGTCACTGTGGACTGGCTGTCTTGTCAGTCCACTACATTTATCATATGACATACTTAAGGCTTTGGATCAAGGCAGTTAGGTAGCTACTGTATTTTTTGATTTCCAGAAAGCATTTGGCTCAGTACCACACTTATGCTTATTGTCAAAAGTTTGATCATATGGTGTAGGAGTGAAGTTTGTGATTGGATTGAGGACATTTTGGTGGGGAGCGTGCAACATGTCATCTTGGATGGAGAGTCACCATCAGAAATAGAAGTAACATTGGGTGCGCTCCAGGAAAATATGTTCATGTTGTATATTAATGACCTTGCAGACAATATTAATAGTAAAATCAGTCTTTTTGCAGATGATGCAGCTATCTGTAATGAAGTACTATCTGAAAGATAAATCAGGTCTTGATAAGACTTCAACATGGTGCAGAGATTGGCAACTTGATTGAAACATTCAGAAATGTAAAATTTTGCACTTCAAAAAATGAAGAAAAAAAAAAAACAAACATAGTATCCTTTTGCTGTAATATCAAGGAGTCACTGTTGGAATCAGCCAACTCATACAAATACCTGCATGTAACACTTTGTGAGGATATGAAGTGGAATGATCACATAGGTTCAGTCATGGGTAAAGCAAGTGGTAGACTTCAGTTTGTTGGTAGAATATGGGGAAATACAATCAGTCTATAAATAAGATTGCTTACAAATTTCTCATACGATGGGTTCAAAATATTCTTCAAGTGTGTGGGACCTGTACTAGATTGGACTTACAAGTGATATTGAACATATACAGAGAAGGGCAGTATGAATGGTCACAGGTTTGTTTAATCCATTGGAGGTTGACACAGAGATTCTGAAGGAACTGAACTGGAACACTCTTGAAGATAGACATAAATGATCCTAAGAAAGTCTGTTAACAAAATTTCAAGAACCGACTTTAAATGATTACTGTACATATTGCTCACATAGGGATCATGAAGATAAGACTAGAATAATTATTGCACAGACAGAGGCATTCAAACAATCATTCTTCCTGCATTTCATACTTGAATGGATCAGGAAGAAACCATTTGCCATGCACCTCATGATGTCAGAAGTCACACCTCATGATGGTTTGCAGAGTATAGATGTAGATTTAGATGAAACCTGTCTACAAATGAGTTTGTCACCTTGGCTTACTAAAGTAGATTATGCTGAGTGATGATGAAAATTTTTCATTCTGTGCATGTCAGCTTAAAGTATAAGAATGAAACTGCTTCCGAACAAAGTGACATCACAAGGTTCAAGCCATTCGTCTGTACACTGTTGCGGTTTCTCTAACCAGGTGGCGTTACAAGAAATGCAGTTCACCTTTTTATCCATACTTAATAATACATAGCAACTGTGATGTTTACTATTGTTTTGCATTTTCTGCTTAATCTAATATTTTCATTTACAGTTATTCTTACTTCTGAACATTACTCTTCAGTTAGGGTCAGGAAGTGTCTGAAATATAGCATTGATAGGCCTAAATAAGACTGATAATTTTTAAAAATTTTCTGGGAGAGGGCCTCTGGACATCTCTGCATTTTTGCCATGTGATTACTGGCATCCTCTTTCAAGGTTGGTAGCTGTGCAGACACAACAGGGTTCATCATGAGATATTGTACAAACCCTTTGTATTTTATGCCTGTCTTTGATTGTGATTTCATACTGAGCATGTACTGTATCCATAGGCACTTGCACTGATATGTTTTTGTTCTGTAATGATGATTTCAGCATAAAGAGTTAATTAACTGAGGCTGTACTGTCCAAGTATAAAAAATTGTGACTACTCTAAAATATCTGCTGCCAATAACTGACTAGCAACAGTACAAAACAAGTAAATATTTCATAATACTCAACAATGTAGCTGATAAATACACATAAATATAGCATAAAACCTTATGATTTTGATCTCCCCGAAGTGCTGCTTCAGAAGCAATACACCTTGATATGAAAATTTTACCCTGAAGTGTAACTTCATTTAGGAATACAAAAGATATATTTATTCTGCTCCACTTCAGGTAGCTTTTTTAGTTACCAAGAACATTTATGTTCTGACCAGTAGCCTGATAACAAATTCTATAAAGCATTGTATGGCTTTTAAACAATAAATGTTTTATTTAATATAGTATATTAGATATTTATATTCATGTACTTTGCTCCTGTTGTTCCATCTTTTATGAGCAGCTCAGTGTTTCTGATAGAGCAAATTGTATTTGATAATGAAATGCTTAACTTTCTGGATACATGTAGGTGAAGCACATGGAAAAAAAACTTATATTTGTTCTTAATTTTTGTTATAGGAACCATCTGATGATGATAATGTTAATAAGAGACGATCCCGCCGTTCACGTTATATGTTACCAAATTGCAAAAGAACCAGGCATGCATCACCTGATGGCACTAGACCTGGAGGCACTGAAGATGTAGAAGTGAGCAAGTTGCGTGGGAACCGAACCAGACAAAGTCGTACGAGAACACATGCTGCTGCTATCAGTCAAAATTCACAGTCATTGGCCAGACCTGACATGCCCTCTGGTGCTTCATATTCTCCTGTCAGAGAAGTCATAGCTGACACTAATTTCAGAGTGAGTGCTTCTTAGAAATGTAATTGAGAAGTAGGAGTTGCTATGATGAATATTTTGTACTGTACTGTCCATTTGGGCTTGTCACTTTGTATTTTAACCCCTTAACATATGGATTTTTTCTTCAGATTAGGTTCTAAAAAATAATATTTTTTTCATTAATGAAGTGCATCGTATAATGAATGACATTACATATAGACATAAACTGATTAGCCAGAACATTATGATCCCCAAACTACTATTGATATAAACACATACAGGCAATAGCAGTGTCACTTGGCAAGGAATGGCTGCTTGTCAGACACTTGCACAGTGTATGTTGTATCAGTAAGCATGCTGTCCGAGTGTAGAATGGATAAGGTGTGCGATCTATTTGAGTGTAACTGAGTGCAGATTACGGTGGCCCAAAGGCTTGGCACAAGCATTTCGGAAACTACATAGCTAGTCGAGTGTTTGAAGAGTGCTGTTGTGAGTGTCTTCAACACATGGTGAAACAAAGTGAAACCACTTCCAGACATCATGGGGTTGGGTGGCCATCCCCCATTATATATGTCGGACATCGTAGGCTGGACAGGCTGGTAAAAGAGGGCAGGTATTGAACTGTGGCAGAACTAACATCAGACTTTAATGCTGGGCAGAGTACCATAGAGTCTGAACACACAGTGCACTGAATACTCCTAATGATGGGCCTCTGCAGCCAATGACCCTTACATGTGCCAATGTTAACACCAGAACATCGACAACTACGACTGGAATGGGCATGTAAACATTGGCACTGGCCATTGGTGCAGTGGTAGAGCCTTGCATGGTCTCATAAATCCTGATACCTTGTTCCTCATGCCAATGGAAGGGCACAAATCAGTCATCTTCCAGGAGAACAGCTCCTTGACACATATTCTGTGGGCTGGAGAAAAGCTGGTGGCGGCTCCATTATGCTCTGGGGAACATTCACAAGGGTATTGTACACTGGTTGCAGACCACGTACACCCCTTCATGATGATCATGTTTCCCAATGCCAATGATATTTTTCAACAAGATAATGCACCATATCACAAGTCCAGGAAGGTGATGGAGTGGTTCAAGAAATGCAGTGGCAAGTTCTAATTGATGTGCTGGTCCCCCAGCTCACTAGATATGAACCCAACTGAACACATGTGGGATTTGATTGAACATTCTGTCAGGCCTCATTACCCCCTTCCCTGGAATTTACGGGATTAGGTGACTTGTGTGTGCAGATGAGGTACCAACTCCCTACAGCGACCTTCTAAGACCTCATTGCTTCCATGCTATGATGTCTCACCACTGTTATCCATGTTAAAGACATATTGCCTATTAGGTAGGTGGTCATAATGTTCTGGCTGATCAGTGCATAAAGATAGCTTTTAAAACTCAAAATAATGAGGTATAAGATTTTGAAGATCACCATTAATAAAATACTGAGTATACTCTTGCACTGGACTTTGACTAAAATATCGTGAACCTTTAAATCATTTTTTAGTTTCTGTGTAGCATTGAAACCTGACCATGTGTTTCACAATGGTTTGCTGTTAACATAAGTCTTGCAGGATGTGGCTGTAGCACAGAGGATGTACCATATTTACCCAATTATAAGACAAGGCTTTTTCCCAAATTCATTATTAAAAAATACAGGGTCTACTTATATTTGCAGATTTAACTATTGCTGCTGAGGTAAATATTTTTTCAGTGTTTATAGATTAATATAGGGCTTGTCTTACATTTACAGATAAAGCTTTGGCTATTGTGGTTTTGCATAAATTTATTTTTAAGAGTTCTGAAGGGTAAAGTTTAGCAAGCAATAATTTTCTTTGAATAGGCTTGAGATTTCCCGATACACAGAAGTGCTCGTTACAGTATCAATCGTGTTCGATCAGTCACATGACATTTGACTCGTGGCACTAATGCAATGGATGGATACATGGGAAGCTATGAACTTAGCACTATGACATCTGATGCTCAACTTAAAAAATTAAAATTTGGTGAAACACAGGAGGAAACAGCATTAAATTCTACCAATTCCCAAACTTTTGTTGTATTTGAATATATTTTCAATAGAAGTTCTCAAACAGGTATGGATACCTGTAGACATACATGTATTCTGCTTTTAAAGTAAAGGTAACATTCAAATTCGAAAATCTTGTCCTTCAAAACCCATTACATGAATCTGAACCCAAGTTGTTATTTTATTTGGCTATGAAAAACTAATGATTTATGAAGTGTGTTGCAGATGAAAATTTGGTAGTTGTTTACATATTATAAACCACTACCAGCTTGTAATCAGTTTTAGAATAAGGTGGTAGCATTCAGATGAAACAAGAAAGAAAATTAATCCAAAATTAAATGTCTAACGAATGAAACAAATCTCATTAAACTGCCTGCAGTTGTTATCACAAGAATACATTATAGCGGAGAGACCTGTTTTGGGGATAGTACAAAGAAACCTCATTAAATCGCGGGATGAGCGAAAGTTCGAGAAGTGGTCTCAGTCACGATTGCAATCTTTCATTTATTATTAGTTGCTGCTGTTACATAGGTCCTGCAACCTAGAAGATACAGATGTTTGTGTGTCATTGTTGCTACGGAAGGCCTGGTAGGGTAACAGTGACTCCAGCTTGTCTGCTAACTTTAATGAGTGTGGGGTGGGGAGTGGTGAGTGGGCAGCAAATTTTGTCTTGCTACTAACTATGGGAACTTACACTGTGTCCTTTAGCTTTTTGTGAATGTCTACCATACATAAAGTGCAGTTTGCGTGAAACCATTTGCACTCGGAATCGAATTGACTTTAAAATTGGCAAAATACTCAACAATAACATACATTGCAGCAGGAGGTGGTAAAAGTCTAAACTGAGGCCAGTGGCACACTTACCGTATTTACTCGACTCTAAGCCGCACTTTTTTTCCGGTTTTCGTAATCCAAAAAACCGCCTGCGGCTTAGAATCGAGTGCAAAGCAAGCGGAAGTTATGAAAAATGTTGGTACGTGCTGCCACAACTAACTTCTGCCGTCGAATATATGTAGCGTGACACAGGCATGCTTTGTAGGCACAAAGATAAATACTGGCGCCAAAACCTCTGTGTCAGTAAATAAATTTTAAAAAAAAGTGGAAGACGAGTTTTTTTTCTCCGCCGCGAGTTTCGACCACTGCATTTTCATACATTATCCAACGAAGTAAATACAAATTCCGTATTGTTCATCTTCGAATGTAGCACAATTTCAGTGTACTATGAAAATCTGACTGGCAAGACTGTTTGTGATGTTTGTCAATATGGCCAACTCCACGTTCTGAATTTTTTCCTATCTGTGAGAAGAGATGGTTGCTAATAGGAACCTGATGAAATTTGAATCACATACAGTATTCTCTTCACCATAAGAATAATACGAATATAAACATTTTGCGATGTATTCTTTCGTGTTTGCTGCTATCTCATTTAAATCCTGTCTGCCTAATAAACTACGAAACTAGAGTGAGACAACAGCAAACGCGGAAGAATATACGTATCGTGTCATGTTTATATTCGTATTATTCTTATGCCTAATAATGATACAGTCTGAAATGAAGCACGGCAACTGACTAGATTTTTAAATCTAAGATGACTCTAATTTCTGTGCAGAATTTGATGTAATAAAGAAGCGGCCGCAAAGATTTTCAAACGGAGAAAAATTTTCGCCTAACTCTCGTTCAGAACATGTTCTATCATAAGCAGTCTATTATTTTATTCTTGTTGATCATTATCAAAGAAAGCTGCAGTGTAAGTAACAACAAATAGCAATCTCTTGCCATTGTTTCGCTAATGAGACGATTCCTCTCTTTTTTGTTTCAATTGTACGCGGCGGTAGCGCACAGAAAAGCAAGCCATGCCGCGAGCCGCGACAGGCCGTAAACATGCACTATCAGAATGCGACAAACAATGCATGACACAGTGCAGTAATGCATTTTCAGTTTAAGAGTGATGCAAACACCTATAACAAAGAAAACGGCACTTATCAGATCAGAGCAAAATAGGCAATCGATTCAAACCAGACGAAGCACGTGAAAAAGGAAGGGTACCCGTATAAATACGGACGGAGCGCCTGACGCATAGCAATGGCTACGTGGTAAAGCTTAACTGCTAAGCTTACGACTCGAACCAAACTACTGTAGCTGTATTGTCATTCATTCGACCTAAATTGTGTCTCATATTACAATGGACCAACTTTGTTTCGATTTGGAGGTGTGGCCTAAAACTTTTCTCTCCCCTTGAATTTCGAGTCTCAAATTTCAGGTGCGGCTTAGATTCGGGAAATTTTTTTTTTCCTTGATTTCGAGTCTCATTTTTCAGGTGCGGCTTAGATTCGAGTGCGGCTTAGATTCGAGTAAATATGGTACATGTTTTATGCAGCAATATTGTTGACGCTCACCATGAGGTATGATGCAAATGATAGGGTGTTAACACTCTCATGTCAGTATAAAAGCAAAATCTGCAAGTCCCTCCCCCAAATAATTAAAATAAAAATCAAAAATTTAAAAAAATTGCAACATACCCGGAAGAAAGAGCCAAATGTTTGTGTCAACGAAGTTATAGGTTTCACAGCTCCACTGTTGGGATGAAGATGATTACAATGATGATTAAAAAATGTGGTACTGCAGATGACAGGCTAAACAGAAGAGGCAGTGAAGATAAAAATTAATGTAAACAATTTCTTTTGTTTATTTTATTTCTCCTTGTATTATCAAAATATAGATAACCAATAAATGACATAAGTTTAGAATAAGTTTATGGTAACTTTTTAGGCAGATCCTCAAGTTAGTAAAAATTTGAAATTTGATTAGTCAGAATATGGTAAAAAATAAATTTTTCTTAAGGAGCCTCTTAAAAAAAAGGGGGCTCACCTTAAATTCAGGGTCATCTCACTCTCAGATAACTATGGCATTTATCTCATACCACTGATGAGCTTTTATCTCTAAACTGACAAACTGTTGTCACTTTTAGTCTTTAATGAAGCAATATCACATACTTCTTCACTTCTTGAGTAACTAAAGTCAATGTCAAACTCAGGATTACTACAGCCATCTTCTTTTGAAGGCATTGATTAAACAATAACACAGGAGAGGTAGGCTGAAAGTGTGTGGTTTGTTGTTGAGTATTCAAAGCTGCATGCAGTAAGGACTATCTAGTAGCAACCACCTCAGCCAGAACATGACCGGCAGGCTACACATGTAGGGCCTGATGCTCTCTAGCACCAAAACACTCAACAACTATCAGTGCTGATCAGCCCCATATCTATGATATTTCTGAACTGGGGCAAAAACTTGATAGTTTTGCCCCCCCCCCCCCCCCTCCCCCTGTTGAGCATTTGAGATAGGACATCAAAAATAACAGAAGTGATTTTTAAGACATATGTTCATTTTGTGGCACATATCTTTCTGAAGATATTGATATATAAAACATATATGTTTGAGGAAATATAAGACATGTTATTTGGTGTTAAGTGTGCCAAAGTGCAGTGCCACGCCTCTTCACATAGTAGCCTTGTATCGTATGTCACTGTATTTCGCTCTGTGGAAATCAAACATGTATGTTTTGTAATGGAAGCCATCAAGCCTACATTCGGGGCAGTGGAAATTAAAATGTCCTGTGGTGCCTCTTCTGCTTCCAGTCAGCTGGTTTGACAGCATACCCCACAAAAAGCTCACAATTAATACTAGGTTGGATTATTTGTAACTGGGAGAATAAGAAATCTTTATTGCCTATTAGCCAATAACTTTCTCTTTTGTGTTACATAAACTTAAATATAGAAAACATAAACCCAGTAAAGACAAGAGACAAGCAAGGCAGTACACATTTCTTCAATCCTTTGGTCCCAGTATTTTTTTCTCTATAATCTAGCTACAGGTTTACATGGCATGCTTTCCTTTCTGTGAAAGTATCTAAACCTCATCAAAGTTTGTCAAACATTCTGCTACATGAAAAATCAAAATGACGTTGTCTGATACTGAAAAAGCTGTTCGTACAAATAGTACCCCAGACTGGTCTGATTTCTTGGTTTGTTTACATCTATTTTGTCACTGACTGCTAGATAAAACAAAATAGACCTTTCTAATATTGCAGCAATTGTAACACCAGATAAGCAAGGCTGTTTTGGCACAGATGGTCATTTTTATCTACCTTACTTACATAAATAACACAATAGAATATGATTCATGAAGTACCAATATCAAATGCCTATAAGGCCTACTACAAGCAAAACCTTTTATATTAGGAAATAGTTACGCATTTCATTCATGTGCTCCAGTTTCTCAAGCAGGAGATCAAAAAGTAGTATTACAAAGTTTTTATACAAATTTGCAATCATAATATTCTTCCATATAAAGTTTGTAACGTCCCAATTTTTTTCTCCTTCCTCATTCTAACAATCAATCTTGTTATAATTCATTCTGTAACTATTCCTGCATATGTCAAAACTTATTCACTTGTTAACTTCACTAATCTTGTCAATGCACTTTTCCACGCTATTCCGAGAGTAGAGCTTAAGTGGCTGCTAACCAGGGACTGTACAACTGGCCTTTAGTTGTGTAGAAATCTGGAAAAAAAAATTCTGTCCAAATTTCATTTTCTTGGACACACCAAGATGATTAATATGTAATCTTTCATACCTGTTATTCCTGTTAGTTGTCTTTACTCTCATAGTCTGAATCTATGGATTTCGCTAATGATTATAACAACACTGATCATTCGCAGACCCAGTCAACCATATTCACTCGTTCAGGTAGCCCCATCCCCTTTTGTCCACAGGAAAGTTTTTTATTTCTAGATGCAACAGGGATTCCCCTGGCAGAAACGTCACATACACTATGTACGCATTCAATAATCAACTTTGATTCTTTCATAAACCAACTTAGAATGTGTTCAAAAATATTCAAAAGCCAACAGAGATACATTTCAAAATCATGTGGATAATTGATAGATAGACATGCTCTGGATGCTAGGCACTTTTTGAAACAAGAGTTTTTTCTTCAAGAATATGAATTTGGCATCGCCTGAAATTGTCTCCTAGGACAGATACCCCTGTTTGCGACCTCCTCCCCTCAGATCCAGGTCTGGTGCTGAAACAGATATGTCAAAATAATAAAAATGAGATAACTCAGGGTTTTATGTTAAGGGGTTAATGGCTGTGTACGATTAAGGTGTGAGAGATATAAATTTAGTTATCTTGATTTTGTGAAATGGAATCACACATTTCACTGTGTTTAGAGCCCATAGGCAAATGCAAGTATTTGTAGAAAGTAACCAAAAGAAAGAAAAGAAAAGAAAATACCTCTCTTTTGATTTTGTACCATTGACACAGAGATGGGAGTTTTGTTTAGGTTCAATACAGATGCAGAGGCACCTATGAATTTATGCCAGTTAGCTTACATACTCTCATCTACAGCGTAGGTTTCGAGTCTTGTAAATGTACTTATACTTTTATTGGCAGAGTGCTTGTGCAATACTCCGTAATGAGATCATAGAAGATATAACAAGGTATTAAGAGAATCCAAAATGGAATAATTGATTAAAATCTTGGGGATTGTAGGAAGGCTACCTCTTCAATATTTTTAGTACTCATTGAGGGAGATAACAAAGAAATTTTATTACGGCTTTTAGAAAATGTTGACTTGACTGTTAATGACAACCAGTAATAAGCAGTGAATGTTATAAAGTGTACTTAGTTGAGACAGTATGCAGCATTAACTTCACAACTCCCTTTGTCTGCTCAGATCTCAGATATTCACGACTGCTGATTTCCACCAGTGGCCAGATGTGAACCTGTTGTGTGTTTATGCTCAGAAAAATGAAGTGTTGAGAAGATTTTTGTTGGTTTCATAACCTGCTGATTGTAGTGTGCACAGACCGTCTTCACAGAGTTTTTATTGGAGGAAAAAAAAAATAATTTGTGATCTCTATGGACTATTTAAGATTAGCTGATCTAGTTGCTCAGTTGTGGTATCATGTAATGAGCCTCTTTGTGGTATATTTTTCCATACTTTGTCTTCCAGCCCAACTGCAAAGCCACCAGTATAATCATCCTGCAATGTCCAGATATCATTGTAATCTCTTAGAGCCCAAAGCCTTCACCTGGACACATCTTCACCTAGACACATATGTAGTACTATGGTTTTCACTCAGACCCCTGCAGCTAAGGCTTAGTAAATTAACTTTTTACCATCCTAACTCTATTATGATGCTACACTGCACCATGTTATAAATAGTTACAAGTTAGTTGGCATTAGGAGTACCATTAATGTTTTTAATGATGATGACTGATGGTAACATACAGGAGATTTAAGCTTCATTGTTGACTTTAACAAAATCAAACAATGGAAAATCCAGGATGGACTCAGCATCTCCTTTATCAAGTGATAACCTTTGAAACTACTAGTTAATATTTTTTTTGTTCGCACCTTCTGTTATTATTATTATTGTAGTAATTTACAGTGATTATCCAGATGGAATTCTATGGTAGTTTCTAAATGCACAGAGCACAGTTCTAGACTAAATTTGTCATGAGGAAGCATCTAATGCATTGTTGGTGCATGAAATTTTCTTAAAGTCATGAAAATGTCCAAGTGTAGGTTTCAGGTGGCAGCCATCCCTCCACCCCTGCATATTATAGAGGAGTATCACTATACATTTATAGAACACAGCATACATTTCCTGCATATGTCATGATCCTCATTTAATACAGAAGTAGCATGAAGTGATTGTTCTGGAAATTGTGTTCTACTTGGGTGCCAAAGAATGTGACGTTAATGTATTAGTTGTATGCATGGTGTCACAGTGCAGAATGGGCATCATGTCAACTGATATGCAGCCAAGAGTTGGAAAGCAAATGCTGAGCATTGATTTCCTTTGTTTTTGTACACCTGTGGAAATTCCTGTCCAGTCAACATTCCCACGGTGACAGATGTATAAAATGACTGTCAAAGACTGGATAGAATTTCAGGTGAGAGATATTTTGCACGTCAGAATACAAATGTTGATCCTTTGTTATAATGAATATTTCTGGTGTTGCAGGATCTATTGCAACTTGTGTGTCCTTGTAACTGTGTCTTTTTTTCTGTTTGTGGCCCTAGAGGAATTAATTTTCGTGTTGACTCTAACCTATTACCATTATTAACTACATGTGACCAAAAAGATGATGACCAAAACACACTGCATGTGAAAATGATAACTAGTGGCAGTGCCACTGTGTCAAAAACATGAAATATAATATGTCAGTGGTTTCTTATTTTTAATGCTAATAATTTATGTAGTTATGGAAGTCTTAGGGCTGATAGTCACATTCAATGTTCCATTTTAGTCTGGTGACTTTGTTATAATGAAGAGTGATACAGCAATGGAGCATCCACCACTATGGAGAATAGATGGGAGAACTCTCCTTCAAAAATATGAAAGCTTTGAACAAAGTGGTAAAACTCTCTACAGGAATATTTCCACGGTAAGATATTATTTTAATTGTGATAATCAATATGTAATAAAGTGGTAATAATATTCAAAACTGAATTGAACATCAGCAGTAATGTATTATTGAGTGCCTCTTTCATTAAGAATAAAAATGTGTGAGGAACTGATTCCCCAGTCTCCACTCTGCTGGATTGCTTGATTTGTTTATAAAATATTCACACAATTGTGGTTTTAATGTTGTACTTGTTTTGAAACCTGAATCATTGACATCTTCATCTGTTGACATTGTCTTGAGACATTTCTGTTCGTTCTGATGAAATTGTCACCAATCCTTCCTTAACTGTTTTTGCCACCATTAAATATTGATTCAATTCCATCAGTTTTTGCAGAGATTTGAACTTTGGCTGCCCAGATGATAATTAATGCCAGCAAGGAAATAGAATCTTGCACATGGTCATTACAGGATATGTTCACAAATCCTGTTGCCAAATGTATTTCTTCATCATATGTTCTCCATAGCTGTATCGGCATTGGTTGTTTTATTGTAGAGTATCAAAATTTTGCATCAAACAAGAATGAGGAGAAGCAAACTACTCACATGCAAATGAACAGTGGGTGGCACGAAGACACATGTAACAGATCATAAAATCATAGTAGTTTCCTTTAGAGCTTTTTATTCTTTCCCCCTCCCATCCCCTTCCCCTTTTTCCTCTCCCATCATTTCTTGCACCTCTTCCCCCTCTCCCATTTTTAAAATGGTGGGCATTCAGGTTATCCAACAAAGTATGACTGGTACACATGTGGGAGTAAGTATGGCAGAGAAAATTGAAGAAGCAGAAATAATAATGAACAGAAAATAGGTAAATGAAATTTGCATGAAAAATAAACATGGCAGAGAACATAAGACACTACTAGGAATGGGTTGAAGGGAGCTAAGGTGTCAGAATAGTTGGTTTATGGGAATTTCAAGATGGAAACAAATCATTTATTTCAGGTTAATGTTGCTTTTCCTCATTGAGGTTGTATTACAGTAAAAAAAAAAAAAAAAAAAAATTCAACATAAAATAGTTTTTGGGAAAAGTATAAAACAAAGGAAAGAAGATTAGCATTTAATGTCCCATTGGCTTTGAGGTCATTAGAGATAGAGTACACACTAAGAATATCTCAAGGATGTCGAAGGAAATTTGCTGTGTCCTTTCAAAGAGGCCATCCCAGCATTTGCCTTGAGAAATTTAGGGAAACTGTGGAAAACTTAAATCTGGACGGCTGGATGTGTATTTGAACCATCATCTTCTTGAATGTGAGTCCGGTGTGCTAACCACTGTGCCTCCTTGCTCAATTTGGGAAAAGTAATTCTGAAACTGAAATAATTTGCAACTAATGTGAAAGGTAACTGTGTCCTGCAGAAATAATGTATCTGACCTTGAATGCTTGTGAACTTGCATGCAGGTAACATGCGCTTTGCTTCCTAGCTTTGTCAGTTTGATGGATGTTGTAATTATTTGAATACTATCTATACACTTTTTCTTAACTTTTTAGTCAAACAATACAGTAATGTTGTTGCAGTCATTGCTGAACACCTCTGTTTTAATAATTTGATATCTACACTATAGTAAAATATATAGTGCACATCAGAAGTACTTTTACAAACTTTCGGATTCCTCATAACATAATTAAAAGAAAGTTCACAGAAAATGGATGCTAGAATTGCTTCATTTTTTATTTATTGATGAGAGATGATTTTACAAAATTCTCAAATCAGAAACTTATAACAAATGTTCAAAATGTCCTCCTTTTGTTTCTACCCCAAGCATATAATTTTTGGAGACAAACAGTTGCCCCTTTCATATATGACACTTCCACAACACGTTGATGTAATTCTCATAAACATCAGGATTTGCTGCCAGCGATCTGGGTAGGAACTTGGCAAATGATATACCTCCATTGATTTCTGTCCCAGTATAGGTATTTTCCTCTCCATTTCATTATACAATATTCCTCTCCTATTGAGATCTTCATTAATCTGATCTGTTCATCTCTTCCTAGGCTGCCCAACTGGTCTTTTTCCTGGTACCTTGATCTCCAAATTCTGACATGGAGTTAGTGTCAGGTGCATTAGCTTCACATGACCTAACCAGTTCAATCCTGCAGCACTCATTCCTTCCTCCATGGTCAAGATCACCTGCAGGTCTCTCCTTACATATTTGTCCTGACTCTGTCCCTCCTGGTGTTTTGAGCTAAAGAACTCCATTTAACATGGCTGTATCTGACTCTCTTCTCTCTTATTTATGACACAGGTCTCCAGACTGTATCTCATGATTGGCAGGATATATGTGTTATACATGGTCTGTTTAGTTCTTAAAGGCACTCCTTTGTCCCAGATTAGGTTTTGTACTTGGTGGAAGAAGCTGCAAACTTTTGCTGCTCTGTTTAAAATTTTTAGCTTGGCACTTCCACCACTTGA
This sequence comes from Schistocerca cancellata, assembly GCF_023864275.1. NCBI lineage: Eukaryota > Metazoa > Arthropoda > Insecta > Orthoptera > Acrididae > Schistocerca > Schistocerca cancellata. Next base: position 767,011,776 of record NC_064628.1, read on the forward strand.
TACAGCACTACAGAGGTATTGAAATTTTCATGCATTCAACCTTCTCTCCTTCCAGTATGATCTTACAAGGTTTTAGGTGTCCTGGTCATCCTCATTGACACTGTCACACTCTGACCCTTAAATTTTTTATTCCAGTAATCCATTCTCCTCTGAATCTCCATTTCCGTCTCTTCCCAAATGGTGATGTCATCAGAAAAAGCAATCTTCCATGATTGTGTCCATAAGTGTAATGTAGAGTATTTGGGAAAGTGAACTGCCTTGCTGAACATCTCTCTTTGTCTGAAATCATTTTGATCTTCCACCTCCTCCTTGTGCACTGCTTTCACAACCTTTGTACAGTACCTGAATTATTTTAATTAGTGAGTCAGGGATATTATGTTTTCTCAAGCATTCCCATATTTTATACTTTGTTACACTGTCATATTATCAGGCCCTTTTCTTTTTCCAAATACTTTTTCATTAAATGAAGGAGGGGAAAAATGAGGTCTGTTGTTCCCTTGCTCTTCTGAATCCATGCTGTTGTTCCTGAAATTGATGTTCAGGGATTTTTCTCAGTCTCTTTTCTGTGATCTTTTCCATTACCTTAAAGGAATGTGAGAGCTGTGTGATTCCTAAGTCTCTGCTGCATTTCTTTTTACTTCTTTTCTTAAACAATGTTATTATACTTTCCTTTTTCCTGTCATTCACCCCTTTTCTCTCTTTCCATGCCACCCCCAGCATCTGATATAACCACTGTATTCCTTGAATTCCAGCTGCCTTAATTATATCGACTGTCAGCTCATCCACTGCTGCTGTCTTCCCACCTTTCATGTTTCATGGCATTTTCAGTTTCTGCCCAAGAAATTGGATGCCTTTTCTTCCTCTACTTTAGTGTCTTCGATGTCACTTTTTTGTTCATTTTCCCCATTCAGTAAGACTTCAAAATAATTCATCACTTCCCTTGTGCATTCCACATTCCTGATAATATTCCCATCATTTGTTTCAATCACTTTTATATCTTCTCTGTCAGATCTTTTACTTTTCAACAACCCATGGCATTATTTGTGCTCATTCAACAGTCAAATGAGCACAATGTAGGGAGACAGGTATGTGCATATGTGTGTGTGTGTGTGTGTGTGTATTTCTCTTACAGCGTGAGAAAGGAATTCCATTCTGAAAGCTATCAAAGTAAAGCTCTGTACCTGTTGTGTGTGTATCTGTCAATGACACAGCACTTCTGCCTTTCGGTGTGTCGTCTCTTTTATTCCTAAACAATTCATTATTCAGAAGAGTCATCATCTTCTTCTCGATTTTATTCATAGAATAAACATGTATCTATGTCTGAGGCAGCACCATTCAAAAGATTGGAAATCTTGTTATGTCTACATGTGACATTAAGACCATAGTGTTGCCCTTGCCAGCTGGTGAAACTACTGTTTCCTTCTCCTCCTTTGTTGCACTAATTGTTCCTTGGAGACATTGGATTTTAGCTTTGTCTCCGTGGAAAGCGCTCTACAGCTTTTGTGTTGAACCTCTTCTGCTGCTTCTGGTGGGAGAGATGCTCCAACATGCTCCACAGGGTTAATATAATCTGCTGTAGCTACGATTTTCGGAGTGTGCAAGAAATTTAGCCATTTAGCAAGGATCTTCACTGTATCATCATCCATATGTTTGTCAGTGACATTAATAACAAGATGGCTCCCAGTATGTTGCCTTGGGTTTTTGTGCAAGCAATCAAATTTTGCTTTCTGGTTTGCAGAGATTTTCAATTGCATTGATTCTGCTACTGACAATGTCATACTGTCAACCTATTCCCAAGAATCAACAGAGAGTCTAGCCCACATGTAAAGATGGAGATGAAGAAGCTCTTTTGAAATGACATCTAGCATTCATCGGGTATCGTGAATTACCTCTTGTGCTAGAGCCAGGTTTGTTTGGCTTATAAGTGTTTTTTTCTGCAGGTGTATTAACACAGTGTTTGATTTTGGTGAACATAGGTATGACTTATTCATCTTGACACATTTTTATGAAGGTCAGCATATTGAGAAGCTGAAATTTCTTCTGATGGAGCGTATCCTACTTGTGTTCATTGTAGGAAGTATCTTCCCCATAGAGTGACGTGATGTGGTCTCTTGCTTTTTTTCAGTGTAATTTATTAATAAGTTAATAAAGTTCAAACCAATGTGTTTCTGTCAACACGTAAATGATGTGTTTGTGGTGTGGCTACATGGAACGAAAAAGTTTGAAGAGTTCCTGGAACATTTAAAGTCTTATCCCTTATAATATAAAATTCATGACAGAATTTGAGAAAGAGCTCAAACTATCTTTCCTCACCATGTTAGTCAAAAGAAAATTGGACAGACCCCTGGGTCACAGTGTATGTAGAAAACCCACACACAATGACCTCTGTTTCTGTGCCTTGAACCATCACCATCCGTCGTCAAGAAATTCTTTACTGAAGATTCTGGTCCTTATAGCTCAAACACTTTCACACAAGGAGGGCATTGCGAATTTACACCAGTGAATAGTGTTCCAGAGGAATGGGTATGCAGAGCATCAGATTCAGCTAACATTGCACTCAAAATTAAGAATTCCTGAGGAAGAGATTGAGACTGACACACAGAAAGACAAGCAAAGGATTGCTTATCCACTTTATGCTGCTCTAATATCTGGAAAAATGGGTAATTCCTGTGGAACTTGGCATCCTGTGTATTTCACTCCCATCAAAAATGTTAAAACATCATCTTTGTAATTTTAAACACGATCTAGGCCTCTGAAAGCTGGGTGTATACTGCTTTCCATCTGAATATGACATTTCTTACTTGAGGCAGGTTATTAGAACATTCAAACAGAGGTGCAAGGAACATCAGCAACACACCCAACTGAAACAAGCAAGCAAATCAAACAGTGGAAAGTCCAGGATGAAATAACAACAGTGTTATGAAAAGGATGGATTGCTGCTTGCCATGTAGAGGAGACATTGTGTTGCAGACAGGCACAACAAAGAAACTGCTATACATTTAAGCTTATAACCAAAAGGCTTTCTTCTGAAAAAGCAACCACACACACTCATTCACACAATCACGAATCACACGGACATGACCACTGTGTCTGGACTAAGGACTCCAACTGTGGCTGATGGGAGAAGCAATCTGTTGCAGGTGGTGTGGTAAGGAGGAGCCATGGGGTGGGAAAGGGGAGGGATAGCAGGGTAGGGGCACAGAAACAGATCTCAATGTGTCTTCTCTCTCCCGTCACCAATTACCTCCCACATCCCCACCGTCTGGCCACAAAGGAGCACTCCGCTCATGACTCAGTACCACCTAGGGTGGACACAATTGAATCACATTCTCCACCAGGGTTTCGGCCTATGCCCTGAAATGAGGAAATGAGAACTATCCTTCCACCCCTCCCACAGTGGTATTATGCCATCAACCAAATCTATGCAGTACCCTTGTCCTCCCTACTCCACCCTTGCTCCCAACCCTTCACGTCATGGCTGATATCCGAGCAGTAGACGTAGGTGAGAGCCCTGTCCCATACATCTTCCCACCACCACCTACTCCAGTCTCCTATCCCATCAAAGGAAGAGATATCTGTGAAATCAGTTATGTAGTCTACAAACTAAGCTACAACAACTGTGCTGCTTTCTACATGGGGATGAGCTGTCTATCCACATGAATGCCGACTGACAAACTGTGGCCAAGAGACAGCTGAACCACCCAGTTGCTGAACATGCTGCCTAATACAGTATGCATTGCTTCAATGACTGCTTCACAAGCTGCACCATCTGGATCCTTCCTATCAGCACCAGCTTTTCTGAATTGCACAGGTGGGAACTTGCCCTGCAATGTGTCATACATTCTCATAACCCCAATGGCACCACAACCTAGTGCTAGTCCCCATTCCCTGCACTCATTCCAGCATTATACACAGCATTCTGCTCCACCAACACACCCACTAGTCTTTTTTTCCCTTCTCTATTTCTCTCCTTTTCTGCTTCACTCCCCCCCCCCACCCCTCCCCCCCCCAAAAAAAAACAAATAAAACTTCCTGCTGGCAGCACCTAGCAGCCCCCTGTCCACACCACATCCCCGCATGCTACCACAAGCAGCATTACACCTTTCCCCACCCCTTGCTACACTATCCCTATCACTCCCTGACCTTATCTCCTCCTAATTCCTGCAATCCATGACGTATTGCTTCTCTCCCATCAGTCACAGTTACATCATGTAGTCTGGCCACAGTGGGCAAAGGCAGTGGTCTTATATGTGTGTGTTGTGCTTTTGTGAATGTGTATGTGTTTTTGGAAGAAGGCCTTTCGGTCAAAAGCTTAAATGTATAGCAGCCTTTTTGTTGTGCCTGTCTGCGAAACAAGCAAATCAGCTGTTACAAAGCACTGTCTCAAAAATAATTATGATACAAATTATGAGGAGGTGAGTATCATGCTGTAGATGCCAAATTTTTGGTGCAGTGGAACACATGAATATGGAAATAGATACGTTGGAAAATCTAATAAACAGGAATGAAGGTTTCAGTCTAAACAAGGCTATGTGGGGCGGTGGGTTGATTATCATAATAATCAATCATTAGTCATAGGAGGAAATTGAAATTGTTGTAAATATTGTTTGCCATCTTTTATGAGAGCCTGGGAACTATTACAGTGGTCAGCCAGAAAGCGATGGAGAACATACTGACCATAGTTCCCTGTCTGAAAGTCCATGTTCTTGTCCAGCCCATTGAAAGAAATGTTTCTATTCTCTATTTGCTCAGCGGGATCAGGACTATGATTATAAACAAAGATTTTGAACTTCAATTGATACATATACTTGGTAAAGTTTCACACGCCCAACTTTGTAATATTCATTACGTTCATACTGATAGTAAATCTCTCTATCCAAAATAGCACTATGAGCAGTTCAGAGGCAACCTCTGTAGTAAGTTCCTACAAAATTGTCTTTCGCCATGACTGATGATAATCAAAATAAATGTTCGCCATGAAAGTCGAAAATTATTGTCACCACTTGTCACGCAGATTTGCTAACATTACAGGTGGCATACCAACAGTTACTTCTGCCAAATCTAAGTGATCCAGGATGGTGTACAGTCCTCATGAGTTCACTTTCTATTATTACTGAAAATAAGCGTTTTGTAACAGCCTGTCTCTGACATTATCTGAGGCAGCATGCACTCTGGCATTTGACTGACACAGGTCTTACAGTGGCTGTATGCGAAGCGAAGCCTAGTATTGCCTCTCGGGCTGTATTTATATACAGGGTGAGTCAGGAGGAAAGGTACATGCTTTAAGGGGTGATAGTGTTTCTGAACAGAAAACTTCATATGGACGTATGCCCTATTCCGAATGGTTTCCAAGATGGAACACATTTAATATCACTTTTGTATGTTTTTCTTGAATAACCCGAAAACTACACCCTACAGTGAAAACGTGTCACAATACAAAATTAAACTGTACTAAATTTCCTATGAAAAAGGTTCTATTTATTTTTTTCTCTAGAACTAATGGTTTGTGCAAAGAGAGCGTGAGAGTGTTAAAAAACTCTTTCGATGAGCACACGTTGTAGTATATTGAGGTAGCAAGTAGAGACGAACTGTTTCATGTGGTGTATAAGTCAGGTAACTACCTCAAATTGGCCTACAAAAACTACATAAGCTACAGCACATGCATGTTTTTCAACATTCTCGCACTCTATTCACACAAACAATTAGTTCTAGATAAAATACTGAATAGGACCTTTTTTGTAGGAAATTTAATATAGTTTAATTTTGTACTGCGACATGTTTTCGCTGGAGGATGCGGTTTTCGAGTTATTCAAGAAAAACGTACAAAAGTTATGTTAAATGTGTTCTATCTCAGAAACCATTCAGAATAGGGCATACACTAAATGAAATGTTTTGTTCAGAATCACTCAAAGCATGTACCTTTCCTCCTTACTCACCCTATTTGTGGCACAGCAGATGGCCACGGGAACAGCTGCTGTCATCCACCCTATGTCCGTGGTAGCAGTCTCTAAACGGCCACTTTCTCGGACACACAGTATTTTATAACAATGTTATGAATCAATTTAGAATCTTCATAATTTTTGTATGAATATAGTTAAGTTTGTTAAAATCACAGAAAAAGTTTTAGCTCACTTGCATTAAAACTTTGCCTTCTAGAATTTTTAGAATGGAACTGACAGTAGCACATGACCTCTGAACAACAAATTTAAGAGACCTCGTATTGGTTGTTATTATTGTCAAGGTCATAAAACGTGCTATAGCTGTATTACTTAATAGGCTTTAACGTGTGCTATAACAAAACTTTCTAGCATTAATATAGGAACTACTTAATTTACTACAAATAAAGAAGTTTTTGTTCTAAATTTAGTTTTCGTAAATTACTTTAAAACTTGTAGAGGTAGCTTAATGGGATCACGTAATTATTATTTTCATGTTGAACTGAAAAGTCGTGCAAATTTTCACATTTCTAAGTCTGATATTTAGTGCCCTCAATTTTTCTTAAAACCGTGAATTCTGACCAACATTTTGCTTTAATCACTTTGAGACTTGTACCAGTTAATTTTGACATACATCTGCACATTATGACCAATTTCTGGCTCCCTAGCTTTATTATTTAGTGCCACTAATTATTAAAAAAACAATGATGTGTTTAGGTAAAATATTGCCTCTGTATCTCTCAAACGATACAGCACTTGTTTCACCACAGCTTGGTGTCCAACTCTTAACTTATTATAGTCTCACCAGCCATCTGGGCATCGGGAATCAAAATCGCAATCTCTATATACGAGGGTTGGAACTTTAGTAGTGGCAACTATTTATTTACAGCTCGTACAAAATAGATGTGTGTTCAAAGTTTTACTGACCTTCCATATAGTAGTCACCAACATTGTGTATAACTTGTTGCCAGCGATGTGGAAGTCGTAGGATACTCTTAGCAGTGCCATTTGTGTTCATTTGTGTTGACAGTTTGAGTGGCGCGGTCTATTGCCCAACGAATTTGTAGTAGTTCTGAAGCGAATGCCATGAAGTGTTTCCTTTAGTTTAGAAATCAAGTTGAACTTACAAGGGCTTAAGTCAGAGGAGTGTAGTAGGTAGTGTAGCACTTAGCAGCCCTATTAGTCAAACAAATCAGTAACAACTTGCACTGTACATGCTTGAGCATTGTCCAGCGAAATGATGGTCAGGTCCTGCAGAAAGCGTCATCACTTCTGCCTCTGTGTTGTTCATTTTTGGAACACAATCTACGACCAGCTTAGATATAAAAGTGATGATACTTTCTGCAGGACCTGACCATAATTTGGCTGGACAGTGCTCAAGCACATAAAGTGCAAGCTGCTACTGATCTGTTTGACTGATGGGGTTGCTAAGTGCTATACCACCTACTGCACTCCCCTGACTGAAGCCCTCATAACTTCAACTCTATTTCTAAACTGAAGGAAGCATTTCATGCTATTTGCTTCAGAACTGCTACAAATTCGTCGGGCAATAGACCGCACCACTCAAACTGTCAACACAACAGGCACTGCTAACAGTATCTTCCACATTGCTGGCAACGGGTTATACACTCCTGGAAATTGAAACACCGTGAATTCATTGTCCCAGGAAGGGGAAACTTTATTGACACATTCCTGGGGTCAGATACATCACATGATCACACTGACAGAACCACAGGCACATAGACACAGGCAACAGAGCATGCACAATGTCGGCACTAGTACAGTGTATATCCACCTTTCGCAGCAATGCAGGCTGCTATTCTCCCATGGAGACGATCGTAGAGATGCTGGATGTAGTCCTGTGGAACGGCTTGCCATGCCATTTCCACCTGGCGCCTCAGTTGGACCAGCGTTCGTGCTGGACATGCAGACCGCGTGAGACGACGCTTCATCCAGTCCCAAACATGCTCAATGGGGGACAGATCCGGAGATCTTGCTGGCCAGGGTAGTTGACTTACACCTTCTAGAGCACGTTGGGTGGCACGGGATACATGCGGACGTGCATTGTCCTGTTGGAACAGCAAGTTCCCTTGCCGATCTAGGAATGGTAGAACGATGGGTTCGATGACTGTTTGGATGTACCGTGCACTATTCAGTGTCCCCTCGACGATCACCAGTGGCGTACGGCCAGTGTAGGAGATCGCTCCCCACACCATGATGCCGGGTGTTGGCCCTGTGTGCCTCGGTCGTATGCAGTCCTGATTGTGGCGCTCACCTGCACGGCGCCAAACACGCATACGACCATCATTGGCACCAAGGCAGAAGCGACTCTCATCGCTGAAGACGACACGTCTCCATTCGTCCCTCCATTCACGCCTGTCGCGACACCACTGGAGGCGGGCTGCACGATGTTGGGGCGTGAGCGGAAGACGGCCTAACGGTGTGCGGGACCGTAGCCCAGCTTCATGGAGACGGTTGCGAATGGTCCTCGCCGATACCCCAGGAGCAACAGTGTCCCTAATTTGCTGGGAAGTGGCGGTGCGGTCCCCTACGGCACTGCGTAGGATGCTAAGGTCTTGGCGTGCATCCGTGCGTCGCTGCGGTCCGGTCCCAGGTCGACGGGCACGTGCACCTTCCGCCGACCACTGGCGACAACATCGATGTACTGTGGAGACCTCACGCCCCACGTGTTGAGCAATTCGGCGGTACGTCCACCCGGCCTCCCGCATGCCCACTATATGCCCTCGCTCAAAGTCCGTTAACTGCACATACGGTTCACGTCCACGCTGTCGCGGCATGCTACCAGTGTTAAAGACTGCGATGGAGCTCCGTATGCCACGGCAAACTGGTTGACACTGACGGCGGTGGTGCACAAATGCTGCACAGCTAGCGCCATTCGACGGCCAACACCGCGGTTCCTGGTGTGTCCGCTGTGCCGTGCGTGTGATCATTGCTTGTACAGCCCTCTCGCAGTGTCCGGAGCAAGTATGGTGGGTCTGACACACCGGTGTCAATGTGTTCTTTTTTCCATTTCCAGGAGTGTACACAATGCTGGTGACTACTTTGAAGGTCAGTAAAACTTTGAAACACACATCTATTTTGTACTAGCTGTAAATAAATAGTTGCCACTATTAAAGTTTCAACCCTTGTATAAAAGACAATGTCCTAACTGACTGACTGACTCATCATCATCCAGCCCAAACCACTAAAGATAGAAACTTGAAATTTGGAGAAGGTGTGGATTTGATACAATAGGTTTCATTGAAGAAGATATTTTTTGAAATTACAACAGTAAGGGGCTAATAGGGGATGAAGGTTTTTTTTTTTTTTTTTTTTTTTTTTTTTTAAATGTCACTATGAAGGCAGTGTTGAAGCTAGACCTATGAAAATTGGTATTTGGTTTCTGGTCAGAAATAAAGAAATATGTGTTTGAACATTTTTGGAAATTTAACCATAAGGGAGTGAAACAATTGATGAAAGCCTTTTTTGAAAATATATCATTATTAAAAAACTATTAAAGTATTGTTAAAGCTACATCTGTGAGCATTGGAATTTGACTTCTTGGTTACAATTAAGAAAATACTTGTTTTAGTGTTGTTGGGAATTGAACACCTAAGGAGCTGAAACATGGGATGAAAATTTTTAAGAAAATATTTCATTACATTAAAAAAATTTTAAACTAAATTTATGAAATTGGTATTTCATTCCTCTGCTAGATATAAAGATGTATTTGTTAGGGGATGGAAGTTGCTATGGAAATATCCCCACAAGAATGCTAAATGCATGATTATCAAAAACTCTGGACTTCAGCTACCAGAATCACTTTTTGTTCAGAAGTACTTTCGGAAAAGACCATGCTTATATGGGCTTAATTAGCATGGAAAGCTTAGGAGATATGGCAGTTTGTGAACAACATGAAAATTTGATTACATGAAAACAAACAAAAATCTCTGCAGGCCATACAGTCTACAAGAGTGAATCAGCAGGTCTTAAGCTAGTCAGCTATAAATAGCAGTGTTGGACCAATAGTAGTTCACTGTCTTGGTTGGAGTCCACCAGTGAGTAAGCATAACAGCACAACTCACTGCACCTGAAGAAGACAACAGGGTCAGTTGTGCAAATACTGCGCAAAAAATGGAAAAGACAAATCGGCTGTATATCTGAAAGCACACCATTAATCAATCATGATGAGAAAACGGGGTCACATTCTGTCAGTAATGCCAGTAAATTGTCTAAATTTTTGTTATTGGTTGCAAATCTATGTTCCATTTTACTTTGAAATTCAATGAATATAAAATTTCATTAATAATTAAATCAAAAACTTGCATGTGCAAGGGAAATTCACGTATAAAGTTCGTGAAAATATTTTTGATGCACCTTGTATATAATTATATGCAGCTGTCAATTTGATATGCAATTTCATTTGCACGTACTTGAAACATTGGTGTGTCTGTCTGCATTGTGTTTCAATCTTTACCTTTGTAGACAATTTGCATGAAACATGGAATGTAGATTCCTGTCCCTTGTTGGTAACTCTGCATGAACAAGGGGGATCTTCCCTCCTTCGCACTGCTACTTGTGACACTCTTGCTCCTAGCTGGAGTTTTCTCTCCTCCTTGAATCCCTACCTGAACTCTACATAGTATGTAGTATTAGTATAGTATTACGACTTAGTATAGTTTTTTAAAAGGCTACATAACTATATGGCTTGTGAAGTTGCAAGTATGTCAGTGTCATAAAATAGTCCAGAAAAACTTGAGTATCTGGGTGGACACCCTTCTACGTATCATGCACAATGTTAGTTGTATTCCGTTGCTCATTTGTTTCATTTTGTTTATTTACAGACATCTCACACTCTTTCGTCTCTCTACTCTCTCTTCTTGTGCCCAAAACAAATTTTTTCATTTCCTTAAAAAAATTGTTGTATACATTTTTAGTAAAGCTCATGTCATCAAGAAGATTTATAAGAGAAAATACCGTGATAATCGTGCTATGAAATTTCAGTCATGGTGAGAACTTTGACCAGAACACATCCATATTAAATGATTAGGTCCATTTCTCATGAAAATGCAGACAACTGTAATCAGTATATATCTGCGTCCTCCTGTCTTAACCTAGTCAATGAGACAGTTGCTCAATAATCTCATGGTTGCTGCTCACCTACGACATGCAGTCTGTTCACTGCCATTGTGCATTGTTTAATTCACTTAGAATATACCTTACTGAAAAGGATTTCATCTGTGCTCACGGAGGTAAAAGAGCCTCGTTTGCCAGTGGTAGATGCCACAGGATTATACTAGTGTTATTAATAACAAAGGATGTAGGAACCTTCATAAACATTTTTAAAATTTGTATTTACGGCTAAAGTCTTCTGAATTTTTTATTTGAACTTCACTTACGTAGAGACCAAATAAGACTTGTGAAGAGGGAGGATAACATTTATGTAGAGCACAGATATCAAAGAACCTCATATTTAAATTTGCTATTGTAGTTGTCTTGCAATTCTGATCAATTTAATTCTCACATTTATCTTATACTATGCACTTGTATTAAAAGTAGCAGTATGCACATCTTATAAATTTGAATTTTTTGTATCATTTTGGGTCTTTGAAATGAACAAGCAATTACAAAATTTGTTATCAGCCAGCTGCTGCTTGTGGCATACTTTATAAATTTATTTGATTTAAAGCCTATAGCAAATGAGTTCTGGTGGTTATTCATGTGCTTCAGGATGAGATGAAGTTAATTTTACTATCTACACACTTTTTTGTTACTTTCAGAGAGGGTAGCAGGGAATGGAGCGATCTACCTGCACCTCACACAGTTACATCCTTGGCAAGTGCAGAGTAATCTCCAGCTAACTCTTTGTGCGTTGGCATCAAGAGAAAATGAGGCCTGTATTTTGGGCATCACACCAAGCAACTAGTGAGGTCAAAACTGAAATGTGTGGCCCACAAATGTCAAAATGTTTTACGTTATCAATGCTGAAATTGCTGCACTAAGAAGAGTCATGGGTAATGCCTGTGATGGATCATGAACTGACTTATTTTCACACAAACAGAACTGCTCAGCAAGGGCATTATGTTGTTACAACTGTCCCATGTTGGTCAAGCACAAAAGTGGCAGGAGCTCAAGTGAGCATAGTGTGAGGCCTGTTTTTTAATTAAGTGCCATTTTGAAATACAAATAAAACAAGTAGACTTTTCTTAGCAATGTTATTTTTACATGAAACGGTGTATTTAAATTACTTTTGTACAAAATTCCCACCAATATTCAGAATGTTTATATTTGTGTGCAAGTATTTGAAATGACTCCTTCAAATGAGAATTCTGCTGACTGTGAAATGCACCCTGTGATTCATTTTCTTATTGCTGAAGGCATAAAAGTCGCTGAAATTCATCATCAGATCAGTGAAGTGTATGGAGAAAATGTTATGAGCTATGGGATGGTGTGGGAATGGATGAGAGCTTGTAAAGATGACCATACAAATGTGCATGATGAGGAGCAAAGCAACCTTCAGTTATTAACAATAATGTAGTGCAGAAAGTTAATGAAAAAGTGAGAGAGAACAGATGCTTTACAGTTTCAGTGTCATGTGACGAGTTTCCTCAAGTGTCAAGAAGTATGTTTTTGCAGTTGTTGCCTAATCAGGTGGCAGATTTCTATGAGGATGGTATTTAAAAGCTGGTTGTATGATATGAAAAGTATATTAATGTACAGGCTTTCATGTAAAAATTGCCAAAGTATATTAACGTACAGGCTTTCATGTAAAAATTGCCAAGAAAAGTCTTGTTGTTATATTTTTATTTCAAAATGGTACTTATTTAAGAAACATGCCTCATATTTGTTGGATGTCTAATGAATACCGTCATTCCAGACAGAAAAAAAGTGTGTGGATAGGCAGCTGACTTTGTCTTTATTTCAAACTCTAGTAATACTGTAGGTTGACAGAAATATGCCTTCGACCATGGCCTAAAGCTCATGAAACGAAAATCAGACAGATGCAGAAGCAGAACAGATGCTGGTACCATGAACTTCATAATTTTTAAGTTCTCAGTATCTATAATTCTTAGACGTGTGTGTGTGTGTGTGTGTGTGTGTGTGAGAGAGAGAGAGAGAGAGAGAGAGAGAGAGAGAGAGAGAGATGGCCTATGAGGAGGATGTTATGAAGTGCAATACATTTGATTCTCAGATATTTCTGTTGTGATGGTAGATAAATGAGGACCCTAATGGATTTCAGTACTGTTATACATGCGCTACAATATCCCAACACCACACATCACCTTACTCATTAGATTCTGTTCGATGTACCAAGCTGTGGAGTGCATGCTTCCCCCCTCTTCCCCCCCCCCCCCCCCCCAAAAAAAAAAAAAAGTTTCCATTCTCACATGCACAATTTTATACAACACTTGCAGCATGTATCACTTGTGAAAACATGGTGGAGCTCAGTGCTGCGTGATGGGGCAGAAACTAATCGTCCTGTCTCTCTGCACCGCCAGATTAGTCTGACCACTTCATATAAAGATGTTGGTGATGCCACTTTAACCTCACTATCTGTTTGTGAGTTTGTACTCCTAATGGACATGGTAATTGCATGAGCTTCAGCTTCCTCAATTAGTACAAAATTTCATTTTGTATCTGGTCCCAGTAGATATGCATGGCACGAAACTAACCCTATCCAGTCGGCAAAAGCCTCACAGTCCCCACCTGGTTTTTGCCACAATGTGGAAAGACAGTCCCTGTACTAAGTAGCTCCTCTCTTATGTGAGTATTACTCTGCTAACTCTCATGCTGAAACTTTGATCTTTCTGCATCTCTCAAGGTATCTACAGATTCAAAATATGTACAGGCATCCCCTGACAACTTCAACCTGGCTACATTTAATAAGAATCTGTCCAGGCAGGGACAAGTACTTCCCACATCATGGACACTTTGCAAAAAGTTAGTTACATTTTCATTTATCTTCCCCAAAAATAATTGTCACAGCAGGAAAAGTGCTTACAGTACTAGGAAGAGAGGTCATTGAATTTTTCTAAGAGTGAGTCTGTTAATTTCTTGATTTAAAGAAGCAACAGGATCCGTGACTATTTCCTGCAGCAAGTTCCAGTATTTCTTGTTGTCAGGAACCTAAGTCAGGCATGTTTACAAATCAGGGAAAGACAGTTACTTAATGATCACTTGAAATACCTTTACAGAGGAAGGTGATGTCAATACAGGAAACAAAATTTATTCCTGTCCACAATGACACTCAAAGGGTGCTCGTGGCAAGATGACAGCAGAGGACAAGTGCACATTGCTAATGAAACTTACAGTAATTTCAACGTGTGGAGACAACGGTGGATGTGTGGAGGTGGTGGTGGTGGCTGCAGTGATGGTGTGGGTGTGCCAGTGGCATCTGTAGCAACGGCAGCGCATTGACAGCAGGTGTGACACTCAGGACCCACATTGAACAGCTGGTAGGCAATGTGATGTCAACACCCGACGATGGCATGAAGTCCCTTCCAGTTCTGGCATCAATGACAATTGGCATAAGCTGCAATCCATCAGGTGGTGAGGTGGTGTGGCATGCAGCTTGGACAGCATCCTATCAGTGATTGGTTGGCTCTAAGAATCTGCCAGCGACGTAGGGAAGGGCCAAGTGTGGCTGAACGCATCTCAGCACAGGTGGCACTGCAATACATGTGTGTATTCACACAGTCTGAGGCACATAAGAACATCTAATGCCAGGAACAGAAGGGAAAATATTTCATGGGAAAGTCAGGTCCTAACCCATTGCACTAACTGTAGCAACCAAGTTTAACCGCAGGCTAAAATGATGTGCAGACAGTAGCTCTCAGCTGAGGATTTTATGCTGCAACAATCTGGAACAAGTGAATAGTCTGAGTACCGGTTCAAACTGTGCAAACTATCCCACTTCTGACAACATTTGTGCAAGTTGGTCAATGAAAATGTGGTCAGGATCTCTGGGGATTTGTTTGTAAGAATGGTTGGATAAAAACAAATGTATCCATTGCAAAACTACTAATTTCTACAGCCTTATTCCTAACAATTAAGGGATACATCAGTGCCTAGGGAGGCCACTGAGAAAGTGAATATACATGATGTCCAAGAGGGTAGGAAATGGGAGTCTATTCAGGTGAAGAGCTGGCTGGTAAGGAAGGTAGAACTATAGCCTCCAATACACTCCCCAGTCTGCACCCAGACCTCACATGACCATTTCCTACTCTTTGATTGCTGGACTGCTTCTACCAACACTTGTTCTGGGAGTGTTACCCTCGTAAGCATTGCTTAGGCAATGCATCACCTTGTCATATCGCCAATTGTGCTAGTGGAGTTTGCTCAGATACGTGAACAAGATGTAGATTGGTGCTGGCATCTGGCAAGTATCCTGTAGCAGCCCGCCCAAGTCAGTCATGCCTGACAAGGAAACGTAATTGCTCCCAACGATAAATAAAAATTTTGTTTAAAAAATGTGTTTTCCACGCAGTCTGTACTGTTGTTACAGGGTGATCTGTATGGGAAACATGAATAGATTCTATTGATCATTACCATCTGGGACACATTCTATGTATGATGTGTTCCAATTGTTGGTATCAGAATCTCTGTTTTATTGAGTATGGTTTCCTCTATGTCAATTCTCTACTGAATATTAATTTAATTGTTCAAGGAGTCACAACTACTGGTCTCAGCGTTGTACGAGGGTTGAATGAAAAGTAATGCCTCCACCTTCTTTAATTGGGTTTGGATGGGAATATTTTAATAAATCAAATGCAGAAATAATCCTTAGATTGTGATGTTTAATTACCAATATTCACTTTTCCACTTAATCTTCAGCCAGTTGGATACATATTTGCCACCGACGAACAAGTTTTCTGAAGCTGTCATGGAAGAAGTCAACACACTGTTTCCGCAACCACAGTCTCACAGTTCTCTCAACGTCTTCATCAGAAGCATTATGATGTCCCCGCGGATTGTGTTTCATTATCGGGAATTTGCAGTTTCTCTCTGAGTGTTGTGACGATCATCCTAAATCAATCTCTCAACATTTTGCTTGTGAAACTCTGTGGTTGCTGTCACAGGACATCCAACTCGTTGTTTGTCATGCAGGTCAGATTTTCCCACCTCAACATCTTTAAACTTACTCACCCAATGACGTACAATACTCACATCAACACAATCACCATAAATGGCTTTTATTCTCTGATGAATCTCCTTTGGGGTGACACCTTCTGCTGTCAAGAATTCAATGACTGCACATTGCTTAAATCACATTGACCGACTGTCTGCACAGGGTTCTGTGCTTTACACTGTAAGAACACAACCGTTCAATGCTAAGGCTTCCTACCAACTGGAGGTGTAGAGAAGAGGCTATGGAACAAGCCAGTACCTGCCGCGTACCAATGGTGCCAACTGTTGAAGAGATAGGAAGGTGGAGGCATTACTTATCAGTCAACCCTCATATTTACATAAAACTGTTCAATATAAACATCCTGCATCCAATTTATTTCAGGAGCAATGAAAATTTTACTCAGGATAGGTGACAAGTCAGTATAACAACTCTGAAATATTGTAACAGCACTTTGAATAGGCCGTGTGCAGAATTGCAGTTTGGGGGGGGGGGGGGGGATCTTTGTGCTTGGCTCCTGTTTGAGCTAGAAACATATATTAGAAAGTGGTTTACCCAGGCTAGTAGCCATTTGTATAGCAATTCGAACATTTGTCTTACTATGGGTGTTTTACAGTACATTAAGCAAGACTTGAACAACAAACCGGAGCTGGTGCCCAGGTAAGTTGTGCAAATGGATTACTTTCTTTTGTAAAAGATTGTAAGTGGGCTGAAATTAATGTTCAGCTAATGGCACCAGAGTGCCTCATTAACATTTTACATGCAAAGACAGTCACCCTCATTTTGATTCTGCGTGCAGCAACAGTCACCCTTAAATAACTCCTGACTGTAGTGAGACTAATGGTTCAAATTTGGTAAACTGGTGTATCAGACCTTGGTCTAAGATAAGTTTTAACTGTTTGAAAAAATCTTACTTCATTTGGATTTTACATGCAAAAAAACACATTTTTCTGGGAGGTTTTTGAAGTATAGTACTTCTCTACTTTAAACTTGTACAAATCAGCTCAAACTTCACATGAAGGTAGATAAATGGATGAAGTCAAAACGATTTTTATTTTATCCAATAATCTTTATCTGTTGCAATAATCTTTATCTGTTGTCAAGATGCAATGGTTTAATGTTTTTCTGGAGTTTTAGAAGTGTGCCACTTCAATACATTAAACTTATATGAATCGGTTCAAACTTTGCACGATGATAGATATACGGATAAATTCAAAACAAATTTTTTTTTATCTTAATACATTATCGAGATGTAGTAGTTTAAAGTCAAGCTAATTGTAGCACATAAAATTTAGTCTTATATGAAATGAATGCACGACGATGCTTTAAAGTGAATCATATAGGTAAAAAGTGTATTTTTGTGATAAAATTGAAAAGTTGTTTTCAGAAATGTAGCTTCATTCTGATTTTACTTGCAAAAAACTTTTTTTTTTTTTTTTTTTTTTTTTTACATGCGCCATTTCTATGTTACAGACTTGTGGAAATAGGTTCAAATTTTGTAAGAAGGTCAACAAATACATTTAATTAATTGCCATCCTGTTCTTTTGTGAAAGGTTTATCCATTGTCATGATATAAGCAACATGGTTCAAAAGACAGTAAAAAAACCTATACAAGATCAGCCATCATACAAATCAACAGAAATGTACATAAGTTGCCAATTGATGGCAATCTAATATCAAAACTATGGTAGAATAAAAGTTGAGAACCAGAATGAAAAATGCTCTTTTTATAGGACAAAAAATGACGAATATGTCTTGGGCAGAGTTAGGAATCTAAAAGAAGGGAAATAGCTTCTGGATTTACGTGGCAGCTTCAAAGATATTTAAACCAAAACATCTTTACATATTTGCACCCTTTTGTGATTTAACCCTACTTCTTCAGCACAGTGAGCCATTTTAGACCCACAGCCTGGTACATATATGGTGAGTGTAAGAACAAATAGACCCAAATGTATGTGTTTCTATAGAGTGGGGTGCATCTACAATAGGAAGTTTCTGAGAAAGGGGGTGCATCTGTAATAGGAAGTATCCCAGGGAGATGCATGCATCCTAAACTTTAATGCCACTTTGTGTCATATTGCGTTACATGACAAATGCACTATTGGATAACATGATGGCATGTGTTGTGTCATATGACACATCATCATCTTACTTTATTTCACATGATGCATAATATTACATGATGTGGGTACTAATATTATCAAGTAAAAAAGTGTGAATATATCAATATATTTTGATTTAAACATCTTTGAAGCTGTCAGATAAGTCGAAAAGCTAGTTCTGTTCCCTTCCTTTACATTCCTGTGTGTGTGTGTGTGTGTGTGTGTGTGTGTGTGTGTGTGTGCGCGCGCGCGGTGGTTTTCTTATTGCTTGTTCCTCCTCCTTGCTCTGAGAATTTGGAACCCAAAGCTTGAAATTTAAAATATCTAATATTTGAGAAAGATTATTTAAATAGTATGCATTTCTTATGGTGATAATGTATAATTTGGAATAATTTATTCTATGTATTCATTTAGAAATATGAAATTACATACATTAAATGAATTTTAGGATTAAACTGTCAGTCTAAATTGTTGCCTGCAACTATAAAGAAAACATGACCTCTTTCGGTATCAGTTTAATGATTAGTGTTAAATGTTGTTTGAATTCACACTACAAAGTAGATATACATTACAACTTGGCTTTAATATACATGGAACAACAGCATCAGATCAAAAGCAATTTGAGTCTGTAAATTTTCCTTGTTTGTTTGTGTTACTTTTCATAACTGAAGTACCATTATTAACTGAGTAGACAGTGTTTTTGCAAGTGCAGAAGGATGAATCATTTCCTTTTTTTCTTTTTTTACTGCAGTATACAAGCTGGAGTCCACAAAACAGGCACATCTACCAACAAGTTGCTGTGCGATTTGTAGTGCAAAATAATTTTGAAACAGTTGTTGAGTTGCAGAAGAACAGCATATGTGATGACCATCAGTGAGTAGCATATGTTTTATGTTTATAAAAATTGTCTCATCTTAAGTTCGTTTTAATATGTTGGAAGATAAAATGTTTAATTGTTTAAATCAGTAAGATATGACATATTACATGCTGTATGAAACATTTGTTTATAGGGTGTCAGTAGGTAAATACACATAAACTAAGCAAAAGATCTTCTCTAGCTTCCAGGACTTGGTAGGAGCTATTCTGACAAAAGTTAGGAAAAAGGTAAAAGAAGTAGATAGAAATGATTCTAGGATAATAGCATATAGAATACATCTACATCTGCATCCATACTCCTCAAGCCACAGCGCGGTGTGTGGCAGATAGTATCCTGCAATATTATAGAACAGGTCACGCAAGTGATTTGTAAGAAACCTCCTTTGTAGACTGATTGCACTTCACCAGTATTCTACTAATAAGCCAAAGTCTACCAGTTGCTTTCCCATGACTGAACCTATGTGGTCATTCCATTTCATATCCCTACAAAGTGTTACACCCAGGTATTTGTATGAGTTGGCCGATTCCAACAGTGACTCATTTATATTATAGTCAAAGGATACTACATTTTGTGAAGTGCAAAGTTTTACATTTAGGAACATTTAGAGGAAGTTGCCAACCTCTGCATCACGTTGAAATCTTATCAAGATCT
Organism: Schistocerca cancellata; assembly: GCF_023864275.1. Taxonomy (NCBI): domain Eukaryota; kingdom Metazoa; phylum Arthropoda; class Insecta; order Orthoptera; family Acrididae; genus Schistocerca; species Schistocerca cancellata. Next base: position 767,031,468 of record NC_064628.1, read on the forward strand.
GACTGAATATTTATGGAGCTTCTTTCAGATAGTACTTCATTCTAGATAACTGCACCATCTGTAAAACGCCTGATTTTACTATTAATACTGTCTGCAAGGTCATTAATATACAACATGAACAGCTAGGATCCCAACACACTTCTCTGATGCACACCCAAAGTTACTTCTACATCTGATGATGACTCTCCATCCAATATTACATGCTGTGTCCTTCGTACTAAGGAGTCCTCAATCCAGTCACAAATTTCACTTGATACCCCAAATGATCATACTTTTGACAATAAGTGTAAGTGTGGCACTAAGTCAAATAACTTTTGGAAACTAAGAAATACTGCACCTACCTGATTGCCGTGATCCAAAGCTTTCTTTATGTCGTGAGAAAAGTGCAAGTTGGGTTTCACATGATCGATGTTTTTGAAATCCATGCTGGTTGGCACTGAGGAGCTCATCCTGTTCAAGATACCTCATCATGTTTGAGCTCAGTATATGTTCTAAGATTATACAACAAATCGATGTTAACGATATTGGACAGTAGTTTAGTGGATCACTTCTACTACCCTTCTTGTAGATGGGTATGACCTGTGCCTTTTTCCATGAAGTGGGCATTGTTTTTTGTTTGAGGGATCTATGATAGACTGTAGTTGGAAAATAGGGTTAACTCAACTGGAAATTCTGTTTAGAATCTGACAGGGATTCCTCCAGGGCCTGGATAGTTGTTCAGTTTCAGTTTTTGTGATTTCAGCTGTTTCTCAACACCACTGACACTAACACCTATTTCATTCATCTTTTCAGTGGTATTAGGATTAAATAGGTGCAGTTATCCTAGGTTCTCCTTTGTAAAGGAACATTTGAAAATTGAATGAAAAATTTCAGCTTTTGCTTTGCTACCCTCAGTTTCAGTTCCTGTATCATTCACTAACTTTCATGCCACTAACAGTGTTTACATATGACCAGAGTTTCTTTGGAATTTGTGAAATGTCATTTGATGATGTTCTGCAATGGTAGTCATTGAAGGCATCACGCATTGCTCTCTTGACAGCCAAATGTATTTCATTCAGCATCTCTCTATTGATAGCCATAAGCTTTGTTTTACACGTATTATGCCATACTCTCTGTTTCTTTAGCAGTTTCTTTACAGTGACTGTATACCATGGAGGTTCCCTCCCATTATGGTGTTCTGATGGGTACATATCTATCCAGTGTGTGGTCAACAATTCTTTTAAACTTGGGCCAGAGTTCCTCTATGTGATACTGACCTGTGCTGAAAGTTTCAAGTTCCTGATTGAGACATGACAGTACTGATTTTTTATGTAGTTTACTGAACATATATATCATTCTGCTGGTTTTAGTTGTCCTCTGTACTTCGCTAATCATTGTTACCACAACCACATCATGGTCACTGATGCTAGTTTCGATGTTGAAAGCCTTAAAGAGTTCAGGTCTATTTGTTGCCATTAGATACAATATATTTCCTTAACGAGTGAGATTACTAACTATCTGTTCTAGGTAGTTTTCAGAGAAGGCATTTAGTAAAGTTTCACAGGATCGGTTACATCAAGAGGTGAGTCTGGTGAATGTCAGAGTGATCCAGTGCCCTGATACTGAGTCTTGCCCAAACAATCTCACATGCACCTTAAATTTTTATCTCGATAGATTTGTGTTTCTTGTCTACTGTGGAAAATACACCACTTCCATTGCCCATTGACCCATCCTTTCAATATACACTTCTATTTTCCCCAAAAAACTCGCTTCCATCAATTTCAGCTTTCATCCAGCTTTCTGTACCTAATATTATGTGAGCGTCACTTCTTTTCATGAGCCGTTTAAACTCAGGCACTTTGTTGTGAATGCTTCAGCAGTTTACCATTAGGATTTCAATACTGTCGCCTATGGGAGGCATTTCTTTCAATCTTACACTGACGCTTCTGGGTTTCCTACAGCTATCGTTATCTGGATTGGATGAAGAGTTGTGTAATGTAAAAATACCCTCTTGTGCACCCCACACACAGTCAGCTACCATAGTAGCAGCCTGTGATGTGCAGTGCACACCTGATCTATTTAGGGCAACTCTATAGTTTTCAAACCTATGGTGCAAGGCCAGGAAGTCTCAGCCTAGCTTGTCACAGAACCTTCGAGATCTGTGGTCCAATCCTTCTACTTGACTCAGAACCAAAGGGCTATGACAAGTTCTAGGGACAATGATGCAAATTGTGAGATTCGTTGAAAGTCCATACACAAGGCTGGTCTTCTTAACCTTCTCTGCCAGTTGCCGGTACGACCAAAGAATGTCCTCAGACCCCAGACGACAGGCATCATTTCTTCCAAAGTGCGCCACAGTCTGCAAGCATTTGCACACTGTTCCCTCACTGGCTGCCAGAATAGCCTCTTCTACAAGTTGAATGAGGCCCCCAGGCATACACACTGAGTGCACCTGGTGTAGTTTCATGTCCCTTGCTGCCATTTCCCTAAGGGGTACCATCGTTCGCCATACATTCAAACTGCGGAGGATTTATAGACCCCTGCCCTTCTGCGTTTGCCTCCTCCTGACACCAGACAGAACAGGTGAAATGAGTCCCAATGGCACAGTTTCTGTTTTAGTGAAAGACAGCACTTCAAACTTGTTCATTAGGGGGATCGGTACAATGCACCGAGTCCTCCCTAGCCCCAACCACGCTGTACAGGATGCCACTCGCAATCAAGAGGATGAGTAATGAGATCCTGTACTTTCTGCAAAGGAGACAGGAACCACAGGAGAGGGTAGTACTTGAGGTACCTCTGGTACAGGTATCACAGTCTGTAAAACACAGGTTGGCTAATCTTGTATGTTGGCTAACTGCTATCTGTAGGTGGTGACCACCGCGGGGGTGGAGCAAATGGAAGAGCATGCGATGGCATCATCCAAGTAGCAATTCTGTGGGCAAAGGGCTGTTGTGGAACTGGGAGTGATAAGTGGACACGAAGCAAAGCAAGGCTTGTTCGCATGGATGATGCAAGCTAAGTTTGTCCATTTGATGTTTGAACGTGTGAACAAAACGTTGAGCCTCACCATTTGATTGTGGTGTAACGGTGCTGATGTGAGATGGTGTATGCTGTTCACTGTACAGATGTCTTCAAATTTCAAATTCTGCGGAGACAAATAGAGGTCCGTTGTCCATGACAAGCAATTCAGGCAGACCTTTGATGCAGAATATGGACTGAAGTGCTTGTAAAGTGGAACAAGATGTTGATGACATGGGAACAACAAAGGGGAATTTACAGTATGCATCAACAATTATTAACCAGCGTGTGTTCGAGTAAGGGCCAGCAAAGTCTATGTGCACACACCACCAAGCGCTTCTGCCTTGGGCCACTCAAAAGAACATTGTGAAGGGGCAGTCTGATGTTTCACACATACTTGACACAGTTCAGACATCATTTCTATTTGTGCATCCATGCCAAACCACTTGCAATGTCTGTGCGCTAATTGTTTGTTTGGACAACATCCCAATGATCTTGATGCAATAAGCTGAGTGCACGTGTTGTTGAAGCGCTTTTGGCATCACCACACATGAATTTCCTGACTCTGTGTGAAGCAAAATGACACAACGGACAACGGAAAGATCATAAGGATGTGCAAAATATCAATTAAAGATGGAGCTTACAATGTGCTTGATAAAAGAAAGCCATCTGGTATGAACGTATCGGAGAAGAAGTGGCTTGTGCTACTTTTCAATAATCCAGGGGAAACTGTTCGACAGTGTCAGTTTCTTGTGCACCAGTTTGGAAGCATGCTGCTTCACAAGTGTCGAAGTCAGCATCAGGCCCATTAGGTAGATGTGAGAGAGTGTCTGCATTTTCGTACTTAGAAGTGGGCTGATAAATGATCTTGCACTGGTAGTGGGAGAGAAGAAGAGCCCAGTGTTGCAATTTCTGAGCAGTACAAATAGGAATTGGTTTGACCAGATTGAAGAGTGACTGCGAAGACTTATGGTCTATGACCAAATAGAATTTTTGTCCATATAAGCACTGGTGAAATTTAATCACACCATAGATGATAGTGAGAGCTTCCTTTTCTATTTGGGAATAATTATGCTGAGCTTTGTTCAGAAGCTTGGAAACAATGGTAATAGGTCTGTCTGACAAACCAATCTGGTATGACAAAACAGCAGCAATTTTGTAGGACGAAGTGTCTGTGACAGATTTGTTTGGACTGAAATGAGCCAAACATCGATCACTGAGTAAAGACACTTTCAGTTTCTGAAAGGCTGTGTCATAATCTTCGGACCAAACAAAAGGAACATGTTCACAGTGAAGGCAGTGCAAGGGAGCCGCTATATGTGCTGTGTTAGGGATGAAGTGAATGTAATAATTGAGCTTCCCTAAGACAGATTGCAATTCTTTGACATTCGGAGGCAGTTTGCTTGCAAATGTGCTTGTGTCAGATGAACACTGCGAGAATTGATAACATGACCTAAATATTCTATTCAAATTTGGAAAAAGACACACTCTTCTTTATTACACTTGAGTCCAGCCTCAGACAAAACTTGAAATAAAGTGCACAAGTTGGCAAAAAGTTGTTCTGCTGTGCGGCCAGCAACTACAATATTGTCCAGGTAATTTTACATGAAGGCACAGAAGTAGTCAGCTGTTCTTGGTAGCATTGGAAAATGCAGGTGTTGATGCACTACCGAAAGCCAAAAAAAGGAACTCGAAAAGTCCTAAATGTGTATTGATGACAAACGGATTTTGCAAAGATTCATCAAGAGGAATCTGAAAGTAGGCATTGTGAAGGTCAATTTTTGAAAAATAGCAACGTGCACCTAAGCAATCCATTGGTTCATCAGGGCAAGGCAGTGGATAAGTATGCACAACTGTCTGAGGATTGGCAGTGGCTTTGAAATCAGCACAAATCCTAATTTTTCCTTATGGTTTGCGAACATAAACAACTGGGGAAGACCACTGACTTGCAGAGATTGGTGCAGTTATGCCATTTTTTTGCCAGTGAGCCAGTTCTTTTGCAACCTGCTCATGATGTGCAATAGGCACTGCATATCCTTGGAAAAGTGTGGCTGCACATTGTCTTTAAGCATAAGGTGCACTACAAAGTTATTGGTTTTACCTGTGGCAGGAGCAAACAGTTCTTGAAATTTGTCACAGAGCTTAGCAACACTGTCATTTGAATTGAAATGAGATGCAGCTAGCACATTGGCCACAGTGTTTAGTCTAAACAAATCAAGCAAGTCAAGACAAAAAATTATAACTGATTGTCTACTTTGTAGCACTTGAAAGGAAACTGTCTATTGCAGATTCTGATACATGGCCGCAATGTTAAAGTGTTCCTATCACTGGGATGTTCTGGCCATTGTATGCTGTAAGTGTATTTGTAGATTGACACAGTTTTGGTTTGCTTAACAGTTCATAAGTTTCATAGTTTAACAAGGAAATTCATGCACCTGTATCTAACTGAAGTTTTACTGTATGCGCGGCAATCACTAAAGGTACATGCAATTTATTAGAGAGATGTTGAACAGGGGAAATAGTGTTGTGAATAACTGCACACGACTTCTGTGGGAGCAAGTTATACCATGCACTTGGGTAGCAGGGTGCAATTGTTTCACGTTGTGACCTGGGGACATCTGTCTTTTTGAGCAAACACTTTGTACATGTCCAGTTTGGTGGCAGGAGTAGCAAGTGGTTTGACATGATGAGCAATGTTCACATTTACGTGTCATATAGCATCAGGGGTAAGATTTTGTACCACACTGTTGGTGAGCAAAGTGTGGCTTGCGCTTAAGATGTTGATGTGTTATGGCATTTGTGCGCCATTAAGTGTGGCTGTTTATGAGACCACGTAGCACTAGAACTGTTTCTGCCTTTCCTTTCTGCAGCACAAATGTCACCAAACTGCTGAAAACTGTGTACAGCAAACTCATAAGAGTCTTGGTAATCAGTGATCTGCAATACCTGCTCAAGAGTAGGATCAGAATATTTCAGAACCTGATCTTATTGTCTGACACATTCTGTGTGATTGCATCCCTGATCATATAGTCACTGCTGTATTGTCCTCATGCACAGCGGTACTTGCATTTCCTTGTTAAACCTTGTAACTCAGTCACCCCCTGGCTGCTACTTTAAATGAAAAATCTTAAAACTGGCAGCCACAATGTTGTTACGGTCTACATAGTATTTATTTATTTAATGCACTGACTAATGTCTCAAAGGGGACAACTTCAGGCCATGATACAGAGAAGAGTTTTGCAAGAGTCCTATACATTGATACACAAACGATGGAAAGGAAGTAAGCCTGTATTGTGCAGTATACTCCATACAGTCTTCTGTATTTTTGTCGAAGGCACGATACAGTGGCAGTCACTGTGGCACGGAAGCTGAAGGTGTGGCTGCTTACTGTTTGAGCTGCGGCTAGATGTGTGATGAATTGTATCATGATTTCAGTCAGCTTCTGAAGTGACTGCATCTGAAAATGAAGGAACTTATTAAGATCCTGTGGTGATTGGACATCCACATTACATAATGGTTTGGTAGGAACAGATGCAATCGGCAGATCCTGTGGATTTGGAGCCAGAGTCGGTGCAGACATAGGTTATGGTTGCGTCACGGGATAATGAATTATAAATTGTAGTTGGGTAGTGGGTGGGGTTGACATCATAACTAGTTAGACAATAGCAATGACTCAAAAGTAAAAGTTGTGACGTACATGACGTGCTCCCACAACTGGAACAAAAAATGTCACTAATTTCCAGTGTTGGATTAGGAGAAACAAAGCAAATAATAACACTTTAAATTCAAAGCAAAAGTGATGATAGCCATTGTTGCCACTGCTTCAGGCTTGCGAAGCCACCACCTCATCGCCAGTTTTGTAAACCCTCTTTGCCAATTTTCTAAAGGCCTCATTGCTACTGCTGTGCATCTGGAGTTGCCACTGTAGTTACGGTATGCTGAGCTTGTGGGTTCGTGAAATGGCTTCTGGTGCAGTATATCACTAAGACAGTTTCTCCCTGCCACTATTACACGCCTATACCCCAGGGTCAGGTAACAGGATAGGAGAACGAAGGTTCTACAACACTCCAACAAATTAGCAACTAAGTCACACAAATGAGTTAAAAAGGTTTGCTTATCTTTGTGACTAGTTGAAATACGAATTCTGCAACACTACTTGTAATGTAACACAAAAAAGGCCCTCAGTGGCTAAGTTCAAATAATTGTAGGTAAACTTCACTGTACATAGCAAATGCAATTTACAATAACTTTCTGTTCACTTCTAAGTGTTCACTAAACAATGTTCCCTGTCTAAGTCAGCCCTGGATGATGATCTATAACCAAGAGGGCAAGAGCTGCTTTTCTATCTTCCGAGTAGGCTTCTGTCTGATGTCATCCAGTCATTAGCGGATTGCACTCTGCTGGCAATTGGCCAAAGTGAAGTAGATATCTTCACTCTCAACGCCGCCCGTGGCACTGGTGGAACTCACACAAGTTGCGAGTCTCTATTGCATTGGCACCAGCTCGCATTTTTGCACCTGTGGTGCTTTTAGCCTGGTTGTATCTTGTTTGGACGGCACAGCAATTAGCAAACCCGAAAATAAAGTTAATTTATTATTAATGCATATAATATATAGGGCTACTTCTCTTTAAAGGAAAACTATATGTAACACAATATGTCAGCTGGAAAATCTGCTACAGTAACTAAATCACAAACACTGATTTGCTACTGATTTATCATAGATTACACAAAGGACAATGGTGGTGGTGTTGTTGTTGTCTTCAGTCCTGAGACTGGTTTAATGCCACTCTCCATGCTACTCTATCCTGTGCAAGCTTCTTCATGTCCCAGTACTTACTGCAACCTACATCCTTCTGAATCTGTTTAGTGTATTCGTCTCTTGGTCTCCATCTACGATTTTTACCCTCCACGCTGCCCTCCAATGCTAAATTTGTGATCCCTTGATGCCTCAGAACATGTCCTACCAACCGGTCCCTTCTCCTTGTCAAGTTATGCCACAAACTCCTCTTCTCCAATTCTATTCAATACCTCCTCATTAGTTAAGTGATCTACCCATCTAATGTTCAGCATTCTTCTGTAGCACCACATTTCGAAAGCTTCTATTCTCTTCTCGTCCAAACTATTTATTGTCCATGTTTCACTTCCATACATGGATACACTCCATACAAATACTTTCAGAAATGACTTCCTGACACTTAATGGACAATGGTAGTGTCTGAAAATTCACATTTAATTGCATTGATGTACAATGAAATTCAGGAGTGATATATCCTTTGGCTGAACTGTGAACTGAAAACACTGATTTGCTATGAAATAAATGATGTATCCAATACACTCGTACCGGTAATTCATGAAAATGTAGTTTCATAAGTGTCCGAAAATTCTCAAACTAACCTATTTCTCACATAAATGTAAAATGAAATTAGAGAACTTTTTTTTTTTTTTGGAAGGAGGCTAGGCCTACTATTCTCAAAATTTTTAAAAGAGTACAGTTATTTTAAGCCTACAATTGACGATAACAGTACTAGTTTATTGCGGCATTCGTGAATGTTTGAAATTTCCCAATGTATCACAATACAAATGGGTTTGATACAATCAGTGAAAGGTTATAAAGAAGCAACACGAACACTAGAATATGTGAATTTAGAACTTTTAAATTCACACATGATCTTATACACACAGTCTTCCACAAGGGAAAATTCCTGGGTCAGATTTTATACATAAATAAACACGCCAAAGAAGAAGAAGATTGCACCATAAGCTTATCTCAATCAGCAAACAACTACCTGTCTGCCAGATCACTTATCTATATAGAAAATAATAGTGGTCCTATCACATGTCGCTGGCCATTCTCGATGATACCCTTATTTTGATGAATACTCACCATTGAGGGCAACATATTGAGTTCTATTAATTAAGAGGTCTTTGAGTCACTCACATATTTAGGAAATTATTCCGTACGCTAGTACCTTTGCTAATAGTCTTCAGTGTCGTACCATGTGAAATGCTTTTCAGAAATCTAGAAATATGGAACCTGCCTGTTGCTCTTCATCCATAGTGTGTCTAAATCATGTGAGAAAATGATATGCTGAGTTTAATACGAGTGATGGTTTAATTGGAATAAGCTTTTTGGTGTGTAGGAAATTTATTATATTCAGACTGAGAATATGTTCTAGAATTCTGCAGCAAACCAGTGTTAAGGACTTTGGTACATGGTTTTGCGAGTCTGTTCTTTTACCCTTCTTGTACACACAGAAGAGTCAAATAAACTGATATACCTGCATAATATCATGTAGAGCCCACACGCGCATGCAGAATTGCCGCAACACGGCATGGCATGGACTTGACAAATGTCTGACGTAGTACTGGAGCTAATTGACACCATGAATGCTGCAGAGCGAGGGGGTGGAGATCTCTTCTGAAGAGTACATTGCAGGGCATCCCAGATATGCTCAATAATGTTCATGTCTGGGGAGTTTGGTGGCCAGCGGAAGTGTTTAAACTCAGAAGAATTTTCTTGGAGCCAGTCTGTAGCAATTATGGATGTGTGGGGTGTTGCATTGTCTTGCTGGAATTGCCCAAGCCCATCAAAATGCACAGTAGTGGTGAATGGATTCGGGTGATCAGACAGGATGCTTACATACATGTCACCTGTTAGTGTCATATCTAGATGTATCAGGGTCCCATATCACTCCAACTGCATGTGCCTCACACCATTACAGAGCCTCCACCAGCTTGAACAGTCCCCTACTGACATGCAGGGTCCATGGATTCATGAGGTTATCTCCATACCTGCACACGTCCATCCACTCGATACAATTTGAAATGGGACTCGTCTGACCAGTCATCAACAGTCCAATGTTGGTGTTGATGGGTCCAGGTGAGGCATAAAGCTTTGTGTCGTGCATTAATCAAGGGTACTCGAGTGGACCTTTGGCTCTGAAGGCCCATACTGATAATGTTTCGTTCAATGGTCTGCACCCTGCCACTTGTTGATGGCCCAACATTGAAATCTGCAGCAATTTGTGAAAGGGTGCACTTCTGTCAAGTTGAATGATTCTCTTCAGTCATCATTGGTTCAGTTCTCCATGTCGGAGATGTGATGTTTTACTGGATTCCTGATATTCACAGTACACTCGTGAAATGGCCATATGGTAAAATCCCCACTTTCTTGCTACCTTGGAGATGCTGTGTCATATCGCTTGTGCACCGACTATATCACTATGTCACTTAAATCTTGACAACCTACCATTGCAGCAGCAGTAACCGATCTAACAACTGTACCAGACACTTGTCGTCTTAAGTAGGCATTGCCGACTGCAGCGCTGTATTCTGCCTGTATACATATCTCTGCATTTGAACACATGTGCCTATACTTGGTGCTACAGTGTACGTAAGTTACATGCACTTTTTTTCCAATCCGTTGAGACTTTGTGCTGGGCGAGAGGTTTGCGATAAATGCAAGCTAATTAAGGGGCTGAAACTGTAGAGTACTGTTTATAAAACCAAATTGTGTCCATGAACTGTGTCCATGTTTTAATTATTAGCATATTAGGATTGACTTGACTACACCACCACTTGTGAGCGCTAAAAGTTGGCAATTGGCTCACTAATGGAGTCTTTCTAATCTTAAATAACACCATGCTCTTACAGAGCCATACTCTTACGTGTCCATTCTGTACCATAACTTTATTTTCATCCATTCGCTGTTGCTTTTCTATATTCTCTATCCTTTTCTCAATCAGTTTGTTTTACTTTTTGAAAATATATTCTTTTTATTCATTTTCTTTTTGCACCAAATGCCTATTGTTGCTCTCACTTTTTATTTTCCAAACTTAATTGTTTCTTAATCTTTCAGTCCTTTTACATCTAGTGAGAACCATGTGTGGTGGCAGGAAAAACGGGACTATTGATCATGTCAGTACAGGTTTAACAAATTAAACAGGGATATTGCAGGAGTATGCCTAGTAATGAATAAGAAAGTAGGAATGCAAGTAAGTTACTTTGAACAACATAATTTATAGATTATTGCAGCCAAATAGACATGAAGCGAACACTCACTACAGTAGTTTAAGTTTATAAACTAACTAACTCTGCAGATGATGAAGAAATTGAAATAATGCTTGCTGAGATAAAGGAAATTATTCATATAATTCAGGGTAATTGTGTTGGGTGACTGGAATGCGGTAGTAGGAAAAATCAAGGGAAGGAAAAACAATAGCAGGACATTGATTAGGAGAAAGGAGTGAAACAGGAGGTCATGCGGTAGAACATTTCACAGAGAATAATTTAATCATAGCTAACACCTGGTTCAAATGGTTCAAATGGCTCTGAGCACTATGGGACTTAACATCTGAGGTCATCAGTCCCCTAGAACTTAGAACTACTTAAACCTAACTAACCTAAGGACATCACACACACATCCATGCCCAAGGCAGAATTTGAACCTGCGACCGTAGCGGTCGCGCGGTTCCAGACTGAAGCACCTAGAACCACTCGGCCACACTGGCCGGCTAACACCTGGTTTAAGAATCTTGAAAGAAGGTTTTATGTGGGGAAGAGACCTGGGTATACTGGAAGGTCATAGATTGGGTTAAAATAACAGTCTAGATCACAAAAATATCTTAATAATGAGCAGTTTTGACTATATGCAGAAGTCATCTTCAGAAAATGAGGACTATCTGCTGCTGGTGGCTTCTTGGATGATCACATGGCAACATCATTGTAAACTGCTATAATTGTGTTGCCACTTAAGTATTTGAAGAGCTGCCAGCAGCAGTCAGATGGTGGTCATGTTTTGGAAGATGGTTTCTACATGAAATCAAAACTGGTCATTAATAAAATATTATTGCATTCTAGACTGTTGTTTTAACCCATATGTATCACCAGATCACTGTTACCCCTCTGAACTGTGTTTACCAAATTTATGAGGTTGCACATTGATTACATAATGGTAAGACAGAAAATTTCAGACCAGGATTTAAATTGTCAGACATTTCCTGGGGCATATGTGAATTCTGACCATAATTTATTGGTTATATACAGATTGAGACTAATGATGGCCTCTCTCTCACTAATGAGTATGATTATGTTCTTCAGAAATCAGTTTCTACAGGATCTTAAGTGAGTGTAGTAACCAATCCTGGAGATACAGATTTTTCCACATTGTTGATGCACATTTGTTCTGCTGGAGGATGCATAGTGTTACTTATCTTCAGGAACTCCCATTGTTTCCTAGCATTACGCTTGTTAGTTTCTGTTTTCTGCCTCAGTTGTTTGAAGCACTGAATTCCTTCCCAAACATTACAATGCCATACTGAATGATTAAGTGCAGTAGTGTTTCAGTTTGACATCTTTTCATGTTGTTCTTTAATACATATTTGTACCATTTTTGTGATCTTCCTAGTTTTCATAGAGCATTCTTTAGCAGGGAATACATTATTTGTTTTGGTACACAGGATTCAGAGGCACAAGCTAAGTTGCCTATCCAATGGAATTGATGCTCGATAATGATGGCTTCAATGCTAGTAGTGTTTGCTTCTTCCAGAACACTGATGTTAGTGCACTGATCTTGCTATTTCACCCTTAGTATCCTTCTCAGGCAGCATATATGGTATGTTTCCTGAAATATATACTTTGGTTTTAATGTTGATGTTATGGGTATCAAAGACGTACGTGTACCTGAAGATGACCAAAAGCTGTACTGGCACATTGGAGGTGGTGTTTGATTTCAGCAACAATATTTACATTTGCTGAAACATGGCTGCCAAGGTATGGAAAGTGTTCTATGTTTTGCAGGACTTTGCCTTGGACTGTGATTGTTGGGCGTACAGTGATAAGAGTTAGATTCAGGTTGATGTAGGACCTGCATCTTCTGAACATTAAGGCTTAGCATGATCTCATGCATACTTCATCAGATGTATTTAGGATTTCTTGTAGATCTTCTTCAGTGTTGGCAAGAATTACATTATTATCTGCATATGGAAGTTCAGTGATGGTTGTAGTGGATACTTTTGACCTGGTCCATAGTCTACTGAGATTGGACAAATTAAGACCAAGCAATAAGACTAAAGGAATTGCTGAAAGATAGTAAATGAAGTAGATGGGACTGGGATGAATTGAAAGAAGCAAAGATTGTGGAGACTTTCCGAGGGGTCATTAAGCAACGTAAGAGGAAACGGGGGAAATGAATACAATAGAAAGTGAATGAGTATTTAGAGATGACACTCTGTTACACAGAGAAACGGAATTCAGCTGACAGGAGGAGAACATATAAAAATGCAGCAAATGAAGCAGGTGAAAGTGAAGACAGATGTCTAAAAATGTGATTGACAGAAAGTGCAAAATGCTTAAACAGAAATGACTAGACAGTAATTGCAAAGATGTAGAAGCATTCATAACTACAGGAAACAGATGTCACCTGTAGAGAAATTTGAGACATATTTGGAGAAAAGAAAAGCAACTGTATGAACATTGAGAGCCAAGATAGCAAGTCACTAATCAGTAAAGAAGGGAAGGCTGAAAGTGGAAAGGAATATATAGAGTCCGTCACTGCACTATAAGGCACTGCTGGCCGCACATCAGTGTGCTTATGGCCAGGTGCAGATTTGGTAGATTAACTACGAGGTGGTCCTATTGTACACTTTCTGTGCATGTGCTAGCCACTTTGGCCATGCCTGTCCACTGCCGTGTGCTGTAGTGTGATCACTTACACTACAGTCCAGACACCTGAAGTCATTCATATCAGATATTTGCCCACGCTGCCTGTGGGTGCTCACTGCCTGATGGTGGTCATGTGAGCTGCTACAGCATAATGTAGAGAGTCCATATTAGGAAAACAAACTTGACAATGTTATAGAAAAAGAAGAAGAAGAAATACATGGAGATGAGGTACGAGATAATACTACTGCAAGAAGAATTTGTCAGAGCACTGACAGACCTAAGTGGAAACGAGTCCCTGGGCGTAGGCAGCATTCCCTCAGAATTATTAAACTCTTAGGTGAGATAGCAGTGACAAAACTGTTCTACCTAGTGTACTTGATGTATGGGGTAGGCAAGATACAAACATACAAACACCTCCCCCCCCCCCCCATCCCCCCAGGTTTTATGTGTCTCCATGGCCAATGGCAGAGGTCATTAATGCACGCTTGTGCGGAGGCACTCCACCTGGTGACAAGCCAGTTCAAATTGTGATGGTGGAAAAATTTTTCACTGGCAGTACTTGGCCAGCAAGGGGAGGAGAGGTTGTGGTGTAAAATACCTGATCACTAGATTTTCTGCTAATGTCCTGGTTTAAATACCAAACCTCTCTACAGTGTCTCATGAGGTGAGGGCATGTGGCACTGTTGATGGTGATCCGTCTGTTGGATGTGGATGTTAAACTTGGTGGCCTCCATGGTGCTATTCGCAAGGAGTAGGCTATGAGCCGGCACTGGGTTTCACCCTCTCCCTTCTTTCATTGAAGAATGTAATAATTCCAGTTCCAAAGAAGCCAGTTGCTGGCAGGTGTGAATATTACTAAATCATCACATTAATAAATTGTGGTTGCCAAATAGTGACATGAATTATGTATAAAAGAATTGAAAAACTGCTAGAAGTCAACCTTGAAGATCATTTAGGGTTCCAGAGAAATCTAAGGACCTGTGAGGCTGTACTTCTCCATGTTTCATCTTGGTAGCTAGGTTACAGAAAGGCAAACCCATATTTGTAGCATTTGCAGATTTAAAAAAAGCAGCTTTTGACAGTGTTAACTGAACTATATTCTTTAAAATTTTGAAGGTAGGAAGGATAAAACATAGGGAGAGAAAATGTGTCTACAACTTGTACAGAAACTAAACTGCAGTTATTAGAGTTGAAGGACATGAAAGGGAAGCAGTAATTGAGAAGGGATGCTCTTAGTCTATCCCTAATGTATTTAATCTGTACATTGAACAAGCAGTAAAGGAAATGAAGGAGAAATTTGAAACTGAATTAAAGTGCAAAGAGAAGAAATAAAAACTTTGAAGTTAGCCAAGGAGATTGTAGTTCTGTCGGAGACAGCAAAGGACTTGAAAGAGCGGTTGAACAGAATGGATAGTGCCTGGAAAATAGCTTATAGGATGAATATCAACAAAAATAAAGCAAAGGTAATGGAATGCAGTCAGATTAAATCAGCCAATGCTGAAGGAATTAAATTAGAAAATGGGACACAATAGGTAGTAGATGAATTCTAATATTTCAGCAGGAAAATAATTGACAGTGCTGATCTACAGTGGGTGTGAAATGTAGACTGGCTATAACGAGAAAAACGTTTCTGAAAAAGAGGAATTTGTTAACATTGAATTTAAATGTAAATGTTAGGAAGTCTTTTCTGAAGGTGTTTGTCTGGAGTGTGATCTTATATGGAACAGACACATAGGCAACAAACAGTTCATACAAGAAGAGAAGAGAAACTTTTGAAATGTAGTTCTATAGAAGAATGTTGAAACTTGGATGGGAATATCAAAAACAAATGAGGATCCACACAACTGAATCAAGGAAAAAAGAAATTTATGACATAATGTGACTAAAATAAGGGATCAGTTGATAGGACACATCTTGAGGCATAAAGGAATTTTGAATTTGGAAGTGGGAGGAAGTGTGGAAGGTAAAAATTGTTGAAAGAGGTCAAGGCCTTGCATTAAGCAGGTTCAAATGGAGTAGCATGGACACTGCATCAGACCAGTCTGCAGACTGAAGACCACAACAAAAATAACATATTGTGACTTTATTTTAATTTAGCCTTCATTTTGTCAATTAGTTGCAACCCATTATTAGTTCTTTGGGGCTTGAATTAACACAGCTACTTTATTGTTTTGTCTGATTACAGTCCCACATCTTTGATGTCCCCTGATTTGAAACTGAGACTAACATTGTCTCCAACAACTGTACATTGTACTCTTTTTTTCCTGCTTCCAATTCCTTCTAGTAACTTGACCTTTAAACTCCATCTTAAATCTTGTTATTACCAGACTTTTTGTCAACTCTCCTGACAAATTATTTTACTCCCTGTTTATTTTTGTTGTTATTGTACAATTTAAAATGAATTTAAGTTTATGACTAGTTCAATGTGAAGCTTGTTTAACATTTTTGTGCCTTTAACTATTTCTGCTAAGTTTACAAAGTTTTGTGTAACCTTTTGTTCAAGATTGTTGAAATTTTAACACTAATACTCAACCACATATACTGCCTAAATGGATTGTTAGTTAATAACATGGGTATGTCAGAAGGAACTGTAGCAGCCACTCACTTGATGTTTTGCACTTTGGGTGTCGTTTCCTTAACCATTGTACACAAAATATGTGCAGTAGCCTGGTGCTTCATGTTTCACATGACTATCCACAGAAAAGCAAAACAGAAGCCGCAAAACTCAGAATTTCAAATCTGAGCTGAAAGATATTCATTTTGTGGTTGAAGCTCACTTTATGCCATATTTGCTTTCAAATATATACTTACTGAAATCTGGTTCTGTCTTGAGCAAACACAAATTATTCTTTTTTAACAAAAGCCTTATGTACGACACAATCCTCACATTCTGTTCATTGTCTTGTCTGTTATTTAATATTTAAATACATATAGCATGAAAAACCATGAGTTCAGTGAACTGTGTATGCTGTGACTTGGCCTAGATTTTCTTGTAGAATCTGAAATTAAAATATGAAATAACTATTCCAGATCACATGTTGAACAGTCAATAACAGAAACAGCCAAATACTACAACAGCTTTGAAGTTTACATCCAGACATTAATATCTCAAGCATTGGATTCAAATTTCCTCACTGAAGTTCTGCGGGAACATGGTAAGTTTTACTGTGAATCAGTTGTGACATTAAATTGAAAGATATAATTATGATTGTCATGATATACAAGCACAGTTTTATATATTCATTATCTCCGCTGCAGCTTTGTGATATATCAAACAATTGAAATCCAGGTTGGAATATCAACAATATCAGAAAAATGGTAGATTGGTACTGACCATAAAGACGACACGTTGAGTTGTAGACAGGCACAGCACCTTTAGCTTTCAGCCAAAGCCTTCTTCAGAAAAGAAAATGTGTACACACATTCACACAAGCAAGGACACCACACACATGCACAACCATTATCTCTGGCTGCTCAGATGAGAATGCAGCTGTCACATTGGACAAAAGCAGCAGATTATAGTCGTGTACATGAGGTGTGCTTGTCTGTGTGAATGTGTGTGTGTTTGCTTTTCTGAAGAAGGCATTGGATGAAAGCTTTGTAAGATATATTTTATTGGACTGCCAAGACTATGTGCTCTTACACATTATTTTAATTTGGTATGGGAAAAAACTGGGGAAGAAATACAATGCGCATGATTGACCTTGTATTGGCAAACAACAAATTTTCCTTATGTATTGGATCTATCACTAAGGCCTTGAAATGACATTTTTTAGTACTCTGAACACTGCTGAGATGCTTTCTGTACCTAACCCCATTTCAAAGCATCTGAGGATTGTACTCCACAGGATAAAGGTCCTGTTGACACCCCTTAGCCTTATGTTGTCAAGTTGACCATGGAACTACTCTCTGCTTGCAATGAAAATACAAACACAACTGATTCAAAGCGTAATACACTGCTTACTATTATCTTTGATCACATGTCCGACTTAAGCAGGGAGTATTCTTTCGCTGTGCAGGCTGCGCGATTCAAATTGTGATGCCCATTTTAGATTGCTCACTTTTTCTCCTTTCACTTTGTTTTCTCGGTTGTACCCAACTTTTGGACAGTAGTAGCATCTTGTAAGGGCATTTTTGCCTTTGAATATTGAGCTGTTCTTAGGTTTTAATATGCACTGAGCTTATTGACATCAGCATTTCTTTGTCAGATGGAAAGATGCTGTTTTGTTTTTGCATATACCAATGTAAGGTAAATGGTCTTGTCTCCAGTCTTTAATTTTTTCCTAATAAACTTTTAGGTTGAATTAGTCTGTATTCCTTGTTTTATTTCCTGATTTAAGAGGCGTACCGTATTTACTCGAATCTAAGCCGCACCTGAAAAATGAGACTCGAAATCAAGGGAAAAAAAATTTTTCCCGAATCTAAGCCGCACCTGAAATTTGAGACTCAAAATTCAAGAGGAGAGAAAAGTTTTAGGCTGCACCTCCAAATCGAAACAAAGTTGGTCCATTTTAATATGAGACACAATTTAGGTCTAATGAATGACGATACAACTACAGTAGTTTGGTTCGAGTCGTAAGCTTAGCAGTTAAGCTTTACAAGGTAGCCATTGCTATGCGTCAGGCGCTCCGTCCGTATTGATACGGGTACCCTTCCTTTTTCACATGCTTCGTCTGGTTTGAATTGATTGCTTATTTTTCTTTGATCTGATAAGAGCCATTTTCTTTGTTATAGGTGTTAATGTCACTCTAAGCTGAAAATGCATTACTGTACTGTGTCATGCATTGTTTGTCGCATTCTAATAGTGTGTGTTCACGGCCTGTCGCCGCTCATGGCATGGCTTGCTTTTGTGCGTGCTACCGCCGCCCTTTTTTTAAGAGGAGAGAGAGAGAGAGGAAGGAATCGTCTCATTTGCGAAGCAATGGCAAGAGACTGCTGCTTTCTTTGATAATGATCAACAAGAACCAAATAATAGATTGCGTATGATAGAAGATGTTCTGAACGAGAGTTTAGCGAAAATTTTTCCCCGTTTGAAAATCTTTGCAGACGCCACTTTAGTACATTACATTACATTACATTCTGCACAGAAATTAGTCATCTTAGATTTGAAAATCTAGTCAATTGCCGTGCTTCATTTCTGACTGTATCACTATTAGCCATAAGAATAATATGAATATAAACATGACATGATGTGTGTATTCTTCCGCGTTTGCTGTTGTCTCACTCTAGTTTCGTAGTTTATTAGGCAGATAGGATTTAAATGAGATAGCAGCAAACACGAAAGAATACATTGCAAAATGTTTATATTCGTATTATTCTTATGGTGAAGAGAATACTGCATGTGATTCACAATTCATAAAAGTTCCTATTAGTAACCATCTCTTCTCACAGGTAGGAAAAAATTCAGAACATAGAGTTAGCCATATTGACAAAAACCCCAAACAGTCTTGCCAGTCGGATTTTCGGAGTACATTGAAATGCTGCTACATTCGAAGATGAACAATACGGAATTTGTATTTACTTCGTTGTTTCGTTAGATAATGTATGAAAATGCATTGGTCGAAACTCGGGGCGGAGAAAAAAACTCGTCTTCCACCTTTTTTATTTATTTATTTATTTTGCAGAGGTTTTGGCACTAGTATTTATCTTTGTGCCTGCAAAGCAAGCCTGTGTAGCGCTACCTATTTTCGACGGTAGAAGTTAGTTCTGGCGGCACCTACCAACATTTTTCAGAACTTCCGCTTACTTTGCACTCGATTCTAAGCCGCAGGCGGTTTTTTGGATTACAAGAACCGGAAAAAAAGTGCGGCTTATATTCGAGTAAATACGGTAGTTAGACTCATATTTTGTGTATTGTGAGTTACTCATTTAAAAAAAATCATTCACATATAACTCACATATTTCTTAATTTATATTCTTGCAAGATCTCTTTCGAACTGTAATTACTGATGAATATCATTTTCCATAAAGTTCATAGTAATATACACTGATGAAAATTATCCTGCCTGAAACTTCTGTAAAATATGAGTAGCTTCCAGAAAGTATTCCGTGAAAGAACTATCTTGTGTGATTGTAGCATAGAGTGCTGTGAGAAGTATAGCATACATAAGTAATTGTTCCACACTGATATTTGTACTAACTAAAGCTGTCATTAACCTAAAGATGTATTTGAATGTCAAGGTGCTCTTTGAAATGACCAGCCAGTTACAAGAGGTTCTAAAGTGTTAGATGAACCATAAACAACAGTGCAGCTTGGCATTTTTCGTAGGGCAGATCATTCCAAGAGGTGGGGGGGATGTGGTATGACTGACTGAGGATTGAATCACAAACATTTTGATTTGGAACCTGATACTTAGTCAATTAGCAGCCAGCTCACATTGTTCAGTAATTTAAAGTCATAAATGGTGTTCTGATTGGTAGTGGCACCAAGAGTGGCAAAACCAATACTGGAAAACTTTTTAAATTTTATTTTTGTGGGTATCCACAGCCTCGATGTGTTTTGAATATGAAAATATGTTCCAATTGGGCTTAATCTGTTTGTTATCTAGGTACCTGGCAGTTTTAATGATGGATCATTTTAAAGCACCTGTAATTTATTCACAAAATAGTGAAATCGGTTTATGCATTAATTGTCTGCAAGCTCTTGTATTACTTATACTTCATAAACAAAGTTACTTACTTTTTTTAAGCTTCACAGTTCACTTCACATTTTTCTACATCACTGCTACATGTGGACAGGTATACATTGAATGTGTGTGCATATGTGGTACAAAAACAATAGTGTACATGATTAGGTACAGTAGACAGCAAATATAGAAAACTAACATATTATAGTATAGGCACAGCTGTTATGGTATGACCAAAGATATTTAGACTCTGTCTGTAGATGGTCAATAACATTAAGTAAGCTACTGGTGCAATACTCATGGGCATATTGTGTTTGTTGTGCTCACATGTGCTGTCTTATTAAAAGTAGAAGATCGAAACTTGTACATCGTATATCATGCCGTATGTACTCCTTGAATTTATAGAACAAAACTAATAACTACAAAAGATTATGCTGGGCTTCTTAATGAGGCATGCCAATCTGTTCATAGTATTGGCCATCACTGGCCCCTATTTTCTCACATCTTTTGGGCAACATATGAATCATCGAGTAAAAGAACTGTGTGTCTTTTGAGGATATACTTGAATCGATCCAATGTTGCTTTATTCATATGACCAGAGGTGCCGATGAACCAGGTGATGTACCATTGACTGAAAGAAGTGATACTAGGGAGGAGCAAAGTCTGGAGAATATGGTAGGTGGGGTAGAACCTCCCATTTTGTTCCCAAGTGCATTTTGATGGGCTTTATGTCATGGGGTTGAGCACTGTCATGCTGAAAAATCACCTTTTCATGTCTATCATTGTATTGTGGCCATTTGTCTTTCAGTGCCTGGTTCAAACGCATCAATTGCTTTTGATGAGAAGGTCCTGTGATCATTTCCGTTGGTTTCAGTAGCTTCAAACGCCTTCTCTCTTCCATCGCCATGCCAGCCTTCAACGTCAGATTACTGTACTTGAAGCGTTGACACCATTCTCTGTACATTCTTTCACTAATAGGTGCCACACTATAGGTGTTACCCAGTATTTTATGAGCCTCAGTTCTTCATGTTAAAACATAAGATTAAAATTTCCCACAAATGACAAGACCTGGGCTCATAGGTTGACATATTCAATTGGAAATGACTTTATGATGCAATCACAATTCAACTAATTTGTTGAAGGCATTATGTTTACAAATGCATAACCTTGTTGTATCAAACAATGGAAAATCCAGGATGGAATGTAACAATACCAGAGAAGGAAAGTTGCTACTCACCATATAGCGGAGATGCTGAGTCGCGATAGGCACAATAAAAAGATTCACACAATTAAGGCTTTCAGCCATTAAGACTTTTGTCAGCAGTAGACACACATACACACACACTCACATAAACTCAACTTGCACACACATCTGCAGTCTCAGCTCTCTGAGACTGCAGATGTGTGTGCAAGTTGCGTGTGTGTGTGTGTGTGTGTGTGTGTGTGTGTGTGTGTGTGTGTGTGTGTGTGTACTGCTGACAAAGGCCTTAATGGCCGAAAGCTTTAATTGTGTGAATCTTTTTATTGTGCCTATCGCAACTCAGCATCTCCGCTATATGGTAAGTAGCAACTTTCCTTCTCTTGTATTGTAACCTTGTTGTATGTCACTTATGCCCTGCCACCTGCACCACCATTTGGCACTACTGTTGTCTATTGCTAAACAGCAGAAGAAACATATTGCAGTAAAGATGTTGGAAACTACAGGTGTGATGTGAAGGAGAATGAGCCTGTTTTGGATTTCCTGTATGGTCTTTCTAAATTCCTGTAGAACTTGATGTGGTATAGATATAATAGCTACAGTTTTGAGGACAATAGCCTCATTTAAAACTCACAATTTTTAAGTTTTATAGTACTAGCAAAATCACAGTTCATACATCATATGTCATGCTACACGTTCAGTTGAAACGTTTGTTGTCATGCTAGAAAACTAAAAATATGCCAGCTTTGTTCATGTACAGCTCTATGCAGTCTCGAAGTTGGAGCTATAGTTTTGAGCAAAATGCCTCATTCAAAACTCATACTTTTTAAATCTTACAGTGCTAGTGGATTCACAGCTCATACACCATGTGTCTCCTTGCTTATTTAATTGTAACATTCTTGTCATGTTAAGACATCTAAAAACATGACAGACTTCCTCCTGGAGCATATTTGCCAGCCTATAAACTGACTCTTTGTTAGTGAACTTATTAACCGGGCAGACAGAATACTTTAAATTGTATTATTTTTGTGTCACATACACACAGAAATGCAATGTATACCTGTCCACATGTCTCGGCAATGTAGAAAAATATGAAATGAAGTGATGAAGCTTAAAATATGTAACTTGGGTTACGAAATATTTGTAGATGCGAAATCTTGTAGACAGTTAATGTATAAACCAGTGTCGCCATTGTATGAATGTATCACAGGTGCATAAAAATGACCGACTGTCGAAATTGGCTAATTGCACAGTTAATAAACGGGTTACAGTCCAATTGGACCATGTTTTCATTTTCACAGTATTGGAAAAAAGAGCATTACTAAGTATTATGTTAGATAATTCAATGTTACAGATGTTTGGCTTGCATTTAAACAAAATAAGTCCAGTTACACATGTCTGTTTATAATGAATAACTACATATATGTTTTGGTAAATCACTTTTGAGAATATTCAAAATATTAATAAATAATTTTCACAAAAAAATCATCTTATATTTGGTCAACTTGCTATGGACCATTGTAGTTTCTTGACTTATTTTCTATCCATAATACTGGTTACAAACAGTCCAGTTAAGAGAAAGATTACCTACCCAAGATCAAGAGACAAGTTGAGTTCCTGGTTGAACCAGTTTGAATATGATTTCATATGATTTCCATATTTGGCTTCAGGTACAAGTCAGTATGACTTCTGTCATAACTGTAGATGATTTCTTACCCTGTGATCATTAAAAATAAGGAAGCCTTCTGTCTGTAAATTGAACAGAAGACTTTAAACAAACAAAATCTAATAATTAATGTTAAAAAACTTCCGCTGTTTGCAGTCATGATTCTGCATCTATGTAGTATATCTATACATACATACATACATACATACATACATATTCTGCAAATTGCCATATGCTGCTTGGTGGAGGATAGCTTGTACCACTACTAGTCATTTCCTTTCCTTTTCCAGTAACAAATAGAGTAAGGGAGAAACAGCTGTACAAATGCCTCTGTACAATCCCTAATTTTTCATCATCTTATCTTCGTTGTCCTTAGCATGAAATGTATGTTGGTAGCAGTAGAATCATTCTGCTGTCAGTTTCATATGCCAGTTCTCTAAATTTTCTTAACCGTCTTTCACCAAAAGAATATCATCTTTCCTCCAGGGAATCCCATTTGAGTTCACAAAACATCTCTATAATACTTGTGTGTTGATCAGACCTAGCGGTAACAAATGTAGCAGCCAGCCTCTAAATTGGTTTGATGTCTTCCTTTAATCCTACCCAGTGAGGATCCCAAACACTTGAACATTACTCAAGAATAGGTCGTGTTAGTGTTCTATATGTGGACTCCTTTAGAGATGAACCATGCTTTCATAAAATTTTCCCAATAAAATATAGTTAACCATCCCCCTTCTGTATTTCATACTGTTTGGAATGTTATGGTTAGATGTATAATCGACGTGACTGTGTCAGGCAGCATACTACTAATGCTGTATTTGAACGTAATAGGATTGTTTTTCCTACTCATCTTCAAAATTTGCATTTATCCATATTTAGAGCAAGCTGCCATTCACCACACCAACTAGAAATTTTGTCTAAGTGATCTTGTATCATCCTACAGTCACTCAACAACACGACCTTCCCATACTCCACAGCATCATCAGGAAACAGTCATATTTCTACGTGTTTTCAATGTTACTTATTTTTTCCCTGTGCAAGCCACTATGTGATATGTACAGTGAATACATATGATACCAATATAATTCATCGTACTTTTATTCCATTCATAGATCATGTCCGATTAGGATGGCCACTTGTATGTCACATGACTCACAATTTCTCTACTATGTGGTCATGCACATACACAGTGTGTATGTGGAATGATTAACAATATGTTTTCAGTCACTCTTGGTGAGAGAGTCTCAGAATTTTATGGAAAATCCTTTTCATGATTTCGACCATTCTGCTTGAACAGTGTCTCCTGTGGAGTTTGCATTTGATGACCTCTATGCAGTGGTCAACATTACTTTGTATCTGTGAGGAACTGCCTCCTTTCCTAATATATAATTCTTATATAGTCGTAAAAAACATTTTTGTTTCCTTCAAGCCACTGATTCAACCTCATTTGGGGTACGATTCAGTTATGGACATTATTGCTTCTTGAATGGGAGAAGTTCAACTGTAACGATGTTGATTTATATTGCACAAACGCCACTCTTGAAGTTTCATAATGGATAATAAATATGGCATGTCAGTCACCATTCCATTACTTCCTAGTAGGGTTCACTGTGATATTACTAATTTATATATGAACAACTTGGAAAAGTCTGGAAGTCTGACTCCATCTAGTACAAATGAGTAGGAAGTCAAGTCTCCATTGGAGACAGTTTGGAACTACCATGCACTTAGCACAACACCTAACAGTACTGAAACAAGCTGTGTGTGGCCACTGATAAAATACAATAGTAGGGATTACATTGCAAAGCAGTGGACACAAGGTTATATTGTGATGTTTTCTGATCACTGTACAAAAAAGAAAGGTAGAGTGGAGGGGGTATGTTGTTTTTTGAACCAAACATGATATATGAAAATTAGTGAAAGGGGATGTGTAGTACAGCAGGCAGCTTAACATTGCGTTTTATTGGATGGGACTCTTCGTATGGAAATGGAAGGGATTGTCACTGGTGCTCTCTGTTACTGCAGGATGTGATGTATTGAAAGTTCTCTGTTATTGCGGGGTATGATGTATTGAAAATGTGGTTTCACATGCATGGCTTTGTGCAGCTTTCACTAATAGTACACTATCACGTGCTGACATCAATGGCATGCTTCTACTGGCGCATTCTGGGAGCAACCCATGAACATTTGTGACATGGTTGGAATGCTGCACCACCTTAATGGCAGAGGACAAATCTCCAATATTGACACTCACTTGAGTGTGTACCAACATGAACACAAGAGGATATTATAACAATGAAAATAATAAATTATTGATAATATGATGTAACAGGGTGTATACGGGGACAAAGAAAAAAAAAATTCCCAGATTATTCACAGATTTCTCCCGGATATTCCGTTTAAAAAATATGCTTTTTCCCAGGCGAAAATACACTTTTTCTGTGCTAAGTGACAGTAGGTTTTCCGTAGATTTTCCCTCGGAACTGTAAAACTTATCAATCCTTTGAATGGTTAACGTTTTATACAATCACGCAGAACTTCCGGGGAGGGGGGGGGGGGGGGGCGGGGGAGGCCAAAAAAAAAAGAAGGGGAAAAAAAAATACGGGGCAGAGAAGTTTTGGAAAGACCTTTGATTTGCAGCAACATATATGCTGCATATTTTCTTATTACGAAAGTATAAATTCGAATTGCACCAAACACAGCGCGTTAGTTTCCGGAGCGTTGAAACAAAGGTTGCAATGTCCTTTTGTAAGCGAGTCATATCTCAAGCCACGAGATCTGGCCAGCCGATGACAGCAGCTATTCAGAGCATAGGACACGTGTCATAGTCAGCCAATAGCAAGATCACTGGTTACATAGCATGAACACGCAAGAGGAAAAGTTAACGGTTTACATTAATGTACGCAGTACCGTATATCTAAAAGAAAAGCTAAGCTTTCACATATAATTTTGGTCTCTAAGATTAACATGCTACAACAGAAGCTAAGTTTTCACATGGAATACTGATTTTTTGCGTGTGTTACACTTTAAGATACATCACACAAATGTGCCAGTAAATTTAAAATTCTGACATAAATGTCTCGGCTCGAAATTCTTGCAAGTGGCTGGTCCTCAAACTGTTCAGTTACGAACGCTCTGTGATTTCTCAAACATAACATAATTCAGAATTTTACTTTGAAAGTAACACTTTTCTAACCACCGTTCGCGATACTATCCAGAGACTGCTAGAAATAGGTTCGATTTTCCAGTTGCCAGAGAGCGCCAGAAAAACAGGCATTATTGTGCGTGTGCAACTGTATTGGTGTAGGAAGCCCGCATGTTCATGTGTATAAAGCACTAACAGAGCTTACATTACATCATAAAAGAAACAGGTCATCAGAGGGTACTCTAAAGAGCATCGGAATTTCGTAACCTATACTAAAATGCATAATTCGGCTTGAGTGCAAATTGGCTTTTTCCAGATTCACAATGAAGTAGGTCCCATCTGATATTAAGCTTTTCAGTGTGGTTTTTGAGATGTAAATTTTCTTGGAGTACCAGTACTCTGCGATCTCATTTTTGGTTCTTTATTATGGCATAATGCCATGTATGGCAGAAGATGATAACGTGCACTTGAAATTCGGTGAACATTTGGAACTAGGCAATACTGTAGAATGAAACACTTCGTTTCAAATAAAATAATTGCCTCAGCGGAAAGATTAATAAAGCCAAATTTCTTTAGCAAACTTGCAAAATTAACTTCACTGTTCTGCAAGGCGATTAATGTTTGACTGCTACAAACTTGGAAATAAAATAAAATCAGAAAACTGAAATTAATAATATATTTTTGCCCTCTATAATTATGTGAATGTATTTTAATTCACCTGATATCCGTTTTGTTTTCATTTGATGTGGGAGCTGTACACAAAGAGAAGCAGCGAAATCACTTAACGTAAACACGGTCCACGTGGAGGTTAACCCCCTCCCCACTAGAACTCCGTGCAAGAGTGAATCTGGCAGCTAGGGTGCAGGAGAAAATTTTTTCTCGTTTGCATCTGGCTGCTTGCTGCTATTACCGATACAGCTAACAGCCAAACTTCAAGTAGCGGGAAGCGGGAGAAGGTACTGCTTATACGCGAGTCAAATGCGCATGCGCAACAGACCGCTGGCAATTGGTCAAACGAACCTAATGTGAACAGTTGTGACGTCATGCTCATAGCAAGCAGTTTATTGTTACGAAGAATTACAGTCTGCGCCCTACGGCCTTTGACATATTTTTGCTATTTGCAGACGCTTGTGCGAGCACGGTGTTTTGTTGTTGTAAATTGCACATTTCCTCTGCCATTAAAGTTTTATTTTTTTCCCTCTCGTTTATATTTTCTTGCTGCAGTATCATTCTCCAGTAGCAGGATACAATAACATTCTTTGCTAGAGAATCAATTCTGCAGTCAAAATTACAAAAATTTAACTGAAAGCTAAAACAATGAAAAATTCCCGGAATTCCGAAAAATTCCCGGGTTTTTCCCGGTTTTCTCCCGGATGAAAAAATTCCCGGATTTTTCCCAGATTTCCCGGTTGTCCCGGGTCGTAGACACCCTGTGTAAATGGATAGATAAAAAATCTACTCACCAAGCAGCGGCAGGAGAGTTGAAGGGGAAGAAGAGGGATAAAGGAAAAGGGCTGGAGAAGTTTAGGGAAAGGGGTACAGTTCAGAAAAGTCATCCAGAACCATGGGTTGGGGGGCACTTACTGGACGGTAAGTACATTTTTGTGTAACAAGGCATGCAACAAGTGGGCCAATGTGGCAGCCACCCTCAGCAGGAATTTATGACAGTACACCACTTCCTTAGGAAGGCCTGAAGCTCCTTCATGGATGAAGGGTGAGGCATGTACGTAACAGCACAGATGTGATCTGGCACAGGGCAAACCTCAACCCATGAGACCTCAAACCCAAATAAACAATAGAAGGTTGAAAAACTGAGATTTCATGAGGTTACACTGTAAGGCTACGAACTGTAAGACAAAAAACAAAGTGCGCAAATTTTTCAAGTGATCAGCCATGAAGTATCATCCCAATAATTAACGCAACCTGTGGCAGTCACAGTCAATTGCTCTAAAAATCATTGGAAAATAGCAGATGCACTAAGCACATCAAAAGGACAGTGCAAATATTGATAGAGGCCAAAAGGCATATTCAAAACCAGAACTCACTGAGAGTCTTTGTTCTCAGGGGCCTGCAGATATGTTTCAGACAAATCAATTTTGGAAAAGTACTGGCCATCTGATATTTTGGCCAACAGTTCCTCCTGACATGGGAAAGGATATGTACCCACGATCGGCTGTGCATTAACTTTAGTACTGAAGTTGCCACAGATGTGAAGTTTTCGTGATGGCTTCCGAACTACAGCTAGCCGTAACAGGTTGCACCACCCCTAGAGATTGAAGTGTGTCCAATTCTGCTTTCACTAGATCTTTCAGGGCGACAGGAGTAAAATGCGCACAACAAAATCAGGCTGAGCTATGAATTTCAAAGAAATACGAGCAGAAAAATTCGTAGCACACCCTATACCTTCGTAAAATAAGTCCAACAATTCCTCACACAGTGTTTCCAATTGAAAATATGGCACCTAATCGGACACAAGGAGAGCTGAATTGGTTATAGAAAATTCAAATGCCTGAAATGCATCCATCCTGAACAAGTTCACATCACCAGCCACCAAAAATGTAACGGAACAAACCACTGGCATAAGAGGCAGATGCCATAAATAGTCTCAACATTACAGTGTTCTGTTTGTTACAACCAACTAGCTTCTGCGTGACCAGTGTCAACAGTGGTGATCCTAAACACACATATGTTTGAGAATGAGAATTCAATAACTTCACTGCAGCACCTATGTTGACCTGCAGCCATAGTACCTGATGAAAAATACTTAAGTTGATAAACAACTGGGAAGAAGTCACAAGCATTGGAATCACACAGTTTACATCCATGTCCATATCCTGAGCGAC
Source organism: Schistocerca cancellata (assembly GCF_023864275.1). Lineage (NCBI taxonomy): Eukaryota > Metazoa > Arthropoda > Insecta > Orthoptera > Acrididae > Schistocerca > Schistocerca cancellata. Next base: position 767,060,606 of record NC_064628.1, read on the forward strand.
CTTTGGCAAATGAGACTTGGAGGTGATGTGGCCTTTCGCCTGGCAATCATTACAAGTAACCCAGTGCTTAGGGTACACCAAACGTTTGTGCTGGACAAAACAAAGGACAAGGCAGAAACAGAGAACGCTGATGCTGGCGCTGTGTGGTCTCAGCTGCTTGGTCCGGCCTTGGTCTGCTTGGGACTGGGCCTGCATGTTTACCGCCACTACTGCCACTTACTGGCTAATGGTTCAAATGGCTCTGAGCACTATGGGACTCAACTGCTGTGGTCATAAGTCCCCTAGAACTTAGAACTACTTAAACCTAACTAACCTAAGGACAGCACACAACACCCAGCCATCACGAGGCAGAGAAAATCCCTGACCCCGCCGGGAATCGAACCCGGGAACCCGGGCGTGGGAAGCGAGAACGCTACCGCACAACCACGAGATGCGGGCCTTGCCACTTACTCATGCAAGCTTTCGCCATCGTAGAGGGCACATCTTGTGACACTACTGCCATATTGCCTGATGCATTAGTTTGGTCAACTGCTGCCTGAGAAACTTCAAAAGAGTGTGCTTTTTGCATAACTTCTGCCAGTGTGCGGTTTTCACAGACTAAATCCTTACCCTTCCTTGTCTAGAGCTAAACACATAATTGCATTGCGCACAATAGAGTTGTTATGGGCATCAGTAACAAATTGACTCTTACGGCTAAGGTCGTGAAGTTCAGCTGCCCAGGCCCTATACGACTGGTTTGGTTTCTTATGGCATTGGTAGAATTCAACTTGTGTTGCTATTACATGTGATGGTAGTTGGACAATAAACTGCACATGTGACCAAAAGTAAGAGCTGCTGGTTCTTGTAAAGGGGCAACTCTGACACAGTAATTGATACATCTTAATAATAAGGATTTGTACAAAGTCGAGTCTGTCAAACCAAAAGCCAAAAAATGCTGCCTGAGTTTTTTTGTCAGCATCCCAATCCTTGGTTGAATAATCATACAGAGGAAAAGTGGGTGGAGAGACTGGCAGAACATTACTCTGTCTATTAATGGAAGCCAACAAAATGGTCACTGCCAAAGTAAGCTGTTCAGTCAGGGCTGGTAGCACAGCGACCATAATGACTAAACCTGATGAAACACACAAGCAGAAACCATCCCATCCTCGTTGCCAATTGTGTCATAACCAAGTAATACATGAAACCAATCTAAGTAACACAAATATGGCTTGTTTCATAAACTCTCAACAATATCAGAAATAAGCATCTTGTGACTCCACACGTAACAAGACAAAAAAATCATACAGAAAGTGCAACATAAGCAATACACAGAACAACTGATTTATCAGTACAAACTAAAAGAACATAGTGAGCACGACTCAGCACGGCTGCACGTGTATATAGGTGCAAATCGCCAGTAGACAGCACGCAGAGACTGTGCCATGTGCACACTTTCTACTGGTGGCCTCTAGTGGCTGGTCTGCACTGAGCCAGCTGGTGGTTGATTTATCACGCATGCGTGGTGACACTACACTCGGACACTCACAATTCAGGTGCATTAGTAGCAGGACACAACACATCCAATCTTTATGATGGTTAACAAAATCCTTGCTTTGTGCCCAGTGATTATCATCTTGCCTGTTTATATCATCTCAGTTAATTCTCTGTTGTTGGTTTCTAATTTTGTATTGGTACAGTATTCTCATTGTGATGGTTCTGCCTTTAGACTCTTCATTCTGAAAAATTACCTTGCTTCAGTCCTTCAGTTCTGTCAACCACTAAATAAACTTTCTCTGTAGTGTATAAAAGCCAGCTTTTCCTGTACAACTAGTGGAATTTGTTTAAATTAATATGGCTGCAAGTTCATCTTTTTTTTACTGAGTCATCAAGATAAATTTGTTAAAATATCAATATTTCAGCAGATTATCTGTATCAATCCAATCACTTCATGAAAAGGCTTTTTTAAATTTTCTAATGAATTCGCCTGGATGAAATGTGTTCATTCCATTATCCACAATAGAGGTTAAAAATGTGATAAATAATTAGATGTTTTTCTTCAAAATTGTGGTAACTTGTTCCTGTAACTGTTCTTTTTTGACTGCAAGTGAACTGATTTCAACATAACAGTGAAAACCCGCTTTCACACTTTTCAGCGCACTGACCCAAAAAAATGTAAAACACAGGAAAGCGTAGGAAACACAATAAGCAGAAATGAATAAATTACTCTTACTGTCATTCTCATTATATTGTCAAAAATATGAGATTAAAACAATTTAAATTTGGCTATTTAAGAAATCTGAAATAATTAATTCTTTTTGTTTCTTTCTAACAGCAGTTAGCTCTGCATGTTTCTCCACAGTATACAAAGCATCAAATGTATTATCACCTGATGCTCTACCAATGTAGTGCCTCAAAATGCTGATACTTCCGTAGCTTCTCTAATGCTTGACACAAATGGTTCTTGGTCATTATCTTCATCATCATCTTCACCGGTCACATCTCTCTTCCCTTCTTCAAAATGTTTGGTAATGATGCTATCAACTGTATCACCTCTGAAGCAATGACTCAACCATCAATACCGACATACTCTTGAAACATAGATGATTTGCCTATCACAGAAAAATCTTGGACTGTGGTGGTTCCTAAATGTTTTCTGTGAACTTAAATCCTGCTTCCATGAAACAATCAGAAATAGTTAAAAGGAGTCACATTCATCTGTACTGTGGCTACATAATACATGTCATCCAAAAGTGATATGGTCATAGATTTTGGGTGCATACCATCATTGTGCATAAATACAGCCTTCTGGACAAGCATTTTTCTGTATTTCTATTTAAATGAATGAACGATTCCCAGATCTAACAGTTCGAACTCAGTCATTCAATTAGGAGGCAGGGACACTTAACTTATTATTGATGAGCTGCAGTTGTTAGGATGTGCTGAGACATCTGTCAAGTAGCAGCATTATATTCCTATTTTTGCCTCTATTTTAGCATTCAGTTGATGTGAAGATGGAACTGGTCATCCATGCATTGCTGTTGGAATCATAATTAGTGGCCATAGTTCTCACATTTTTGTAACACCTTGCCTTCTGAAATTTAACTGTTATCAGAGGAACTAATTTTTCAGACCAGACAGCATTGACCATAATTAAAATGGTTGTCTTCTACTTACTCGGTTTCCCGCCATAGCATTTCTCACCATTGAAACTCAAGATCTTACTTGATAATGTGTTGTAAAAGGGACCAGTTTCATCAACATTAAAAATATTTTTTTGGTCATAATGTTTAAAGGTATTTTGCAGATCTTTTTTTCCATTGGTTCACAGTTCCAGTATCAACACTTACACTTTCACCACACAGTTGGTTGTAAACAATTTTAAAATGGGTTTTAAATTGATGTAGCCAGCCTTTCGATGCTGTGAAGTTGGTAATACCCATTTTTGCAGTAAACTGAAGTACCTCTTCTCACAATATGTTGCCATCATGTGGAACTCTCAATGCTCTCACACTAACAAATCCCTCTACAATGAGTCTATCCAAATGATCATATGCTGATGGCTGAATGCATGCACATTTTTTTGTCATGGAACCAGACTGTCTCACAGTGGCTTTGATGTTGGGCTGATTTCTCACAATCATGTTCAGTGTGGAAGCGAAAATTCCTGGGTCCTTTGCTAATTAAGTTCATGATCTGATACATTTCTTATCTTTTCTAATTTTTTCACTTGTAGGCACTGGTTCAAGCTACTACAGAACGTAATTTTTACACGAATGTTTGTTTGCTTACTATTAGCAGTATGGTACTATCTTTTTGGGACGACTGTTAGAATTACAGCTTCGTTGTTGCATTCAGAAAAGCAGTCACTGTATGGAAAAGATAGAATATAAGTTTTACTGACTACTATTAGTGAAACTTATGTATTTGCATATTTTGTTTCAGAATTCTTAATTAAATGTGTGGTAATCATTTTTATTTTTAGTGACAAGAAGACTTCTTGTCTAGTTCTTTTTGTGACACATTGGTACGATTTGGACATTTCCTGTCAACTGTCTTCTGTTTTCAGTTATGACAACTTAAACAATTTGACTGTAATGACTCTGGCAGCAACCTTCATTCTGTTTATTGCCTTGTGATACAACAGCTTTAATTTAATTTCATAGTCATTTATACAAATAAACACTAATCTTGAAGACAACCATCTCTGTAATGAATCGTTGTTACTTACGCATGAAATACTTTAATCTGTACTAGGTGTGCAGTCTTAGTTTGTATGAACTGATGTTAGATGTAAACATTCATCCTCAAGATGCTTTGTAACGTGATGACTGGTTCTACCCTCTTTCTCACACGGGACATCCCAGAGCCGAAGGACCTCCTTGTTGGCAACAAGCTGTAGATTTTATGCCTATTGTTCTCTGTTCATGAAGACTGTCGATTGTAGTGTTTTAACCAGTACTGTTTTACAAGTTTTGTTTACTGTAATTTTATAATGATTATCAATAATAAGTCTCACTTTAAAACATGAATAACTTTTTAATGTGGTTTCAGAAAAGACTTTTGCTTATGTGTTTTATTTACGCCACTGGGCATGATTGGAACAAAGTAAAAAAAAATGCACTGTTGTTTGTGTTAGCACTTAGCCACTGTTTTCGTGGTAATCACAAAGGCAGTGGCTGAGTGCTGACACTCGCAAACATGCATGCGGTTTCACTCTTCTTTCCGATCACGTCCAGTGGTTTAAATAAAACAAAGATGCAAAAGTCTTTCATGGAACCACATTAGAAAGATATTTATGTTTTATGTGAGATTTATTATTGATAATCATTATAGAATTATGGCAAATAAAACTTGTAACACACTATTCATTAAAACACTAAAGTTGACAGTCTTCGTAAACAGAGAACAATAGGCACAAAATCTACAGCTTTTTGGCAGCGAGGTGGTCACTTGGTTCAGTGATGTCCTAGGTGAGAAAGAGGGTAGAAATTGTCATCATGTTAAGGAGCATCTCGAGTAGGAATGTTTACTCCTGACATATGTTCGTGCCAACCTAACATTGCATGCCTAGTACGAATTAGTGTAACTCATGTGGAGGTAACAGTGATTTGTGAAATATTATAAAGGTTGCTGTCTTCAAAAATGTATTTATTTGTATAAATGACTATGAAATTAAATTAAAGCTGTTGTCACACAACGGAATGAGCAGAAGGAAGGTTCATACTAGAATCACTGTTGTCAGATAGTGGTTATTATTACGACAGTGACTCAGCATACTTTCCCACTCTTCCAAACAACATGAACCTGTAATGCAGGTGGCCATGCCCCAGCTCGCTGATAATGAAAATCTTACTTACCGTGCTAATGCTACATTCCATGATCAATAACTTTGCACATATTCTGCATTTTTCGCTTTGTTCCAAGGCTGAATTTGAGCAAGAATATGATGCAGTTTTTGCAGAAATCTGTATGAAAATTAGTGTTAACTATTGTGATAGTGTGAAATAAAACTTAAAATGTAGGAAATGTTCTGACATGGAGTCATTAATGACGGAAAAGCATTGTGTGGAGAGAACAGAACATCTGTTGGGTCCGCCAAGAATGAATGTAAAAAGCAGGAAAAGGTAAAATGCAGGAATGTAAAAATGGGATTTTACTGTATTTATTTTCAAGCTCTCTACGTTGTTCTTGTAGTCCAAGGACTAATTTATCAGTATGTGTTTATTTATACTACAAATTAATTGTAATGTTGGTGTTCTTTTTCTATACTTGACCAACCCCTTCGTCAACAGATTTTTGCAGATGTTTATGAATAGCTAAACTTTTATTTTTATTTGATTTTTCTATTTTCTCATAGTTTGCTGGAAATTCTGACATCATTTTATTTTCCTTAGAAGTAAGTGGGTCTGTGATTCCCATTTTTGTGTTGGCCAGCACTTCCTGCAATTTTTTAATACAATTCTTTTGATCCTCAAAATGATTTTCACCATTCAGAGAATTAGCTTCAGCTGACTTCAGAATTCTAAGTAACATTGTCATTGACTGATCTATTATTCAGTGGCATGCAGTGACCATGTAGATAGCCAAAGCACTGAATGTTATAATTAAACTGTTAATTATCATTGTATTAGCACTGAATATTATAATTATACTATTAATAATTAGTAATTAATTAATTTTAAATATTTATATTATAAGTTTAGCAGTTCTTGATCTGTAAAAAAAGTTCTCATACTTTGACCTTCTGGGGGAAGTTTCTGAAATCTAGACCTCTTAAAACATTTTAGAGGTGTGAATACAACATTTGTGTTACATTGCTTGAATCACAGCAGAAGGTCTGTCATATCACATCTCAAAATCTGCAGTGATGATCTTTCTCTCTCATCAGAGGTACAGTACAGCATACCAGTGCGTACCATCACAAATCAAGCACTAAGTAAGTAAACAGTAGTAAATCAAGGGCTAGTCTTCCCTCGACAACACTCAAAACTGGTAATCTTTTAAATTAAAATAATAAATATTAAAGACTGAAATGAAATCACAACTGGTGATAATTTAAATTGAAAGAATAGATACTGCAATAATTAGACCTATTATCAGTTTATATTAGTGTAAGCAATCTTTAATACAAAATAACTTGTTTCTGGCTTTAATCCCAAACCTGACACTTTGATAGATCATCTCTACAAGAAAAAACAATTGAAATTCCATTCTTTGGCTTTAGTAGGCAAGCTTCAATCAAAATAATTCCGAAGTGAGAGGGTCTCTCTTCTCCAGTAGAATTTTGAGAATAGCTTTTGATTATCTTCAATGCTGAAAATTTCCTTTCTACTGAAGACATAATTACAAAAATTTGTATACAGTAATGGCACTAACATATTAAACTGCTGGAAATTTTTGTTTAGCATTGAATTGGTGCTCAGTAGTTCTGCGAGTTCATTCATGGCTTTATTTATAAACTATTTTTCAATCAAATAATGTTGAAGAACTTTCCATGTGCATCTTATAGACTTTGTAAGCAGCTTTTGGGAAACTGGTTAGAATATTGCTCTTAGTTTTCATGTAATGATAAATTTTAAATTTTTAAAATTTTCAGTTTAGAATAATCTTGAAATCTTAAATCAAGGTCGCTATCAGAGTTATCAAACATTTCATTATAGAGGCATTTGTAGTTGATATTTTTCCTCTTTGAAGGTTTTCATACTTGAGACAAGATTTCTTGGAAAACTTATTCACAGTAGTCATGTAGCATGGCAGTGGAGTGGCAAGTGTCTTGGATTTTCTGTTCACAATGCAAAATATCACTTGCTTGGGTCTAAAGGACCTCGGTGAAGGTAAATATTTTCTTTAATGTCTTCAAGAGAGAAACAAGTTTTAAGTCTTCTAAAATTGCCAACAAGCCATTAATGGGGGTACTAAAATATCTTAATTTCTTCACTATGTTTTAGCATCACACTAAACATATCACAAACTTTAGTTCGGTTTCTGGACACAGTGTTTACCAATCTTTATGAAGAATTCCATCATGTTGGACAGGCAAATGGAAGACAACATTGCAAAAATGTAACTCATTTAAGAGATTAAGGGGGAGGGGAGAAAATGCATTTTAGAATTTAATTAGAAATTCCTTTAATCACGGTGGAGGTTTTCTGTGTGCTCCACTAAAAGAGGATCATAGTCTGCAGTCTACTTCAGCAGTTCCACATAATTTGCCTCAACAGAATTTTAGGATGCCCTGTTCCACCTGACTGTTTGACTGTGTAGAGATATTTCTTTTTTAAGGTGTTCATCAACTGCTGTTTGTATTTTATCTTCCTCGAAAGTGGCTCTAGTGACAGATGATCAGAGACGGTCAGCAGAGCATTTGTGCTTGGTTATTGACTTCTCTAGATTTCCCAAATGTATGTACTCAGTTTTGGTCCAACTAGTATTTCTACCCTTTCCAAACAACAGACAATACCAGAAAAACAACACATTTAGGTCACTGCTACCAGCTAACCAATCACATTTGGTATACATTTCACACTGTTGAACCAAGTCCGATAGTTCTGGTGTTGGCCGTCCATTTTTAATTATTTCCTTTTTTTTTCTTAGAATTCTATATTACAAGATACTTTCAGACAGCTTCACATATTTTTGTACACACTTGCCAAACTCATAAACTGAGCAAAGCAATACGGTACTATTGTTGATACACTTTGTCCCTTTGTTATATGCCCATCCAAAGCAAGCATAGGTTGTGGCAGAAAAGCACACACATTGCCTGTGACCTAAAGAGGTGCAAGTGCAACTTTCTAGTTGGTCAGCTAAGATACACGGATATTGCTTCGGCTCACAGTGCTGTATCAATGAACTTATTAGTTCTGTGTGTTTAACAATTTTATCTCAATGTTGTTGAATAACCTTACGATTATAATTATATTATACAGTGTTACAACTGTTGTTACTGAAGCAGTGCTTCAATTGCTTCCCCTGAATGCACACCACTACTAGTAGTTGGAGTAATAATCAACATTACTGGTTCCCCAACATTACACTAATGTTTGAAAGTCCTGATTCCTCACTCAATTCTACAGTCTTTATATTGTCTGTAGGTACTACTTCTCTGTCAAGTTTGTCAGCTGCATTTCAATCTTCCTAACAATAGTCATTTTCAAATGGGCAGTGTGTAACTGTGTTCCAGTTTATCACATAAAATTTACAGTTCACTGTTTATTAAAATATGCTTTTACTAATGTTGGCTACACTTAAATAATGAGCCACTATTTGAGTGCTGCAACTCTCACTGAATATTTGAAGTAGGCTTTCTTGTAATCGTCACTTTAAGGCCAGCGGCATTTATTGAGCACAAATAATCTTCTGTACCAACAGATTAGAATTGTCTATTGGTCCACAAAACTAAACAATAATAGTTCATGATGAATTTAATATAAGCCATAGTTATTTATATTTGCCTGTGATTGAAGTTCATGCAACTGGCCTGTGATTTCGGCAGTGTTATGTAAATTCTTTGGTGAAAATTGCAACTTTTTTGCTACACTACCACAACATTGTGTGGCTGATGTACAGAGAGCATATACCATCTTCCACATAAGAATATAGCTCTAATACTATTCTTCTTGCACTGCGAGTAACTTTTATATCTTTAAACTATTTGCTGTGCCACATTTATAGATGCTGTGGTTAATTAAGTTAATTATAAGCACTGCATGTCACAACCTGCTGCAGGTGCCTTCTCTGGACATGGATAAAGTTACACTTGTTGGTAAGTCCATATCTTCCATTTGCACACATTTTGTGGTTACTGAAGGTCTCGTCAGTCAGCTCAGATGACTGGCCTCATCTTCCAGTTATGGAGGTAGGTTGTCACTTTGTATGGCTGTGACAGCAACAGCTGTGAGCGTTCACCCTGGGTCCATAGCTAATTATTCCTAGCTAAAGTGCAGTACTGAGATCATTTTGCGGGATCATAACAATTTTCTGTGCACTCTCGAACATTCTGTTGTATAAAATGAAAATGCTTCTTAGAAAAACAAAGCATGCAATGAAAATGACCCCAAGCTGTCACATTACTAACTACTATTCGCCACAGCTGACTCTCATAACTGATACCTTAGGTAGGAAAGTGATATGAATGATGAATAGAAAAGAAGGTGTGACCTAACTCATTATGTAATTGGTTGTTATTGGAATGTATAAGCAACTATCGGTCAACCACATTGTTATTGTGATCCAGCTATAACTTCACTCATGATGCCTCATAATGTCCGTTGATCTGCAGTATGTTTGTAAAACATTCAGGATTCTCTAATGTAGAGTGTGATGAAGGGCCTAAACCAGAGACTTTGTCAGTTCTCTGATGCTCTTAGCTGCAATTACCTTAGCCCTTGTTGCAGGCTAGAGATTCGTATGGTCAGTTGTGCACTTTTTGGTGAAAACAGGCACGAAAAAGACAGAAAAAACTTAAAATTAGAACCTTTTTGAAATAAAAGCTATGTAATTCTGTGTCAGTGACTAAGTCTACTTCATTCACTATATGTTTCATTGGTTACACTATCATCATCATTGTCATGAGGAAAGAGAGTTATACGCAACTCTTCATAGTCGCAAGCATCAGCAGGATCTGTGGTGGCCAAGAGTTAAGCTGTGACTTGCACTGCTTATAGTTAACTTAATTAACCACAATGTCTATAGATGTATTATATGAAATACAATAATGATATAAAACAATGTAAGGAAAAGATAAGTTGCTACTTACCATAACGATACACATTAAGTTGCAGACAGGAAAAATTAAAAGACACTTACAAACAAGCTTCTGGCCGCAGCCTTCATCAGAAAAAGACACACGTTCATTCACACAAGCAAGCACACCTTACACGTATAACCGTCATCTCTGGCTGCTTGGAGCAGAATTCTTTTAAGTGCACTTGTCTGCAACTAAGCGTGTCATCTTTATGGTAAGTAGCAATCTATCTTTTCTTTATGTTGTTGATATTCCAACCTGGAGATTCCATTGTTTAATGATATGAAAGTTACTTGCAGTGCAAGAAGACCAGTATTTGTGCTGCATTCTGTTATGGAAAATGCAGTATTCTCACTGTATATCAGTTACACAATGTTGTGGTTGTGTAACAAAAAAATTTAGATAACAGATTCATAGCAAACAGAAGATGGATTAGAATACTTACATACATTTCCTGTTTCATTGTGATTCAGAGACAGTGAGGATTGTGAATTATATATTTAACAACAACAGGAACTAGAATGAGATTTTCACTCTGCAGCGGAGTGTGCACTGATATGAAACTCCCTGGCACATTAAAACTGTGTGCTAGACTGAGACTCCAACTCAGGACCTTTGCCTTTCGCAGGCAAGTGCTCTACCATCTGAGCTACCCAAGCACGACTCACGACCCGTCCTCACAGCTTCAATTCTGCCAGTACCTCATCTCCTACTTTCCAAACTTCACAGAAGCTCTTCCTTTTTTTCAGGAGTGCTAGTTCTGCGAGGTTCGCAGAAGAGCTTCTGTGAGGTGTGGAAGGGAGGAGACGAGGTACTGAAGAATTGAAGCTGTGAGGACGGGTCATGAATTGTGCTTGGGTAGCTCAGATGGTAGAGCACTCGTCCGCGAAAGGCAAAGGCCCCGAGTTCGAGTCGTGGTCCGGCACACAGTTTTAATGTGCCAGTAAGTTTCACAATAGCAGGAACTGATTTAACTACTTCTAAATGTCACACAATTTCTCTCTGTTACAAAATTTGCCCTGGAAGGAAAGATTAAAAGAATTCAGAGACACCTTGTGTAGGATCACAAATGGCTGGTAGATAGAAATTTAAAAGATGAATCCATGGAGGAAAGATAAAATATTTCATATGAAGAGTTCTCATCTAAATGACTCTCTCACATAAATCTAAATCAATACTGCTACTGAATGTTGCAAGAGGTGTGGCCCACTTGACACACCACTGTCAGCCCCATTGGCTACGATATTCATAGTTTGCAGTTTCCAAGGGCTTCTATTCTGTGTCTCTGTCAATCTCCAAGGATATAGCAATATTATTATAACTAGTGAGTGTAATGTTGGCAAGAAATGTATTTATATGTTTCCATATTACAATTCTCTAGTTGATGTAGCTTTTTGTACTTATTGGTTAATTAATAATTGGTTCCAATTTTGTTGAGCAACAGTGCATTGTTGAATTGTATACAAGAAACTTGAGGAAAAAAGTCATTTTCTTCTGTCTCTCTGTAGATGATTACTTTTTAACAAACTTAAAGACAGTTGATGAAGTAACAGAAGAGAGAATGGAACATCTTTTAAGGATTGCCAAGTGGCCAAACACTCTAAGAACTAGTGTTGGAACTTGGCCATGTTTCAATGTAATTGATGAGCCAACAGATGGTGATGGGGAAGGTGCAATGCCCTGCATTGCCTGTGAACACAGTAGTGCCACAGCCCGTGTTCAAATGTATGGCCAGCCATATGACAGAACAACTCTTGAGGGCTGTCCTCCAGACCCCAAGTTGGCATCACAGAAGGTAAGGAGATATGGTGTAAAACTTCTATGTTACAGCCTTGGTGCCCATTGGTGCTTCGTATGCAGTGGAGTGCAGGATTAGCCAAATATGCTGATGTCAGTATCAGTGCCTTTAAAAATATGCAGCATCCTGCACATATAGTCCAGAAACAGATTTCCTGTATTATCTGTTCTTCTAACACCAACAAACCTGTCACCACTGTGAACCAGTCACTGATCAGCACTCCTATTTTGATCCAGTACCATCCAACTCTTGAAAAAATACAGTCAGTTGCATCGCTGAAGCTGCAGCTATGTGTTATAGTGCCCTGAGATGAGGAGTACTGTACCCAAAATCCCTCTCATCATCAACCAAAGTACTACATTATCCATCAAACATACACAATATCTTAATCCATCCCAATGCTTTCTCTGCTCCTAGTAATTTATTTCACTGTTGCTGACTCAGGCACAGACCTAAAGTATACCATACACCAGTTCCCAACACAATCAGCAGTTCCTGTCTCATTAAAGGCAGGGCTTTGTGTATAGTAACCACATTGTATACAAACTGTGCTGCAATTACTGTGCATCATTCTATATGAAGAGGAGAACTAACCAGCTGCCTACTCACTTTAATGGGCACTGCAAAACTGGCTAATGGAAAAATTGACAGTTCAGTTGCTTAACATGCTAACAACACACCACCAGTGACTTAAGGGGACCACACCGTGGTTCAGGTCGAAAAAAAATCAATTTTCGGTTTTCATCGTATTTCAATAGATTAAGGTTTTATTTAAGTACTCTGAAAAGGATTTTGCTGAAAAAAAAAAAAATTTCAAGCATTTAAAGAGCATTTTCCTACCACGTGTGTTTATGTGCCATGCCCACTTCTCTGCATATATTTCAGGTCTTTATATCCCCTGTATTGCACATTAGGGACTTTTTTTTACTGCTGAGTGTGTTGGCTGTCCTTGGAATGCAACGGTCGGTATCCTTTTGTTTCTGCTGTTTGGAAACAACACACTTTCAAACACACGGTTAGTTTCGTTCAAATATGATTGCGAGTAGTTGTTATACTTACGTTTGCAGTGCTTATTTACGTGTGTTTTGGTGTATTTATTGAAGATAACAAAACGTAAAGGCATTTTCAAGAAACGGCAATTTAGAGGAAACAAGTTTAGAAAGCTTTCTGTACAAGAGGTTATGTCGCCTGGCAACAATGTTTCTAATTGTAATTCTTCAACAAGTGCATCATCAAAGAAGCTGTCGCCATTTCAAGAGAGTTACAACAAATTTACTGTAAGTGACAAAGGGTGCAGTAACATTATTATAATTTGAGAATATTATCAGATGTAATTTCTAAATTTGTAGTACAATATAGACAGTGGTGAGTCACAGTGCGTGAAAATTAGTGAGTGCCAGTGGGAGAAAAGGCCTAGCAGTTGCTTTGGATTTAATTTGTACTAAATGCTCAGGTGTGATTTCATTTATGAGTTCTTCAAAACCTGATGCAAGTGGCCCCTATGAAATCAATACTAGATCAGTTTATGCCTTACGATCCACTGGCAATGTCATGGCTGCAGGGAAAACATTTTGTTCAGTGATGAACTTACATCAACCACCAAATAAATTTGAAAAACTGACTGCAATATTAGAGAAAGCTGTATGTGAGGTCAGTGAGGAAAGCAGGAAACTTGCTGCTAGGGAAGCAATGGAAGAAAATGATAGATGTTCGGATATTGCAGTTGCACTTGATGGAAGTTGGCAGAAAAAGAGGACATACTTCTCTGAATGGAGTATTGACTGCCACGAGTGTAGACACCAGTGAAGTGTTAGATTAGGAGATAACGTCTAAAAAGAGGCATATGGTACACCAAATATTTGGGCGATGGTGACTGTAAGGCATACGACAATGTGGTGAACTCTAAGCTATATGGAGATGCCATTATTAGCAAAATAGAATGCGTAGGCCATGTTCAAAAACGTTTGGGAACAAGGCTGAGAAAACTTAACTGTTGATATGAAAGGAAAAAAATTAGAAGATGGAAAATTGTTGACCAGACAGGGTCGGTTAACTAAAACTGAAATAGAAAACTTGCAGGTATACTATGGGCAGGCAATTAGGAGAAATAAAGGAAATCTGGAGGCAATGAAGAGAGATGTTTGGGCCATATTCTTCCATAAGTCCTCTACTGATGATAAGCCATGATATGGATTGTGTCCATCAGGAGAAAATTCGTGGTGCAAATACAATAGGGCCCAGGCAACTGGAGAATCTTATGCTCACCAGCAGTCTCTTCCTGCTGCTGTTATTATAGCAATTAAACCTATTTTCAGAGACTTGGCTAATCCTGACCTCCTAAGGAAATGTCTGCATGGCCAGACACAGAACTCAAATGAATGTTTCAACAGCATAATTTGGAACCGCCTTCCTAAAACTGTGTTTGTGGGCATGCATACAATGAAACTAGAAGTTCATGATGCTGTTATTACATTCAGTTGTGCTAATATTGGAAAATGTTGGGTACTGAAAAAGCTGGGAATTAATCCTGGTGAAAATATGATCACTGGGCTGCAACATTGCAATAAAATGAGAATAGCCGATGCAGAAAGCTCTGCATCTAATATGGCCAAGAAAGCGAGACAAACATCCAGGAAGGGAAAAAGAAGCTGGAAGACCTGCTAGAGGCCAAAGGAGGGCCATCATATGCAGCAGGACAGTTTTAATTAACTGTAAGTCTGTAAGTAACAAATCTCTAAAGTTTTTCTTTAAAGTCAAATTCCCGCAAACTAAAATTCTCAGTACATATGCCACATCCCCCCCCCCCCAATGAACCATGGACCTTGCCGTTGGTGGGGAGGCTTGCCTGCCTCAGCGATACAGATAGCCGTACTGTAGGTGCAAGCACAACGGAGGGGTATCTGTTGAGAGGCCAGACAAACGTGTGGTTCCTGAAGAGGGGCAGCAGCCTTTTCAGTAGTTGCAGGGACAACAGTCTGGATGATTGACTGATATGGCCTTGTAACACTAACCAAAACAGCCTTGCTGTGCTGGTACTGCGAACGGTTGAAAGCAAGGGGAGACTACAGCCGTAATTTTTCCCGAGGGCATGCAGCTTTACTGTATGGTTAATGATGATGGCATCCTCTTGGGTAAAATATTCCGGAGGTAAAATAGTCCCCCATTCGGATCTCCGGGTGGGGACTACTCAAGAGGATGTCGTTATCAGGAGAAAGTAAACTGGCATTCTACAGATCGGAGTGTGGAATGTCAGATCCCTTAATCGGTCAGGTAGATTAGAAAATTTAAAAACGGAAATGGATAGGTTAAAGTTAGATATAGTGGGAATTAGTGAAGTTTGGTGGCAGGAAGAACAAAACTTTTGGTCAGGCGAATACAGGGTTATAAATACAAAGTCAAATAGGGGTAATGCAGGAGTAGGTTTAATAATGAATAAAAAAATAGGAATGTGGGTAAGCTACTACAAACAACATAGTGAACGCATTATTGTGGCCAAGATAGACACGAAGCCCATGCCTACTACAGTAGAACAAGTTTATATGCCAACTAGCTCTGCAGATGATGAAGAAATTGAAGAAATGTATGAGGAGATAAAAGAAATTATTCAGATAGTGAAGGGAGACGAAAATTTAATAGTCATGGGTGACTGGAATTCGGTAGTAGGAAAAGGGAGAGAAGGAAATGTAGTAGGTGAATATGGATTGGGGGTTAGAAATTAAAGATGAAGCCGCCTGGTAGAATTTTGCACAGAGCACAACTTAATCATAGCTAACACTTGGTTCAAGAATCATAAAAGAAGGTTGTATACATGGAAGAAGCCTGGAGATACTGACAGATTTCAGATAGATTATATAATGGTAAGACAGAGATTTAGGAACCAGGTTTTAAATTGTAAGACATTTCCAGGGGCAGATGTGGACTCTGACCGCAATCTGTTGGCTATGAACTGAAGAAACTGCAAAAAGATGGGAATTTAAGGAGATGGGATCTGGATAAACTGACTAAACCAGAGGTTCAGGGAGAGCGTAAGGGAACAAATGGCAGGAATTGGGGAAAGAAATACAGTAGAAGAAGAATGGGTAGCTTTGAGGGATGAAGTAGTGAAGGCAGCAAAGGATCAAGTAGGTAAAAAGACTAGGGCTAGTAGAAATCCTTGGGTAACTGAAGAAATATTAAATTTAATTGATGAAAGGAGAAAGTATAAAAATGCAGTAAATGAAGCAGGCAAAAAGGAATACAAATGTCTGAAAAATGAGATTGACAGGAAGTGCAAAATGGCTAAGCAGGGATGGCTAGAGGATAAATGTAAGGATGTAGAGGCTTATCTCACTAGGGGTAAGATAGATACTGCCTACAGGAAAATTAAAGAGACCTTTGGAGAAAAGAGAACCACTTGTATGAACATCAAGAGCTCAGATGGAAACCCAGTTCTAAGCAAAGAAGGGAAAGCAGAAAGGTGGAAGGAATATATAAAGGGTCTATACAAGGACGATGTACTTGAGGGCAATATTATGGAAATGGAAAATGGAAGAGGATGCAGATGAAGATGAAATGGGAGATATGATACTGTGTGAAGAGTTTGACAGAGCACTGAAAGACCCCGAGTCGAAACAAGGCCACGGGAGTAGACAACATTCCATTAGAACTACTGACGGCCTTGGAAGAGCCAGTCCTGACAAAACTCTACCATCTGGTGAGCAATATGTATGAGACAGGCGAAATACCCTCAGACTTCAAGAAGAATATAATAATTCCAATCTCAAAGAAAGCAGGTGTTGACAGATGTGAAAATTACCAAACTATCAGTTTAATAAGCCACGGCTGCAAAATACTGACACTAATTCTTTACAGACGAATGGAAAAACTAGTAGAAGCTGACCTCGGGGAAGATCAGTTTGGATTCCGTAGAAATATTGGAACACATGAGGCAATACTGACCCTACAACTTATCTTAGAAGCTAGATTAAGGAAAGGCAAACCTACATTCATAGCATTTGTAGACTTGGAGAAAGCTTTTGACAATGTTGACTGGAATAATCTCTTTCAAATTCTGAACGTGGCAGGGGTAAAATATAGGGAGCGAAAGGCTATTTACAATTTGTATAGAAACCAGATGGCAGTTATAAGAAGCAAAGGGCATGAAAGGGAAGCAGTGGTTGGGAAGGGAGTGAGACAGGGTTGTAGCCTGTCCCCGATGTTATTCAATCTGTATATTGAGCAAGCAGATAAGGAAACAAAAGAAAAATGTGGAGTAGGTATTAAAATCCATGGAGAAGAAATAAAAACTTTGAGGTTCGCCGATGACATTGTAATTTTGTCAGAGACAGCAAAGGACTTGGAAGAGCAGATGAATGGAATGGATGGTGTCTTGAAGGGAGGATATAAGATGAACATCAACAAAAGCAAAATGAGGGTAATGGAATGTAGTCGAATTAAGTTGGGTGATGCTGAGGGTACTACGTTAGGAAATGAGACACTTAAAGTAGTAAAGGAGTTTTGCTATTTGGAGAGCAAAATAACTGATGATGGTGGAAGTAGAGAGGATTTAAAATGTAGACTGGCAATGGGAAGGAAAGCGTTTCTGAAGAAGAGAAATTTGTTAACATCGAGTACAGATTTAAGTGTCAGGAAGTCGTTTCTGAAAGTATTTGTATGGAGTGTAGCCATGTATGGAAGTGAAACATGGACGATAAATAGTTTAGACAAGAAGAGAATAGAAGCTTTCAAAATGTGGTGCTACAAAAGAATGCTGAAGATTAGATGGGTAGATCACATAACTAATGAGGAGGTGTTGAAGAGGATTGGGGAGAAGAGAAGTTTGTGGCACAACTTGACTAGAAGAAGGGATCGGTTGGTAGGACATGTTCTGAGGCATCAAGGGATCACCAATTTAGTATTGGAGAGCAGCGTGGAGGGTAAAAATCGTAGAGGGAGACCAAGAGATGAATACACCAAGCAGATCCAGGAGGATGTAGGTTGCAGTAGGTACTGGGAGATGAAGAAGCTTGCACAGGATAGAGTAGCATGGAGAGCTGCATCAAACCAGTCTCAGGACTGAAGACCACAACAACAACAACAACAACAACAACAACAACAACACCAACAACATGCCCCGTTATATGAGAAACTATCATAGATAAATGAATGAAATTTTCACAGACTGCATAACATAAAAAGCCACCTCTGGTACTACATTCATTAATATTCCCCCAGTAGGAAGTTCACAAAAAAAATATTTTCTGCAGAAAAAACTTAATATTTTTTGTTAATAAATTTAAGAATGTATTTCTTAAAAACAAAAATGGTAAAAGTAGATTTTAGTACAGTTGACTCTATTAGCATCATGTAACATACAGTAAAAATATTAAGGTCCTGCATCAAATAGTTTTTTTCATAAATGGGTAAATTACTTGCCTAAATTAACATGGGTTAGATAGGCAGGGTGTGGTCCCCTTAGAGAACTATTTAATACCCATAGCTGTTTGATTCCTTGCTATGCCCCCTCACATCTCTTTGCCTATCATAAATCTATGAAAATTCCCAATCCATGCAATAGCTGTATCCTCACTCTTTCTCTCCTGTCACTTTCCACATCATGTCTTCCCTGACCAAACCTTTCTCCACAAACCTCCCCTCCCTCTCAGTCTTGTGAATTTCTATTAACCTCCCCATCACCTCCTTACCCACTACATCTTATTCTCTCTCAGTTGCTATGCACCTTCCCTCAATCCAGTCAGCACGAGCAATCACTCCAACAACCAGTCTGTCCATAGCTGGATGCTATATGGTGTCACTATCACTGTGTGTGTGTGTGTGTGTGTGTGTGTGTGTGTGTGTGTGTGTGTGTGTGTGTGTGTCTACAAAAATGGTAGTAGCTTGAAATCTAGTACCATCGCTATGCTGTTTTGTGTTTCTGTGTACCATGAATCATTCAGTTACCAATGAATGGTTGTATTTCATCATTTTTGTTTTTTCTCATTTGTTTTTATCTGGAATTTCTGTTATTGTAAAATTAGTATGGGAGTCTGTATTTAATGCTGCAGATTCATAATATGTGCTCTTGACTTTTTGTAATAAAGACATTATTTGCTTTAAAAGTCTCCATGTCTTTAGCATCCTGTTATAATATTTTTATGGAATATGGAATTTTGAAAATACCAAACATCAGGCTAGGGAGCCAGTTCAATAATTAATCTATAGAAAAATCTGTTAACTCCCCTCAGACAACTGTGCAACAGAGAATGGGGTTTACATTTATCAATTAAATGTAACCTAAAATGTGTTAGAATTTATTTACATAATTTTGGCCTTTACAGGATTTCCTCCTTTGCAAAGTTTGTGTGTCACGTGTTGAGCTGTATAATAAGGTAGCTCACCAAAAATACCATATGTATGTAGAGTGTGCAAAGAGGGTTGCAGACAAGCGCTCTTCCAACCCAAGCAAAGACAGTATGGAAATCCTCAATGAGCTACTAGCTGATGAGCTGTGGTTAAGAGAGGTAATTATTTATGCTTTTAATCTATGGAAATGCACAGTATGTCAGGTTTATTTGTGAATGCTGTAGAAGTTATGACATCTGCTTATTAGTTTTGGTGTTTTGCTGTGTGTTAGTGATCCATGGAAAAACTGAAGAAATTTTTCATATTAAGGAAGACTCTGTATGTAATGAATACAGTACAATGAACTGTGGGTGATGTATCTCCAGCAAGCGGCAGATTAAAAATGTTGTCTTGTCATTTTAGCTGCTTATGACAGTGTTGTGTGCTGCACAATTACTTTGAAAACAAATATATAATGTTGAACTGTACTGCCATGAATAATTTCAGTTATGAAATAAGCAGCTGAAATGATAACACTTATTGTATGTGTTTGAGAGCCATTGAAGCAATTAAAGGCAGAGCCATAAGTAACTGTAGTTATAACACTTATTGTATTTGTTGAAAGCCCAAGGTAACAGTTAAATGCAGAGCCATTAATTCAAATTTGAAAGTAAATACACACCACCAAAACAATCATGTCCACTAAAGCTTGCTGGCATTCAGACAAGTCTCCATGTTGACAATTCTTTTACTGTACTTATTATTTTTCTTGATTTTCTTCAGTTACTGGCAGCCATGTAATTAGTGATTGAATCTCACACACTGAACTATTGGATGTTGTTTTTGCTATGGCCCATAGAACATTTATAATGATGCTGCTAGCTCTATAACTATAAACATGCATAAACAAAGTACTTGTAAATTATATGCGGTCCAGTTACTTTAATGTGACCTCTTGTCAAAAGATTGATATCCACCTTTTGCAGTGGTTACAACTGTGAGAAGTGCAGGAAGGTAGTGAGTGAGGTACTGGAAGGTTTGGACCCATGCTGACTCCAGTGCCGTGGCAAACTGAGCTAGGTTTCTCAGTTTAGGATCTATAGCATGAACAGTTCAATCGTGGTGGTTGTTGATTGGGTTTGAATCTGGGAGGGGAGGGGGTGGTATGGTGTAAACTCATCCTGGTGCTCTTCGAGCTATGCGAGCTGTGTTGTCCTGCACAGGTAAGTGCCATTGTGCCGAAGGAAAACGAACTGCATGTAAGGGTGGACATGGTCCCCAAGAATTGAAGCATACTTTGTTGATCTATTGTGTCTTTCAGTGCAAAAAAAAAAAAAAAAAAAAAAAAAAAAAAAAAAAAAAAAAAAAAAAAAAAAATCCCCAGACCATAATGCTCTGTCCTCTGGTCTGAACACTCCTGGCAATCATTGCAAGATGTTTGCTTTCAGACATTTCATGCCATACATTGTCTGTCACCTGAAAAGGTCACCTGTCACCACTCAGTAGACACTCAGTTGCAGCACTGGCATACAAATGCCAGCTTTCATTGCTGATGAAGCGCATTCAGCATAGGTGCGCGAACCAGGCATCTGCTGCAGAGGCCCATATGCAGCAATATTCGTTGAATGGTCATTGAGGAGACACTGTTGGTAGTCCCTTGGTTCTTCTGGGAGGTCTGTTGCGTAACAGTTACATGTCTGTTCATCTGTACACATCTCTGCAGCCGCCACCCCTGTCATCTATGGTTCATGGTGGACTACATTGTGCGGACTTCGAATAGCGCCATTTTGCCATGAATGGTATACTTTAACCACAGCAGCATGCCAACAGTCTTTTTGAAAATGCTTCCACCCTTGGCCTGGAAGCCAATGGTCATGCTCTGCTCTAATGACAACGACTGCACTGTTTCTGCAACCCTGCCCCTCTTCCCTGCAGGCAACACATTTTATATGCCCACCACTGCTAGTGTTGCCACCTTTTGTCTGTGAGGGGTTATTGCATGTGGACCTTGGACATGGGCTGTGTGTTACGGGACATTAAAATTATGAGAAGCATATAAATAAAAAAGTTTCTCTGTTACCACCTCAGAAACTACTCAAACTTAGGTACAAACCCTTACAACCAAAGTTTCTAGCTCAGTAGTGAGAAATAATGTGAGAATCTTAAAAATTGTGGAGCCATGTAGGAGTGAACATTTTGAATATTTGCAAGAAAATGGAAATATATTGAAGAAAGTACTATATGAAGCACCTACTCACAGAATTCCTACAACCTGTGTACAAGGAATATTTGGAAATAATTTACAATAGTATTTCACATGTTATACTTTTTGCAGCTGAGATGTCTTAATATACTTTCCATAAATTTCAGTGCAAAGTTGTGACTGGCCTTTTGCCTTCATTGCCATATCATAGTGCTGTTCTTTTAACAGCAGTGCTCAAACACTCATAGCTGACCACAGTTTATCACAGTCTGGGAATCTTTGACTGTATAGTTTAGCAAATCTCGTGAACATTGTCCACTACAACATTGCTGAATATTTCGTAATAATTGTTGCCTCTTTTAGTAGTATACATGAAAAGTCCCAAAAGATACTATCCATGCATGTGCCTCTGTACATCTTGAACAGCACAAAAGTTCTTTGACTGTGTGAAGTTTCTGCATGTACTTCAGAATTTCTTCTCCCCTTATAACAAAGAAGGCCAAGCTTAATCTGAAATGTTCACATTTAATGCTACAATAACCTTGTCATCACTGAATGAAAAAGTTCAGGCCTGCTTATTGCCAGAACATCCAACTAGGTTTCCTCATAGGTGGAATGTCTCACCAGCTGCTCCAAATAATTTTCAGAAAATACCATATTTACCTGAATATAAGATGACCCTTATAATAAGACAACCCCGTTTTTTCTCTAGAGGATTCTTGAGAAAAATTTATTTATAATATATACTGGATAATCAAAATTATAAACTGTTTTATTGACATAAAGTATGTGTCTAAAAAGTTAACTTTATACTTATTCTAAATTTATGTAATTTATTGGTTGTCTACATTATGATAAAACAAGGAGAAATAAACTAATCAAAAAGAAAAGGTTTACATTAATTTGTGGACCATTTTTGCTACTTTTTCACTTACTAACTCATCTGTGGTGTGAGTATTTTTAATCATCATCATCATCATCATCATCATCATCATCATCCTAATGGCACAGCTGTGAAATTTATGTTCTTGTTGTCACAAATATTTGGCTGTTTCTTCTGAATATTTTGCAATTTCTGAGGTGCTTGTTGCTGTGGGACCCAAGAACACAGATGTTTTTATCCAAATACATATTGGATTTTGCTTCTATACTGATCTGAGAATGTTACTCTGTCACAAGTTTCCAAACATATCATCTGCCTACTGCTCTCTCATTGGTAGTGTAGAACCAACAGCTGACACACCCTCTTTCGTTCCTGTCAAACATCACAGTGAGCTTTGACAACATTGAGAAAAAAATATGTAAGTACACCACTAATCCCTGTCTAGACTTTTACTGTCTCCTGCAGAAATGAATACTACAGTTCAGTATTTGTCCAATTTTAAAGTCAATTCAATTCCATCCACAAGTGGATTCTGGAAAACTGCAGTTTAAATGTGGTAGCTGTTCCTAAAAGGCCAGAGTACACATTATATATTCCCATGGTTGGCAACATGATGTAATTTATGCCTGCTCACTAATCCCCCCTGCCATCCCACTAGTTCTCAGCCAAGCTGGTAACATTATCCCCCTCCAATCCTTCCATAGCACTGTGCTTGAGCAACTATGAAACACAGACTGCAGTATCTTCTAGGGTGCAAGTCATATGTAGCAACAGCAACTAATACATAAATAAAAGATCGCAATCACAATTTAGTCCAATTCTTGAACTTCCGCCTGTCCCATGATCTACTGATGTCTGTTGGTACTATCTCCACAACAGGTCTTGCCATTGCAATATTTCCCTGCAAGAATTACAGTCAGTTTAATATGAATGATTTCATTTATTAGACATTTTATTATGGATTAATTTTCCTTCGTCTGTCATCTAAATGTCACCATCATGTTCTATAGCTGATTAAAAGATGATAACATTTTTACCCAGTATTCTTATACATGAACAGTGATCAGATTTCTCATTTGCAACCTGCTTAATAAATCAATACATTCTCTCATAATCAAATAACATAGTGATCTGGATTCAGAATCAAGTACTGTTTTTTCAACAATATATCCACTTTTGAATGTTACCTTCACTTAAAAAGTGACGTTAATGTTTGTAGATGTATCCATACATGTATGAGAACTTTCATTGCAAACCTGTTCAGTCTGTAAGGTGATACAGTTTAGTGCTATTTCCCCCTGTGTTTCAAAAGATTATCAAATTTTAGGCAGAGCAATAGATTGTTGAAGTGGTTAGTTTATAGTTTCTCACATATACCTTGCACTAATGCAGCATGAGTCAAATGTGGCGTGATTGTTTGAGGAACATCAGTACTGCATCAATCACTTTGGCATATTGGGAAATCTTGAAGCTGTTTAAATGCAAAGCTGTTCATTTGCCCAGTCATTCCCTTCCAAATTGTTTAATGAATGCCATTCCTACATACTAAAGTAAACAATGTAAAAACATTAACCTCTGTAGCAGTAGTTTAATCTGCGAATATGAGATGACCCTGTATTTTTCAAATGGTGAATTTTGGAAAAACCTCATCTTATAATTGGGCAAGTATGGTACATTTAGTATAGTGTCACAAGACTCTTTGTCCTTATCTCTAATTCTGAAAGGATGCATCTCCCAGTCTGTAGGTCGCAGATAGAAATTACCCTCTATCACTATGGCATGGTCACCAACTTCACCCACCACTGTCTGACATTCACTCTCTGACTCACAAGACAAACTGTCCAGATCAAATACTTTGGGAGGCACAACAACTTTAAGGTTTTCAAATGATGGGTATGGCATGAGATGTGTCACAGCTATTGCCTAAGATATCACATCACTGCTACAGCCCTGAGCAGCAGTGCGAAGCTTGTGGACCACATCCAGTGTGCAGTTTTTACTTGTTTTTGGACTGTGACAGAGTCCCTTTGTATCTGTATATGTAAAGCACAGTTCCAAGGCATATTTTACTACTAAATAGATCTAATTAAATATGTTAAATAATTAAAAGGATCTAAAGCTGTGATGTCTGAATGACCAAAAAACCTGAGGCAACAATTGTGGCTAAAGCTACCTGAACTGGTATGTGCTACTAGGATCACATGACACCAATGTTCATAAATTATACAAACACTTACTTGCTTGTTTGTGTACTTACCCAGTCTTAATCAAACTTGAGGTTCATGTGCCAACCTTGCAATTTGCCTTCAGTGACTGCACTTGTGAACTGTTCGCATCCTGTTTGACTCAACTCCCATGTGATGTAGGCCTCTCATGATTTCACCCCTTCATTGGTTTCTGTGTCTGCCTAATAGTAGTGTTCCTTCAGGACTTCCCACCAGCTCTGGTTTTGCTTCACTGTGGTAAGGTCTGCAAGCCAGATTTGCTGGAGAGTGTTTAACTGCGACATCAATTCATATAATTCTCGTGGTTCCTCCTTTTTCTCTGCACCGAAGGCTTTCTTCAAGAGTTTCTCAACATCCACCCTTGTGGAACAGACGGTTTCTGTTTCATGTAACATCACTGGAACTATTCTTGCTGTAAACGCTTTGAGTTTGGTTTTGTCAGAGAGTGTATGTGATGTCATTATCTTTTTCATGTTGAAGTATATTTTGGATTAATTAATAACAAGTTGTTTTATATCCAGCTTTGAGTTTCTGGGGTTGTTAAACCAAATGCCAAGTTAAGAAGCTTTTTAATGCGAGGCCTGGACAAACAGAATGCGGACTGCCTGTGCAGATCATGCCGTAGTGGATGGCCTGTGTGTACAGCAACAAGGGACATCACACAGGGAAGAGCAGCTGGCTGTAACAGCTACTGTTGCTGTGTCAGTTGTCATGCTGTGGAAATGGCTGGAACCTCATTAGTAGTTTGCACATGTAGCATGGTGCGTCAGAGTTACCTCCTATCACTGCCAAGGCAGTTCCGGCAGGTTACGTTTTGTCTAGCCATGCCTTTAGCCATACACAGCTCTTCAGCTTGAATGGGGCCCTTTGCCATGCTTCTCAGGATATGACTTGTCACATTTGTCTCCTCAGCACTGATTATGAGGCTGGCTTTGCTTGTGTTCTGAGCTAGGTCCTTCACTGTCTTCATCATTGTGCTTTTTACTATGCCAGGCTGCAATCATCAACATTGGCACCTTTGTCATCACTGCTCATTTCTTGGATGACTTTCTCAAGCACCATGTTAAATAATATGGGTGAAATAGTTTGACTTTATACCAAACTGCGTTATGTGTTTATAGATATGTGGTGTCTGTCTGGCATAAATGTTCAAATTTCCACATTGATTTACATTAATGCCCACTCACAGCCAATGTCTGTAATTCAGTTGTGTCTTTGTATATTTAACTGCCCAGATATCTCTTCCTTTTGTTTCACTTACTCTCGTCTCTACATGCTCTCCCTGTGCCCACTAATTTCCTTGGTACCCCATTTTCCTCAAGGATGTTGTACACTGTCAGCGTGTGGACAGTATTACACTGAGGTGACAAGATGATGGGATAGCAATATGAAAATATGCAGATACAAGGTATAAAAAGGCCAGAGTATAGGTGGATATGTCAATTTTACTCATGTGATTCGTGTGTAAAGGTTTACAACGTGCTTTTGGCTACTTAACAGACTTTGGGTACTTAACAGACTTTGAATGTGGAATGGTAGTTGGAGCTAGACATGTGGGACATTCCATTTCAGAAATTGGTTGGAAATTCAATATTCCCAGATCCAGAGAGTCAAGAATGTGCTAAGAATACCAAATTTCAGGCATTACCTCTCACTACAGACAATGCAGTAGCCACCAACCTTCACCTTAGTTGTCAGTGTTGACAGACAAGCTACACTATGTGAAATAACCACAGAAATCAATGTGGGACTTACGAAAAGTCTATCCCTTAGGACAGTACAATGAAATTTGGCATTAATCGGCTATGGCAGCGGGCATCCAACGTGAATGCCTGAGGTAAGCAGTATGACATCACCTGCAGTGCCTCTCCTGTGCTGGTGACCATATTGGTTGGACCCCAGATAATTGGAAAACTTTGGCCCTGTCAGATGAGTCCCAATTTCAGTTGGTAAAAGCTGGTGTTGGTATTTGAGTGTGGTGCAGACACCATGAAGCCATGGACACAAGTTGTCAACAGGCAGTGTGCAAGCTGATGGTGGCTGTGTTTACATGGAATGGACTGGCTCCTCTGATCCACTTGAACTGATCATTGACTGAAAACGGTTGCATTCAGCTACTTGGAGACCATTTGCAGCAATTCGTGATCTTCTTGTTTCCAAACAGGTCACTGGGTAACAACCATTTGCAATTGGTTTGAAGAACATTATGGACAATTGGAGTGAATGATTTGGCCACACAGATCGACTGACATGAACCCCATCAAAAATTTATGGGGCATAATCAAGAGGTCATTTTGTGCACAAAATCCTGCACCAACAACACACTTGCAATTATGGATGGCTATAGACGCAGCATGGCTCAGTATTTCTGCAGGGGACCTCTGGGGACTTCTTGTACCCATGCCGTATCCATTTGCTGCACTATGCCATGCAAAGGGAGGTCCTACACATTAGTGGGAGGTATCCCATGACATGTATCACCTCAGTGTGTATCTCTTGGAATAATTTGTAAATATTGTCAGAGTGGGCCTGTTGAATTCCAGTGCTCTCCCAGCCAGATAATTTATCTGTAGTTGAGCTCCTCTGTGAAACCCTTCTTCATAGTTCCCAACCATCTTTTCAGTCAACAGTTTTAATTTATCTATCATAAAGAGCAAACAAGAATTTGTATGGCACACTTAGCAATAATATCCCTCTGTTGTTACACTCCCTTTTGCTATTCCCCCTATTCGTTGGAATAATTACAGATAATATTGTATTGTGTGGAATTTCTATTCAGCTCCATATTCATTGGATGAGATTATATAGTGCTCTACGCAAAGATTTTTCCTCCTGTCTTCAGTATCTCTGCAGTTATTTTGTGCTCGCTGGGGTCCTACCTGTTATATAATTATCTAATTGCAGCTCTCACAGTGTCCTCAGTGACTTCTAGAGTTTTCATGCCCAAATCTCAACTTCCAGCAACTGCTCAAAATATTACCACCACTTGTCTAATATCTTCTCATGACTTGTGAGCATATACATATCTTGATTGTTAATTATCAGCAGCTCAGCTCATACTTGTATCCATTCTTTTTCTGCCTCATGTTCTGGAAATGCTCTATGCAGACTAAGTCCTGCAGCTCGCTACTGCTCACTGGTTAGCATCCAGACCTCTACTGACTTTCAGTAGTCACTAATTCAAACTTATTCATGTAACAGTAGCTCTTGGGATGGCATGAAACTACATTACAAACTCGGTTCATGTGACAGTAATACATGGAAAATACTCAATGAATTAAAAAAATTAAAAAATCAGAAGTCAACACAGTCAAAGAAACACAAACTGCCCATTTCTAATAGAAGTACTTAATGGAACAACTGAACTAAAACTATCTACATGTACTAAGTACTGTTGCTGCTTGCTACTATTTTTTTCAGAGAACCATTTTCATCACAATGTGGACTCATTTCTTCATCAGTTCCTGGTGAATATAAGATGGCTGCTGTGTTGGAGATAGAGTTTCTGTTGCCAATAAAGAACAGAATGGTTTGGTATATGACATGGTTGGCATGTCATCAAATCTTTTATTGGGTGCCAGCTTGCTTTCTAGTGGAGGATGGGTGAGATGCATAGTATCTGTTGTGGCCAGGTTAGCAACTGGAACATTACCTTTTTCCATGCTTCAACAATGCTCTGACAGTGACATTGTACTCCATAGTCAGACAGTGGTTTTTGGTGGTATATCCCTTCGAGTAATCTAGAAGTGTTGTCGGAATGGGTTTGCTGAATTCCAATACTCTCCCAGCTAAATATTTGATCTATAGTTGACCTTCCTGTACGGGACCCTCCAGTTGTTTTCAAGCATTGTACGGGCGATTGGTTTCCTCACTGTGCCCCATCTGTCCACTGTAACGCTCCCTTATAAACAACAGAAATACCCTTAATCAAATTTTTTAAGAGTAGAAATGATCAGTCATAAGCTGCACAAATTTTTCTTAAATTAACTTCTTTACTAGTTTTGGCAAATTAATTTGCCATCCTCAGAGGATCATACAATTAAGCTTACATCAGAAAGCAATCATCAAGCAAACTCTGGACGATAGAGTCCTACAAAAAATGGGTATAGAATAAGAATTTAGTTATTACATGGACTGGATTCACCATTAACAGCAGATTAATAACAATAAATGTAGAGTAATAAAACAGATTATAAGTGTACCTATATTAAAATTTTTACATAGTACTGTCAAGCAGTTAAAAAGTAACATAAAAAGTGTGAAAATATGGTGGCAAAAAAAAAACCTCCATAACTGAAGCAAAATATTAAAAAAACCACAAGACATGTGATGATTTGGACCAGCAGACTGAGACTGATTGTTTGACTATAAATATTTCATGTATGTAAAAAGCAGCGAGCACTAGTATACCTAAAAACTTATGAAGACATAAGCAAAATGAGGGTGTTCATATCTGTAACATAGGTAAAACAAAACTGAACATCAGTCCTAAAGAAATCAAAACACCTTTATGATTGTTTTCAAATGTAAGCTTAATTGTATGATCATCTAAGGGTGGCAGATTAATTTGCTGAAACTATTCAAGAAGGTAATTTAATAAAAATTTGCGCAACTGATGACTGATTATTTCTATTCATAAAACATGCTCCACAGCCGCTGATTGACAGTCACGAATAAAATTTTAATGAAATGTTGCAGGTGATAGGAGCTAATGCTGGCAATGGCAGTTTTTCCTGAATTCATGTACTTATGACAAACATTTCAGAATACATCATGGGGAAAGCCCAATGCGGCATGACCTCAGAGATGAATTGTACTCTGTAGCAGGCGGCCACAACCTGGCCGTGATCAAAGTGTGCTGATGGTGTTGTGTGCCGTACACCCCGCCACCCGCCCCTCCTCCTCCCCCTCCTCCTCCTCCTCCCCCCTCCCCCTCCCCCTCCCCCTCCCCCTCCCCCTCCCCCTACCCCTACCCCTCTTCCTCTTCCTCCTCCTCCATTTCCCATGTATGTCAATCTGACACTTATTCATGTGATATATCAAACTGTTCCATTCACTGTGATGATGGAAGTGCTCTCTCTCCAACAAAGAAGCCATATCATATTTAGTTGTTCAGTTATGTGCTTTTGTGTATATATTGAACTTGTAAAAGAGGAAGTATTTTATTGCAGTAATTTGTTTGTTTCAAAAGCCAACTATGAGTCTAAGGGCCCCATCATCTTTGCAATATTTGCTTCAATGTCACCAGAAACGTTTTGTGGCTTTCTTGTGGGCTTCTCTTTTGATTTGATTTTCTGTGACTTCCTAATTTTTTTTCTTTTCTTTTTTCTCTTCCAGCTGTTCCTAACAGTGCGACATGTGTGGGCAGCAATTGATACCTTGGACAACATGGCCTGAAATAATGACGGAAAGTCCACTAATTATACATTGAAACTTTAAGGTGTGTTCTATCTTCCTAAAGGGCTTTTAATAAATGTTAAAGTTTGTGAAATATAAAATGTGCATACTTTCATTGTACCTATGTGATGTACAGGCAGCTTTGATTTTGGTGTTAAGAGTAATTAATGAGCTATCACTGTGTCCAGTATTTCAAAATATTTGCATATAGGCCCAATATAAAAAAAAATCAAATTCTGTTTTACTGAACTAAATAAATACACTAGTAGCCAATGTTGCTGTAACTATTCAAATTGATCATTGTTGTATTTAGTACAATTTTAATTGTGTGTCAGAAAGAAATATTAGTATAATGTTTAAAGATATTGGTGTCTTTATTTATTATTAGTCAGTTAAATAACATTTTAATCTGGACTA
Source organism: Schistocerca cancellata (assembly GCF_023864275.1). NCBI lineage: Eukaryota > Metazoa > Arthropoda > Insecta > Orthoptera > Acrididae > Schistocerca > Schistocerca cancellata. The sequence goes on from NC_064628.1 coordinate 767,091,074, forward strand.
GCACTGTGTATTACCAAAAGAGGGAGCTGAAAGAATGTGCTGTAGAGTAAAGACTTATAACTTGTTATATTTTCAAGATATTTTTAAATAAAATGACTTAACAGTTTTCAGTACATTGCTGTCTTATTATTCACACACCAATACCAAGTCTCCACTTCAAGAACATTTTTGGGGATAAATCTGTTTGCTATAGTTGAACAGGCAACAATGAAAAAGAATTTTAAAGTGTATACATGGCCATCGATTTTGCTGGAAATCATGATCAAATTTTATGACAGACACACACTGTCCCTCTATTTTTTGTGCAATAATATTGTGTTATCTGTTCCGTAGAAGTTCGTTGCATATGCCTGAAAGCAACAAAGTATGAGTTTCTTTGTGGAAAGCAAGGAACTTGGATTTTTATTGTTTACAAAAGAGAATTTTTTGGGGACAAATGGAAGACAAACTGAAAAGTGATCTGGTCTACAAGGGTTCATTGAATTTAATTGTGGTCATAGAAGCACAAGTTATGCAAAAGCTGTGAGACATCAAGTGGGGATTGCAACTAAAAATATGGTTAACAAAATTCATGTTATGTAGAACATATGAGGGAAGAGCCACATCCTAAACATTTCAAATGAATCATTGTTTAATATACTACATGCAGAGTACCTAAACATCCATAATAAACATCAACTAGGCTTCCAAAAACATTGCTTTAAGAAAACTACATTAATCAAAGTGACTAACAACATCAAACATGCCTTGGACAGGTGAGAAGTGATGAGTTTAAGACTTTTTGATTCCAGGAGGTTTTTCATATGTAACTTTGAAAGGAAGAATTTCTCAAAAAGTGTAATACTGTGGTTCAACAGGTGACTTAAAAACAGATATCAACAAATTGTCCGTGGGTTGGAGTAATCATTGTGGGAACATATGCTTTCAGGAGTCTCCAGAGATCTGTTCTTAGATCACTGTTTTTATCAATGATATTTCATCTTTGCTACACTTTTTTAAGTAACTAACTCGCTGATTATGTCTTAAACTATACTGTAAGACCTTGCTGCCATGTGCCTACCGGCAGACTAGGAGGGAGGGGAGATCACTCTGGGCCTCTGGTAAAGGGCGGCCACCAAATCTCGAGGACGTCAAAATTTATAGGCCCCCAGTACATACCATTTTTATTAAAATTAAATCCCAACAATACCAAAACATGTTCAGTAAATAAGAGGCAGTTTGGAGTCTGAGGCTCTATACATATGTGAAATGTAAACATAGGTACCTACTTACCTATTATCAGGCCATGGGAACTGTCAATGAGTGTATTCAGAATTTTTAGAATTTTTTTGTAAAACATTACATGAAACTTGAAAACTGTAGAATTATAATCAGTTGTCTGCTAGATGCAAATATTCTACTGGAAATGTTTTTTTGATTCCTATGCTGTCTGCACAGGTGTACTGTAAGCACAGTTTAAAAATACGTGTATAAGTGCAGTGATCTGTTCTTAGATCACTGTTTTTATCAATGATATTTCATCTTTGCTACACTTTTTTAAGTGTAACTAACTCGCTGATTATGTCTTAAACTATACTGTAAGACCTTGCTGCCATGTGCCTACCGGCAGACTAGGAGGGAGGGGATATGAACCAGTGATTTATTAATTTCGTAACTCAAGTATTACAGTCTAAAAATTATTTTTTCAAAGATTATACCTAATTATTATTGAATTTATTTAATGAGTATGAAAACCCAACTAGATGAAATAGAGTCATTTAGATTTATTCAAAGGTTCTTACCAATTGTAGACATTAAGATCAACACTAGAGTCATCCAGACTTCACAGGCAGAAACTAATCCAATGTCACATAAATCATTGTTTATAGTCAATACCTGAAGAGGGAACACCCCACTCACTCTAAAGCAAAAAAGGAAAGCAAAGAGTGAAGAAGCTAAGTCACTCACTGGACCTTTATCCGAGTAACTTTCCGCTTGTGGAGATAGCGAAGGGAAGGGTAGAGTAATTGATGTGTTGAATGTGGGTCCTGTATACAGATAATTTTTGGTGTTGAGACTATAAACAAGGTGAAAAGTCTACAGCATGTGATTTTTATGAAGACTTTGATGCAAAGTGATATGGGAGGGGGGGTGAGGAAGATAGTAATAACAAGGGACTTTCTGCGAATGAACATATTTATGACACATCTAACTTTGACTCCTCTTCATCAGTTGATACTGTACATTGGCCAATATCTGTTCCACAGCATAGAATTGCGGTAACTGAAAGAGGTAGTGAAGTGTATAAAAATAATGAAGAACCTTTCAAATCTAGAAAAAGACCAGGTGAACCCACTAAAAGAATACATCATTGTTTAACTTCTTTGTGATTTTAGTCTCATTTGAGCAAGACTAAATATTTAAGGAAATTGATGCTATACTCACTATCAACAAAAAACCTGTACTGTTTTTGCTACTGATTATTTGCTTCTGAGGGCAATACTGACAAGAATAATTTTTTTCAAGCTTCTCTCAGAAATCAAATCCAAAGATAACAAAGCATCATGAATTGTTACCTGAACCACTATCAAATTTAAAAATATGGAAAACACTCACTGTGGGCGTGAAACTTAATGAAATCATTGACAAGATAATCAGAAGATTGTTAATGATGAGGCCTTGAAATGGAGGAACAGTCCACTGCCTTTTAGAAATTACACTACTGTTAGCATAACAACACTGTGCTCTCCATGATCTTCGTGAAGACGTTTCATTGGAAAGCAGGGGAAATTTCTTAGAAGGGTGCAATTGATGGTGAAATATGATCCAGTATTGAAACAGCATTGTTGAAAACTAGAAGAATGGTATCTTGATGGGTCAAAGAGAGAACTTCCTTATTTGTCAAGAGGAATACAAAATGAGTTTATTTTTATTTCAGGCAAACATGTTAAATGAAAAAAAAAAGTTGCAGGTATAAGTAATGCTAAATATAATGGAAAAATTTCTGAAATCACTGCTGATGAAAGTAGAACCGACCAAATGAGCCAAATAATTAGACATGGCCATACAGAAGGCAACACTAAGGAATTCGCCGCATGGGATTAGCCGAGCAGTCTAAGGTGCTGCAGTCATAGACTGTGCGGCTGGTCCCGGCGGAGGTTCCAGTCCTCCCTCGGGCATGGATGTGTGTCCTTGTCCTTAGGATAATTTAGGTTTAGTAGTGTGTAAGCTTAGGGCTGATGACCTTAGCAGTTAAGTCCCATAAGATTTCACACACATTTGAACATTTTTTTTTAGGAATTCAAGAATCCTCCGTAAGATTTTTTTTGTCAGGAAAGAGTGCAGAAGATATGTCAAAACACATTCAGCAGCAGCTGGAAAAAAGATGGTCTGAATATTGCAATGTGCATGGCTGAAGATCGTGTCAATGCCATGTCAATGTCAAATGTACACAGAAGATGACAACGTAAAATTTGAGAAGTCAATCCATAAGCTCAGTTCAGTCATAATGTTAATCGTTCTTTAAATCTTTGTCGAGTTTGTCCATTTTCATGTGATTCTTCTAGCACTGCCTGTTTTATAACTGTAGAAAAGTTGTATTCATTCATCTCATCTTCTACATGTTAATAGGAATTACTTGCAGGAAAAAAAATACAGGAAAAAGTTTGAAACAATTGTCTCATACTAACAGGAGCACTAATTACAATTCAGTCAAAATCATAATATAAAATGTGAAAACAATTGTGAGCACTTTGGAAGATATGTAAGATCCATCCAAGGCAAACCTTGACATTAGATCTTCAGCATGCTTGCTCCTTCCTGCTACATGTGATTTAACTTTTTTGATGTACACCAACTTTGGCTATGGTACTGGAGGGAAGTAAATTTAGTCCAAAAATAACTTTGCATAAAGGATTCACCAAATTAAAAACCTGAATGAGTTTTTAGTTGCGGAATGATTTACAGTTATGAAAAGTGCTGTTACATTCAGGAACAAAAAATGGTATAATATGGATATTAACATTGACCAAGGAAGAAGGGAAATAAAACAACATTGAAGGAACTAGCTCATAGTGCAGGATAATCGATTCAAGGTGTTTATTGCTCAGTGTTTGAATGTGCAGACTGGTTTATACAAGAACTGTCACAACAATACATGGCCATGAAGGAAATTTCCAAAATTTTCCAAATTGTTAGTACAAAATTTATGCTTCTAGTTTCCAGTTACATTCTGGCTGTTGCACTGGAGAATCTGGTAGAAATTTACAGTGAGTCTGATAAGAAGCAGGTGCTGCAGGAAATAAAAAGGATCATAGGCATCTGTGTGCAACTGATACAAGTGTGGACATTGTTTATAGATGGAGTGCCCAAGAAATCCTTCAATTTGTGATTAAATGGGACTTCAGTGAAACATTGCTGTGTACATCACTTATAATCCAATACTTGAACATCTGTGTTTCTGTCACATCAGGCAAAAGAATTTTTTCTAAACTGAAAATAATAATAATAATAATGATAATAATAATAATAATAATAATAATAACCCCCGTGGAGGCCCGGGAAAAGAATAGGCCTCCGGTATGTTCTGCCAGTCGTAAAAGGCGACGAAAAGAACAAACCACTAATAGGGCTAACCCCCCTTTTAGTGTGATTACTTGGTTCAGGACAGAACTAAAGAAGCCTCGGACAAGCGCCGTCATGGTCGGGGACGACGCTTGAACCCTATGCCCGCCCACAATGGTAACGACACTGCTAGCCACATGGAAAATGATTTAAATCCGAATAGAGGTGTTTTGCAGGATATGCTTCCTGCAACCACCCTAGAAGGAAAACAAAGACAGAGGATGAGATGGTCAGATGAAGTAAATCGACACCTCATGTTCTGTTATTACCAAGCAACAAACCTAGGAACCAACACAACTGGATACAGATCACAAGTATACACAACATTTATTACCAGATACCCGGAATTAAAATTTTTAACAGAACAACGACTAGCTGATCAGATCCGTGTAATAATCAAAAATAACAGGATACCCCAGTCAGAATTAGAAAACATCAAACAACAAGTACAACAAATACTGGAACAAAATAATGTGCAATCAGAAGAAGAAGAAAACACAGTAATGGACTCAAACATCCCAGAGCAAACAAACAAAGACCAACACGCATCAATTAAACAATCAGAGGAAAACGAAATCTTAAGACAGCCACCAGAACAAGCACAAATAGAACACGAAGAGACACACGTGTTAGATATAGAAGAGAAATTTCAGCTGACATATATAGAATACAAAGACACAAATACAGACATTAGACCATTCCTGCATAGACCGCCAAATAACCCACAAGTCGAAACAACAATAAAAACTATCAACACAATCATACACAACAAAATAAATGAAAACACAACTATGGAAGAGTTACAACTACTGGTTTATATAGGAGCACTCACTACACTAAATATACACACTAGGCAGAGATCAGAACAAACCAACACACAGAAGAAACCCACAAAACCAGCATGGCAACACAGGTTACAGATCAGAATAGAAAAACTGAGAAGAGACATCGGACAGTTAACACAATTTATAAGAAATGAAATATCAGACAAAAAACGAAAAAGGTTAGGTAAAATCTCACAACAAGAAGCAATAGAGCAATTAGATGAAAAAAAGCAGAAATTGCAAGCATTGGCCAAACGACTTAGAAGATACAAAAAAAGTGAAAATAGAAGGAAACAAAACCAAACATTCAACACAAACCAAAAGAGATTTTACCAAACAATGGATAACACACACATTAAAATAGACAATCCACCAAACATAACAGACATGGAACACTTCTGGAGCAGCATATGGTCAAACCCGGTACAACATAACAGGCATGCACGGTGGATACAAGCAGAAACAGACACGTACAAGATGATACCACAAATGGCTGAAGTGATAATTTTGCAACATGAAGTCACCCGAGCAATTAATTCTACACACAATTGGAAAGCCCCTGGAAATGATAAAATAGCAAATTACTGGCTAAAGAAGTTCACCTCAACACATTCACATCTAACTAAATTATTTAACAGTTACATTGCAGACCCATACACATTCCCTGATACACTTGCACATGGAATAACCTATCTGAAACCTAAAGATCAAGCAGACACAGCAAACCCAGCTAAATATCGCCCCATAACATGCCTACCAACAATATACAAAATATTAACTTCAGTCATCACACAGAAATTAATGACACATACAACACAGAACAAAATTATAAATGAAGAACAAAAAGGCTGCTGCAAAGGAGCACGAGGATGTAAAGAGCAACTGATAATTGATACAGAGGTGACATATCAAGCTAAAACTAAACAAAGGTCCCTACACTACGCATACATTGATTACCAAAAAGCCTTTGATAGTGTACCCCACTCATGGTTACTACAGATTTTGGAAATATACAAAGTAGATCCTAAATTGATACACTTTCTAAACACAGTAATGAAAAACTGGAAAACCACACTTAATATCCAAACAAATTCTGATAACATCACATCACAGCCAATACAGATTAAGCGTGGAATATACCAAGGAGACTCATTAAGTCCTTTCTGGTTCTGTCTCGCTCTGAACCCACTATCCAACATGCTAAATAATACAAATTATGGATACAATATTACTGGAACATATCCACACAAAATCACACATTTGCTATACATGGATGATCTAAAACTACTGGCAGCAACAAATCAACAACTCAACCAATTACTAAAGATAACAGAAGTATTCAGCAATGATATAAATATGGCTTTTGGAACAGACAAATGTAAGAAAAATAGCATAGTCAAGGGCAAACACACTAAACAAGAAGATTACATATTGGATAACCACAGCGACTGCATAGAAGCGATGGAAAAAACAGATGCCTATAAATACCTAGGATACAGACAAAAAATAGGAATAGATAATACAAATATTAAAGAAGAACTAAAAGAAAAATATAGACAAAGACTAACAAAAATACTGAAAACAGAATTGACAGCAAGAAACAAGACAAAAGCTATAAATACTTATGCTATACCAGTATTGACCTACTCATTTGGAGTAGTGAAATGGAGTGACACAGACCTAGAAGCACTCAATACACTTACACGATCACAATGCCACAAATATAGAATACATCACATACATTCAGCAACAGAAAGATTCACATTAAGCAGAAAGGAAGGTGGAAGGGGATTTATAGATATAAAAAACCTACATTATGGACAGGTAGACAATTTAAGAAAATTCTTTCTAGAACGAGCAGAAACTAGCAAAATACACAAAGCAATCACTCATATAAATACATCAGCTACACCATTGCAATTTCATAACCACTTCTACAACCCTTTAGATCACATAATATCAACAGATACAAAGAAAGTAAATTGGAAAAAGAAAACACTACACGGCAAGCACCCGTATCATCTGACACAGCCACACATCGATCAAGACGCATCCAACACATGGCTAAGGAAAGGCAATATATACAGTGAGACGGAAGGATTCATGATCGCAATACAGGATCAAACAATAAACACCAGATATTACAGCAAGCATATTATTAAAGATCCCAACACCACAACAGATAAATGCAGACTTTGCAAACAACAAATAGAAACAGTAGATCACATCACAAGCGGATGTACAATACTAGCAAATACAGAATACCCCAGAAGACATGACAATGTAGCAAAAATAATACATCAACAACTTGCCATAAAACATAAACTAATAAAACAACACGTTCCCACATACAAGTACACACCACAAAATGTACTGGAGAATGATGAATACAAATTATACTGGAACAGAACGATTATAACAGATAAAACAACACCACATAACAAACCTGACATCATACTCACCAATAAAAAGAAGAAATTAACACAACTAATTGAAATATCCATACCCAACACAACAAATATACAGAAGAAAACAGGGGAAAAAATTGAAAAATACATCCAACTGGCTGAGGAAGTCAAGGACATGTGGCATCAGGATAAAGTCGACATTATCCCAATTATACTATCAACTACAGGAGTCATACCTCACAATATTCACCAGTACATCAATGCAATACAGCTACATCCAAACATATATATACAATTACAAAAATCTGTAATTATTGATACTTGTTCAATTACCCGAAAGTTCCTAAATGCAATATAACATATACCATACAGTTACAAGGAAGTCACGCTTGACCGAGGTCCGCGTCACGTTCCATTTTTAACCAGACTTAAGTCTGAGAAAAAAAGTCAATAATAATAATAATAATCTTTGGCCTATGGTGGACAGAGAACAACTAGCCAATTTGTCCATTTTAGGAACTGAAAGAAAAATTTCAAATGAAATAATTCTCAGTGGCATTATTGAGAATTTCAGTGAAATAAAGGCAGAAAAAAATATACTATAATAATATCAACAGTAACTAGCATCTCATACGAGGGTTACTCCAAAAGAAATGCACATTATTTTTTTTAAAGTCCATCTTTTATTCTACATGTTTGAAAGTTTGACAGTGTGTAGATACATCCTTTAGGAACAATATTTTCATTTCTCCACATAATTTCCATCCCTCTCAACTGTCTTACACCATCTTGGAACCAGTACCCGTATACCTGCACAGTAAAATTCTGGACCAACCTGTTGGAGCCACTGTTTGGCTGCGTGCACAAGGGAGTCATCGTCTTCAAACCTTGTTCCACAAAAAGAGTCTTTCAGTTTCCCAAAGACATGATAGCGACATGGAGCGAGTTCAGGACTGTAAGGCGAGTGTTTCAGTGTTGTCCATCTGAGTTTTGTGATCGCTTCCCTGGTTTTTTGACTGACATGTGGCCAGCATTGTTGTGCAACAGCAAAACATAGTGCTTTTTCCGATGTGGTCGAACACGACTCAGTCGAGCTTGAAGTTTCTTCAGCGTCGTCACATATGCATCAGAATTTATGGTGTTTCCACTTGGCATGATGGTCACAAGCAAGAGTCCTACGGAAATGAAAAACACCATAGCTGTAACTTTTCCAGCAGAAGATGTGGTTCTGAATTTTTTTTATTGGGTGAATCTGCATGATGCCACTCCATTGATTGCCTCTTTGTCTCTGGTGAAAAATGATGGAGCCATGTTTCATCACCTGTCACAATTCTTCCAAGAAATTCATCTCCACCATTCTCGTACTGTTCCAAAAGTTCGCTGCATACCGGTTCTCTTGTCTCTTTGTGAGCCACTGCCAACATCCTGGGAACCCACCTGGCACAAACCTTTTTTAACACCAAAACTTTCAGTATTCTGCAAACACTTCCTTCCCCTATCCCATTGTACTGTGACAATTCGTTCACTGTGATGTATCTGTCAGCAGCCACCAATTCGTTAACTCTCTGCACATTGTCTGGAGTGTGTGCAGTACGAGGCCTGCTGCTGTGAGGACAATCCTCAATATTGCCGTGCCTGCTTTCATCACATAACCTGCTTGCCCACTGACTAACTGTACTGCAATCGACAGCAGCATCTCCATACACCTTTTTCAACCTCTTGTGGATGTTTCCCACTGTCTCGTTTTCACAGCACAGGAATTCTATGAGAGCACATTGCTTCTGACGAATGCCAAGTGTAGCAGCCATCTTGAAGACATGCTGTGACAGCGCCACTCACGGGAACAGGTTGAACTAAGTTTGAAAACAAGTGGGAAGGATGTGTCTACACATTGTAAAACTTTCACATGTGCAGAATGAAAACTGTATTTTTACAAAAATAGTCTACATTTCTTTTGGAGTGACCCTCGTACTAATACTATAAAACCAACTGATATTGTAGTCGTACAAACCATCAATGATTTCATAAAGTTTGTGTGTAACATTCAGTTGTCTGATCATGTCAGCCTTTTCAAAGCTCAGTATGGACATAACTAGAGACGTGACATGAGTTTTGTTGAGGTTCACACTTACTAATACTCTTTATTCCTTACTCACTTGATAGACAAGTGGGGAGTGAGAAATAGAGTGTCACACAATCCAAGTGTAATCCAGTCTGAGATGGTAGTTATCGTCATGAAGCAACTGGTGTAATATGCGGCTCAGACAGAACACCAACAATAACTGCTGTTGCCAGTGGAGTGCCTGCTTATATTAGGAAGGTCAGCCACAGGATCCTGCCAGGTGACACGGCGATCGCCTTGAGGGCACGGCATTTGTTTTGTGGTCATCACTCATAGCTCTTAGCACTGTCTGTGGTGTGGGTGGCAAGTATTGGTTGATTTTGGACAGTTACATCAACCTCCCTCCCCCCTCCCCCAAAGAAGGCATACATGGACAGAAGAGGCCCCTATGGTACTAACTGTGATAAGGGAGTGGCGAGTCAGCGGTGGGCACGAGGACTGTGAGGGTCCCCAGCAGGGTTAAGACTGGGACAGGTTGCATCTGTATGTTGTCAGTCCCAGGACTGTCAGAAGCAGGCATGGCCATGAATGGAGCAGCCACTGGAGATGGGGCCGCTTCTGCTGGAACTGTTACAGAGACAGATGGGATACTGGGCTCCACTCCATGATCCCCATGGTACTGAGGGCCCAGCTGGGGTGAAGCAAAGCTGGTGGTTGTAGAGGTGGGGAAGAATGAGGCATCAAGGTGTTCAGGGCTGTGGCACCAACTGTGGTGATCTGGGGCATAGCTGGTTCTGGTGGCACCACCAGAGATGGCCTCCAGTGGAGACATCATACAACAGGTGATTGAGAGAGCTGTGGACTGTAGCAGGAACACAGGATGGACAGCGATTGAACCATCGCATCCAGACCGAGGTGCTGATCCAGAACCAGTGACGGGTTCGAGGTGGAGACAGCAGTGTAAGGAGAATCCATCCTCTCCAGGGGACACCACCTTCATGAAGCACTGTCAGTGCGGGTGGAGAGGCTTGTGTATCCGTGTGAAGCTGAGACCTATGCCGAAGGATGAGGACCTACTGCCAGAAAGGCCTCATTTGATGGCTCAGACTAAGAGTGTCTCACAATGTCCCATCTTCCCTATCCACCCCTAGTCCAACCCAATTCCCTTTCCCAACCCAAGGTGTGATGCGATCTGTGTTGAGGGGTGTGTGGCACAAGGGAAGATGTGTCACAAATGGAGCCTCAGGTATACCGGACGACCTCCCTGAGTAAGTAGCAATAAACCACTTGGAGTATTCATGGTGTGGACCATGTAGATCCCCAAATCTCGTGGGACCAATATGGATATGATTAAAGAAAATAAAGAAAAACAAACTGAGGGGCAAATTGAGACCTCAGACACCCAAACATTGGGGTCTGGACCAATGGAAGGCATTCCAACTGCTGAATCAGTGTCTAGATCTGAGCCAGAAGTGGGAACTGTAACCGAGAAATTAGGCCAGATTAAGATCAAAACCTTGTCTGGGGCCCAGAGGAAAAAAACAACTCAGGGAACAGAGGAAAAAGGAAGGGAAAGAAGCGCTTCCTAAAGACAAATGGAGGGAATTAAAGGAAGTTGAACCTAAGAGCCCCAGGAAAAAACTGTCTCAGGTTGAAGTGGATAAGCAGACCCCCACAATGTCAAAAACATATAGCAAGAGGACAAGGGAGGATTGTAAGACTCCCTGGTCTTTGGATAAGAGTCCATAAAAAACTGAGGCAAGAAATAGGGAAACAGACTTATAGTAGTGCAGTCTCAGTTTTTAGGATGGCAGTTATCCAGGAAGGCTATCCACTGGTGGCTATCACCTTGCAGCAGTAGGAATTGGTACATATGGCTTTCTTTGAAAAGACTGGAGGGTAGAGGGGGGGGGGGGGGGGGGGGGCTGGCACAGGATCCAACTTCAGGAGGGTCTATCTAGATCATGGTGCCCTCATTTTAGTCTGTGAGGGGGTGCACATGGAATGGCATAAGGACAAGGTGCCCGTGGTATCCCCGTGGGAAGATACAAAGCTGCTGGTCAAAATGGCAGCAGAGCTTCTTAAGACTGCAGAGGTGTCAATATGGGTACCAAAGATCCTTAAGGAAGTCTCGCCTAAGACTCTGTTTGAGAAAATAGGGGCCCAGAACCCAAAAGTCTCGACAGAAGACTGGAGAGTGATCAACGCGAAGATTGTACCGGAAGGATGAACCATGGTGGAGGAGGTCACGATGCCAATGCCAACAACCTAGTGTGGGGCAGCAAGGACACCAACAGTAGAGGCGAGTACCTTCTTAAATTTCTTTTAGCTAACAACATGGAGGTCCGGAATAGGGGGCAATGAACCTACATTCAGGAGTAGCAGAAGGGAAGAAGTAATTGACATAATCTTTGTTTCCATGATGATGGGCAGCTATGTCAAACAATGATATGTGGTGTTAGAGCCGTCCTCATCGGACCACATGTACATTAAATTTAAGGTTGAAGTGGGAATCAGACAGACCATGACCTATAGGAATCCCAGGAAAACATACTGGGAGACATATAGGAGGGACCTAGACTTAGGCTTATCGGAAATTAAAACCTCGATAAGGAATCCAGTAGAGTTTGAGGAAGTAGCAGAGGCTGTTACCTCTGCCATAGTGACCTCATGTCAGGACAACTGCACAATCCCCAAGAAGTGCACAAATAGAAGCGTGCCTTGGTGGAATAGCAACTTGGAAATGCAAATAAAACAGGTACAGAGACTGTTTAACATTGCAAGACATAATGGACAAAGAGCTAAATATTGTGAGGCCCTTGTCAATTACAACCTTGTAATCAGACAAGCAAAGAAGGCATCCTGGAATGCATTCTGTGAAGGAGTAGAGAGCACGACTGCTTAAGCCAGACTTTACAGAATTCTCACTAGAGTACCAACCAATCCGGACGTACATTGAGGAAGGAGGATGGAGAATATACAAAGACATCACATGAGATGCTGGAACTACTCTTCAAAACTTACTTTCCTCAAGATGCTCCCAGACAACACCGACCAGAATATGATCCTGGAGAAACAGTGATTCTCAGGCAATCGAAGAGAGGACTGTGAAATGGCCAAGATTTGTGTGGACTTTAATAAGATCCAATGGGCAGTGGGAACATTCCATCTGTTGAAGTCACCTGGCCCAGATGGAATTTTTCCAGCTCTCCTGCAACAGGCAGGAGAGAAGCTCGTAAGTGTCCTATGCAGGTTATTCAGGGTTAGCTTAGCAGTAGGAATCATCCCCAATATTTGGAGGGCAGTGAAGGTTGTCTTCATTCCAAAGCCAGGGAGAACTGATCATACCAAGGCCAAGGATATGAGACCAATCAGTCTGTCCTCCTTCATTCTCAAAACATTGAAACAACTGGTTAATGTATATGTTGGGGAGAGGGCGCTAATTAGGGCCCCTCTACATTCAAACCGACACGCGTATCAGCCAGGTAAATCATGTGAGACAGCTCTCCACCAGCTTGTTGTGAGGGTGGAGAAAGCGCTTCACTTCCAAGAAATAGCCCTCTGCATCTTCCTGGATATTGAGGGGGCCTTCAGTAACACGACCTTTCATTCCATAGTAAGGGCAGCAGAGGTGCATGACCCAGGAACCAATATATGTAGGTGGATGAGGGCCATGCTTAGCAGAAGGAAGGTAGAGGCTACCATGACAAATGAAAAGATGGTAATTAACACCACTAGAAGCTGCCCACAAGGAGTAGTTCTGTCCCCTTTATTGTGGAATCTAGTGGTGAATGAACTAATTGAGGAACTAAATTGCAGACAATGCTTCTGCCAAGGATATGCAGATGACCTTGTCATACTAATACTTGGCAAATTTACTGACACAGCTAGAAATATGACACGAGGAGGATTGGCCATTGCGCAGAATTGATGCAACATTAAGCTAAGTATCAAAGGTGGGTCAGATATGATAGTCGGATGCTTCTATAGACCACCTGCATCAGCAACCGTAGTAGTTGAGCGCCTCAGAGAGAACCTGCAGAACGTCGTGAAGAAGTTTCGTGATCATACTATTGTAATAGGGGGAGACTTCAATCTACAGGTATAGAATGGGATAGTCACACAATCAGAACTGGAGCCAGGGACAGAGACTCTTGTGACATTATCCTGACTGCCTTGTCCGAGAATTACTTCGAGCAGATAGTTAGAGAACCAACTCGTGAAGCTAACGTTTTAGACCTCATAGCAACAAATAGACCGGAACTTTTCGACTCCGTGAATGTAGAAGAGGGTATCAGTGATCGTAAGTCAGTGGTTGCATCAATGACTACAAGTGTAATAAGAAATGCCAAGAAAGGAAGGAAAATATATTTGCTTAACAAGAGTGATAGGGCACAAATCGCAGAATATCTGAGTGACCACCATCAAACGTTCATTTCTGAGGAAGAGGATGTGGAACAAAAATGGAAAAAATTCAGAAACATCGTCCAGTACGCCTTAGATAAGTTCGTACCGACTAAGGTCCAAAGCGAGGGGAAAGATCCACCGTGGTATAACAATCATGTACGAAAGGTACTACGGAAACAAAGAAAGCTTCATCATAGGTTTAAGAGTAGTCGAATCATAGCTGATAAGGAAAAGCTGAATGAAGTGAAAAAGAGCGTAAAGAGAGCAATGAGAGAAGCATTCAACGAATTCGAACATAAAACATTGGCAAACAATCTAAACAAGAACCCTAAAAAGTTTTGGTCATATGTAAAATCGGTAAGCGGATCTAAATCCCCTATTCAGTCACTCGTTGACCACGATGGCACCGAAACAGAGGACGACCGAAGAAAGGCAGAAATACTGAATTCAGTGTTCCGAAACTGTTTCACTGCGGAAAATCGTAACACGGTCCCTGACTTCAGCCGTCGCACGGACGCCAAAATGGAAAATATTGAAATAAACGATATCGGAATTGAAAAACAACTGCTATCACTTAGTAGCGGAAAAGCATCCGGACTAGACGAGATACCCTTAAGATTCTACAGTGATTATGCTAAAGAACTTGCCCCCTTTCTATCAGCAATTTATCGTAGATCACTGGAAGAACGTAAAGTACCTAGCGACTGGAAGAAAGCGCAGGTCGTTCCCATTTTCAAGAAGGGTCATAAATCAGATGCGAATAATTATACGCCTATTTCGCTTACGTCAATCTGTTGTAGAATAATGGAACATGTTTTGTGTTCTCGTATTATGACGTTCTTAGATAATACAAATCTCCTTCATCATAACCAACATGGATTCCGCAAACAGAGATCATGTGAAACTCAGCTCACCCTATTTGCCCAAGAAATTCACAGTGCCGTAGACACTGGCGAGCAGATTGATGCCGTATTCCTGGACTTCAGGAAGGCATTTGATACGGTTCCGCACTTACGTTTAGTGAAAAAAATACGAGCTTACGGAATATCGGACCAGGTTTGTGATTGGATTCAGGATTTCCTAGAAGAAAGAACACAACATGTCATTCTTAACGGTTCAAAATCTGCAGATGTAGAGGTAATTTCGGGAGTACCGCAAGGAAGCGTGATAGGACCTTTATTGTTTACAATATACATAAATGACTTAGTTGACAACATCGGTAGCTCCGTGAGGCTATTTGCAGATGACACGGTTGTCTACAAGAAAGTAGCAACATCAGAAGACTCGTACGTACTCCAGGAAGACCTGCAGAGGATTAATGCATGGTGCGACAGCTGGCAGCTTTCCCTAAACGTAGATAAATGTAATATAATGCGCATACATAGGGGCAGAAATCCATTCCAGTACGATTATGCCATAGGTGGTAAATCATTGGAAGCGGTAATGACCGTAAAATACTTAGGAGTTACTATCCGGAGCGATCTGAAGTGGAATGATCACATAAAACAAATAGTGGGAAAAGCAGGCGCCAGGTTGAGATTCATAGGAAGAATTCTAAGAAAATGTGACTCATCGACGAAAGAAGTAGCTTACAAAACGCTTGTTCGTCCGATTCTTGAGCATTGCTCATCAGTATGGGACCCTTACCAGGTTGGATTAATAGAAGAGATAGACATGATCCAGCGAAAAGCAGCGCGATTCGTCATGGGGACATTTAGTCAGCGCAAGAGCGTTACGGAGATGCTGAACAAGCTCCAGTGGCGGACACTTCAAGAAAGGCGTTATGCAATACGGAGAGGTTTATTATCGAAATTACGAGAGAGCACATTCCGGGAAGAGATGGGCAACATATTACTACCACCCACATATATCTCGCGTAATGATCACAACAAAAAGATCCGAGAAATTAGAGCAAATACGGAGACTTACAAGCAGTCGTTCTTCCCACGCACAATTCGTGAATGGAACAGGGAAGGGGGGATCAGATAGTGGTACAATAAGTACCCTCCGCCACACACCGTAAGGTGGCTCGCGGAGTATAGATGTAGATGTGTAGGAACGTAAGAAACATAATCCTAAGAAGACTGTTGTGGTGCCATTTACAAAGAGACACATCCAACACTCAAGTTGGAATCTAAAGCTCTTCGATGAATCTCTACCTGTGAAGGGGATAGTGAAATATCTAGGGGTAACCGTAGATGAGAAACTAATGTGGACCCTTGACATTAAGAGTATCTGCTCCAAGGGAAAAAGTACTCTAGTGAGTACCAGAAGGGCTTGTGGTAATAACTGGGGCCTAAGGCCCAGAGGTATGCACTGGATATACACCACAGTGGTTAGACCAAGGATTTCCTATGGGACCGTGGTATGGTGGAAGAAGGTATAACAGTCGGTTGCAGCTAAGGAGATTGCTAAGGTGCGGAGACTGGCCTGCTTAGACATAACAGCCGGAATTAGCAGCACACTAACTGCTGGAATGGAAGCCATGCTGGACATGCCTCCTCTACACCTTTGGGTCAAGATGGAGGCAGCAGCTGGGGCATACATACTTAAAACTGGCAAAAACTGGGTCTCATTCAGATATCCAGAATCACATACTAACATGGTGAGTGAGGTAAATATAGGAATGGCTGGGGAAATGCCTGCCGACTATATAATAACTCCCAACTGCTTCAACAAGCCGTACAATATAATAATTGGAAGCAAGGAGCAGTGAGAAAAAATGGTTCGACACCGTATGGGGACATAATTTGGTTCACAGATGGGCTGTAATCAGACCAAGGAGTTGTGGCAGGGGTGTATGGGGTTCAGCTAAGACTGGAGGGCATCCTCTCTCTAGGAAAACTGGCCTCTGTATTCCAAGCTGAAATTACTGCAATCAGGGCATGTGTGGGGGAGAATATGTGTAGGTGCTACAATGACCATAGCTTCTACGTCTATTCAGACAGCCAGGCAGCCCTGAAATCATTGGAAACTTCTGCAACAAGATCTAAGATTGTTGCAGAATGCCACAGAGCTCTGGTGGAGCTAGGAGGAAGCAATAGGGTAGACCAAGTGAGGGCCCTGGCCACTCAGGGATCTGCGGCAATGAACAAGCCCACAGATTGGCCAGGATGGGGACAATGACTCCATTTATTGGACCAGAAACTGTCCTGACAATCACCAAGGCTATGGTTAAACTAGAACTATGGAACTGGCTTACGAAACAGCACATAGACTATTGGACCAAGGTCCATAAACAGAAACATGGTGGTAAGGTAATGAAGCCCAAGCCATGTTTAAAAGAAGCTCTGTACTCCTGGGATTGAACTGGAAAGAGATCAAACTCATAACTGGACTGATGACAGGCCATGGGAATTTCGAACAATACACACACACAACGGGTATAACAGAAGACCCTAAATGTAGGCTCTGTGATGAAGGTGAAGAAACTGCATCACACCTAATATACGAATGCATGGCATTAGAGAGCAAAAGATACAAAATCTTCAGGACAACTAGACCTGAAGAAGTGGTGTCTAACTAAAAACTGGTAAAGGGACTCCTTGCACTATTTAAGGGCATTGGTTGACTTTACTAAATATACAGGGAGTGATACCGCACAATAAACTCAGTGTCGGTGCGGGCATTGGCGGTTTGGACCTAAGGTGTTTTAGCTTCCCTGTTAAAATCAAATCAAGGAGAATCCATGGCGGCTGCCAAATAGCAACTCAACAGGACTCTTCCCAGAGATCGGAGTAGCCTGATAGATTGCCAAAACCAGTGTGAGGGCCTCATCCGTGGTAGCAATGTGTGCAATGGCTGACATCTTCTCTTCAAAAGACCGCATCGTTAGTTCAGCCTCCCTGTTTTAATTACTGGTCGAATGGGGTAGTGAGAAGGTATGTGATCCCGTGGAGTTCTCAAAACAGGAGAATTGTGTCGAGGTGAACTGTGGACCAATGTCAGAGATGATGGTCAACAGGAGACCCTCAATAGCAAAGAGGTGAGATGAACCCTGAAGTCAGTCAGTGATGTGGTATAGGGGAGTGTGTGGACATAAGGAAACTTGGAGAATGAGTCTATCACAATGAGCCACATCTGGTGTATAAAATCGGTGACAAAGTTAGTGTGAAGATATTCCCAGGGGCCTGCCTGGGGCCAGGGCAGAGAAACCCTGGGAGGGGGGGGGGGGGGGGGGGGAAAGCTGAATGCTGGCAGGTGCAAGTGATACAGGACTGGACCATCAATTTGATATACCTCTTGACATTCTGATATCTCCAAACAGATAGAACTAAATCCCATTGTGGTTAAGAAACCTCTAGAAAAGGTATTGTTAGATGTGGCTGGACCCTATCCCAGAAGTAAGGGGGGAGTAAAATATATAGCAGGCTTGTATGATATTTTCACAACATATGTAAAATTGTATGCTGTACAGAATGTTATAGCTAGTTCAATTATAAAAGGGATTAAAGAGGGTTATTTTGCTAGAGTAGGAAAATCAGAAGTCATGTTAACAGATAATGCCTCATATTTTGTGGATGTAAATGGAAAGAGTTTGAAGATTCCAACCAAATCAAACACATTTTAGTATCTAAATTTCACCCCAAAGCATCCCCCATAGAAAGGGTGTCAGAGGAATTAAACAGGTTTGTGAGGACCTATATATCTCATAAACATACAAAATGGACTGAATGTCACTTCTTTCTTACAAGCTGTTAACAACCTTCCCCATACATCAAATGGATTTACTCCAAATGAGATTATGTTCAATTGCAACAAGTAGACGAGTGGGAAAAACATTTGCCCAAGATAACTGATACTGGAATTATCACTGGATGATAAAATATGATAATCATTAATCAACCTTGAAACCTGGGCTAGATATAGGAATGGAATTTATGACAGAAAGCTGAAACATAGAACACAGTTGTATATAAGATGAAAAGTGTTACTTAGAACACATCCCAAATCCGCAAAAATTGGAAAACTGAACTGTAAGTGGCAACTACTATACACTGGACCATACATAATTACTAAAATCCCCTACCTCGGAGCATACAGATTGGTACCCATGAACACATGTAACGACAAGGGCCTTTACCCACATGAAGACTTGAGAATGTTTATACATTGAAGAAGGGCTGTATACTCTCAAAGGGCCAAACAAACACAGCTGAAAGTGCTTGAGCGTAAAGCCTATTGCATGAACAGGAACATAGAAAATTAATTGAGAGTCTATACTACAACTACGACTATCTACATAACACACACAAATGAGATATTTATTTAAGCTGCACTACTTTATACATTATATTTATAGATGTATAATATTTACAAATTTAAATGTTGAAAGTGCATGCACTTATTATATTTCATGAACCAGAAAGGTCTAGGTGCAAGTAAACAAGCTAGTACAATATAGGTGGTGAACTGAATAAGAGGTTGCACTCCAACTATAATACACTTTATCTTTCAGATTTATAAGATAATCAGAGACGCAGACATGACATTAAATAAGTTTTGCGATAGCACACTGAAGTGAATGAATACATGGTTGAATATATGAAAAAGGTATTAGTAGCCATCGTGCCACTGTACACTTATCTATGAAGATTTAGTTTTAAGTTAGTATTAAGTTTCTCTTCCAGGGAACGATGCATTGACATGTCCTAAAGTGAAGAAAGATAAATGCTTGTAGAGTGTTAGGTACCATATAAAACAAGAAGGTCCACACTGCAAGACAAATATAGTTATAAGTTTATGATATGATTGAATGTGAAAGTGTGAAAGTATGTGAAGAGGTAAACAGTTGCAGTACATCACATACCACTGAACCAAGGTTGAGCACTACCAAATAATCAAGGGGTCCAAACTACTGTGAGCATCGACTACACATGAAAGCATCAAACACCTTATTTACAATGAACTTTTTTTTGCACATTTGTTACCTATGTAAACATGGTTTATGCTCATAGTACATAAACTATTGTATTGTTGATACAACTCTGTATCCTCAGTATATGAGATGGTTATCCTTTATACAATGAACATAGCAAGTAAATATTGGGCTGCACTTTAAATGCTGAATAAGTATTTGATACGACTGGTATCATCAGATTTTTGTTGTGTTTATAAACAACAAACTATTTGGTTCTTGGGAACACAGTTAAGACCAGTAATAAGATGTAACTGAGCACATAAATGCTTTTCTGTGAAATTTCCTCAACCCTGAAGTGTGTAGATTCTTCCTGGATAATGCGTAGTTATTTGAGCAGCATGTAGAATCTATAAATATGCTCCGACAAGAAGTCAGTGCGAATGGAAATGAAATGTATGTCAATTTATGCCACAAAGGACAATAGCATCTGTTGTATGAATGTTATGTAGAGAATGCAAAACCAAATGAGAGTAAAATGTGTATTCATATAATTGGAATTGAACAATGTAACGAATTTATAATTTAACAAAATGTTCTAAAACAAAATGACAATCAGACTATAATGTATACAAGCAATGATAATGGTATGTCAGCAAAAGAAAAGCATAATTTTATTTTTGTAATTGTATTTTATATTATTTTATTTTTTTGCTATGTGTGTAGTATGTGGAAAGTAACTTCAGAAACTTTGTTTTTGTCCGTCTTTCATACCGTTGCCTTACACAAAGAGTGCTAAAACATACAAAATCTGCCTGAAGAGAGAGAGAGAGAGAGAGAGAGAGAGAGAGAGAGAGAGAGGTGGGTACGCGTGTGATAAACTAAAGATGACAATACTTCATATAACATGAACTTTCTGTGCTTGACAATTTCATAAAAACATGAACTTTCTGTGCTCAACAACATCATAAAAGTGGCAAGAAACTTACCTTTTCGACGGATGTTGGTTGTGTGGCTGGTGTTCTCACTGAATAAGTGAGGGCGATGACATGAAATAAATTCCCTGGGCTACTGATATGGAAACCAGTTGTCACTACATCGAAGATTTCATGAAGGATCATGTCGCTGAACATGAGCTTCATGAATTTGTGCAGTGAAGGCCACAGTGAACACATGACATGGACACACCTGGCTTTGTATTAAACATGTGGGAGTGAGCTAGGATGGTAACAGACGTCAAGCTGTGCACACATGCTTCACAAACTAAACACTGGGCAGATACAGACTGACAATAAAGGGACTATGTGGTTACAGCAAGTACTTTGTTATGAAAGAAAACTTATGTATGTATGTGTTAAAAGAAGCTGACATGCCAATACAAAATGATGACCATACAGGATAATTCAAATGGCCAAAAATGAAGGCTATGCCCATACAGGCCAGGGTTATCAACCGTCAAAAAGAGAATTAAGAGAATTAAGCTCAGACACTGTGCACCTCTGTATGTCATCAGTGCGCACTGGGGGGGGGGGGGGGGGGGGTGTAATTTTAATGGATAATAATATTTTTTTCTCTTGTTCTTTTATTTGTTTTTATACATATTAGATATTTTGTGGCAAAGATAATATTTTCAAAGAGTAGAGGTACACCCTTCAATTTATTAATTTCTGTATCCTCACCTGCTTGTCTCTATGATTGTTAGTGGGCAGACATATGACAAGTTCCACTGTGTTAGTATTGTTAAAAATGTATATTCTAACCTTGTATTAAACAAGTGCTATAAAAGTTATTAGGGAGATGAAGTTTATAGATTGATAGTTATATTAATAATCCCATCTGTTCATCATTTCGCCCACGTCAAGAATCATGCATCAAGAGGACTGAAGCAGACGAGAGGAATTTGCACGAGCTGTGAAGGGATGATCTGAAACAGCATTTTCATAACCAGTTCTATGCACAATGGAACTATTTCTAAAGAAGTACATAAATTTAAATGATGAATGTTGATCAAAAAAAAAAGTATTGACTTTGAAGGTCTGTTGGTATTATTGCCAGTTTAAGTTCACCCAGGGTACGTTACCTTCCAATTTCTTTCAATTATTCTTTCCAATTAAGTTTTTTAAGTATTCAAGCAGCAATTACTAATCAGTTTCCATTACATTATTTTGATCTCCCCCCCTTATGTTCAGCCACTATTCAAGCACTTTGGCATAAGTGATTGTATGCCTGGGCTGGTGAAACATGTCACTTTAAGGTCACTCCCCAAGTGCCATAAAGTTGGCAATATAACTGAAAAAAGTGAGGAATGTGAGGTGCTGCATCTTTTGAATCAATAAAAGCACTGCAACAAAAGCTAGTTCCAGTGTCAGATGCTACCACACTGCCAGCTTCCGTGTAAACATTGTATGTTAGTGTGTGACCACCTACTTTTGTGTTGTGTTGTGTTACTGCTTCAACTACAGTTTCTGCTTATTAAAGAATGTCACCAAAATGACATCATTCACCAAGTGACAATCCATTGCATTGCTGAGTGCCGTTAAATAGTTGGGCTTTGGAATTGCTATGGAGGACGTGAGAGTTCTATGAGCAAGAAAAAGTATTTGTTTGCATTCATGGGCATGCATTGGTTCCTGCCGATAAAGTTTTGGAGCATACCTTGAAAATTCTAGGACTCAGTCAAAGAACAGAACTACAAGATACTGAAGTAAACAGTGTGGAACAACACCCCCATGTGGAAAAAATGTGTTTTTAAGTACTCCTGGAAAGAAAGAAAAAAAAGCAGCATTGTCCAGTTACAGCTATTGATTCTTTCCAAACCAATGGAATTCATCAGCACATTTACAGATATTATAGCAGGAAAGAATATCCCAAAATAGTGAAGTTGCTAATTTCTTTAAAATAGTGTGAACGTTTCTCAGGGGGCAAAACTTCACTTAAAATGGTATACAAAATTATGGGCTTCCATTTTAAGAAGTTAGATGTTGAAAACTCTTACTTGAAACAGCTCACATCACTGCAGCTTGCAGCATTTTCCTACACAAAATTGTAGAAAAGGATATACACTCAGTCATATGGTTAGATGATATCTTGGTCAACACTGGAGAATCAGTTGATAAATGCTGGACAGATGATACTCTGAATAGCAGTGGTCATCAGCCAACAGGAAGATGATCCTGATTAATTGTGGTTGATACAGGTTCCTCAAACAGTTTTGTGCTTGAAGGACTTTTAGTTTTTTGATTGAGAAAAACCAGTGACTATCATGAGGATGTGGACCACAAACAGTTTTTGCAGTGTTCCAGTTTAGTGTTCTGACAGTGTTTGTGGTAGACAATGTGCCTTACCATTCTGTGATTTCAGACAAAACTTCCACCACTAGTGACCAAAAAGAAATCATGGTGCAGTGGTTGGAGACGAGAGACAATGCTGAGGATGTCAACATGACAAAGCTGTTGTTATACTCACTTTTGAAACAAAATATGACTGTGACACCTAAATATGTTGTAGATGAAACTGCAAGGAAACAGTGTCAGATGGTAATTAGGCTACTGCCTTATTTTGGCACAGATTCTGATGATAGTGAAGGAGAACAGGATGGAACTGTGCCACTGACATCATAAATTGGTGAGTGTAAATGTATATAGAATTAATTCTTTCTCTCTGCAACCAAGTAGGCTATGTATGTTTTGCTTTATTTTGTTCTATGAGTGTGAATAGCATGTTCTTTGGCATCCTTAGGTTTAAATTATTGTATGATGCTTTATATGCAGCTATTATCATTAACTTTGAGTGTTTTTATTTCCGGGTTTCATATACTATCAAATGCTTTGTCTGCATTGTCATTCTTTCTGTTGTTCAAAAAACATACTTTGTTGTACTTATGTGTAAATGTTGATCGTAACTTACATTTAAAAATTGTACTTTGGGGCTTTGGGCATGTACAGTGGCAGCTATTACAGCTTCACAGTCGCAGTATAGCATGAGCTATCAAGTGACATGTTTCACCAGCCAGAGTATAGAGCTGTTACCACTCCAGTTATCAAGGCAACAGCATGGAAGAGAACCCTATCAACACCAAATATCCTCATAACCAAGCAGTTGGATCTCTGATGTACCTGACATTTGGGACAAGACGAGACACATCATATGCTGATGGAGTAATATATTAGAAGTCTTGAAAATCCAACAGAATATGATGTAATAAGGGTAAAAAAAAATTTTCACATTTTGAGAAGCACATATGACTATGGATTTATTTAAAAAACAGAAGAAGACAAAGGCATTCCTGATTGCTATAGTGATGCCAATCATGGAGGTGATTTAGGGACTGGACAATACATTTCAAGTGTTCTTTGCCTGTCTTCGGTGCATCTGTAAGTTGCACAAGTCAGTGAGAAACTTCAGTTGCGGTCTCTACTCCAGAAGTTGAAGTTGTAGCAAATAGTGAAGCAGCATGAGAAATTGCTTGGGTCAAGAGAGTTCTAACTGAACTTTGCCAGCTGAAGGATTTGAAACGTTGCCTGCAAGTGGGCAATGAAGCTGCTGTTCAGCTCATAGAGAATCCTGTATTTCACCTATGGACAAAAGATATTCAGCTCAGACTCTTCTTTGTTTGAGAGTTAATTACAGATCATGAAATTACTATTTCAAGAGTAAATACAGAAATCAGCTTGCTAGATCTCTCATGGGTGTCATCTTTGTTAATTATTTTTCCCATTTTCCCCATACTGTTATGTTGCAGCTGATGACAATAGCTACTGCTGCTACTACTACTACTACTACTACTACTACGATGGCACTCGACAAACTTTTTTTGTCCAAGGTATTTTGTGCACCCTAACGGGCCAAAGCTAATGCGACTGCCTTCTGGCTATTCGAAGCTCATAGTGGCATCAAACACCAGAACTCTTCCACTTCATTCTGCCTCCAATGACCTGGAAGAATATTTTTTCTGCATTTATGACCCAAATGTCAAATGCCACTAAGACAGCCATATCTGAATTAGCTCTCAGTGCTTTTCTAGTTTCTCACAGAGTGATGCCCATCACAAGCCACAATACAAGAAAGCTGCTACAGGGGTGATCAGTTGGTTGCTCAGTTTGGAGTGAAAGGGACCAAACTGCAATGTCATCAGGCAAACCAGGAGTGATTGTCAAAGGTAGGAGGAGAAAGAAAAATCCTGGAAGGCCAAAGTGTAACTAAAATAATAATAATAATAAAAAAACAGAAACAAAAGCCCAAAAAAGACAGCACAGACAAGTTGTTAAACAATCAATCAAGACAAGGCATTAAAACTGAGAAATGGAAAATAACGAAGAGAATAAAAAGGTGGAAAGGGTAGAGGCCAGGCTGGGACACTGTGCAAGTGCCCCCAAGAGACCCTGCACTAGGGAGGGTGGGTGGGGAGGGGGAGGGGGAGGGCAGTAGAGGGGTGCCCAATCAACCACTACTCAGGTGGTCAATGGAGGCAAAAAGCCATACCTTTACAGAGAGGAACAGAAACCACCTTTGTGGGCAAAACCTAACCCCAGTTTGAGGAAGTTTAAGATGTCACCTCAAAGCAGCCAAATTAAGGCAGTCTATGAGAAAGTGGGCCACCATCAGGTAGGTTCCACATTGGCAGTGAGGGTGATCCTCAATTTGGAGAATGTTGCCATGGGTCAGGCAAGTATGGCCAACATGGAGTCGACCGAGGATGATTCCCTGAGAGAAGTATGTAGGGAAGACTGCCAAGTGGTCATGGTTTCCTTAATTGTCCTCAGTTTGTTTGGGGAGATCAGGCCAGACCATTCTGTGTTCCAGACTTCTAGCAATCAATGGTGTATACACAACCGGAGGTCCAGTTCTGGGACCCTCATTTTAGGATTCATCATCCTGCTGACCAGCTTGCCCAACTGGTCAGCTCATTCATTTCCTTGAATCCCAACATGAGTGGGGGTCCAAATGAAAATGACTGGCTGTCTAGCTCAATGGAGGTCAGAGACAAGATCCTGGATAGCTGTAACCAGTGGGTGAGGAGAGTAGCACTGGTCTATAGCCTGAAGGCTGCTAAGGGAGTCACTACTGGTTAGGATGCTCTTGCAGTGCAAGACTGAACATGGCTAAGGGCTAGTTTAATGGCCATCAATTCAGGAGTGAAGAAACTGCAGCCATTTGGCAGAGAGTGGAGTTCACTGCACTGTGCATGTGTGTATGCAAAGCCTGTTCATCCATCAACTGTCGAGTCATCAGAGAGTACCACTTCCAAACCCACATACGTCTCAAGGACAACCAAGAACAAACAGCAAGAAATTGTCGGGTCAATGAAATCTTTTGCTCAAAGAAGACTTTGAAACAAATTCTAGGTCAGGGCATAAGCCATGGGGGCAGATGCGATATTCCCCTGACCAGAGGCAACAGTGGAGGCAGTTTCAGTTCCAGATAGACATACTTCAACTGTAAAACCAGTTCTGGGTCGCTGTTTTGGGGAGTGGAGCTACCCTCCAGAGAAAATGACACAGTAGTTGGGATATTCAGAGAAGCTAAAAATGTGTATAGTGTAATTCAGTAGCTGTTGGCACCCAGTAGGTAATGGACTCCAGCATCAACTAATAAGCTTTCCACAGGGATAGTTCAAAAGGCTCCTGTTGCAAGTCAGACTCCACAATGAGGAATGGAGTCCATTATCTACTATGCTGAGGGTGATGCTGAACCAAATGCAAGACTCCTGTAGTCGAGATAGGACAGAAACAGGACTTTGTAGAGCTGCAAAAGGGTAGTGATTGCATACAAGCTAGTGTCACTCAGGCAGTAAAGTGTGTTGAGGTGTCACCAGCACTTTCACTTAAGTTAACAAAGGTGGGGAAGCTATGTCAACCGAGAATCGAAGACCAGTTCCAAAAATCTTGACAACTGAAAACTGAGGATGAGAGTCCATGACTGCACCTTTCATGTGGCACCTTATAGGTGATGCTCAGCAACAGCCATACTAGAGGAGCAATAATAAAAGCAAAAATTATCAACACATAAAAAGGATGATACAAAAGACCCCACAGCTACCGCTAGACCATTGATGGCCACCAGAAAGAGAGGGACACTCAGTACAGAGTCCTTTAGTCCTCCAGGACCCCATTCCTGTGGATATGGGGCATACTGAGTAAAGCATCCACTTGAACCTGGAACATACGGTGCGAAACAAAGTTCTTGATAAGAATCTGGAGTGAACCACGGAGACCTGACTCATTTGACATAGTAAGGAAGAGGTGATGCTATGCCACGTCATAAGCCTTCTGTAAGTCAAAAAAGACAAAGATGAGGTGCTGATGATGTGTGAAGGCCAGGTGTGGTCTCCAGGTGAACCAAATTATCGGTAGTGGAGCAGCCTTTGTGAGAACCACCCTGAGATGTAGCCTGAGATGCCTGAGATGGCCCTGAGACTCAAGGAGCCAACACGGCTGTTTGGTCACTATGTGTTTGAGCAACTTACAGTGAATGTCGGTAAGGCTGACTGGGCAATAATTGTCCATCTTGATGGGATTCTTACCCAGTTTCAGTACTGGAACTATTGTGCTTTCTCGCCACTGAGTTAGGAACTCACCCTCATTCCAGATATGATCAAAGAGGGCAAGGATGTCATGCTGACAATCCCTTAAGAGATGTTTCAGGATTTGGTTGTGGATGCACTCTGGCCCTGGGGCAATATCAGGGCAATGGCCTATAACACTAGCGAGTTCCCATTCACTGAATGGAGCATTATATTGCTCCAGCTGGTGAACAGTAAAAGATAAACACAAATGCTCCACCTGCTGTTTTACGAGTTGAAAGGTAGGGCAGTAGTTCTCAGACAGATGCATGAGCATAATGCTCAGCAAAATATTTGGTGACAGAATCTGGATCAGTATACAGGGTGTTACAAAAAGGTATGGCCAAACTTTCAGGAAACATTCCTCACACACAAAGAAAGAAAATATTTTATGTGGATGTGTGTCTGGAAACGCTTACTTTCCATGTTAGCGCTCATTTTATTACTTCTCTTCAAATCACATGAATCATGAAATGGAAACAAACAGCAACAGAATGTACCAGCATGACTTCAAGCACTTTGTTACAGGAAACATGCATCCACCCTCTGTTGCATCGAATCCCTGATGCGCTGATGCAGCCCTGGAGAATGGCGTATTGCATCATAGCCATCCACAATACGAGCACGAAGAGTCTCTACATTTGGTACCGGGGTTGTGTAGACAAGAGCTTTCTAATGCCCCCATAAATGAAAGTAAAGAGGGTTGAGGTCAGGAGAGTGTGGAGGCCATGGAATTGGTCCTTGCTTTGTTGGGGGAAGGAGACCAGACAGCGAGGTCATCAGTCTCATCAGATTAGGGAAGGATGGGGAAGGAAGTCCGCCGTGCCCTTTGAAAGGAACCATCCCGGCATTTGCCTGGAGCGATTTAGGGAAATCACGGAAAACCTAAATCAGGATGGCCGGACATGGGATTGAACCGTCGTCCTCCCGAATGCGAGTCCAGTGTCTAACCACTGCGCCACCTTGCTCGGTGGGAATTGGTCCGCCTCTACCAATCCATCGGTCACCGAATCTGTCGTTGAGAAGCGTACGAACACTTTGACTGAAATGTGCAGGAGCTCCATCATGCATGAACCACATGTTGTATCGTACTTGTAAAGGCACATGTTCTAGCAGCACAGGTAGATTAACCCGTATGAAATCATGGCAGTGAATCGAGGAAGTACAGTACATACTGATGAAACTAAAATGAGCTCTAACATGGAAATTAAGCGTTTCTGGACACATGTCCACATAACATCTTTTCTTTATTTGTGTGTGAGGAATGTTTCCTGAAAGTTTGGCCGTACCTTTTTGTAACACCCTGTACATGGTACCACATGAGGAAATACTTGGTACACCTGCAGGGAACTGGATGCCATAGAGGTGTCTGACCTTCACCCATACCTGTGATAGAAAGCTATGTGATCAAATAGTGAAAATGTACTATTCCCAGGATTATTGCTTTCATTATTTTATGAGGTGGTGGACACAGGCACATAGCCGTTTAAGGGCAATGAAGTGCTCCAGAGAAGGGTGCAGCTTGTGGCACTGGAGAGACCACCTTTCAATGGGGGATTCCCAAGGAATAGGAGATGGCTTGGTTGGCTGCCAAAAGAACAGCTGCCACTGTATGCTGAACAACCACATTGATACTGCCTTGTGATGGGGAGCATTACAGAGAACCCATCTGGGCAGGAATCGAGGGGAGCAACACTAAGGGAGGGACAGGAAGATTCGGAAGTGGTCACTGCCACACAGGTCATTGTGGAGTCTCCAGTGGATAGATGGTAGAAGACCAGGGCTGCAACAGGAAAGATCAATGGCCAAATAAGTTTTGTGTGCCACACTGAAGTGTGTGGGGTACCAGAATTCAAGAGGCACAGATCAAGCTGTGCCAGTAAAGTTTTGATTTATTTACCATGGCCAGTGATCATTGTTCCACCTCACAAAGGATTATGGGCATTGAAGTTGCCAAAGACAAGAAAAGATGGGGGAGCTGACACAGTAATGCAGACAGTATATCCTGGGAGGGAGATAAATGTTACAGATGTTAAAATACTGATGTGCCCTAACCCAAATAACCACAGCCTCCAGAGGTGTATCAAGAGGCACAAGTCACTACATATAGAGGCCAGAACATATGTACAAACTCTACCCCATATCCTCTCATAGTCAGTATGATTCTTAAAATAACCTTGGTAGCCACAAATGGCAGAGGTCTGAGTTGCTGGAAATTATGTTCCCTGGGTGGCAATACAAAATGCAGGGTAAGTACTTACAAGCTGCCATAGCTCAGCCACATGGTGGATAAATCCATTACAATTCCACTTCTTCTCCTTAGAAGATGAGGACTGGGAAGGTTTCCCTAGACTGGTTCCAGGGACAGAGGAAGAATGAGAAGTCCGATGGCCAGTAGCCTGTGGTTCTTTCAGCCATCAACTGGTGTCTGGCTATGAACCAGCAGAAACAGTGGAAGGGAGAGTCCTGAGAGGAGCTAGAGGAAGATGAGATGCCTCTATCTGGGGGATGGGGACTGGATATGTGAGCTTGTCCAGGATCTTATACTCCTGGAGTATCTTCTCTCACTTAAAAATGGAGCATTCTCATGAACAGAGATAATGGAACTCATCAAAGTTTACACAGATGGGGGAGGGGGGGAGTGCAACATTCAACAATCCCTGCAGACAGGGGTAGTGGTGCAATGGGAAGTCATATGTCTGAACTTCATACACTTGAAGCATCTCATAGAAAGTGGAATATAGGGTTTCACATCACACTGGTGAATTATCACCTTGACATTCTCATGCAACATGTCACCCTCAAAAGCCAGGATGAAAGCCCTGGTAGGAACTTTATTTTCATATGGACCCTTTTGGACACAACAGATGAAGTACACACCCTGTTGCTCTAAGTTGGGCCTCAGCTCATTCTCAGATTGCAAAAGAAGATCACAGGGAAAGATGATGCCTGGAAGAATTGAGACTCTTGTGGGGGATGACAGTCCCTGGAATGTCACCCAACTTTTTACAATAGAGCAGTGCCTGTGGATGGCAGGGGAATTTTAATCAGCAGGTAACTGATCTTCATCTTAGAGATGGCTGCAACTTCCCCATTTTTGTCTTCAAGTTTGACAAAAACATAGAGGCTTTTTAGCCAAAAAGGTCTCCCCATCAGTCCTCGTACAGACTAAGTATTGGGGGAGTATATTCCTCCTTGTCGTCTAGTCCCACATTTCACATACAGTGAGACCAGAGAAGAGAACTTGGTGGGAAAGTATTTTATTGCTTCATACAAGGCCTTTCCATTCAAAGAGACTGCTGGAGCTTTGTGACCACCAGCTGAAGAAAGTTTAAATTGCTTTGTGTGCAAACTATCTGCCATGGTGCCACCCACTCTAAACGGGGGCTCTCCCCATGGGCGCCATCCAGCCTCAGCAAAGGCAACTTGGCCAGTAATCCATTGCTGGGACTCCCCATGTCCCAGTCATGATAGGCATGTACTCCAAGGCATACATGGGGAGTGTGCCCCCCTCTACAATGGGATTGGTTCTAGGTTTGGTTTTGGGCATACTACTACAACAGGAAGGAAGGGTGCCAGGATGTAAGGGCACAGAAGCAGAGTATACACCACAGTGGGTGACTTTCTCAGCATGACACGCACTTAAGTAAAATTTGGAAAAGATGGCAGGTCAAACCCAGTAAATGGGCCCATATAACTGTTACTGGAGTGTGAAGATAGTGCCAGGAGTGAAACTGGAAATCAAGACCAAAATCACGAACCAAGTCCAAGAAGGGTCTACACCAAAACGACCATCCAATGGGAAGTCAGAGGAGGCAACCAATAGTTGAAGTGTAAGTTTGCAGCCCAGGAAGAGGAATTAATGCTGCAAAGGCTGGGGCCCCATGGAAGCCAATCACATACTCACCAAAATGTGGTGAGCAGCCAGGGGTGCTACATGGGTGACCCCACAGCACACTGGTTGACCTTTTACCACTGGTGCTGGCTCGAGTTGAAGAAGAAGCAATGCCTTTTCATATGGGTACTCCCATCTGAGCACACACCTTTGGGCAGACCCTTTGATAGTGATGGGGCATGATTTCAGTGCAACCAGGTCATGAAGTGGTCCTGGTGACAACTGACAGGGTTGGTCTGCAGGTATTGAAATCAACTTTGGTTGTGGTGTCCTAACCAGAAGAACCATCTGAGTGGATATTGTAGCAGTAGCCACCTCTGCACTATAATCTGCTGCATCTCACAGGGGACAACAGATGTTTAGTCCTTTCATGTCTTTCATGCCAGCTGCTGCAGATATCTTTGGTCTTTAACCCTGTTCCGTTGCCAGTGGAGTCACCAGTACCTCCAGAATCTCAATCTGTGCAGTCAGCTTCTTCACCTTCTCTTCTGTGTCAGAGCTCTGACCCCTTGGGAGTGTCAGTCAGCATGCTACTGCCACACTGTCCTTCACCACACTGACCAGGTTAGTTTTGGCTCTACATGCTTACTCAGGTGAGGAGATATCTTGACACTACAAGCAGTGAACAATGCAGCATCTCCCAGTGTGCATGTGATGTCATAAATAATCTAGACTCTGGAAACATTTGTTTAATATGAGGAATGACCCCAGACATGGTTGCAGAAGCAACAGTGTATAAGTAGCTCGCAAATAATATAATTTGAAAAGCAGTTACTTTTATTGTTTTTTTTTCTCATTTACAATGATTGAAAATAAAAATTACTTCTTATGAGGATCAATGTACAGTACTAAAATTACTTCTATATACAATAATTTTCACATATTTTCACCATAAAATGCAAGTATATTTGTGGTGCTTTTGCACATAATACTGTGACATGATATTCAATCCTACAATTACAGTACATACACATGTTTATGTTTAAGTTTAAGTTTAAACTCTCTTATTATATTTATTTCTTATATATAAAATAAATAAATAAATAAATAATGAAGATGTTATGATTTGGTTCAATTTGGAGCCACAATTTTTTAAAGACAAGCAGCACACATTTTTAAGAAAAATATAAACTCTGTTAACTTGGATACAGCAACAATTGCATAATAATAATGCTGAAGGCTATAATACACGAAAAAGTCTAGAAAAGACCTTTACCCAGCAGTGGATGTGTGATGACCAATGATTAGTAATCATAATGATGATGATAATGATATTGACAATAACAACAACAACAACAACAACAATAATAATAATAATAATATCCTTAACAGGAATTGAGGTATTCAGTACAAAATTTAGACAGCATGACAAAGCCGTAGTTATGTGCTAACTCACTGAATTAAATGTGTGCCAAACTCATTCTTTGAGGTGTTTCACTTTGTGAACTGCTGTCACTGGATAAATATGAGCCTGTATCAGACTGAAAAAGAAAGGCAGTATTAATTCCATACTACATTACTTGTGACATCTAATTTTTTGATTGAACATTGACTTATAAATAGATAAAAAGTAACAAAGGAAAATTTGTTATATTGGACAATTACTAAAAAAGACTATTTGACTGGTACTGCTTATGTATCACATATTATCCATATTTTGTTAGTTCTTATAATTGGTTATGGACTTCTCAACAGCAGCTATACAGTGAACAAATTAATTGTCTTTAAATTGAAGTTTCTGCACCACTCATGACTAGCAAGAAAATATATAACAAAAGACTAAAGGTGAAAGCACATACTCTTATACTTGGCTTAAAGGCAAGCAAGTATTTACAACAGACACCAGATCTATTTGCAGAAAAATCATGTGCTATTTACAGAATATATACAGGTAAAACTGTATCAGTGGATGAGCCTGCTTGAACCTAATTTGTCAGATTTTAGGGAAGATAACACAGAAGCCAAAATTTTTACTTTTAGGAATACACTATTCAAGGTCTCTTATCATCTTGTAAAGAAAATCACTCTGCAAAGAGCCATGTTGATTGCACTCAGAGAAATAAACAAAAGAAAACATTATATATGTAAGCAAAATGGATTTGGATTGTGTGTCCAATTGCAATGTATAGTATGGTGTTCACATGGGAATTTCTGAAATGTTTTGTAATACTGATAGTAAAGGAGTTTTGATTTTTCAACAGCTTTCCCTTCGCACTGCTCTCTTAACATCAATAAACATATACTGCAATGATGACTACTTTTAATGAGAAGTGTGCCATGTAGACTCTCAGATATGGCTAGCATATCAAACAATGCCTTGAAGCGTACCTGGTGGCACTTGCAATATATGAGAATGCTGTTTCCACAAACTTAGCAACAAAATTCAAAATAATTAAACAGTTAATATTGCTCCCTTGACTGAGCAGCATGCCATTTATTATTGAATAGGAAAAGTATACCAAGATATGAGAAAAATACATTTTCAACTTACAATCAGAAAAAAATCATTTCAGCACTTTTTCTACAGATGAAGAGCTAGATACCAGTAACCCCCAGGCAAAGAAAAATGAAGCACTGAATCTGAATAATGATCAAGGCACAAACAAAATGCTCTGAATTTAAGAATTTGCAACTCTACTCTAATCTTTATGGGTTCCAGTGTATGTTCCTCACACAAGTATAAAATCTGTGGGTTTTGTTAACTGTCTATAACACTACATCATGGAAAAAAACTCCATATAACAGTATTGCAAGTAGCAGACAGTTTTAAATGGGTTTAGCTGTGTCAGATTTTCTGTAATTGATATCATTTAATATAACATTGAGCATGGGATGAATAGAGATAGAACACAAGCTCAAGTGATTTTCAAACCCAGAAGGTGCTTAATAAATTACTGAACACACAATATTAAGAGTAAACAATATTTTCTTGAGGAACTTCACAGGTTTAACAAAGTAATAAGATGACCCTGAATGCTAGAAAGGTATGAAAAATAAGGGAACAGCTTTGAATTTTGCCCCACACATTATTTTTATCTGTCAGGAAGCTTTGCAACAGCTTCGCTATGATATTACTTTTGATAAAAGTTAGCATGAGAAAATGATGCAGAGAAATGAGTACTCTATAACATAATTTTGAGAGGGTTCTACTTGTTATCTATGAAAATTCTGAATGATGTTACTTACTTGTGAGACAGACTCTTTAAGTTCTGAGAAAACAATGGGAGGCAGAGGCTGTTTAGAACACTTGTAATGTCTTTTTACACACCATATAGCCCCAGCAGATGCCAGAATTAGACTGACAGCTACAGATACAACTATAATGCTCACATAAGCAACAGATGTCTCTGAAAATTAAATCATATGACATATAGTTAAAGAATCACTAAGTACTATGGTTCAAAAGTTTTATCAAACTTTCCACATAACTTACCACTAATGTTGATTTGTATGACGTCAGTGGCTTCAGATCTATCATCTTGTAATTCTGCTGCACATGTCCATTTACCAATATCTTCATTCTGCAGATTATTGATCTGCAGACCACATATGCCACTTTCCAGTCCATCACCATAATATATATATTTTTCTTTCATGACCCCTGGGATTGCAGGTATATTTGTACCATCTGGCCGTATGAATCTGCAGTATGAAAGACTTGAGCCCTGAGGTACTGAGTGGCATGTAATGTAAGCTGTAACTCCTGGGGAGACTAACAAACTGTTTTCTTCTGCTGATAATCTTGTTCCTGCATAAAGAATTCCTCAGGTATATTATTTTTCCCGAATGTGAACTGCAATTATTGCACCTAAATGTATATCTTTCTTCCATTTGTTGGAAAATGAACTATTAGGTTAGGCAACATAAACCAAGGTTGGCAGCAATTAAAACTATAATAGTTGGGTGAGATTATTTTAATGTAAGTCAGAACGCTTTTTTTTCTCATCATGGATTAACTTGAGTAAGATCTGTACATAGCTGTTACCTGTTAACCACAGGAAGGCGTCTAAGCAATGATAACTACTCTTTCTTTTGTGAGCTCCTTTGGGTTTACCATTTCAGCAAACAGAGAATGACTACATGTGCCTGTGCATGAAGTGAACTATGGATGCATGATGACTGTGAAGTCAGGTAAATATACTTATAGTAAAATTACAAAACGTAGTCATTAAAGCCTTGAAATAATCAAACCTTTGCTAGTTCTTCAAATGATTAAGCGCAAATCTGATATTTTAGTTTTACAATATATGTAGAACATTAAAAAAAATAAAGAACTGAAATGTTTAATTCTTTCTATTTTATTTTACGTTTCTTTTTGTAGTGGAACATGTCACACTTGTCAGCCAACATCATTTTCAGAAGGAGGGGTGGGTCCTTCACACATGTGATGAGTGACACTACTGAGCAGCGCAAACATTCGGTCAAGTGCACTGTGAATGATGAGACAGTGCACCATATCCTTACATTGCTGGGGCCCTGTTCATTATAAGGCTCAGTGCCTAGTGCCAGGTAGACTCTGTACAGCAAAGAATATTGCAGATGAGTTATTCAATGCAGAGATTGTGAGACCATCAGACAATACATTTGTGTCAAAAAAGGAAGGTCTCATAGAATATGTAAGGACTATTGTTCACTAAATGCACAAACAGTTCCAAACAGGTACTTTATTCTGGACATTCCGAATTTTTCTTAAGCTTTGGCAGGGGTATGTGTCTTCAGTGTAATCGATTACAAGAGGGCTTACCTTTAGATCCCCATGCAAGAGGAGGACATATC
This sequence comes from Schistocerca cancellata, assembly GCF_023864275.1. Taxonomy (NCBI): domain Eukaryota; kingdom Metazoa; phylum Arthropoda; class Insecta; order Orthoptera; family Acrididae; genus Schistocerca; species Schistocerca cancellata. Next base: position 767,127,466 of record NC_064628.1, read on the forward strand.
TAAGACATCTTTTATTACTCCATTTGGACTGTATCAGTGTCTTTTCATGCCTTATGGACTCGAAAATGCCACACAGACCAAGCAGCATTTTACTGATAAAATTTTAAGAGATGTTCCTTTTTCTTATTCATACCTCAATGACATTTTTTTAAAAATCAAATCCATCAGATCATGAGGTACACCTGTGTTCTGTATTAGATATGCTTTATCACCATGGCATGGAAATCAATATGCGAAAATGCCAACTGGGCCAGGACACAGTCATGTTCTGAGGGCATACATTAGTGCATGAGGAATCTCTTCCCAACTGCATAGAAAACAGCACTGCTTCAAGCTCTCCCCAGTCACAAATGTGTGAAGAATTAAGGCAGTTCTTGGGAACCATCAACTTCTATAGGCAGCATCTACTGCAGGCTGCAGCTGTACAAGCACTGCTAATAGACACAAATAAACATTGTAGGAAACTGCTAATATGGACTTCGGAAATGCTCAAGGCCTTCAATAACATCTCAAACTATTCCTCCAAGAAGCTGTGAGTTTAGTACACCCAAAAACCAATGCCCTATTATTTATCATCACTGAAATGAGTGACATAGCCATAGGCACTGTACTCCAGCAATTAGTAGATGGTGTCCAACAACCATTATGATTCTTTTCTCAAAAACTGAGTCACAGTGGGAATGGTCTGCATTTGACAGAGGAATGTTAGCAGTGTAAGAGGTGGTACATCATTTCAAATCAGAAGTGGAAGGTAGGCCATTCACTATTTTTGTGGATCACAGACCATTAGCATAGGACATTCGAGAATCCTGGGAGAGACTGCCCATCATGTCACTTTCACCATTTGGATTATATGAGTCAATATACAAAAGATGTGCAACATATTCAAGGGGCCTACAATGCAATGGCACACTTCCTCTTGAGAATCAATGCTTTTTCAGTATGTAGTAATTATAATGAACCTGATTCAGCAGAGGAGATGGATGCTCATTTCAAAGAAATACTTCATGACTTCTCAACAAGGCTGAAGTTTGAGTGCTGTCCCTTCCCTGTTTCACTCACACAAGTTTGGTGCAATATATCCACAGGGAAAATCAGGCCACTGGTTCCATCTCAGATGAGAGGACTTGTAGTGCTAGTAGCTGATAACTATAGTTTGCAAGAAGTAGTTTGTTCAATGTTGGATTGCATGTTAGTAGCATACAATTGTCAACTGAAATATGCTGTGTGTGTGTGTGTGTGTGTGTGTGTGTGTGTGTGTGTGCGTGCACACCAGCGAGTGTATACCTGTCCTTTTTTCCCCCTAAGGTAAGTCTTTCCACTCCTGGGATTGGAATGACTCCTTACCCTCTCCCTTAAAACCCACATCCTTTCGTCTTTCCCTCTCCTTCCCTCTTTCCTGATGAAGCAACTGTTGGTTGCGAAAGCTTAAATTTTGTGTGTGTGTGTGTGTGTGTGTGTGTGTGTGTGTGTGTGTGTGTGTTTGTTTGTGTGTCTCTCAACCTGCCAGCACTTTCGTTTGGTAAGTCACGTCATCTTTGTTTTTAGGAATATGCAAAAAGTCATATGAAGGTTAAAATATCAGTTACTGTAGGATGAAAAAAATTAACAAAGTGTGTTAGTAAAAATTCAACATCGAACTGTAGTTTAATAGTGTTTAAACAAATTTGTATTGAATAAATGTGGATGAAAGCAGAGTGACAAAAGCAAAAAAATCAATCAACCTGTTAATTCTCATCATAGCAGAGCAATGAATTGTTTCAATGTGTATGAACTGATCTGTGAATAGTAGAAATAGGACCATAAATTTAAGTGGAATCTACACGCACTATTTAGCAGACACGTAACTGACTATTGTGGGTGTGTCCCACCTTATTCATTAAATAATTACAAGTGGGGCCAAATTCTTTTGGATGGATTAGTAGATACAGTGAAGCAATACCACATATGTGAAATGGAAGGCTACATGACAAAAGACAGTGAAAGTCACATACTAGCAAATAGATGTTACAGCATATTAGAGAAGAATGTCTACTTGTTAATTTAATTAAAGGGGTGAATAGCAAATTGGACTGTGCAGGAATTTACAAGTTAGCCTTCCAATAACCATAGCCTTTAACTCATTTACCAAATTTGGGATAAACAAAATGATAATTTTTGTTTATGGCACACAAATCTGTATCAGCAGTGTGCATGCTGATTTTACTGAGAAATGAGTGTGAATGTGAGTAAAAGACAAAATATTTTCGGTAAAAGTACAGAAATTTGTTCTAAAACACATACACATGCACAAAGTGGAACATAAATATAAGAAAAAGGTAAGAATCTAAACTCCAGTTTTTCTTAAAACATGTATTAAAAGAGAAGAGACAAAATAGTGAATTACGTATATTGTCTAGATGGCCATTTAGGAAATCAGAGCAGATGAGAGAGTTCCTCTGTCTGTTGCACTCTTTAGGATTGCATAGAGCTCTATGTCAAAGACAGCAAATTTGTCTATAAGCAGACCCTACATCAGAGGAAACTTCTGAGCACCAACAGTTTGTTCCTGCTTAAAACCATTAGTATAGATAAACTTGAACTTTTAGTGCTCATCTAAAAACATGTCAAATTCTTGTTTCAAAATATAATCTGGTGTACAAGATGTCTTGAATTCTGTTAGATTTAAAAACAGCATTGCCCTCCTACTAACAGGGGTAGATACTAGCTTCAAACCTTGTGTTGAAACATTCCTATCAGTCACACTAAGCTCTGTAAGATGTCCCTTTGCGCCAATCTTAATTGGTCTTCTCAATCTTTTGCAAATTACATACATTTATCGTTGTTATAATCAGACTAGAAGATTAAAGGCTGGAGGCTTGGGGACTGATTGACCATGTTGTGCCTTTGCAAACTTGTAGTGGATGTTTAAAGCCAATTCCCAAGCATCAGCAAAGAGGTTATGTATAAAGCTTTTTCTGAAGGCTCTTGTTGCCTGTCTAATGCCCTCATTGCGAATGGGGTTCAAGATCTTTAGATAGGATGGCTGTGCAGAACCATAACCACTTCGGCCATAGTCCTGCCACAACTGAGCATAAAAGGAACTGTTTACACCCCCATTCCCCTTCCCCCCTCCTAATATGTGCTGCTAATGCACTTAAAACTCTGAAATATTTAGAAGCTTTAGAACTTGAAATGCACCTGCTGTGGCTGACTTTTAAAATAGTATGCACTATGGAGAATTAGTGTACTGCCTGGTATGTGGGTATTTCTTGAATCAATAGTTTGTCTTTTCTGTTTTTTTGTCATTAACAAATAATTTTCAGTAGCCAATTGACTCTTTTGATTACTAATTTGAAGATTTTAGATTTTGATTAATTTTTTAGTTAGTTATCACAACTGGCAGATTAGTAGTATCTAATAAAAATACACAAGTATGTGAGACTACATTGTTTATGTCAGACAAATTCTAAAATTTTTCATAAAATATAACTTCAACAGGAAAACCAAAATTGGTGACAGTTTTACAATGATGTTAAATCACTTTACTGATGTGGATGAAAACTGTATACCAATATTACCAATATGAAATGAAATTAGTAATCAAAACAAATCCTAAATTTAAATTTTTTTATCTATAAAGCCATCTTATGAAGGAAAAACATGTGTATTAAAGTGAAAGAATCAAGCTAAGAAAATGTAGCATGATAAATTATGGAAAATGCCTTATATAATAATAACATTAATTGTGATGAATTTTATAACAGTGAAAAACTATGATCCAACTGTTGTGGATATATAACTGTGTGAGTGACAAATGTCATGAGTTCTTTCACATTTGATCTTTTGGTGTACTGATACTATTGTGACTTTGTAATAATTTTGTTTGGCTTACTTATTAAAATATTAATTTTTTGCACTTAAGTCAACCCCAGAGCCATTACTTCTCACATCCTGAGGTAATATAATTTGATGGAGTAGATAAATGATAGAAGTACTGTCCTTGAGATGCTTCAAGTGTAGCAACCAAGGGAGTTTAGCACCAAAGAGGAGGCCCAGGAATTTTACTGATATCTTGAAACTAAGAATTGTGTTTCTCAGTTGCAGTTTGGTTTGATTAACCACATGACTTATACAATTACAATAGGCACATCCACATTCATCTGGGGAAAAAACTGAAAACTGATAACTAGAAGATGAATAAAATACTGAAAAAAAAAAAAAAAAAATCACCAACAAAGAGAGAGTAGCAGACTAGGCTTCTGGCTGTGGACACTATACTGTTATCAGCTGTTGCAGAAAGAGTAGCAGTTGACACATTCCCCCAAGGAATACAAATCTCAGTATGTCAGTCTAAGAGTGCATTGCCAACTTAACCTGAAAAACCACCCTGAAAGGTAGGATCTCGCTATAATGGAATGAAAATGCCAGAAGTGACATTCCTACATTTTTTGGCTGATACTGTATCTCTAAGTAGTATCATAGGCAAAATCAAACAATGGAAAATCCAGGATGGAATGTAACAACATTATGAAAAGGTTACTACTAACCTCACAGCAGAGATCCTGAGTCACAGACAGGCAAAACAAAAAAGACGGTCAAGAGTGAGGTTCCAGCCAATACGGCATTCATCAGAAATGGACAACGTACACACAAACACTCACATAAGTGCACACCACACACACATGACCACACTCTCTGGCTGTTAGGGCCAAAGCACGAGCAGTAGATGCACATGATGGGAGAAGCAATCAAGTGTTACGAGTAAGGAGGAGGCTGGGGCGGGGAGGGAGAGGGAGAGGGATAGCACGGTAGGTGTGTGGTTAGTAAAGTTCTGCTTATGGGAGCATACAGGGATGAGGTGAAGAGAGGGTAGGGAAGCTATGTGCAGTTGGGACGATAGATGGAGAATGGGGTAGCAGAAAATTTGATAGAAAGAGGGCAATTAGTGCTGGAATGGGAACAGGGAATGGGCTGGATGGGTAAGACAATCACTAACAAATGTTGAGGCCAGGAGGATTATGGGAACATAGGATATATTGCAGGGAGAGTGCCCATCTACACAGTTAAGAATAGCTGGTGTTAGCAGTGAGAATCAAGACAGCACAGGCTGGGAAGCAATCATTGAAATAAAGAATGTTGTATTGGGCAGCATGTTCAGCAACAGGGTGGTCCAGCTGTTTCTTGGCCACAGCTTGTCAGTGGCCTTTCATGCAGACAGACTGCTTGTTGAAAATTCCAAGCAGATTGAAACAGTGTGCCAGACCGAGACTTGAATTCAGGACCTTTGACTTCCTTGGGCAAGTGTTCTACCATCTGAGCTACCCAAGCACAACTCATGCCCCATCCTCACAGCTTTACTTCTGCCAGTACCTCATCTCCTACCTTCCAAACTTTACAAAAGCTCTCCTGCGAACCTTGCAGAACTAGCATTCCTGAAAGAAAGGATATTGCAGAGACATGGCTTAGCCATAGCCTCAGGGATGTTTCCAGATTTTCACTCTTTCTTTCAGGAGTGCTAGTTCTGCAAGGTTTGCAGGAGAGCTTCTGTAAAGTTTGGAAGGTAGGAGACGAGGTACTGGCAGAAGTAAAGCTGTGAGGACAGGGCGTGGGTCATGCCTGTGTAGCTCACATGGTAGAGCACTTGCCCTTGAAAGGCAAAGTTCCCAAGTTTGAGTCTCGGTTCAGCCCACAGTTTTAATCTGCCAGGAAGTTTCATATCAGTGCACACTCCGCTGCAGAGTGAAAATCTCATTCTGGAGACTGCTTGTTCATCAGGCCCACATAGAGTGCAGCAAAGTGGTTGCAGCTTAGCTTGTAGATCACATGGCTGGTTTCACAGGTAGCCCTGCCTTTGAAGGGAAAGGTGATGCTTTGACCATATTGGAGTAGGGGTGGTGGGAGGATGTATGGAACAGGTCTTGTATCTAAGTCTGTTACAGGGATAGGAGCTATGAGGCAAGGGTTTGGGAGCAGGGGTTGTCTAAGGATGGGCTAGGATACTGTGTAGGATCAGTGGTCACCAGAATACGTGTGGGAGGGATGAGGAAGCAGCACTTCTTTGTCCCCCACTCCTACCCTGCTATACCTCCCCAACCCTGCCCAAACCACCTCCTTAACATCCGTCTCCCTCCTCTGCCCCCCCCCCCCCCCCCCACTACCCACACCCCCTACCCAACCACACACACCGTTGCTTCTTTCATCATACACTTCTGCTTGCAGTCTGGCCCCAACAGCCAGAGACTGGGTTCATGTATAAGTGAACTGTGTTTGCATGAGTGTACATGTATATATGGTCTATTTCTGATGAAGGCCTTGTTGGCTGAAAGCTCACTTTCTGAAAATCTTTTCATTGTGACTATCAGCAACCCAGCACCTCTGCTATATGTTGAGTAGCAAGTACCCTTTTAGTAATATTGTCACATAGTTTCACAGGTAATTTCAATGTAAAAAATATTCATAGCACTTGCTGCCTACACAGAAAATGCATTTTGTATCACCACATCCAGGAGTGTTAGGTTTTCATGTGTAGAAAGGTACTGATAGAAACTACAATGAAGGTGACTGAAATTTTTCTGGCTTCTTCAGTTTTTACTACAGTGCTCTTGATCATTAGTACCAGTGTCTTCTCTACATAACAGGTATGTACTACACTGTGATAACTACATGGGTTGGTGCATTATCCTTCCCAGGTTTTGGTGGGAGGGTGATGATTGCTTCCCTCCAAGAATAAAGATATTGTCTCTTAAACTATACTCTGTTAAAAGCACGAGGAGAGATTCTTTGATCACTATTCAAATTTTTCGACATGTCATAGTGCATTTCATCTCTCCCTGATTTGGTATTGCGAGCTACAGATAGTACATGATTTTATTTCCCCATACACACTAGGTGGTTGTACTCTTCAATGTCATTGGAGCTAAATTATAATCATGCACTCCCAGTTTACTCCCATCAGTATTTGAATGCAACATCTTGACTGGCAATAGATGCCATTTGTTCAAAGTATTTTGCCATTCTCTATTATACAGCTTCTGGTGTAGTGCTTAGGGCACTGCTGTGCTGTATGGTCACTGCTGTGCATGAATTACCTTTCCCATTGCTCCTCATGATTGGCTCATACATTTTTACTGATGCTATGAAACAGTTAACATATTGTGAAAATCTAGGCCATATCTGATTTTTGCTCTCTATGATAATGCATCAAGCTTTTTCCAGAGAAATGTGAAAGGCTACTAGATCACTAACAGATGGATTATAATGGAACATTTGCAGTGCTGCCAATTGGCTGCTATATGGCACTCCTTGCCCCATCATAATACTGGTTGTCTGCCAGGCGTAACAGGTAACATTTGGACTGACACATCAGTCACTCTGTTGATGATGATACTAACATGTTCTACAATATCCTTGATGGTGGAATACAGACAGGTTACTGTAAAGCATCCAGATGCTTCTGTTTAACATCCATTTAGGTGGCAAGTGTTTATGTACCTAGCACGTTTATTCAGGCAGCAAAATGCTCATTAGAATCCAAGACTTCCACTGCTTGCCAAAGGACATGCTTTCCTTGTATTGAGGAAGTAGACATTACTCGACAAGATGAACCTTTCCACTGCTTGCACCCTGGGACAAGTGGCTGTAGAGACACATAGCATAGCATGTGATATGCACTGGCATTTCCAAGGAGGAAGGGCAGGGCAATTTATAGATGACACCCTCAAGGGCTTCATTATCCATGTGTTCATGAGGTGGAAAACACCAGCAGCACATAGTAGTGTCCAAACATTAGCTGTTACTAACTGAAGGTGGGCAATGGGGAAAACAAGTACAGAATGGAATGTCTTATGGATAAATACTGTCACTTCATCCTTTGTCCTCTCACTTACTAATATCATCCTTCCTGTTGATGATGTAACCTTTAAATACTTGGTTCTCTGAAGGCTTGAACTGTGTTTCTTGTATGTATTGGCACAAGGGCATATACTATTTTTACTTATTCCACATATATTCCTAAACCATTCACATTCTTTGGTGACACATGTTCCAAGTAGGATGACCTTCCACTTCATCAGTGTGTGTATTCAGTCTCACTTCAGTGTAACCTTAATTAGTCAATGCTGACCACCTCTTATCACATGATTTCCTTACAGGTTTTTTTGTCTTTTGTTGTAGCACTGCAAGCTATTTAGAAAAGACTGAACTGCTCTGTGCTCCTCACTTATGGCTGCAGGTTGTCTAATCAGTTCGGTAGTGACCTTTGCTGAAACTAGTTTAGAAATAGCTGCAGACTTAGGAGTGTCGGTATATTTGCTTGTAAATTTACATGTGCACATGTTTGTGCCAATATCTGTTGCCTTTGTTTGTGTGGCAGCAAAGAAAAGAAAACAGGAGGCTGGATGACCTTATATTCTTTCCTGCATCTGTATAAAAATTTTTCTTGGTCACTTTAATTAAAAATTTCTTTTCTTTTAAAAATGCCACGCTATACCTGTTCCAAGTAGGGTGATTACTGAGAGTTTACACAGAAATGTGCCTCTGAATGTGATGCTCTTACTGTGTAGGCACATTTCCCTCATATTCCATGTGATGTCTTACCACTACATTCTTCTGTAGAGGGACAGTATCTTTGACATTTATAACACCAAACGAGATTGGGCACATAAGATCTTATCTTCAGTCAAATAAATCCAGACTTCATCGACTCAAGGGGGATAGGCAGATTGAAAGTTAGGATGAAAGCTGCATTCTCCAGCTCACCATTCATTCACCCTGTTGTGTTTACTACTACTTTTTTGCTTCCATTTCCTATTCTTTTTGGACTTCAGCAGTGTCAATGTCCATGACCATGTCTGTGATGTCTCCACAACTTATGAAGCCATTACTTAAGTTGAGAGTATTATGTTTCTCAATTGCTACAGCATGTTGACGAACTCAGAAGTGTGTTTACTTGTATGAGATGTAGAAGTTTCAACCAGAAGCATTTCGTAGCAATGGTGTTAGATTGTATTTATACTTCCAGAAATACTTTACGAATTTTAGTTGAGATAGAAGGGAGATACTTCCGCAAAAGACACCTCCTCTGTTTTTATCATAATAAAGATGTTCTGGCACTGTTGTGCTCTGTTATAATGATGACAGTCCAGGTCTCCTAAAGGATTTCCAGAGGGACTATTGTGTTCAGCCTTCTTAGTAGTTTGGGTGTTGGTGATCTCTAATGGTCCACCAATCCCACTGAGAGATATGATTTTGTGTTTGTAAGGTTCCAAGCATGTGTGGCAGATTCCCACTAACTATTCTTTTGCCTGAACAGCCATCCATCCCAACAGCATGCATGATACCCTGAGACAAGTTTTTCTATAGATGGTGTAACATCCTCACAATCGAGGCAGTTAAGCCAAATCTCCCACTCTCCAAAACACTCACAATGTCCCTCTGTCATCCCCAGTAGTGTTTGTTGATGCATATTCAGAATTCATGGTAATATGAGACTGGCTACACTTACCAGCACACAGCTCAGAAACTCTGGGCCTGCTATGCCTGTGTCCATCATTGGGTGAAGTTGACTTCCAGAATGGAAAGAGACTTGGTTCTGGAAAGGTTTAGGGTCCCATTTTCCAGAGATCTGATGAATTAATCCTGTTTATTTATTATGTATTTCTGCACCAGGAAACAATGTTTCTTGTAATAAATTTTTTATGTATTTGATGTGGTCAATAAATTTCATTTTCCTATGATGCTTTACAAGTCCATATTATCTACTTTAACCAAGTTAACAGTACTTGATACTGAGTTGTAACTGACCTATTGGGACAGCTAATTAATGAAATACATGATTCTCAATTCATATAGGAATATATGCTTCTAGTGAAGTATGTGATACACTGTAAACTTCATTATATTATTTTGTATTTATGATTATGTTTCTTTCTGGTACACATTTAATCATTATCCAACAACATTTGAGGTAATTTAATGACCTATATAAAATAAATTTTATCACCTCATTTCCTATACGAATTTATGAATCTGTACAAGTCAAAATTTTGCGTATATATGTATTTCTTCTGTCAGTTCAATAATTTCAAATCCAGGAAGACAGAAATTTATTAATGTAACACTATTTCTGCATAAAATAAAAAGGCTTTGCAAACAGAGTTTCTAGAAAACAATTTAAAATATCATTGTCAAACATTCAAAATGTAAATATTTAGACAATTAAAAAACCTTTTAATCTGATTTTAAAGATATTTCTTTCATGTAAATTAATAAATCAGTAACATTCATACATTGGAACATGTAGGAAACTAAAATATTTAATTTATATAATTTAAATTTACACATTTCAAAAACAATTATTGTTTGTGAAGAGTATGTTATAAACTTAAAATTTATGAATTATTTAACGCTTCATAGAAAATGAAGACTCATTAAAATTGTAATAATAAAAAAGCCTTATCCTTAATTGTTATTCATTAAGGCCAGTGTGGAGTCAGAAAGTCAGTTGCTAGATTAGTTATTGATTAGTAGTTAAGAAGTTGTCAATTTGTATCAGTTATTTGACAGATTTGTTTGCAACAAACATTAATCATTCTTCAAAAGGGCATGTGAAATTTTGTCACTGTTTTAAATGATAAGTCAGTACATAATTATGTGACATAAAAAAAATATTGTTTCATTCCATAGTTTAAATCTGAGCAACTTCTCATCAACCTTCAACATGTTGAATTTACCACATAAATATTTACTAAGAGTCAATACAAATACCTCCTGTAACATAACTCTCAAATGCAATTGTTTTACAGTGGTTGAAACTGTATAATTGGCTGTAGATAAGTTGGTATGTTAGAACATTTTTTTGAAAAATTTTGCAGTACTTTCCTTTTACATCAAACAACAATTCTCAGGGAGTCATTTAATCCCTCCATAATACAAATGTAGAAGATTAATTACAGTTGCAACACAAATTCCGTATATTGTTTTTAAATTCCATATTGCTAATGACCACTGAACATGGTTCACGAGTTTTACTGCATGGATGAAAGAGTAAGTCCTATTCATTATAGTGAAAAACTAGCTAAAAGTGAGATTCAGGCTGTGTGGCAGTTTTCACACCTGCATATCCCTCAACCATCTGAGAGCCAAATCAAATCAAACAAAACAGTTTTCAAGTAAAGGAACAGCATATATATAGGAAACTTTTAAAAGACTTACAACTGCAGTTGTGTATATAAAATTGCAGTGGTTTCAGGAGATTATCATGAAAAAGTTCTCATTTCATAGTGAAGATGTCTAGATGGCAGATTAAGTAATGTATTGAATACTCTGCTCTTCTGCTTTCTTGTACTTAAAGTTACCACACAGAATCACACAAAAATTTAATGCATCCATACCATGTCATCAGTGTAAAGTGCGATAGTATAAATAGCTATTGAGGTCTTCTAAATTATTCAAATATAAGCATATGGAGTCTACACAGATCAGAAATGCACATGAAATATAATTTTCATTATGGAACAGCACTGCAGTTTCTCTATAAAATAAATGAAGATTTTTGTTAATATAATATGATATATTACAGTATTTACCTGAAATGAAAACAGATCTTGAGATGATAATCTCATCACCAGCAGAATATGTGCCTCCCATATGACACTCCCAGATACCAGAGTCAGAATAATTAGTAGTTTCAACAGATATTTTGCATATTCCCACTGAAAGTAAATCATCATCCTGCTCAGCCACTATCTGGGATCCACTGGGATGGTGCATCCAACAATATGCAAGACTTATGTTAGCTTGGCAACTAACTTCTAGTTTTGAACCAAAAACAGCCAGAATTTCATTTTTGCTGTCTGACACAGTTTCTGAAATCCAGACTCAAATCAGCATTGATATTATTCAGAAGTAAAGGGACAGTATAAGTACATAGGAAACATTACTCTAATTTGACTGTATGCTTTGTTTTACACCTATTATGCAGTAATTTCTGTTTCTTTAGAAGTTTCTTTACACTGAGTGTGAACAGTGGAGGGTCCCTCACATTATGAACTGTTCTACTTGGTACATATCTATCCAGTCCATGGTCAATTAGTCTTTTAAACTTGAGCCAGTGTTCCTCTACATCCTCCTGCCCTGTGCTGAAAGTTTCAAGTTCCTTACTGAGATCTTTCACTACTAATTTTTTATCTAGTTTACTGGACATATATATCTTTCTGCTTGTTTTAGTTGTCCTTTGTAGTTTGGTAATCATTGTTGCCACAACCTCGTCATGGTCGCTGGTACCAGATCCGATGTGTACATCCTCAAAGAGGTCGCATCTATTTGTTGCCATTAGATTCAATATATTTCCATTATGAATGGGGTTCCTAACTATCTGTTCTAGGTAATTTTCAGAGAAGAGATTTAGTAAAGTTTCACAGTAGGTCTCATCATGCATACCACTAACAAAACTTAATTTTCCCAATTAACTGCTGGATGATTAAAATCTCCACTGAAGATACAGTATGATTGGTGAACTTACATACACGTGAACTCAGGTTTCTGGTTACATCAGGAGATGAATCTGGCAGGTGATAGAAGGATCCAGGTATCATTTTATGCTCAACCCTGATACTCAGTCTTGCCCAAACAATCTCATATGCAGCTTCAATTTCTATCTTGATGGCTTTGAGTTTCTTGTCAATTGCAACAAATATACCACCTCCATTTCCCATTTGCATATCTGATGCAGATAGTGGAGGTTAGCTAAGAGTGATTAATAAAGCTATGTATGAACTTATTTTTTAATTAAAATAACTGGCTTTCTTTACAATGGCTGATTTTTCACATGCAACAAAAAAAAATCTACAAAGAATACTACTACTGCAAACAAGACAAAGATAAACATCTGCACTCACATAGATAAACTCTCTGCACTAACATTCAGAATGTGAGCATAACAGGACAAGAACTGCAAACACAGGCAAATGAAATTATGAAAAATCTTTCCAATACTCCCACTGCTTAAGTGATTGCATTTACCAATTAACAACATTGAGCACAAATATACAAATTTTTCTTTGGTTAATGCTTTGGTTAACAAATAAGCAAGTTATTCTGTGGTGCACATATAAACAACTTCTATCACTTTTTCATGTAAGAAATGATAGTGTACATCTATATGTCTGGTGCATTTGTGATTTTCAGGATATTTTGGTAACTTGATTGTGCCCTGGTTGTCAATTTGTAATGTAGTTGGTTCATTACACTTGATTCCCAGACCACATAGTAATTTTCTCAGCCAAATTGCATCCTTAGTAACAGTAGCAGCAGCTACATATTTGGATTCAGTTGTACTTAGAGTAACAACCTTTTTCTCTGAGAAGTCCGGGTTACAGGACCACCAGCCAAAAGTAAAACAAATCCTGTTATTAATTTTTATGATGTAATATCACCTGCGTAGTCAGCACCAGAAAAAGCAACCAGTTGCATTTTGCTCCCACAGTTTGTGTACTCTATACCATAAACTGGTGTATCAAAAAGTACCTGTAAATTCTTTTTACTGCTTGCCAGTGTGCATTAGTATGGCTGTTCAAAAATCTGCTCACACTGTTCACTGCAGATGAAATATCCGGTCAAAAAATAACTGTAAAAAACATAAGAGATCCAAAGACTTCACAATATGGTACTTTTTCACTCCTGAACTTTTCATTATTAAGTAACAGACTCACATGAGGATCAGCAGGAGCACTTCAACATCTTGAATCAGACATTACAAATTTCCCATTTATTCTTCTCATATACTGTTGTTGACATATTAACATTTTCTTTTCCACAAGATCTCACTCAATTTCCACTTCAACAAAGCAATGACCTTCACCAACAGTGTTTTTAAAGACTTCTTTTAGTGTTGTAACAATTTTATGAATTTCTTCCATTGCCTTTGATGCAATGAGACCATCATCTACAAATAATGCTAACAAGATAACATCACCACTGATTACAGCACTGAATAAACATGGATCAGTTTCAGTTGCTTGAAAGCTATAATCTGAAAGGAAGTCTGTAAATTTCTTGTTCGAATGCTGTGGAGCTTGGTTAAGTCAGTATAGTGATTTCTCAAGTTTGCAAACTACAGATTTCTCTGTTTTAACTACCATTCCCTTGGGTATATTCATGTAAACTACTTCTTCAAGGCTTCCCATACAGAAATTATGGATGAACATCAAACTGTAGCATCTCTATATCATTATATGTGACAATCACCAAGAAAACTCTGAGTGACTCATATTGTATCACTGGTGAAAAAGCCTCATTGTTGTTAACACCATAGACCTGTCTGAAACCTCTTGAGCACAGCTGTGCTTTGTACTGAGTAATCTTACCATCTGTGTCAAATAAAACCTTGAACACCTGTTTTGGGTCAATAACTCTCTGGCTATTAGTTCTAGGAACTATCTTTCAGGTTTTGTTGTCTTCATGAGCTTTCAGTTCTTCTTCAATCATTTTCTTCCAGTGTTTTGAGTTGGGATCAGAAATTGCTTCTTTGAAGCTATAAGGATTATTATTCTGAGCAAAATCAGCTTCATATCTTGCAGGCTTGAGGATTACAGAATGATCTCGTAGCTGCATTGACAGCACTTCGGTAGGTTGCTCTTCAGTTCCCAGTTTAGCCTTATTTACATCATTTTGTGAAATTTCCATTTCTTCCTGTGCTTGGGCAGGTTCACCAGTAACTTGCTTGTGCCAGTCCATGATATCTTGTTCACGTCAGTCTTGAAGTTTAAGTATGTGTCAACTACTTCTTGTGCAGATGCTGAGTTGTTGCTAACCTCATTGAATGCGACATCCCTTGATACAAACACTTTGAGACTCACAAGTCATAAAGTTGATAATTTATTGATTCTCCTTGATAAACAACAAATACAATTTTTCTGGATTTGGCATCAAACTTGTTGTGAAATTGTTTTGGTACATGAGCAAAGGCAACTGACCCAAACACACGATGTCCAACATATGGTTTTCGTGCATTCCACAACTCATATGGAGTTTGCTCCAAATTGTCTCTTCTTGTAACTCTATTTAATATGTATACAGTAGTGTTAACAGCCTCTTCCCATAACAAATTCAGAACGTTTTTCACTTCCAAAATCGTGTGTGCACTTTCAACAATTGTGTATCTGTCCCTCTCTGAACGACTGTTCTGTTCTGGCATAAATGGAGCAGTTGTTTCTGACTGACTTCCATGGTTGCTCAGAAACTGCTTCATACCATAATTCATTTATTCAGTGCCATTGTCCACATGTAATGTTTTGACATTCTGACCAAACTTGTTCAATACAAGATTACTGAATTCACAAAACCAATCAATGAAATCTGATTTGTGTCTTAGAAAATACACAACTCTGTATCCAGTTTCATCATCTTTGAATGTGACAAAAAGCTTTGCACCACCAATTGATTCAACTGACATTGGCCCCCACACCTCTGAATGCATAAATTCTGCTGGTATCATTGAACAATTTGTGTTCTTGTTGCTGAACTTCAGCGGATGTGCCTAGCCTAACTGGCATGATTCACAGAAAAAAATCTTCCTGTTTTTTTACATTTAGTCCTTCAACCCCCTCTTTTGCTGACATCTGATGAATTGCTCATGTAGTGACATGTTCATGCCACTGTTTCAGATCAGTCACTGCAACATTAGCTTCACTTCCTACTGTGGATTCTGTCACAAAACACATGTAATAAATATTGTTCTCTTCCTTCACGTCTTCAGCTACAGTCTCTCTGTCATGTATTAGTACAACTTGATCTTTTTTGAAAGCTGCAGTTATTTTCTTTGACATGCATACACTGACACTAAACAAGTTGTTTCTGATAGCTGGTATGTAAAAAACATTTTTGAGGCATGCCTCACTCCATTTCCCTCTAACTTCTTTGCTGACAATAATAGTACCAACACTGGCAACTTGGAATTCCTTATCGTTACCCAGTAACACATGCTCCCCAGTCACTGGACAGAACTTTGAAAACCAAGGAAGTGGGATACAGAAGTACTAAGGAATGAAGAGATGTGCTTGAAGTTCTCTGAGGTTAAAGATGAATGATGAACAGCTCAATATGCAGTTCAGTTGAAGAGGAGGGGACATCTCTAAAAGTAGCAATCCAGAATTTGGAAAGAAAACTATAGATAAAGGAAAGTAATCACAAAGGAACCATGGATACGAAAAGAAACACTTCTTCAGTTGATGGATGAAAGAAGGAAGTACAAAAATTATCTGGGAAATTCAGGAATTCAGAAATACAAGTCATTTAGGAACAAAATAAATACGGCGTTGTAAGGTAACGGGATAATATGGAGCTCTTCACAGTAGTTCATATTTTAAATTTAAAGCACAGCAGCAGAAATAATATGTTGGGCTGGTGTACTTCAATCAAAACGTTTCATAGCAGAATCAAGTTATAAAGATATTTAGAACAACTGTAAAGTAAGTCATTATTTTAATGAGAAGACACCATTTAGTTTCAATCTTTGTAGTGCCAGCCAAGTATTTGTATGTCTCATATTTCGTGCAAAGATATCATTAAATGAGGGGTGAAACTGTACCAAAACATGGAGTTATTCCTAATTATGTAATCTGATAGCACGTCATAATTATTTCTGATATTAATTTTCTGTGCTTAAGAATAAAATTATGTATTAAATGCAGAGTGAAAATAGTGTAATGCAAAATGGACATGAAAATACTTGTTTTGTGTTTTGATGAGCGTCGTAGTTCCTTTGCATAGTTTTTTTTTTCTTTTTTTTTAATTACAAGAATTTAAATGAATTGTGGCCAAGTTTACAAATCATTTTGATTAATGTAGTGTCACGTGGCCCGGTTCAGGTCAGGGGGTATGAGCAGGAAAAGGAGGTCTTTGGTCATTGTTCATTGTGGTGGTAAGTTTGGAGCAGCAAAGTGCTGTGAGTGTAAGCATGGACACCAGTGTATGTGAATAAACTGTGAAGGAACAATGTGAAAGTGTGTAGGTGTGAGACAATAAACCATGTGTATGAATTGCACCTATTATTATTATTATTTCTTTCTTTTCTCAGACGTTATGTCTGGTCAGAAATGGAAATTGATGCGGACCTTGATCAAGCGTGACTTCCTTTTAACTGAACGGTATATGTTATATTGCATTTAGGAACTTTTGGGTGGTTGAACATGTATCAATATTACGGATTTCTATAGTTGTATATATAAGTTTGGATGTAGCTGTATTGCATTGATGTACTGGTGGATATTGTGTGGTATGACTCCTGTAGTTGATAGTATAATTGGTATAATGTCGACTTTATCCTGATGCCACATGTCCTTGACTTCCTCAGCCAGTTGGATGTATTTTTCAATTTTTTCTCCTGTTTTCTTCTGTATATTTGTTGTATTGGGTATGGATATTTCGATTAGTTGTGTTAATTTCTTCTTTTTATTGGTGAGTATGATGTGAGGTTTGTTATGTGGTGGTGTTTTATCTGTTGTAATGGTTCTGTTCCAGTATAATTTGTATTCATCATTCTCCAGTACATTTTGTGGTGCATACTTCTATGTGGGAACGTGTTGTTTTATAAGTTTATGTTGTAAGGCAAGCTGCTGATGTATTATTATTGCTACATTGTCATGTCTTCTGTGGTATTCTGTATTTGCTAGTATTGTACATCCGCTTGTGATGTGATCTACTGTTTCTATTTGTTGTTTGCAAAGTCTGCATTTATATGTTGTGGTATTGGGATCTTTAATAATATGCTTGCTGTAATATCTGGTGTTTATTGTTTGATCCTGTATTGCAATCATGAATCCTTCTGTCTCACTGTATATATTGCCTTTTCTTAGCCATGTGTTGGATTAGTCTAGATCGATGTGTGGCTGTGTTCGATGATACGGGTGTTTGCCATGTAGTCTTTTCTTTTTCCAATTTACTTTCTTCGTATCTGTTGATGTTATGTGATCTAAAGGGTTGTAGAAGTGGTTATGAAATTGCAGTGGTGTAGCCGATGTATTTATATGAGTGATTGCTTTGTGTATTTTGCTAGTTTCTGCTCATTCTAGAAAGAATTTTCTTAAATTGTCTACCTGTCCATAATGTAGGTTTTTTATGTCGATGAATCCCCTTCCTCCTTCCTTTCTGCTTAATATGAATCTTTCTGTTGCTGAACGTATGTGATGTATTCTATATTTGTGGCATTGTGATCGTGGAAGTGTATTGAATGCTTCCAGGTCTGTGTTACTCCATTTCACTACTCCAAATGAGTAGGTAAATATTGGTATAGCATAAGTATTTATAGCTTTTGTCTTGTTTCTTGCTGTCAATTCTGTTTTCAGTATTTTTGTTAGTCTTTGTCTATATTTTTCTTTTAGTTCTTCTTTAATGTTTGTATTATCTATTCCTATTTTTTGTCTGTATCCTAGATATTTATAGGCATCTATTTTGTCCATCGCTTCTATGCAGTCACTGTGGTTATCCAATATGTAATCTTCTTGTTTAGAGTGTTTTCCCTTGACTATGCTATTTTTCTTACATTTGTCTGTTCCAAAAGCCATATTTATATCACTGCTGAATACTTCTGTTATCTTTAGTAATTGGCCAGCAGTTTTAGATCATCCATGTATAGCAAATGTGTGATTTTGTGTAGGTATGTTCCAGTAATATTATATCCATAATTTGTATTATTTAACATGTTGGATAGTGGGTTCAGAGCAAGACAGAACCAGAAAGGACTTAATGAGTCTCCTTGGTATATTCCATGCTTAATCTGTATTGGCTGTGATGTGATATTATCTGAATTTGTTTGGATATTAAGTGTGGTTTTCCAGTTTTTCATTACTATGTTTAGGAACTGTATCAATTTAGGGTCTACTTTGTATATTTCCAATATCTGTAGTAACCATGAGTGGGGCACACTATCAAAAGCTTTTTGGTAATCAATGTATGCGTAGTGTAGTGACCTTTGTTTAGTTTTAGCTTGATATGTCACCTCTGTATCTATTATCAGTTGCTCTTTACATCCTCGTGCTCTTTTGCAGCTGCCTTTTCGTTCTTCATTTATAATTTTGTTCTGTGTTGTATGTGTCATTAATTTCTGTGTAATGACTGAAGTTAATATTTTGTAGATTGTTGGTAGGCATGTTATGGGGCGATATTTAGCTGGGTTTGCTGTGTCTGCTTGATCTTTAGGTTTCAGATAGGTTATTCCATGTGTAAGTGTATCAGGGAATGTGTATGGGTCTGCAATGTAACTGTTAAATAATTTAGTTAGATGTGAATGTGTTGAGGTGAACTTCTTTAGCCAGAAATTTGCTATTTTATCATTTCCAGGGGCTTTCCAATTGTGAGTAGAATTAATTGCTCAGGTGACTTCATGTTGCAATATTATCACTCCATGTATTTGTGGTATCATCTTGTATGAGTCTGTTTCTGCATGTATCCACCGTGCATGCCTGTTATGTTGTACCGGGTTTGACCATATGTTGCTCCAGAAGTGTTCCATGTCTGTTATGTTTGGTGGATTGTCTATTTTAATGTGTGTGTTATCTATTGTTTGGTATAATTTCTTTTGGTTTGTGTTGAATGTTTGGTTTCGTTTCCTTCTATTTTCACTTTTTTGTATCTTCTAAGTCATTTGGCCAATGCTTGTAATTTCTGCTTCTTTTCATCTAATTGCTCTATTGCTTCTTGTTGTGAGATTTTACCTAACCTTTTTCCTTTTTTGTCTGATATTTCATTTCTTATAAATTGTGTTAGCTGTCTGATGTCTTTTCGCAGTTTTTCTATTCTGATCTGTAGCCTGTGTTGCCATGCTGGTTTTGTGGGTTTCTTCTGTGTGTTGGTAGGTTCTGATCTCTGCCTAGTGTGTATATTTAGTGTAGTGAGTGCTCCTATATAAACCAGTAGTTGTAACTCTTCCATAGCTGTATTTTCATTTATTTTGTTGTGTATGATGGTGTTGATAGTTGTTATTGTTGTTTCGACTTGTGGGTTATTTGGTGGTCTATGCAAGAATGGTCTAATGTCTGTATTTGTGTCTTTGTATTCTATATATGTCAACTGAAATTTTTCTTCTATATCTAACATGTGTGTCACTTCATGTTCTATTTGTGCTTGTTCTGGTGGCTGTCTTAAGATTTCATTTTCCTCTGATTGTTTAATTGACGCGTTTTGTTCTTTGTTTTCTCTGGGATGTTTGAGTCCATTACTGTATTTTCTTCTTCTTCTTCTAATTGCACATTATTTTGTTCCAGTATTTGTTGTACTTGTTGTTTGATGTTTTCTATTCTGACTGGGGTATCCTGTTATTTTTTATTATTACACGGATCTGATCAGCTAGTCATTGTTCTGTTAAAAATTTTAATTCCGGGTATCTGGTAATAAATGTTGTGTATACTTGTGATCTGTATCCAGTTGTGTTGGTTCCTAGGTTTGTTGCTTTGTAATAACAGAACATGAGGTGACGATTAACTTCATCTGACCATCTCATCCTCTGTCTTTGTTTTCCTTCTAGGGTGGTTGCAGGAAGCATATCCTGCAAAACATCTCTATTTGGATTTAAATCATTTTCCAGTTGGCTAGCAATGTCGTTACCATTTTGGGCGGGCATAGGGTTCAAGCGTCGTCCCCGACCATGACGGCGCTTGTCCGAGGCTTCTTTAGTTCTGTCCTGAACCAAGTAATCACACTAAAAGGGGGGTTGGCCCTATTAGTGGTTTGTTCTTTTCGTTGCCTTTTACGACTGGCAGAACATACTGGAGGCCTATTCTTTTCCCGGGCCTCCACAGGAGGTGGTATTATTATTATTATTATTATTATTATTATTATTATTATTATTATTATTATTTGTCCAGATTGGATTTGTGAACTTTAATGTACATGTCTACAAAGTTAGAAGTGTTTTTTTTAAATAAACAAGTTTCAATCTGAATTTGTGTAGTGTACCCATTTTTGCCCAAGGTTGTGGTATGGACAATTGTGTATTCATTTCACTGCTGTTGAGAGACTAGCCAATATATGACTCAGTATTAGGGGTGCAAATGCAATCATTCACTACCAACCCCCTTTGCAGATGAGCCACATGAAAAATAGGTAGTGAGCGAGCCGGAGTACAGTTGCAAAGTGCAGGGAAGCTAAGGCAAAATGGCTGCATCAAAAATGTGAATAAATCAAAAACGAAATTATTATCTGAAAGACAGGCTCAGCATATAGAAAATTCAAAACCACCTTCAGTGAAATTAAGAGCAAGGTTGGTAGCATTAAGGGTGAACATGGAATTTCACTTTTAAATGGAGAGGAGAGAGCTGATAGGTGGAAAGCATACACTGAAGACCTGTACGAGGGAGGAGGACTTGGCTAGTGACATGACAGAGGTAAAAAGAAGAGTTGACAATGAAGAGATAGTGGATACAATACTCCAGTATAAGAATCAGAATTTAAAAGTGCTATGGATGACTTAAGATCAAATATAGCAGAAGGGATGGATAACACTCCATTTGCATTTCTAAAATCATTGGAGGAGTGGCAACAAATAACTGTTCACATTGGTGTGTAGAATGTATGACAGTGGTGATATATCATCAGACTTTCAGAAAAACACCATTCACACAATTCGAAAGATAGTAAGAACAAACAAGTGCATGAATTATTGCAAAATCAGATTAACAGCCCATACATCCAAGTTGCTGACAAGAATAATATAGAGAAAAATGGAACAGAAAACTGAAGACGTGTTAGATGGTGATTGCTTTGGCTTTAGGAAAGGTGAAGGCACCAGAGAGGCAGTGCTGACACTGCGACTGATAATGGAAGCAAGACTAATGAAACATCAAGACACATTCACATTCATAGAATTTGTTGACCTAAAAAAAGCATTTGAAAATGTAAAATGGTGCTAGATGTCCCAAATTCTGAGAAAAATAGGGGTAATCCAGAGGGAAAGACAGGTAATATATAATATGTGCAAGAACCAAGAGGGAAAAACAAGTCTACAAAACCAAGAATGAAGTGCTCAGATCAAAAAGTGTGTAAGGCAGCAGTGTAGCCTTTCATAGCTATTGTTTAATCTATGCACCGAAGAAGCAATTACATAATTAAAAGAAAGATTCGAGAGTGGGGTTAAAATTTGAGGTGAAATAATATCAGTGAGAAGATTAGCTGATGACATTGCTATCCTCAGTGAAAGTGAAGGAGAATTACAGGGTGTGTTGAGTGTATGAACAGTCTAATGAGTACAGAATATTGCTTGAGCATAGATCAAAGGAAGACAAAAGCAATGAGAAGCAGCAGAAATGAGAAAGGAGAAGGATGGGGTGGGGAGGGGGAAGGATAGTATGGTGGGGATGGTGAACAGTGAAGTGCTGCAGGTTGGGCAGTAGGCAGGAGAGTGGTGGGGAGGAGGGTGGGGAAGTAGCGGAAAAGGAGAGAAATAAATTTAAAAACTAATAAAAAACCTCTTGCCCTGCAGGAACTTGAGCAACATGCACAACACCACCTCAAAAAGCTCTCCATCCTGCTCACTTCCTTCTCCTGCCTTGGAGTGCCACTGTCCACCACCTCTACAACAACCTCCAAACCCCTCTCCCCTCCCCCCCCCCCCCCCCTCATAGCTGACAAACCCTGTATCGCAGACCTACTATACTTACCCCATCCTCCAAAACTCACTCCCAGCACCACACATAATCCAGAACCTAAACAGACCTGCACCACAGTCATGAACCTTTCCTCCAGAAGCTATAGCCCCACAGAAATATCAGTCCTTTCCAAAGGCCTCACCTTTTGCCCCACTCCCAAATTCAATCATGCAGGACTTGTTAAAGAACTTCTCTCCTTCTCCCAGTTCCTACAGTGGAAACACTTTTCCACCACCAACCCTACCAATCAGCCTCAACCAAAGACCAATAGTCAACCTTGCTTAATTCAGTTCACTCTTCCATCCAACCATGATCCTCCCCCACTGCCCCCATACCACCCACTGTTAACTCTCCACCTCAAACCTTGCCTCACCTTCATTCACCAAGTCCCTCAACATGCAGACTAACCTTACATCCACAGAAAGAATCACAGTCCACCATCTAAAAACTGATCCCGACATTATAATTCTACCTTCAGACAAGTTGTTCTGAACTGCAAGAATTGCCTGGTGGGAGGACTTCACCAGCTGTCAAATACTTCCACCTACAAACCTTGGCACAGTGACCCCTTTCCAGTTACCAGCAGGATCTCCAGTCACTACTCAAATCCTTAGGCCCATCCCAGAACCACTCCCCAGAGTCCATCTATCTACTCACTCTTACCACTCCCTGCACTCCTACCTTTCACATGCTTCCTAAAGTCCATAAACCTAACCACCCAGGATGCCCCCACTGAGAGAATCTCTGATTTCATAGACCAACACCTTCAATCTATTACCCAGAACCTACTCTTCTTTATAAAAGATACCAACCATTTCCTCCACTGACTCTCCACAGTTCCTGTTCTTTTCCCACATGGTGCCCTGCTCATCACTGTTGGTGCCACCTCCCTGTACATTAACATTCTTAATGTCCATGTCTATTGAACACTGCCTTTCCCAGTGTCTGATGGATTCCAAACCAACAACATCCTTCCTAGTTGCCATGACCAACTATATCCTCACCCACAATTACTTCTCCTTTGAAGGCACTACCTACAAACAAATCTGGGGTACAACTATGGGCACCAGCATGGCACTATCCTATGCCAACCTATTCATGGGCCAACTAGAGGAATCCTTCCTAAACACACAAAATCCTAAACCCCTCACCTGGTTCAGATTCTTTGATGACATCTTTGCTATCTGGATTGAAGGTGAGGACACCCTATCCGCATTCCTCCAGAACATCAACAACTTCTCCCCCATTGGTTTCACCTGTTCCTACCCAACCCAAGAAGCCACCTTCCTAGATGTTGACCTCCACCTTGAAGATGGCTATATCAGTACCTCCATCCATATCAAGCCTAATAACCACCAGCAATACCTCCACTTCGACAGCTGCCACCCATTCTGTACCAAGAGGTCCCTTTCGTATAGCCTAGCCACCTGTGGTTGCATCTGCAGTGACAAACAGTCCCTCTTGAAATATACCAAGGGTCTCACTGAAGCCTTCACAAACTGTAATTATCACTCCAACCTTGTACAAGAACAAATCTCCTGTGCCTTATCTTTCCAGTCTCCCACTACCTTCCAAAGCTTCACCACTCGGCCACAGAGGATCATTCCCCTCATAACTTAGTACCACCCTGGACTGGAGCAACTGAATTACATTGCCCGCTAGGGTATTTATTACCTCTCGCTGTGCCCTGAATTGAGAAATGTCGTGCCCACTATCCTTCCCACCCCTCCCAAAGTGGTATTCTGCCGTCCACCAAACCTACTTAATATACTCGTCCATCCTTACACAACCCCTGCACCATTCTCTTACCTCATGGCTCATACCCCTATAATAGCCCTAGATGCAAGACCTGTCCCATACATCCTCCCATCACCACCTACTCCAATCTGGTCACTAACATCACCTGTCCCATCAAATGCAAGGCTTCCTGTGAAACCAGTCATGTGGTCTACAAGCTAAGCTGCAACAACTGTGCTGCATTCTGTGTAGGCGTGACAACCAACAAGCTGTCTGTCCACACGAATGGCCACCGACAAACTGTGGACCACCCTGCTGCTGAATACGTTGCTGAACATTATATACTTCATTTCAATGACTGCTTCACAGTGCTGTCCTCATCCATCCAGCCCCTTCCCTGCTCCCATACCAGCACTACACAGCTGTCATTCCACCATCACACCCAGATTTTTTAAAATTTATTTTATTTCATTATTTTTTTATTTATTTCTCTCCTTTTCTGCTACTTCCTCCCCCCCACCCATACCACCTCTCCTCTGCCCGCTGCCCAACCTGCAGCACTTCACTGTCTGCCATCCCACTATACTATCCCTCCCCCTTCCTGCCCCAGCCTCCTCCTTTCACCCACCCAGTCACCATTCCTATCAAGCACTGGTGCTGCTGCTAACAATGTGGTTTAAGTTGCTGAGACTGCAGTCATGTGAAAGAAGTGCATTTGCGTGAGCATGTGTGTGTGCGCATATGTGTGTCTATTGTTGACAAAGGCCATTGGCTGAAAGCTCTAAGTGTGAAAATCTTTTTGTTGTGCCCTTCTGCAACTCAGCATCTCTGCTATATGGTGAGTAACAAATTTTCTTCTCATAATATTGTCACACTCCATGCTGGCTTTTCCATTGTAAGAACTAACTTAGATATTTGACTAGCCTAGTGTGAACTTATATTTTCTAGAAAAAATACAATTAACATTTCATTATGATTGTTTCATTATTTATTTATTTACATATTTCAGCAATTTTGGTTACATATTTGTGTATATATTTCTTAATTACATAAAATCCAGGCACTACTGATGGCAACTGGAATTTTCATTGAAAATTATTCAAATAAGAAATGTAGATGCTTTTTCATAGTTAACATCTTTGGAACAAAATGACATATCATTGCAATTTTGCATAGTAGCATATTCCACTGTTTTCTCAACAGATCTTTGTATGGTTTTTCCAGCAGATGACAGTGCAGCAATGAATGAAGTAAGATTGTCATTTGGGCATTGCAAGGCTGTGTTACTGGAAGTTCAAAAACATCATAGAGGTACAACAGCAATGACGTAATGTGTACGGAACTCAGCCACCAACATGTGCAACAATTTATCATATTCTGGATAAATTTGAAGCCAATGGTACTGTTCAGGGTGTGTGTAAGAAAAGGCCTGGCTGACCAAAAACATCAACAAGTCCACTTTCTGGCACTGCTGTTTTTTTGCAACATTTTACAAGATCAAGTCAAAATCTTTGAAGCAGGGTGCACAGGTAAGCGAGGTAAGCCGATCAAGCATTCTGAAGGCTGCAAAGTGCAAAGTTTACATTCCAAGATTGCTGCATGCAATGAATGAGGATGACCCAAATTAAATGATAGAGTACTGCAAGTGGTTTGAAGGCATGCTTCCTGAGGATGAAAAGTTTGCAGGTTGGTTACCTGGTCTGATGAAGTGCAGTTCATACTAAACAATACTGTAAACTACCACTACTGTCTGTACTGGGCTCTTGAATATTCTTACATTTGTGTTGATAAACATGTTAATCAACTGGGTGTTGATATGTCGCTGCATGATTTGATTTGCCCCATTCTTCTTTGAAGGTATCATAAATGGTGAGGTGTATCTTCATATGCTGCAAACATCGATTTTACCTGCCATCTGAGATGTGTTTGGAAATGAAAGGCGGTGCTCTGCCTCGCTACCACAGATATGTCAGAACCAAAATCTACCTGGATGATGGATGGTTGAAGAGGAACATATGAGTCCCACCATGGTCTCCAGACCTTACACCTGTTGAATTCTACCCACATAGGACACTGGAAGATGAAGTTTATCAACAGAAGCTAGCTACTCTGAATGACCTATGAGAAACCATCGAGGCATCCTGTGCAGCTCTCATGCTGGCAACACTGACAGCCAGAGTTTGGTCAACAGTTCAGTGTCATCAATGTTGTTTGGGTGCTAATGGGGGTTACTTTGAACACACAAAATACCGTTCTGCCTCTGCAAGATTTGAAATAATATGTCATTTTGTTCCCCTAATATTGACTACCAAAGAGTGCCTACATTTTCATATTAAATAATTATTCTTAGTACATTCTTGATATTGATATCAAGTCAGTGGAGCCCTCAATAACACAGATCTATTGCAATTTGTGGTTACGTGTGCGTCTGCATGTGTGTATTAGTTCTGAAGAAGGATCTGTCCAAAAATAATCAAACTTTTCAAACAAATTGATATGCCTGTCAATGATTAGCACCTCAAATATTTGGTGAGTTGTTACCTTTTCTCCTTAAACATCAGTTATAAATTTCAGAACTGCAATATTGGAGTAAGAACTCAAGCACAAGTGATAAACTGTATTATTGAGAAGGCAGAGCATGGAAAGATGAAACCATGAATAAAAACAAATGAAATGTTTTCTCCTGAAAAATAGTAAATTTTAAGGTGCATATTCAAAATTATTGTCACTCACAGCAGAACAATAATGAACATTGTATGTAAGAATGTAGTCCAATGTCATTAACAAAATGATATAATTGTATACATTCCAAAATTTGTGATGCACTTCTTAATTAAAGTGTGTTGGTTTCATGTATACACTTACCACTGGCAGAATTTCCCAGTCCAATAATAACAGAGGCATAGTGTGAGGAGCCCTCTTCTTGCCAACCTACTGAACACTGCCAAGGGCCAATGTCAAAATCACTGATGCTTTCTATATGGAGACCACAATCACCGTGATTGAGTCCAGCTCCAGCATAGCTATAGTTTCCTGTGATCATACCAGGAGACAGTACAAATGCTGAATCATTGTAAGGAGGTTTGAAGCGACAGAATGTGAGGCTCCTGGGAATGGTGCAGTGCATACTAACACTACCAGACACTGTGGCATCACCTTGTACCATTGCTGAGAGATGTGGATCTGTAATTCAATGAGATTATGACTATTAATAAATGACAAATAAAATTTTATTTATATTATTATCTATCAGACTTAACACAAACAGAAATAGTATTTATTTTCTACCCATTTGTGTAACATAAAATGCAAAAGTATTGTAGCATGCACTGTTACATTTTGGGAAGGATCTTTAAAAAGTGACATGTTTAGCCTGAGAGATTTTTGTGCATTGATAGTGGGAAAGGTCTTATGATGTGTGCAAGTAATTAACTACAACAGGTTACTGCACTCAAGTCACACTAGAGTTAAACAAGTGTACATTTTGTAAGAATATGATTTATTTCTTTTGGAGTCTTGATGCAATCTTAATGGCATTTTCAGGACTTCCTGAAAAAATATTCTCATTCATTCAGATGTTTTATATTCTGGAATATATGTTATAACATATTCACACTTAATAAACTTTTCAATATTATGAGAAGGAAAGTTGCTACTCACCATATAGCAGAGATGCTGAGTCACAGATAGACACAACAAAAAGATTCTCACAATTATAGCTTCCAGACTTTACGGCTTTCTGCAATAATAGACACACATATGCAGATGCACACACACATATGCAGATGCAACTCACACACTCGACTGCAGTCTCAGCAACTGAGTGAGTGGGAAAAGGAGGGGACTGGGGTGGGAGGGTGTGGGATAGTATGGTGGGGTGGCAGACAGTGAAGTGCTGCGTGTTAGATGGTGGGCAGGGGAGAAGTGGGGAGCAGTGTAAAAGGAGAGAAATAAAATGACTGGCTGTGGTGGTGGAATGGCAGCTGTCTAGTGCTGGAATGGGAACAAGGAAGGGGCTGTATGGGTGAGGAGAGTGACTAACAAAGTTGGGGCCAGGAGGGTTACGGGAATGTAGGATGTATTGCAGAAAAAGTTCCCACCCGCACAGTTCAGAAAAGCTGGTGTTGGTGGGATGGATCCACAAGGCATAGGCTGTGAAGCAGGAATTGAAATGAAGGATATCATGTTTGGCCTTCATCATTTCTGTACCCTGAGGATTGCCACATTGTTTTGCTTACCTCCATAATGTTCTACGCCACAACTACACCAGCAGCATCTTACCCAGGTTTTTGAACATCTCACTGTTTATGGCATCATTTTAAATGTGTTGAAGTGTGTGGTTGGTCAATCAGGGGTGACTTTCTTGGGACATCAAATTTCATCAGCAGGCTCATTCCCACCACCAGAGAAAGTTGAGGCTGTGTTAAACATCCCACAACTGGCTATATCAAAAGAGTTGTGCAGATTCCTTGGCATGCTCAATTTTTACCAATGCCATTTGCCACATGCCACTAAAGTGCAGGACAACTCATGCCTGCATTGTCAGGCCCCAAGCCAAAGGGCAAAGCATTACTGCAATGGTTCCCAACAATGATCAACACATTTGAGGCAGCCAAGAAGACTCTTACCAATACTGCACTCCTTGGACACCATACCACAGAAATGCCCCTGGCTTTAGTTGTAGATGTCAGTCAAACAGCAATAGAGCTGCATTTCAGCAACATGTAGATGACACATGGCAAGCTCTTGCCTTCTTTTTGCGTAAGCTGACACCAGCACAGCAAAGATGGAGTGTGTAAAATCGCAAGCTGTTAGCCATGTATGGAGCAGTAAAGTACTTCCACTTCCAACCTGAAGCAAGAACCTTTACCATGTACACCAATCATAAGATGTTCACATATGTCTTCCAGCTAAACAATGGCAAGTGTTTGTGATGGCAGTATTGCCACCTTGAATACATAGTGCAAATCTAGACTGACATACAAAGCATCTCAATCCTTGGAGCCTCAAGAACATAGTGGCTGAGAGCTTGTCTCGAGTTAGTGCAGTCATGAAGACTGTCGATCTCTCACACCTATGTGACACACAACAGACTGTGTCAGGAGCTCTGTAACCTTCTGCACAGGACACAGGCTGGCCTACATGCCAGTGGGACAACGCAAGTTGATTTTCCATGGTCTACATAATGTCTGCCGCTGAGGCATCAGAGTGTCCACAAAACTCATTGCCTCCCATTATCTTTGGCCAGGTATCCAAAAGAATTGTTGGCAGTGGGCCCGCTCTTGCATAGAATGCCAATGAAGCACGGTTACACAGCATGTAAATGTGCCTATTGGCAGCTTTCTGGAGTTCACTGAGAGATTCGCCCACATTCACCTGGACATCATGGGACTCCTGCCATCATCGGGAGGACAGTACCTATTAACAACTACTACTGACAGATTAAAGTGTTGGTCTGAAGGAATCCAGTCATCAATACCTCTGCTGAGTAACTTCCATTAGCATGTATGGTGCAATGGGTTGCATCATTTGGTTATCAGCTACACATAAAAACTGATAGAGGATGCCAGTTCGAATCTGAACTTTTCACACACATAGGCAAATTATGTGGAGAAACATGGCACTAACCAGAAGCTACCACCCAGGCAGAACAGGATGGTGACATCCTGACACCACTACTTGAAAGCAGTGCTCACATGCTACTATACAAATTGTGCCGTGGCCTTACCCCGCGCACTTCTCAGCCTATGAACAATACAAAAGCCAGGCCTTTATGCAACACTGGCAGAGCTCACTTCTGGAGAGACACTTAGTCTATCAGGGGAAACTTAAGTCAAGAGAATTATGTCAACCATAATAAATAACTCAACTCAGAGAATACATTGCTCAAATGCGACCTCAACTGGCATCATGTCACAGTTCATTTCCTTCATTTGTGCATAAAGAATTAACAAACAGCACTCATGTCATGCTTCAACAAGATGGAGTTAAAGCACCTCTCATATCAGACCTCATGATGGCCTCACTCATACGGATCAAATAATGGACATCCTGCTAAAGGGCAAGTGCAGCACCATCTCCATTGATTGTGTCAGGCCAGTGTTTGTATTTGATGACTATTTTGATGCACCTCTGCCCTCTACAACCAGCCAACTGCCTTCCCCATCTTCTATGATCAAACCACCATCCAATGAACCGCAGGTGCCCATTTTCGGAGAGATTGTACATTCTGTAGCATGATCATCTGATTGCCAAGTTACCTCAAAGAAGTTCACATGCTCACTGCCTAGGGCACTGATGTGTATGTTTATTCTTTGCCTAAGAAGAAACACTATTGAACTGTCTGGTTTTAGTTTTTAATATTAGGAAATGAAAGAGGAAGCCACCTGGTAGAATTTTGCACAGAGCACAACTTAATCATAGCTAACACTTGGTTCAAGAATCATAAAAGGAGGTTGTATATATGGAAGCAGCCTGGAGATACTGACAGGTTTCACATAGATTATATAATGGTAAGACAGAAATTTAGGAACCAGGTTTTAAATTGTAAGACATTTCCAGGGGCAGATGTGGACTCTGACCACAATCTATTGGTTATGAACTGTAGATTAAAACTGAAGAAACTGCAAAAAGGTGGAAATTTGAGGAGATGGGACCTGGATAAACTGAAAGAACCAGAGGTTGTAGAGTGTTTCAGGAAGAGCATAAAGGAACAATTGACAAGAATGGGGGAAAGAAATACAGTAGAAGAAGAATGGATAGCTTTGAGGGATGAAGTGGTGAAGACAGCAGAGGATCAAGTAGGTAAAAAGACGAGGGCTAGTAGAAATCCTTGGGTAACAGAAGAAATATTGAATTTAATTGATGAAAGGAGAAAATATAAAAATGCAGTAAGTGAAGCAGGCAAAAAGGAATACAAACATCTCAAAAATGAGATTGATAGGAAGTGCAAAATGGCTAAGCAGGGATGGCTAGAGGACAAATGTAAGGATGTAGAGGCTTACCTCACTAGGGGTAAGATAGACACTGCCTACAGGAAAATTAAAGAGACCTTTGGAGAAAAGAGAACCATTTGTATGAATATTAAGAGCTCAGATGGAAACCCAGTTCTAAGCAAAGGAGGGAAAGCAGAAAGGTGGAAGGAGTATACAGAGGGACTATACAAGGGTGATGTTCTTGAGGACAATAATATGGAAATGGAAAAGGATGTAGATGAAGATGAAATGGGAGATATGATACTGCATGAAGAATTTGATAGAGCACTGAAAGACCTAAGTCGAAACAAGGCCCAGGGAGTAGACAACATTCCATTGGAACTACTGACAGCCTTGGGAGAGCCAGTCCTGACAAAACTCTACCACCTGGTGAGCAAAATGTATGAGACAGGCGAAATAGCCTCAGACTTCAAGAAGAATATAATAATTCCAATCCCAAAGAAAGCAGGCGTTGACAGATGTGAAAATTACCGAACTATCAGTTTAGTAAGTCATGGCTGCAAAATACTAATGCAAATTCTGTACAGACGAATGGAAAAACTGGTAGAAGCCGACCTCGGGGAAGATCAATTTGGATTCCGTAGAAATATGGGAACACATGAGGCAATACTGACCCTACGACCTATCTTAGAAGCTAGATTAAGAAAAGGCAAACCTACATTTCTAGCCTTCCCCATATGAACCATGGACCTTGCCGTTGGTGGGGAGGCTTGCGTGCCTCAGCGATACAGATAGCCATACCGTAGGTACAACCAGAACAGAGGGGTATCTGTTGAGAGGCCGGACAAACGTGTGGTTCCTGAAGAGGGGCAGCAGCCTTTTCAGTAGTTGCAAGGGCAACAGTCTGGATGATTGACTGATCTGGCCTTGTAACAATAACCAAAACGGCCTTGCTATGCTGGTACTGCAAACGGCTGAAAGCAAGGGGAAACTACGGCCGTAATTTTTCCCGAGGGCATGCAGCTTTACTGTATGATTAAATGATGATGGCGTCCTCTTGGGTAAAATATTCTGGAGGTAAAATAGTCCCCCATTAGGATCTCCGGGCGGGGACTACTCAAGAGGATGTCGTTATCAGTAGAAAGAAAACTGGCGTTCTATGGATCACAGCGTCGAATGTCAGATCCCTTAATCAGGCAGGTAGGTTAGAAAATTTAAAAAGGGAAATGGATAGGTTAAAGTTAGATATAGTGGGAATTAGTGAAGGTCGGTGGCAGGAGGAACAACACTTCTGGTCAGGTGGCTACAGGGATAGAAACACAAACTCAAATAGGGGTAATGCAGGAGTAGCTTTAATAATGAATAGGAAAATAGGAATGCAGGTAAGCTACTACAAACAGCATAGTGAACACATTATTGTTGCCAAGATAGATACGAAGCCCACACCTACTACAGTAGTACAAGTTTATATGCCAACTAGCTCTGCAGATGACGAAGAAATTGAAGAAAAGTATGATGAAATAAAAGAAATTATTCAGATAGTGAAGAGAGATGAAAATTTAATAGTCATGGGTGACTGGAATTCGAGTGTAGGAAAAGGGAGAGAAGGAAACGTAGTAGGCGAATATGGATTGGGGGTAAGAAATGAAAGAGGAAGCCGCCTGGTAGAATTTTGCACAGAGCACAACTAATCATAGCTAACACTTGGTTTAAGAATCATGATAGAAGGTTGTATACATGGAAGAACCCTGGAGATACTACAAGGTATCAGATAGATTATATAATGGTAAGACATATTTAGGAACCAGGTTTTAAATTGTAAGACATATCCAGGGGCAGATGTGGACTCTGACCACAATCTATTGGTTATGAACTGTAGATTAAAACTGAAGAAACTGCAAAAAGGTGGGAATTTAAAGAGATGGGACCTGGATAAACTGAAATATCCAGAGGTTGTACAGAGTTTCAGGGAGAGCATAAGGGAACAATTGACAGGAATGGGGGAAAGAAATACAGTAGAAGAAGAATGGGTAGCTTTGAGGGATGAAGTGGTGAAGACAACAGAGGATCAAGTAGGTAAAAAGACGAGGGCTAGTAGAAATCCTTGGGTAACAGAAGAAATATTGAATTTAATTGATGAAAGGAGAAAATATAAAAATGCAGTAAGTGAAGCAGGCAAAAAGGAATACAAACATCTCAAAAATGAGATTGATAGGAAGTGCAAAATGGCTAAGCAGGGATGGCTAAAGGACAAATGTAAGGATGTAGAGGCTTATCTCACTAGGGGTAAGATAGATACTACCTACAGGAAAATTGAAGAGACCTTTGGAGATAAGAGAACCGCTTGTATGAACATCAAGAGCTGAGATGGAAACCCAGTTCTAAGCAAAGGAGGGAAAGCAGAAAGGTGGAAGGAGTATATAGAGGGTCTATACACGGGCGAGGACAATATAATGGAAATGGAAGAGGATGTAGATGAAGATGAAATGGGAGATACGATACTGCATGAAGAGTTTGACAGAGCACTGAAAGACCTGAGTCGAAACAAGGCCCCTGGAGTAGACAACATACCATTGGAACTACTGACGGCCTTGGGAGAGCCAGTCCTGACAAAACTCTACCATCTGGTGAGCAAGATGTATGAAACAGGCGAAATACCCTCAGACTTCAAGAAGAATATAATAATTC
The DNA here is from genome assembly GCF_023864275.1 of Schistocerca cancellata. NCBI lineage: Eukaryota > Metazoa > Arthropoda > Insecta > Orthoptera > Acrididae > Schistocerca > Schistocerca cancellata. The sequence goes on from NC_064628.1 coordinate 767,161,445, forward strand.
CAATCCCAAAGAAAGCAGGTGTTGACAGATGTGAAAATTACTGAACAATCAGTTTAATAAGCCACAGCTGCAAAATACTAACACGAATTCTTTACAGACGAATGAAAAAACTAGTAGAAGCCGACCTCGGGGAAGATCAGTTTGGATTCCGTAGAAATACTGGAACACGTGAGGCAATACTGACCTTACGACTTATCTTAGAAGAAAGATTAAGGAAAGGCAAACCTACTTTTCTAGCATTTGTAGACTTAGAAAAAGCTTTTGACAATGTTGACTGGAATACTCTCTTTCAAATTCTAAAGGAGGCAGGGGTAAAATACAGGGAACGAAAGGCTATTTACAATTTGTACAGAAACCAGATGGCAGTTATAAGAATCAAGGGGGCATGAAAGGGAAGCAGTGGTTGGGGAGTGAGACAGGACTGTAGCCTCTCCCCGATGTTATTCAATCTGTATATTGAGCAAGCAGTAAAGGAAACAAAAGAAAAATTCGGAGTAGGTATTAAAATCCATGGAGAAGAAATAAAAACTTTGAGGTTCGCCGATGACATTGTAATTTTGTCAGAGACAGCAAAGGACTTGGAAGAGCAATTCAACAGAATGGACAGTGTCTTGAAGGGAGGATATAAGATGAACATCGACAAAAGCAAAATGAGGATAATGGAATGAAGTCGTATTAAGTCGGGTGATGCTGAGGGAATTAGATTAGGAAATGAGACACTTAAAGTAGTAAAGGAGCTTTGCTATTTGGGGATCAAAGTAACTGATGATGGTCGAAGTAGAGAGGATATAAAATGTAGACTGGCAATGGCAAGGAAAACGTTTGTGAAGAAGAGAAATTTTTTAACATCGAGTATAGATGTAAATGTCCGGAAGTCGTTTCTGAAAGTGTTTGTATGGAATGTTGCCATGTATGGAAGTGAAACATGGACGACAAATAGTTTGGACAAGAAGAGAATAGAAGCCTTTGAAATGTGGTGCTATAGAAGAATGCTGAAGATTAGATGGGTAGATCACGTAACTAATGAGGAAGTATTGAATAGGATTGGGGAGAAGAGGAGTTTGTAGCACAACTTGACAAGAAGAAGGGATCAGTTGGTAGGACATGTTCTGAGGCATCAAGGGATCACCAATTTAGTATTGGAGGGCAGCATGGAGGGTAAAAATCGTAGAGGGAGACCAAGAGATGAATACACTAAACAGATTCAGAAGGATGTAGGCTGCAGTACGTATTGGGAGATGAAGAAGCTTGCACAGGATAGAGTAGCATGGAGAGCTGCATCAAACCAGTCTCAGGACTGAAGACCACAACAACAACATATTCCATTGTTATTTGTCATAGTGACAAGTTTACTTATCTACTTTGCTTCCAAAAAATGTTTCTGTTCTCAACGTACATAACTTTCCTTGACGTAGTTGAGAGCAGAGAATTTTTTTTTAAAAATGGGAGAAAAAGTAATTCTCACATTTGCTGTGTGTAGTACACCCAGGTATCACACACAATTTTAGAGGCTGTCTTATAACCCTACAAGATTATCTTCAAATTGTTTCACTGAGAATCACTTAACATTTGTAAATTTGGTCACATAAAATGCTTGCATAATCATTGGCCATAATCCACCCTTCAATTGTAACATCAATATGAACAGTATGCTAAAAAAATTTAGCTCATGTCCTCACAAATCAACATGCATGTATAATTTATGAAATATGCCACATAATGTATAAACTTACATGGTTGCCAAATGCACAGATCTCTGACTGATGTTAGAAACGAGGTGTAGGTGGGTCATTAGGGTATTTTATTCTTTTCAAACATTGTTTGTCCACATTATGTGGTCTCAAAGCAAGACATAATTTTGTCAAACCAATACTATTATGTTTCCTAGGATGACAAAATTTGGTAAACAATAAGAAAATAGAGTTAATTAATAGAGTATGGTCCGATTCTCATAGTGAAATGAAATAAATAGATGATAATAATAATGATCGTTATACTCAAAGTGCCTGCCTCAATCAGCAGTTATGTGGAGCAGACAGCTAGACCCAGCTAGCTATGTTGACATGAAGGCAGAGGCTAAGGTTTCCATGGCGATGTCATCCAAAGGTGTTGTCTCCAGCCAGAAGGTATATTGGTTAATCATCGTAAGGAGATATTACTGGCCATTCAATGGGGAAAGTGGCCCACTACATCAAGGTGTAATTGAGCTAAATGAGAGGTTGTGTGTGGAAAGTTACCTCCTGGCATACGTACATAATGGGACACTTTGCAACGCTGGCATTGAAGGTATGTCCACATTCACTGTCGGCAATCCCTCTCCATACCTAGCCAAACGAAGCACTGTGACATGAGGTGAAAGGTGGGATGGGCTCCAAGGTAGCTTAGACTGTGAACACCTTCAGAGGCTTGTTGTTTGAATGGTGATGGGAGAAAAGGATGAGGTCTTCCTCCAGACACATCACAATATAGTCTGCCATTTTCTCCTGGAATGTCAACAAGTTGCAGCTGCAATGCTCATGTGGCATTGTGAAGAACATTCAGAGTTCTTGGTCATCCTGTTGTGTATGTGCCAGATCTGACAAGTCAATAGAGCTCACTACATAGCTGACTCCTGAGTCAGCCACAACATTATCAATTCTGGAAATGTGCCTCAAGTCTGTACTAAATGACCTTATAAACTCTGCATAATTGAACTGGCAGGGAGAGCAGTTGACACTATTCATTTTGAACACACAGAACAGTGATTTGTGATCTGTGCACATCATGAACATCCTCACTTCTAGTTACGGACGAAGGAATTTAACTGACTCATACATGGCGGGAGTTTTTGGTCACATACTCTCCACTTATGCTGTGATGGCAAGAATTTGCAGGATAAATATGCAAGTAGTTGCCATGAATCTCCTGGCCATTGTTGGAGTACCACACCTATAATCATTTGGCTTGCACTTACCACTAATGCCAAAGGTGTCTCCAGCTTAGAGTGTGTGAGCAGTGCTGCATCTGCTGTGCTGTTTTTCACAGCCTCAAAAGCAAATCACACTGTTGCATTGCAGTGTCATCTCAAACCTTGAGGCCAGAAAGTGCTTTATTCAATGGCTCTTGCAGTTTTGCTGCATCGGGTAAGTGTCAGTGGTAATAGATTAGCATGCCTAAAAACCAGCATAACTTCTTGAGTGTCATCAGTCATGGTATCAATAATGTTGCTTCAACCTTTTCAGTTAGTGGTAGGGACGCTGTAGATGAAACGTGGTGCTTAAGAATGTTACCTCAGAGTGTTCAAACACAAACTTTGCCACTTTCAGCACCAGACAAAATTGTTCTAGACACTTGAATACTTCTTGTAGTTGCTGATGGTGTTGCTCCCTGGTGGCAGAAAACACAAGAATGTTGTCCAGGTATGCAACGCAAAGTGACAGTCATCATACAGCAGAGTTGATAAATCTCTGCCAATTTTGTGCAGCATTCTACAACCCAAACATCTTAGATTTGCTCTCAAAGGATCTGAATGGAGTGATTATTGCTGTCCATTTACCTCCATTCTGGCCCAACAACCAATGTTATGGTTTGCTCAAGTTGAGGCTAGTTTTAGCTACACGGGAATTATGGTCAACTAGACAAAATTCACCCTCACCATGAACCAACTTGACCATCGCTATGCTGCAGAAGTACAGGACATGATCATAGTACCACACCATGAAAATTCATATGAAAAGCATAAATCAGAATTAATTTGAGAGCTTGCTATGTCACACAAAGAGTGGATCAGTCAGGTACAGACACAAGAGGGCATCGATGATCACAAGCTGTCTCAACATCTGTCACACCTGTGTAGCAAAGGTGATAGAGTTAATATCCCTAACAACCTATACACACACTGTGGAACAACTGACTACCTTTACAAGTTAAAGCAGTCATGGCATGGCAAATGAAAATGTCATTGGATGTGGTGGTGGAGCTCAATGATCAGATTACAAAGATCAACACACCCATTCAGGTTAGGGCACTGACACCATCATGCACTCATGAAGGATAGTGGAGTAACAGTGCCATGTAGTAGTACAACAGTGGAAGCAACAGTAGCAAACACAGAATTAGACTTACTGGTGATGAAAGTGGACACACTATAAACACAGACTGGTGCACTACCACATCAAGGCAGTGCTTCCAATGGTACAGGATGTAATCACTGGAGACCCAGAAGCTAATCATCAATGAATGCTGCATCACGGAATACAGAACACCCTATATGCTTATATCACCACAGGTTCACCAAAAATGCGCATAAATGTACAACTCTGTTTCACACCCAAATGCCAGTGGCATCCAGTAGCAGATGCAAAAAACTGCTCAACAAAGTCACAGTGCCTGTTTGTTAGTGATAGGAGATCCAGTCAGAAGTATTTAATAGTCACCAGCTCAGAGAAGACTAAGTTCACTGCTGTAGACTGCCAACTACATTTGCTGCAAATATCTCATCCATCTCTACATAAGAAACGCAGCAACAAAGGTAAATTTGGGACTGCACCTTCCATTTACATGGGATTTTACCAATGCCAATGTTACGGAGCTGATAATAGGTGGTGATTTTCTGGCACACTGCCATCTATTACTAGATGTAGTTATTGCCAAACTGGTCAACAGTGTTACCTGACTGGTGATGGGTGGCTTTCACAACACCACCTCGGTGCAGAGTGCCAATCCAGCACAAGCACGTGACAAGGAGTGCACTGCACTGCTGGGGCAACATCCAACCTCAACCAGGCTACAAGGCAAACCTATGCACATGGTATACAACATGGTACACTGCATATAAACCACAAATGGTCCACCAGTGTCTTGTAGATCCAGGAGATTGGCAACTGATTGTCCATTGCTTAAATGGAATTCCATGCGATGCTTAAGGAGGGCCATCAGTTAGCCTGTGGTCATCAATACTGCACATTGTCATGAAGAAAGGAGTTGCCTAGCACCTGCGCAGTGACTTTCATCCATTCAGTACAAGAACAATGCCTGATTGATATCCTGTGCCTTTGTTGTTGACTGTCATTACGTCCTGCATGGCGCAACAATATTCAATGTTTTGGATTGCACCAAAGCATATGCACAGATACCTGTGGCAGAAGAGGACAACAATGTTGAGTTTGAAAGTTTCATTGGAACAAAATTAATTATTTCGGCAACCATATCCACCAAACAAATTGGACAAATGGTTACACTCTAAGTTAGGTACACATCTGAACATTTAGTTCACATGTGAAACATTCTGAATGTGCATGTAACACAGGAAGAGGTGAGTCAGAAAAACAGTTATTGATACTGTATCCCTAAGTGACTGAATGAAGAACATAACAAAAACACACAGAACACAAAAAAATCATATAAAAATTCATATGCCACAGAATAAACAATACAAGAGAACATATAAACATAATACGAAATGCAGGACCCCTGGAGATCAGCACAGAAGCTGTTTCACTGCTGTAACTGATTACACAATGACATTGCCAGGTGGTGTAAACTTCATAGCAGACACTACAAAGTATTTGTTTAAACCGATATTGCAAAGGAGACAGGGTGATTGGGGGAAAGAAAGCAAAGCCAAAACTCAGAAAAATGAAAGACTGTACAACATGATTTAACAGATAAAAAATAGGAAGCTATGTTGGGCCATGATGGTTAGGTTGGGTAGAAGAATGTAGTGTCAGACAATGATAGTGGGAACAAGAAGTACAACTGGGTTATTAAGAGTGCATCAAAGTAGTAAGTATAGGAGATGATTCTATAAAGGTACCTCATAAATGTGCATGGCTTATGGTACACAAATATATGGTACTATGAACAAATTAAATACTTCTTCCTCAACTAGGACTGAATAGTGGTGAGAATTTCATATTTACATCACAGACCACAGAAAAAATACTGTTTTGCATAAATTCCTCAAAGAAAGTTACATGGCAATATTTCACACAGTGCTGCCATCAATGAAAGTCATCATGCTCAAGAATCAATTGTTCCAGTGACAATGGTTGTTTGAACCTCCAACCAACCACAGTAAAATTCCATCAAATATTCCCAGTGCTGAATTAAAGAAACCACATGTAAGTTATTATGCACCAACATTACAGAGTTTTTGTGAATGCCAGTATCCATATTTTTTCACATAGATGATTTCTTACTGGTCACCAACTGACTACTTTAAGTGACATCTGACTATTTAAGGACTGACATATGAACAAATTGTTATTTTGGAAATGACACAATCATTTGAAAAACTGATACTTACTATGGACTGTATAACGATACAGCCTTCCCCAAGAATCATATGAAATGTCTGTTACCACCTTTCTTCTTCTTCTTCTTCTTCTTTATGCATCAGGATGGTTATTGGATGAGTCGGTGCTTCCTAGGGACTTGTATGTGTGTCTTTATATATATCATTCTGCCCAATTTGCTAAAACACTTGATATTCATTGTGAAAGCATATAGAATGTTCTGGAAGGATGTATATTATCATGATTGTCAGGGGATTGTTGTCATTAAAAAAATATGTACAGGTGTTGAGTTAGATTTTAATCCAGAAATTGAAGTGTTAAATATCTGGCTGCAACTAGTAAGAGGCTGTGGAAATGTTAGCATAAGTGGTTGGCACCTCTAATTACCTTTATTAGAATTGATTGGTGGGTTGACACAGAGAACATCATTATTTTGAGAAATAGCTTAAAAGTTGCCAAGCAATGTATTTTCATTTGTGATCTATTTTTATGTCCTCCTCTGTAATTAATATCCTTTGTAATTACATTTCTAATTAACTCTCCAATTGTTTACATCACGCAACTTTCCTATTTTCAGAATTTGAGGCCTTATTTGTAAATTTTACATATGTAGGTGGATAAAGCATGAGATTTGTACTGTCATTGAATGTTAGTAACCAAATCCAAACTGTAATTCATTATGTAACTAAAATAATACAAGATACATTATTGTAATTAAAGTTCATACCAATTTTCATATTTAAAACTAACGATGATACTATAAAAATTATGTGACTTAACATTGTATTTTATACCTTATTCGGCTGTAATATCAGTTTCTTTATGTTTTGTAAATTTTAATTGTAACATCAAAATTGTATAAAATACACAATGGGTTATTTTGAAATTTATTGTTAAAATTCTACATAAAGCAAAGCGGTGAAGCTGCAGGAGAGTTAGTTGTTGAGTTGTTGTTTTGTCAGTCAGTCAAAGAGATCTGTGAAGTATGTCAAGTCAGTGTTTTGTTAACACGACGAGTGTGCATTTCAGTTGTCAATAAATTTTGTGAAGTTGGAAATTGTTATATTCTTTCATCAAATGAACTTCAGGCAATAGAAAGTTAAGTTAAATGTAACAGTCTGAGAGGAATGTAACTGTCAATATTGATATAAATTTGGTTTGTGAAATATTAGGTGGTCTAAGAATTCAGAAAAGTTAAAAAATGGCTCTGAGCACTATGGAAAATTATGAAAAAAATCTTAATTAATGGCTCAATTAATGAAGTATGCAACTTTGAGCATAACAATTAGGTTAATAAGAGTATAATGGTTTAAAAATTGACACACACAAAGGCAAAATCTCAAAATCTACAATGGAAAATGTGGCCACTTCTGAATTTTAACATTAATTATTTTGTAAGATACTTAGTTGCCCAGGATTTTAGCTATGTTAGTGAAAAGTCAGAATGCCAGTCTTTACAATGAGTGGTGTCATCTTTATCAAATCCATCTATTACCACAAATTGTTTTCATCATTACATAAAGTATTATAATTTTTAATTAGATGTAATTGCTAGTAAACATGGTTTAAATGAAACATTATATTTTTGCAATCACATAATCTGAGACAAACTGTAATAATGAAACAGAATGAAACCTGATATGTATAAAAAATGAACACATTCATGCCTTTGTCACATTGTTACAGAAAATCAGAACCAAATAACGCTTAGAGACAGAAAAGAAGAAAGAAATAGCTATTATTGTAGGGCTGTAATTAAAGCAAATGGGAAATGCCAGACTGCCTTGTGTCAAGGTTGATTTGTTGTGAAAAGAATTTACCTTAATACCTAAATACTCAGAGATATTCTTCTATCCTGGCTGGAAAAGTGTAAATCTGGATATAGTTCTGGAGGTAGACCACTACAAAAGAGAGCATACTGCCAAGGCAGGTATGATCCATCAGATGTAAACATCAAGCTGAATGTTGAGTTGCCGATGACAACATAGAGGGTGTCTCAATTCTGCCTTTAGTTCCTGCACTATTGGAATGTAGCCAAGAGCATGATGTCAATCATCACTTGACCCACAGGATATGCTAGTGGCACCAAGTGACCTGCATGGTCTGGCTCATCCAGGACCAAATACAAGACTGGCCAGAATCAGCTACAGGTACTTTGTCTTTGGTTCTTGCCATACTCCCTGTAGCTTTGCACAGCGTTATTGACATTTCTGTGATCTGAAGCTTCAAGTGATCCTGGCCAGAGAAATTACTCAAGATTGTATGAGAGACCTTGAATGATGGATGACATCACAAAATTCCACATTTATTTCTGGGGAGAATAGTTCCACCTAATCTGAGACTATAAGTCCTTGCTAGCAACATCTCAACTGTGAAATTGCCTACCAGAACAGACAGCACAGTGCATCCATTGACAAACCTTGCTTCTAAATAGCTACACTACTAGATTTACTACAAGTCTACAATTAAATTTTTAATGTTGATGTGTTATTCCACCAGCCCAAGAGTAATGGACTGTGTTTGAAATAGAGCAGGAGTCTACTTTCAGATTGATTCATTAGCTCAAGAAACTGTGTAAAACTTTCCTATAACAACCACTAGGATAACTTATGCAACAAGACCGCACTCAATGCTTCAATAGATCCTGCACTGGTTTCATCAAAGCTGGTCTCACAAGTTACCACTGCAGACCCCCTCTCAATTGAAAGATCACCTTTTGGTTGTTGAAACTACTACTGTGTAGTCATTCCACAATAATGGAGGCCTCAAGTGTTACATTGTCTGCACTGGGGCCATTGGGGAATGACCTGCATGAATGTAGCATGCTGACATATATATTGGCCATACATTGATAGAGACATTGAAGAGCTAGTCCACATATGCACCAGGACTGATTAACATCAAGGAGCTATGCCACAAATCTTCATACCATGGTTGGCACCTTTCTTAAATTCAATGTGTCTCCTAGTGACAGGCACATTGTTGAACCACTCTTATACAGTTAATACGATGTCCACCATCACAAAGGTCACTTTGTGGGTACTGACAGAGTATTGGGAATAGAATGCTGCCCCACACCACAGTAATGGATAATGGCCTCCAATCTATGAGGGTGACCCCAAAGGTAAGGCCACCTTTTTTTTTTTTTATAAGTACATAGACCCATTTATTTCTACAATGGTTTACATCAGTTTACAGCTTGAACATTTAGCTATTTTTTGACATAATCACCATTTCTGTCGATGCATTTTTGTAGACACTGTGGCAGTTTTTGTATGCCCATGTCATACCAGCTCACCGCCATGCTGTTCAGAAAGTTATGAACATCTTCTTTCACCTTGTTGTCAGAGCCGAATCACTTTCTAGCCATAAGTTCTTTTAACTTAGGGAACAGGTGATAGTCACTGGGTGACAAGTCAGGACTATAGGGTGGGTGGATGGGTGATTATGTTCCACTGAAACTGTTGCAGGAGAGCGACAGTTTGCTGAGCGTTGTGTGGGGAGTGTTGTTATGGAGAATGTGTACACCTTTGCTCAACATTCCTCTTCTCTGGTTCTGAATTGCCCATTTGAGTTTTTTCAGAGTCTCACAATACCTGTCAGCGTTAATTGTGGTCCCAGTGGGCATAAAGTTGACCAATAATACCCCTTTCCCATCTCAAAAATCGGTTGTCATGACTTTACCGGCAGACTGTGTTTGTTTGAATTTCTGCGGCTTTCCAAAGGAGGATGCCACCACTGGCGCGATTGTTGCTTGGCCTCAGGTGTAAAGTGGTATGCCCAGGTTTTGTCACCCATGACAATTGAGTCCAGACAGTTGTCCTGTTCGGCTGCAAGGTGGTGGTGAAATGTGCGGGAAGCATCAACTCGTTGCCACATGTGGTCCTCAGTCAGCATGCGTGGCACCCACCTTGCGCACACCTTCCATTAGTTCAATATTTCCGTTAAAATTCTGTGAGCGGTGCTTCAGGAAACCTCAGGAACCAACATGCAGAGATCACCCACAGTGATCCGCCAGTCTTCACGCATGCTTTGCTCAACCTTCAACACTGTCTCCTCAGAAATTGATGGTCTCCCACTCCTTTGTTCATCATGAATTTCGGTCCAACCAGCTGCAAACTCTCTACACCACTTATGGAGAGTTTTGACATCCACGCATGATTCACCATACACTTCCGTCAATTGGCTTTGGATTTCAATCGGCCCAGCACCCTTTGCGTTCAAAAACTGAATAACTGCACGCAATTCGCACTTGGCGGTAACATCCAATGGGAGCTCCATTCTCAATGACTGCCGAGCCAAGACTGAGCACCTCAGCATGGGGTGCACTTGTTTGCACGCACAGCGCATGAAGCACTCTTCATAACAGTGTGAGCAGCTGCCACACAAACAGAGTTCTGTACTTATAAAAAAAAATAGGAGACCTTACTTTTGGGATTACCCTTGTACATTCACAATATTCACAGAAATCTGCTCCCAGAATGGCATATCACATATCACAGTGGCACCTTTCCACCCAGACAAATGTCAAAGGCCACAGGAGAAAAGCCAACAGAGGCAGGCCTAACATTATTTCTTAGCACTTACAGGACAATGACAGTCAACAGTCACAGCCATGCTGAAGTACTCCTTGGCTGACAACATGCACCCTCCTGCACTTGCTCTCACCATCCCCAGAGGTGGTCACAGGGAAACAAATCATGTCTCTGGGCCACTAAATGAAGGCCAAGGAATGGTTCATGCATTCAGGTGTCATCCAAGTGGATTCCAATGTCAATCATCTGATGTCAGTTGCACCACATGTATGTTGTTTCCTGTTAAGGATGGTGAGATGGTACACCATCACAACCATTGTGACCCAGGACTTGCTCCTTCTTCCCCACCTGGATGTCACCAGGCATCAGCACCACCTGCCATCCCAACAGCCCCACACAAGCTACCACAGACAATGTGGAGATCACTCTTCAAGTACCTGTGGAACAAACACAGGACCAGTTCCTGATGGCAGAGACTACACACTCATAACCAACCCCAGCCATGGCTCCATGAGAGGGGTCCCATGGAACTACTTCAACATCATTATAAATTCTGGGTGTGACACCATCAACTTCTGCCCCTCCACAAGATGCAGGCACCTTGCTGGTCATAATCAGCCATAGACAACAATTAAATCCAGATGAGAACAGAACATGCGGATATAGAGCTAGTTCCAGACACAGACCACAACAACAAACAAGGCACCACTAAAACTGGTGTACAGTCAGTGCATATAAATGTGGAGCTGTTTTCAGAAATAGCTGATGATATCATGGAGGGCACCTGCAATCTCGCATTAACTCCCACAGTATCAGAACATAGTGGAGAGGATAACACTGACCTTCACACATTCTCCAAGCCATGCTGGGGGCAGCATGGGACCTGTACAGAATCACTGACATCAATTTTGACTTGGACTCTGCTTACAGATTAACTTTCAGACTTACAAGTGATTGCTGTACACTGGACTCTGCCCCAAATAGCCTTACAGGTTCTTTTTATGGGCAAACTATCTAACTTACTGAGTGAATGCTGCCTCTGAACTCTGCTCTACATCATCACCAGTAACAATATGCAATCCATCTGTGCACTGTTGTGAGTGTGTAATAAATACATGTTGTAAATGAAAATGTATATACACTCATGTTCTTATAATAAAAGATCTTCAAGATCCATGAACCATGAGGGCCTGCAAAAATCTTTAAGTACTTCCTTGTATGAATTTCTTGAGCTAAAAGCAGATCAGTCACCAGTGCAGCAAAACTGGTACTGCAAAAATTGCTGAGTCATCACATACATATAAAAACATGTGGTACACTTCAGTTTAAAAAAAATGATGAAGTGAGCAATTCCATTCAATAATCATAAGCTCAAGGAAACCACAAGTCAATGCATGTGTAAGGGATACAATCTAAAGGTATGTTCTCAAATATGGCAATTTAGATGGTTCTTTGCTTTACTGTGCCTCTATACAGTGTGCTTGCACATAGAGTTGCATCATAAGACCCAATCCCAGTGTTGGTGGGTCACTAACGTAGTAAATTATTGTTGAGACTTAGGTTTTAACTAACAAACAAGCAACATCTCAGGAGGTTTGATTTATATAATATATATTGAATCTGTGCAAGATGCAATATTTCCATTCTCCATACATACAAAGATGATACATAAGGGCAGAAATACTCAGCTTACACTTACTACTGTAAAAAGGTGTGAGTTGGATAAAAATATCTCCATTAGCTATGGGCTATTCCTGCAGTATTCTGAGCTTCTTGTTGACACGTCGTCGTCGTCGTCGTCGTCGTCGTCGTCATCGTCGTCATCGTCATCGTCGTCATCGTCAGCAGCAGCAGCAGCAGCAGCCAGTCATCATTCCTTCCATGAACAATGTCGCCCATAGCCAATTTGTAGTGGCTGTTCTTTTCAGGATGATCTTGATATAATGTCCACTGGCCTTTCTTGTTCTTTCCTTGTTAATTCCAACATAGAGGTTCCTTGCTTAGGTGTGCAGTTCCAAGTTTCCATCTTGTATATTCATAAAGTGTCTAGGCACCTCACATCAGTAACTCAAAATGGAGATGACACATTGATAAAATACTATTTTTTTCAGTTTTATTAACATATTTGACCTTAAGATAGCTAAATGTTTTCCAAATGCTTACCAGGTGAGTTCAGTGCACTGAAAGATTTCCAGTCTTATGCCTCCTATCATATTTACAAGTTGGCCAAAATAAATGCATTTCCTGAGAGTGCCCAGTGTGTGTTTTTGAACTGTTTGTTTCCTATCATGCTTCATTTATTAGGCATAACTTTTGTCTTGGTAAAGTTTGTGTTTGATTCCACTGCTTGGTAGTCTCAGATGAGATCTGATATCAATGTCTATAGTTCATCAAAATCATTTGTCAATGATACAATTTAATCTCTAAATCTCATTTTCTAATCCAGTCCTCTCAGCGTCAGCTGATTTAATTTGGAGACATTGCATTACCCTTCTTTTACCTTTGTGGATTTTCACCTTGTAACCACCTTGCAAGACACCATCTCTTCCATTCAACTGCTCTTCCAAGTCATTTACTGTTTCTGACAAAATAACAATGTCATCAGAAAATTCCAAAGTTTTTATTTCTTCTTTGTGACCTTTAATTTCGTCTCCAAATTTTTCTTTGATTTCCTTTACTGATTGCTCTATGTACAGAGTGAATATCAGGGATAGGCTACAACCCTGTCCAGTGCCTAGTCAACCACTGCTCCCCTTTCATGTACTTCAACTCTTATACTTGTCATGTGATTTCTATACAAGTTGCAAATTTTTCCATGCTATCTTCAAAATTTTGAACACAGTTTTCCAGTCAACACTGTCAAAAGCTTTGTCCAAGTTTACAAATGACATAAGCATAGATTTGCCTTTCCTTAATCTATCTTCTAAGAAAAGTCAAGGGTCTGTATTGCCTCACACATTCCTACATTTCTTTAGAATAAAAACTGATCTACCCAAGATTGGCTTCTGCTAGTTTTTTCCATTCTTCTGTAAATAATTTGCAACAGTATTTTGTAACCATGACTTATTAAACTGATAGTTTGGTATTATTCACACCTACCAGCACCTGCTTCCTTTGGGATTGGAATAATCACATTCTTCTTCAAATCTCAGGGTGTCTCACCTGTTTTGTATATTTCGCACACCAAGAGGAATAGTTCTGTCATAGCTGGCTCTCCCAAGCTCATCAGCAGTTTTGTTTCAGTATGATATCTGTGAGAAAATAAGTCTATAGTACATTTTAGCAAGGCTTCTGTATCCACCCTGTACACCACTGGCCATTAAAATTGCTACACCAAGAAGAAATGCAGATGATAAACGGGTATTCATTGGACAAATATATTATACTAGAACTGACATGTGATTACATTTTCACGCAGTTTGGGTGCGTAGATCCTGAGAAATCAGTACCCAGAACAACCATCTCTGGCCGTAATAACAGTCTTGATACGCCTGGGCACTGAGTCAAACACAGCTTGGATGGTGTGTACATGTACAGCATGTACAGCTGCTCATGCAGCTTCAACATGATACCACAGTTCATCAAGAGTAGTGACTGGCGTGTTGTGATGAGCCATTTGCTCGGCCACCATTGACCAGACTTTTTCAGTTGGTGAGAGATCTGGAGAATGTGCTGGCCAGGGCAGCAGTTGAACATTTTCTGTATCAAGAAAGGGCCGTACAGGACCTACAACATGCGGTCGTGCATTATCCTGCAGAAGTGTAGGGTTTTGCAGGGATCGAATGAAGGGCAGAGCCATGGGTTGTAACACATCTGAAATGTAACATCCACTGTTCAAAGTGCCGTCAATGTGCACAAGAGGTGACCGAGACATGTAACCAATGGCACCCCATACCATCACACCAGGTGATACGCCAATATGACGATGACGAATACGCGCTTCCAATGTGTATTCACGGTGATGTTGCCAAACACCAATGCATACATCATGATGTTGTAAACAGAACCTGGATTCATCCAAAAAAATGACGATTTGCCATTTGTTGACAAAGGTTCGTTGTTGAGTACACCATCACAGGCGCTCCTGTCTGTGACGAGGCACCAAGGGTAACAGCAGCCATGGTCTCCAAGCTGATAGTTCATGCTGCTGCAAATGTCATCAAACTGTTTGTACAGATGGTTATTGTCTTGCAAATGTCCCCATCTGTTGACTCAGGGATCGAGACGTGGCTGCACGATCCGTTACAGCCATGCGGATAAGATGCCTGTCATCTCGGCTGCTAGTGATACGGGGCAGTTGGGATCCAGCATGGCATTCTGTATTACCCTCCTGAACCCACTGATTCCATATTCTGCTAACAGTCATTGGATCTCGACCAAAGAGAGCAGCAATGTCGCGATACGATAAACCGCAATCGCGATAGACTACAATCCGACCTTTATCAAAGTCGGAAACATGATTGTACGCATTTCTCCTCCTTACATGAGGCATCACAACAACATTTCACCAGGCAATGAACTGCTGTTTGTGTATGAGAAATCGGTTGGAAACTTTCCTCATGTCAGCACGCTGTAGGTGTCGCTACTGGCGCCAACCTTGTGTGAATGCTCTGAAAAGCTAACCATTTTCACATCACAGAATCATCTTCCTGTCGGTTAAATTTCGCGTCTGTAGCACATCATCTTCATAGTGTAGCAATTTTAATGGCCAGTAGAGTAGGCATTTCCTTTATTAAGAATATATTTGTATTTATTTTTGAGCAAATCTTATCAATGTGGTTTTCCCACATCAGATGTTTGTTCACCTCTGTCCTCAGAAATCTATTATAGTCCACTGCCTCTAGAACTGCATCCCCAATGCTTAGAATACAATCCTCTGAGTTGTCCATTCTGTTTGTTTAAATTTTGTACTTGTTATTTTCCTCCTGTTCATTAATGGATTATTTTCTGTATAATATCTTTCTGACATGTGCATGTTCTCAGTGGCTCTTTTCTCCAGATCCTTTACTGAGTTGCTATATACCAGTAATGTTGTGTTGTCAGCATAAATAACCAGCTTTCCAATTATTGCAATGGGTATGATATTTATATATGAAATAAAGCACAGAGATCCTAGTACTGAACTCTGAAATACTTCATGGTTTGTCTACGTAATATGAAAGTAGACATTTTTTAAGTATTTCCATATTTATTTTTTACTTGCATGCAGTGCTACCTGTTTTCAACAAATATCCTTATAATGTCCACAGCTGTTCTACTGGTGATGTGAGAGATGTCAGTACAACAGGCTTTGGTTTTCCTGATACAATACTGTGGAATACTATCCAAATCTTATTGCACAGAAGAGTATGGGATTAAAGTCCATCTTTTTGTACTTGCAAAAACTCTACCTTTCTTCTTACTGGTTTCATAGTAGTATAATTTAAGTTTGTATCCATTAGGATGTACCAGTTCAATTTCAATGATTTCCATGTAATGTAGTGATTTGCACAACACACCTTCTGACATTCCCCCAGCACTTTCATTTTCCTGTGCGGAACTTCACATTTTGTGGACCTTATACTGACCACTAAATTTATGGATACTTTTTCCATTTTATCTTCATCATTGTATAAATGAATTTATCTTTCATTCACAGTTTAATGGAAATCATAAGAGAAGAAATATTCACTTACCTAAGTCAGTTACAGTAATAACTTCTTGGATTTCCTTTGTCATGTGTGGTAGGCCAATTGTACATGTCCAGATTCCTAAATGTAGTTTTGCTACTGGAGACAGTAAAATTTTGCACGAGGTCAATATTCCAGTTGAAATTTCTGGCCTTGGTCCTTGAAACACACAATAATCTTTGCTAACGTTGTCTCCACAGGTAAGAGTTAGGTTGCTTCCCAGTTGCACTTCAACTACTTTTGAAGTATTTTTCATTTCTGTGGAAGCTGAGGAAGAGAAATAATTCAACCATAAAGAAGAAGTCAAATGAAACTATATGGTTCCAGAGACTTTTTCAAGTTTCAAACATCTTTGATGTATATATGTGGACTGAAGCACAGAATGAAAATTAGTACCAAGGCTGGGATTGAAACGCAGGTCTTCTGCTCACTAGGCAGATGTGATAACCACTACCCCGCACTGGCTCAATGGCTTTGCACAACTGCATGGACTACCCTAACATGCCTCACTCAGTCCAACTTCCCATTCATGCCTCAACCCACTTTGTATGGCCCCAACTTTGAACAGCATTGCAGAGGTTCTCCAACTGTATTGGAATAACATATCAGCACCAAACAAAACATTCTGTTGAGGTACTATTCCAATACAGGTACAGTGTGTAAACTTTTAGATGGCAGACCTCTCCCTAGTCCTGAATCGGTAGAAGTCGGTAAACGTCGGGAGGCCTCTTCTGTTCTGCGTGTTTTTGTTGTGCAGTTGTGCTAAACATTATCAAAATGAGTGAAGAGGCAGTTGCTGGCCCATCTCGGGAGTCGCCAACAACCCCTACCGGTAGGCCTACGGTTAGAAGGAAACCAGTATTACATAGCAATGCTCGCAAAATTATATTGCATGTGATTGAATGCTGTGAAAGGAAAAGGGAGCAGAAAAAATGCTTCACCCCATTTACAAATCTTCAGTGAGAGCTGCTACATACACAGGACAAAGCATGCGTAGCATTGGAAGATTCAAACAGTTTTCTAAGAATCATCCTGGCGTATCACCACGAACGCCTGGCAAGAAAAGGTGAATTTCCATTTCAGATATTTTGTTCGCGATCACTATGAAGGAGCCCCCTATTTCGTCTGAATTACCTTATATTTCATTTTTCCTTGCTACCATATTGCTTTATATGGAAACACCACTAGTTACTGTATTAGTTTGAAACATATTCATTTTACAGTACATTTCCAAATTTAAAAAAATACATGAAGTGCAGAAGAAATTTTCTTATAAATATTTCTTGCTTTTAAGTTAGGAAAAGAAGTGGAGAAATTGAAGTAATGATTGATGATTTCAACCAGCGTGTTATTCGCGACACGATAGCGGAAATTTATTCAGTGTGGAAGATTGTGCCGAGTCTGCGAACACTGCGTCCAGTTCGGAGAACAACTCACCTAAACTTCACTGCAATTGGATGGATGATTTGTGAGCGCATAGTAGACAAACATATATACATAGATTTTAATGTACATGATGATTTCAGTTTCGTTTACGAACATCATTTAAAACGAGTTTTACTTCCAAGCCTTTCGTCTGCTTTCGTGTAAGCATGACGCGCAATTTGTAGTACCAGTACTGCAAGTGGTAGGCGTGCCTAGTCTCTCCTCCCTCCCTCCCCCCCCCCCCCCCAAACGGATCCTCCCCCCTGGCCAGCCAATGCTTGCTTCCTCCTCTCCCCGCAATCCCCTCATAACACTGCCGTCTTACAGTTAACACACTGTAGAGAGCCTCTGCAATGCTGTTTGAGTTCAGGGGCAATATCAAGTGGGCTGAGAAATGAATGGGAATTTGGATTGAGGAGTGAGGTGTCCTAGGATAGTCAATGGAGTTGCAAAGCCACTGTGTCATGGAGGCTTAGTGGGTAGAACATCAGCCTAATGAGTAGGAGACTCAGGTTTAAATCCCAGCCTTGGTACAAATTTTAATTCATCACTTCAGCCTGCATATATACATAGATTACTTCAGCCTGCATATATACATAGATCACTTCAGCCTGCATATATACATAGTAAAAGAACTAGTATAGTTTAAATTTCAATTGACTTAACAGAAGTTAAATTACACATAGTGTTAAAAAACAATGCATAAATATGTTTCCCTCATAAATCAACAAACATTTACAATGGAAATGTTGCATGCAAAAAACAAATTGTTTTACTGCACAAAACATCCACTCACAGTTAAAATCAAATAACATATATAGTAGGAGCCCAAGTGTTGCCTCCACATGAAGCCAGCCTTCAGGAGAGATTACTTTTTATTTATTTTTATTTTTATTTATTTATTTATTTATTTATTTTAAGATTTCAAACTTTTTCAAGACATTCAAACATTTTTACAAAACTTTTACACCTATTTTACAAGAGCTTAACTTAAATTAAATGCTCTGCAGGTGAACGAAAAAAAAATGGCTCTGAGCACTATGGAACTTAATTGCTGAGGTCATCAGTCCCCTAGAACTTAGAACTACTTAAACCTAACTAACCTAAGGACATCACACATATCCATGCCCGAGGCAGGATTCAAACCTGCGACCGTAGCGGTTGCGCGGTTCCAGACTGTAGTGCCTAGAACTGCTCGGCCACACCGGCCGGCTCTGCAGGTGAACATAGTACACTAAAAAGTATGCATTTTATTAATATATATTTTAGCTAGAACCTTGTGCATGTAAATTATTTAGGTCTTGCTTACATACACACACACACACACACACACACACACACACACAGATATATATATATATATATATATATATATATATATATATATATATATATATATATATATATACACAAACATGATGTGACTTACCAAATGAAAGTGCTGGCAGGTTGACAGACAGACAAACGAACACAAACATAACATACACACAAAATTCAAGCTTTCGCAACAAACTGTTGCCTCATCAGGAAAGAGGGAAGGAGAGGGAAAGACGAAAGGATGTGGGTTTTAAGGGAGAGGGAAAGGAGTCATTCCAGTCCCGGGAGTGGAAAGACTTACCTTAGGGGGAAAAAGGGACGGGTATACACTCGCGCACACACACACACATATCCATCCACACATACACAGACACAAGCAGACAAGCAGAAATATGTGTGTGTGTGCGCGCGCGAGTGTATACCTGTCCCTTTTTCCCCCTAAGGTAAGTCTTTCCACTCCCGGGACTGGAATGACTCCTTTCCCTCTCCTTCCCTCTTTCCTGATGAGGCAACAGTTTGTTGCAAAAGCTTGAATTTTGTGTGTATGTTTGTGTTCGTTTGTCTGTCTGTCGACCTGCCAGCACTTTCATTTGGTAAATCACATCATCTTTGTTTTTAGGTATATTTTTCCTTCGTGGAATGTTTCCTTCTATTATAACTATATATATATATATATATATATATATATATATATATATATATCCAAAAAGAAAGATGATGAGACTTACCAAACAAAAGCGCTGGCAGGTCGATAGACACACAAACAAACACAAACATACACACAAAACTCTAGCCCCCGCAACCAACGGCCGCACCGTCAGGAAAGAGGGAAGGACAGGGAAAGACAAAAGGATTTGGGTTTTAAGGGAGAGGGTAAGGAGTCATTCCAATCCCAGGAGCGGAAAGACTTACCTTAGGGGGAAAAAAGAAAAAAGGACAGGTATACACTCGCGCGCGCGCGCACACACACACACACACACACACACACACACACACACACACACACACACACACATATCCATCCGCATATACACAGACACAAGCAGACTTTACAAATGTCTGCTTGTGTCTGTGTATATGCGGATTATGCGGATGGATGTGTGTGTGTGTGTGTGTGTGCGTGCGCGCGCGCGCGAGTGTATACCTGTCCTTTTTTCCTCCTAAGGTAAGTCTTTCCGCTCCCAGGATTGGAATGACTCCTTACCCTCTCCCTTAAAACCCAAATCCTTTTGTCTTTCCCTGTCCTTCCCTCTTTCCTGACGGGGCGGCCGTTGGTTGCGGGGGCTAGAGTTTTGTGTGTATGTTTGTGTGTCTATCGACCTGCCAGTGCTTTTGGCAAATGAAAGTGCTGGTAGGTCGACAGACACACAAACGAACACAAACATACACACAAAATTCAAGCTTTCGCAACAAACTGTTGCCTCATCAGGAAAGAGGGAAGGAGAGGGAAAGACGAAAGGATGTGGGTTTTAAGGGAGAGGGTAAGGAGTCATTCCAGTCCTGGGAGCGGAAAGACTTACCTTAGGGGGAAAAAAGGACGGGTATACACTCGCGCGCACACACACACACACACATATCCATCCACACATATACAGACACAAGCCATATATATATATATATATATATATATATATATATATATATATATATATATATATATATAGAGAGAGAGAGAGAGAGAGAGAGAGAGAGAGAATTTTTCAATGTCCAGTGACCATTTGTCTCTGCCTAGTCAGGCTCAGCTGCCACCTGTGACACTCCGGCTTAGGAGTAAGGAGCAAGTTACTTATTTAGCTTTTTCTGTCTGTCTTAGCTTAATTCTTAAATTTCTTGTGTGCTTTTGAATTTAAGAGGTGTAATCTTGCATTTTAGTAACTGTAAAGTGTAGATTCATGCAGTCTGCATCACAGTTGTCATCTCTTTTGAACATCCAGCTACACAACTCAGTAAGGTATCAGCCATTGTTGGTGACACTTCAGGAGGGTAGCGAGTTGCATATTTCACTTTCTCTGTGTGCTTTTATAGTTCATTCTTAAGTTGGTAGTAGTAGGATGGACAGGATGTGTTCACGCTGTCTGCAGATGCAGGAGGAGCTAGCCACAGTTTTTCAACAGCTGCAGAAGCTTTTGGCCACAGTTAGCTATGTTCAGGCTGTTGCCTTTATGTGCAGTGGTGGCAGAAAATATGCTACACTGCATAGGACACCTCAGGTGTTGCTTGTTTTTCTCACAGGCTCTGCTGCTCGGGCAACTTACAGTGCACTTGATGTGGGCATCTGCCCTCACCACACAGTGAATGGAGATTGAGAATGGATCCGCATCACTTGTGGTAGGGAGTCAAAACAGATGTTGGCCAGCTGGTCTCAGCTATCCACCGTGTGAGTGTACAGGTGGCTGCTCCTTCAGCAAAATCCCAGCAGACACACAGGAGAAGAGGTTAACTTGTTACTGGGAGTTTCAACTTTGCCTGCATTATGGAACTCCATTTAGGGTGAGGAAGAAATCCAACATGTGCTCAGCATGTTTGCTGGAGGGATCTCATCTGAAAACTGAGATGTGGAGGAGGCCCTACCTGCAGCTATCATGTGTGCAGGGTGCAGCTGTCTGCAAATTGTGGTTCACATCTGTTCTTGAGTTCTGTCCTCAGTTCGTAAGAACAGCTGGTGGAGATGATGAAAACTGCTGGTCTGGTTCAAAGGGTGCATGTAGATTGAGAGCAATCTGCAGCATCATTCCCAGAATTGATTGGGGTCCTTTGGTTTGGAGCCAAGCGGAAGGTCTCTACCAAAGGCTCCATTGATTCTGTGATGATCTTCACCACAGATTTATGGACCCACGTAGTGGGGTGGAGAATTGTGTGACTGCATTTGATAGGTCAGGGTGCACTACACAAACAAAGCAGATGCTTGGGTGGCAGAGTAACTGTGAAGTGCACATTGCAGACCATGTGCAAAGTAAAGAGACTTCAGCTGTCAAAATTTTAACAATAAACTGTTGAATTAATCATAAAAAAATTTCTGAAATATTTAGTTAGGCAAGCAATTTGTAACAAAGAGACAGATTAGATGCCATACTAGGGAAAGTATTCACTGCAGTCAAGAAAATTATTATGCCTATCAAGGCCAAAATTTATTTTGGCTGAGAAGTTATGTGGAAAAATGAAAGAGATCTAAGTAAACTCAAATTAATTATCAGATATCTTTAACAACTACCCAATTCTGCTGTGACAGTTTTAGAACCATTTAAAGAAAGTCTACATACAGTAGTGCAGAAATACCCAAATCATACAATATTATATGGAAGTGTCTTTAACCTACAAAGTAAGCCGACTTCAAACTGCAACAACATGCCAGACTTCACCTCAAAAATTATCCCACCTTCTGCTAAACTACCACAAGAGTGGTGTTGCCCTTCCTGTCCCTCCTGTCCCACTCCCTCTGCAGCTCCCTAAACAGCCACACTATCAACCACCACTCCTCTCCTACAAACGGAGCTTGGCCAACTGCCTTAACATCCCACAGCCTTCACCATTGCTTCCCAGACCAAGAATAACTCAAACACAAGAACCAGTCACAACAGTACAGTGTCCTTAACCTCTCATCTAAATCACTCTCCCCTCCTGAATTATCTGTATTATCTAAGGGTCTCACTTTCAGTCTTAAACCTGAATTTGATATGCTGCATTGGTGAAGGACCTACTTTTCACACATAATATCCAATAGAAATATCACTTTGCAACCCAATCCCAAAACCTATCCAACAGCAAACCAAACACTGATCCTGCCTTGAATAGTGAAGACCACAATCCCAACTTGATTCCCCACCACCGATTCAAAATCATCCCTTCCAAGAATAACTCGCATCCAGCATTGCTTCACAACCATTCCTCAGGTCCCTACAACATGACCCTAACCTATCCTCTGCAGAGCTCCTGGCTCTACGTTACCTAAAAGCTGATGACTCCATCATTATCCTCCCAGCAGACAAAGGATCTACCACTATAGTACTTGACCAGAAGGAGTACATTAGTTAAGATCTACACCAGCTCTGACACCTCTACATTTAGCACCTGCTAACAAGACCCCATCCCCCTGATTCAAACTAACCTGCAGTCCCTCCTTAAAACTACACAAGGACTAACATATCAATCCATAGAACTTCTCACCCCACCCAAACCATGTACCCCACCTTTTACCTTCTTCCTAAGATCCACAGACACAATCAGCCTGGTTGTCCTATAGTTGCTGGGTTCAAAGCTCCCACTGAACGTATATCTGCCTTCGTTGATCAAAACCTGCAACCCATAGTTCAAAGACTCCCCTCCAACATCAAAGATACCAACCACTTCCTAGATCATCTGAAATCCATGCCCATTCTGCTCCCACCACACACCTTGTTTGTCACCATTGATGCCACCTCCCTCTATGCCAACATCCCCCACATACATGGTCGGTCTGCTGCTGAACATACCCTCAGTCAGCACCCACCTGATTCCTATGACAGCCTTCCTATTCATCTAATCAATTTTATGCTTACCAACAACTACTTTGCCTTTGAGAGGCAAACATGCAAACAGATCAGGGGTACGGCCATGGGAACCAGGTTGGCTCTTTCCTATGCCTACCTTTTCATGGGTCACTTTGAGGGTGCTTTCCTGGGATCCATAAGTCTTCAAACCACAGTTTGGTTTAGATACATGATGACATCTTTACCATATGGACTTCTGGTGAGGCTGACCTGCTAAAATTCCTAGATTCTCGGAATACATTCTCCCAATAAGATTTCACATGGTCCTATTCTGAATCCTATGTCACTTTCCTTGATGTTGATCTCGTTTTCACCAAGGGCCAGTTACACACTTCTGTCCACATGAAACCTACCAACAACAGTACTTAAGTTCTGACAGTTGCCATCCTTTCCATGTCAAACACTCCCTCCCACACAACCTGGTATTTGTTCAGATGAAGACTCTTCACAGCAATACACAGCAATACGTCCCAGCCTTCACTACATGTAATTTACCCCACCAGCCTAATTAAAAAGCAGATTTCCCAGGCCATCACATCCAATCCTGGTACTGCTGATCCTTCCAAAAAAATAACTTTGGAACACACCATTGGTGACTCAGTACTACCTGGTATGGAATATGTTAATCAGCTACTTTGACAGGGCATTGACTTCCAAAAATCATGCCCTGAAATGAGATCCATTCTGTCTGAAATTTTTCCCACTGCACCTAGAATAGTTTTCTGTTGCCCTCCCAATCTCCATTATATTCTTGTTGGACCCAATGTTCCTTCTGCACCCATCTCCCAACCTTATGGATCCCACCTCTGTGACTATTCTGCTGCAAAACTTGTCCTATGCACCCTCCTACCACCACCAACACCAGCCCTTTAACTGGCAAAACATATACTATCAAAGGGAGACCCACCTGTTAAATGACACACATCATATACCAGCTGTTATGTAAACATTGTTCAACCATCTACATCTGCATGACTACCACCAAATTATCAATTAGGATGAACAAGCATAAGCAGAGGGTGTATACTGGCAACTCGCAATATCCTGTTGCAAGGCATGCTCTACAACATGACAATCATGACCTCAGTGCACATTTCACCACACGTGCCCTCTGGATTCTTCCCCCAGACACCAGTTTCTCAGAACTCCACAGGTGGGAACTAGCACTACAGCATGTCCTTGTTTCTTACCACCAACCTGACCATAATTTACGTTAATTTCTTCCATCTCAGCATTTCTTCACAGTAACTACTCTCTGCTTCTTTCTGTTTTAGTTTTCTACATCTTTCATTGTCTTACCTGTCTATTTTTCACTACTCCACTCCCCCTCTCTTTTGTACAATGCACTTAACTTTTCACTCTTATTAACTCATGCATTATGTTTAAGCAATAATCTGTGTTTGCATATTATCCTCTCTTCCACCTCTAAAATCTCAGGTTTTCAAATCTCATTCAATGCAGTCCCCAACAATCAGTCTTTCCTTCTCATCCCGGGCAGTAAGTCTTGCCTGACCTGCAGTTCTGGGTGACTTTCCTGAAATCTACCTCTTTTCCTAGACCTCTCCTGACATTTTCCTTCATCCCTCTTCCTTCCCTTTCAACACTTCTGTCAGAAGAAGGAGCCACTGTCTCCAAAACCTTGCCAATCACAACCATATTTTATGTGTGTGTTCTGCTGCCACTTGGTGAATAGATTTTTTTCTATCCAGTTAAATTATTTTGAAGTATAAACTGGGACATCTATGGACTGATTGCAGATGCTATGGACAGGCAGTCTTGTGAACTATTTTTGGACATGTTTTCTGAAAATAGTGTTGAGCAGATAGTTTGACAGTCCACATGCAATGGAAGTATTTATAGACCTTATAGCCACAAACATGTCAGACAACATTAGTGTCAGTATAGAGACAGGAATGTTATCTTAGTGATGAAGGTTACTAATGTCAATAAATCCATCAAGAAAGCTAAGAGAGCATTTTTGCTGGAAAATGCAGATAAGCAGCTGTTGGTTTCCCATTTAGGCAATGTACGGAGGTCATTTAGTTCCACTATGATGGAAATAGAGAAATTGTGGGCAAAGTTTAAATGAATTATAAACTGCACTCTGGAGAAATATGTACTAAGTGGATTAAAGATGGGAAAGGCCCACCATGGTTTAATAACAAAACTGGGAAATGCTAGGAAACAGAGACTGTTGGCCTCTTGGATTAAAAAAGAATGTGCAAATGATCAAAAGTTAGTGGAAATTCATGCATCTCTAAAAATATGGATGCATGAAGCATACAACTACCACAGTCATACCTTAGCAAAAAATCTTGCTGAGAACCTGAGAAAATTCTAATCCTATATAAAATTGATAATTGGGTTGAAGACTTCTTCACTTGTTGACCAATCCAATGTGGCAACAGAAGACAACAAAAGGAAAGCTGAAATTTTAAATTTTGCATTTAAGATATCA
The DNA here is from genome assembly GCF_023864275.1 of Schistocerca cancellata. Classification (NCBI taxonomy): domain Eukaryota; kingdom Metazoa; phylum Arthropoda; class Insecta; order Orthoptera; family Acrididae; genus Schistocerca; species Schistocerca cancellata. Next base: position 767,187,650 of record NC_064628.1, read on the forward strand.
TTCACACAGGAAGATCACACAAACATCCAATTCTCTGACTGTCACATAGACTCTTGTATGGAAGACATAGTACTAGGCATCACTGGCATACAGAAGCACCCATGAAGAGTTGAAAACAAATAAGTCAAGATCTTGGTAGAATCCCAACTCACTTTTGGCAATGTTCTCTTGCTTGCATTAATTGCAAATCACTCACCCAGCACAAAGTCTCAAGTGACTAGGAAGAAGAGCAGGTGATTCCTTCATACAGGGTGAGTCGCTACCTATTTCCACCTTGAGTAACTCTGAAAGTATGATACAAGCTGAAAAGTTTGTGGGACAAAATTTTCATAGGACAACAGGGGCCATAACATGACGTTGGTTTTCTGTTGCTAGGTGGGGCCGCTTCAGAGATATGAAGGTCAACTTTGTTTTTAAATAGGATGCTATAGTTTGGTACTTATTTTATGATAGCAGCTATTGAGATGAATCCAATGATGTGTAACAGTAAGGTCTTTGAAGATCAATGAGGGTCACAGAGGTGACATGAACGTGTTCGAAGTGATGACCATTTGTATCAATGCAGTGCTGCAATCTTCTTATCATGGATTAAGTGGTATTCCTTATCACTTTGGCACTTATTGAAGCACATGCTCCAACAGTTCTCTCCTGTATATCATGCAAATAGTATATATTTGCCAAATATGGCATAGCCATCTAACGTGCCATTGACATGTATACACCATTCAACCATTTCACAATACAACACTAATAGGAATGGTAAGAATAGTATCATTGAATCAAGTGAATGTCAATTATGTATTCCTTCCAATGTTGTTGTTGTTGTTGTTGTTGTTGTTGTTGGTGGTGGTGGTGGTGGTGGTGGTGGTGTGGTGTTGTTGTGGTCTTCAGTACAGAGACTGGTTTGATGCATCTCTCAATGCTACTCTATCCTGTGCAAACTCCTTCACCTCCCAGTACCTACTGCAACCTACATCCTTCTGAATCTGTTTAGTGTATTCATCTCTTGGTCTCCCTCTAGGATTTTTACCCTCCACACTACCCCTACAATACTAAATTGGTGGTCCCTTGATGCCTCAGAACACGTCCTACCAACTGGTCCCTTCTTCTAGTCAAGTTGTGCCACAAATTTCTCTCCTCAGCAATTCTATTCAATACCTCCTCATTAGTTATGTGATCTACCCATCTAATCTTCTGTAGCACCACATTTTGAAAGCTTCTATTCTCTTCTTGTCCAAACTAGTTATTGTCCTTGTTTCACTTCCATACATGGCTACACTCCATACAAATACTTTCAGAAACAGCTTCCTGACACTTAAATCTATACTCGATGTTAACAAATTTCTCTTCTTCAGAAACACTTTCATGACCATTGCCAGTCTACATTTTATATCCTCTCTACCTCGACCATCATCAGTTATTTTGCTCCCCAAATAGCAAAACTCCTTTACTACTTTAAGTGTCTCATTTCCTAATCTAATTCCCTCAGCATCACCCGACTTAATTCGACTACATTCCATTATCCTCGTTTTGCTTTTGTTGATGTTCATCTTATATCCTCCTTTCAAGACACTGTCCATTACGTTCAACTGCTCTTCCAAGTCCTTTGCTCTCTCTGACAGAATTACAATGTCATCAGCGAATATAAAAGTTTTTATTTCTTCTCCATGGATTTTAATACCTACTCCAAATTTTTCTTTTGTTTCCTTTATTGCTTGCTCAATATACAGATTGAGTAACATTACGTATAGGCTACAACCCTGTCTCACTCCCTTCCCAACCATTGCTTCCTTTCATGCCCCTTGACTCTTATAACTTCCATCCGGTTTCTGTACTAATTGTAAATAGCCTTTCACTCCCCGTCTTTTTAAATTTTCAAACCTACCTGCCCAATTAAGGGACATGACATTCCACACTCCAATCCATAGAACGCCAGTTTTCTTTCTCCTTCCAATAACAAGTCAATATGCTTCTCATTTACGGATAATGCCACCGTAATTCAGTGAAAGCTAGAGACATACGCTGAAAAATACCCTCCACGTACTCACCCTACATGTCGTACATTTAAATATGTGTATGATAAATTCAGAACAAGTGGATCTTTAACACATCAGAAACATATCAGGCAAAGGAAAGTTACTAATGAGGAAATGGAAATTGGTACTCTTGCCACAAAGGTTTGAGATCCTTACGTTAGTTCGTGTCAAATTGCAAGGGAATATGGCATGAGCCAGACAGTGTTGTTCGTGTTCTGCATCACCTAAATATCATCCTTACCATATTAGTCTCCACCAAGAATTAACTGATATGGGCTGTATGCATCACACTGAATTCTGCCAATGGGCTCAACTTCAGATTCACAGGGATGACACATTTATTAATTTGATTTTATTTACTGATGAGGCTACATTCACGAACCATATAAATGTTAATTTGCATAACATGCATTATTGGACAACTGAAAATCCATGTTGGCTGTGGCAAGTTGCACACAAAAACCATGGAAATCTTAATGGTAGGAAGTACACATGTTGCTGCAAGAAACGTGAGATCTGTTATCAGAAGAAATACCTTTAGGAACAGGTAACAGAATGTGGTATCAACACAGTAGGTGTCCAGCACTTTTTTCACTGATGGGTAGAAATGAGTTGCAGAGACAACTCCCAAATCTTTGGTTTGGATGTGGAGGAGATGTGTCGTGGCTGGCTTGTTCACCAGACTTGATGCCTATGGATTTTTTCTTGTGGGGATTCGTAAAATACATTGTTTATTAAGACATTCCAAATACACTTGAGGATATGCGAGAGAGAATTGCCAGAGCATGTGCTTTGATAAGTGCCAATGTGATAAGGAATGCCACTCAATCCATGAAAAGAAGATTGCAGCACTACATTGATACCAATGGTAATCACTTCGAACACCTTCTGTAAATCGATGCTCATGCCACCTTTGTGACCTTCGTTGACCTTCAAAGACCTTACTGTTATGCATCATTGGATTTGTGTTGATAGCCCCTATCAGAAAATAAGCACCAAACTATAGCATCCCATTTAGAAAAACAAAGTTGACCTTCATACCTCTAAAGTGATCCCACCTACCAACAAAAAGCCATTGTCATATTATGGCCCACATTGTCCCATGCAACTTTTGTCCCACAAACTTTTCAGCTCCTATCACACTTTTGGAGTTATCCTAGGTGGAAATAGTTAGTGACCCACCCTGTATTAAAAAAAAAAAAAAAAAAAAACAGACCAGCAAAATTACAGACCAATATACTCAGCATTGGCTTATTGCAGAATTCTTGAACATGTTCTCAGTTCAAATATAATAAATTTCCTTGAGATGGAAAAGCTTCTGGCCATAAATGAACATTGACTTAGAAAGCATCAGTTGCATGAAAATCAGCTTGCCCTTTTCTCACATGATATCCTGCAAGCTATGAATGAAGGGCAACGGGCAGATTCCATATTTCTAGATTTCCGGAAAGCATGGTGCCCCACTGCAGATTATTAATGAAGGTACAAGCATACAGAACATGTACCCATATACAGGGGCTCTGACTTACAAAAAATATTAGGGGGGGGGGGGGGGGGGCATATCGGGGTCTTGCCCTGGGAAATTTTCTAAATTTTAGATGAAAAATAGTGAGCTTTAAAGTTTTTTTAAAGCATTTTAGATTCATATGATCAAAAAACTGGATTCTCCATAACTCAACACTCCGGGAAGCTCAACAAGCCTGAAACATTTTTTTGGCTTTGAAAAAAGAAACAAAACATAAAAATTGCATGGTATTTTCATAAAAAACTAATTAAACTTACAGTAATAATCATGCTTATAAACTATTACAGAACAGTGAATATATAGCTCTGAAAAGACTGAAATTATATTTAAATAAATCTTAAACTATCATTAAAAGAATAAAACATAAAATATTGCTGTCACACAGTAATAGCACTTTGATTAATAAATGAAATAGCTAATTTAAGCTTACTTTGAATAAGGCTCAGGGTTCATTAAATAAAAACAATATCCGAAAGTTAATGCTTCAATACAGCTAATAAAGTTAAAACAGTATGCCTAATACTTTCAGTCAAAAAGTATGTAAATACTGGGTTTTAATTGGGTCTTACACCCTAAAAATATTTAAGTATTTGAAAATAATTAATACAGTACTATAGTAACATAGTAATACAGTACTAAACCAGTACTAATATTTTGAAACTGAAAATTTAACATTATGTATGTATTTAATTGTCTATTTTATAAAGATTTTTAATATTGCTCTAAATGGCATTATTAGGGCTATAGTGCTTTTAGAAAGGTGCAAACGTCGGCCGTCTGACTGGATTACTGAAAAAGTCATTTAAGACTGATCAGATATCCAATTAATCCAAAACATTTTGGCGGGCAGGAAGAACAGCCAAGTTGTTCAATTGCTTCTGTCCCATTGTTGATCGGAGATATGACTTGAGATGTCTAAGGGTGTTAAATGACTGTTCTGCTGTTGCTGTCATAATTGGAACTATTTGGAGAAGCTTAATGCACTTCACTACTTCACCTAACATTTCTCCAACTTGAGGCTCTTGTGTACTGTACTTTCTTACATCACGCATGTTTTTTAAGACCGGTTGGTTTTTATTAGCAATATCGGCTAACATATTCAAGTTTAAGCACGGCCTCTCAATGTCTAGGTCAATTTTGAAAACTTCAGTTGATTTTTCCACATTTGTTTCACCTGTGTTTGCTAAAAGCAAGCACTCTTGTTCAACTGCAATGACCTGTGTGAGTCCAGTTGAAGCAAACTGCTCACTAATGCAAGATTGCACTGTTTCACAAACTTCAATGTAAATAGCTTTGTAATATTCTTTGGGATTTTGAAAGTGTGGGGTGAGCTGGCTTCATTGTTTTCATACTTCTTTGGTATACTTCAATTCTGAGGAAGCAAAGGATCATCAACTTGTGAAGGTTTTGCTTTTAAACACAATTCCCAAAAGTGTTCAAAACTATCATGTTTTGCATTCATATACAAATCAAGCCCTCATATATTTTTTCTGTATCAACAACACTTAGATGAGGGCATTGAATTTTTTCATTGACATCCTATATTGTGTTCACTGCATGGCAATAAAGACATAAAAAGAAATAAGCCTTGAATTGTAACATTGACTCAAGGTAGCCTGCAAATTTGTAACCCACCTCTGGTTTGTCCTCTGTAGAAAATGTTTCAAAAAGCTCTAGATGTTCTTCAAAGTTTTTCGATATTCTCAAGATACTAGAAGCTCACATAGTCCATCAAGTCAGGCAAAGGGGTCATAGACCAGCTTGGTCATTGGCAATCACACAGCGTATGCTTCTGAAAAGTTTCATCCTTTTTTTGGATTTTCTTATGGTGTTTATTAAGTCCTTGGCTAAAGCCATAATATCCCTCATAAACGTAAGATGGTGGAGACTGTCTACAACTACCAAGTCTAAACTGTGAGCAGTGCAGTGTACATAATGTGATTTTGGTTGCATATCCAAAACTAACTTTTTTAGTCCTTTGAACTTACCTCTCATATTCGAGGCACCATCACAGCACTGTCCTCTTAAGTTATCCATTGACAAATTAAGATGAGCAAAAACGTCTTTTAAAATACTAAACAGAGTTTGTGATTCAGTATTGGGGGGTCTTGTATAAGCCAATAAAATCTTCATTGTTGGTTGGTTTGTGGGGATTAAAGGGACCAGACTGCGACGATCATCGGTCCCTTTTTCCAAAAAATTAAAACCGCCCAAAGGGAATAAAAACGAACAGCAGGAAAGACGTCAGATGACACGGGACATAAAAGACTCCGACAGAGATAAGACAAAACGAAATAAAATCACACAGAGTGTGACGGTGGTTGGCCGACCACAGGAACATAAAAAGGAAAAACCAACCACCGAGAACACATTAAAAACTCAGTTTAAAACTGTAGGCTAAAGGCCAGAATCAACACAAAACAATAAAATAAAACATAAACACTCAGATGAAATGATAAAAAACCCCTGCCTGAATAAAACGTAAAACTAAGTCAGCCGTAGCAGAGTCATCTGTTAAAAGGGCAGGGATCGTGTCAGGCAGTGCGAACGACTGCCTGAGCACAGCTAAAAGTGGACAGTCCAATAAAATGTGGACCACTGTCAAAACGGAGCCGCAGCGACATAAAGGTGGGGCCTCACATCGCAAGAGGTGGCCGTGCATCATCCATGTGTGCCCAATGTGCAGCCGGCAGAGGACAACAGACTCCTTGCGGGAGACCCGCATGGACGACCACTACACTGTCGTCGTCACCTTGATTGGACAGAGTTTGTTGGGCGTGGACAGATTGCGCCATTCAGCATCCCAAACTGAAAGAACTTTGCGGCGTAAGACTGCCTGCAAATCAGTCTCCGGAAGGCCAATCTCCAGAGATGATTTACTAGTGGCCTCTTTCCCCAGGTGGTCAACATTCTCATTGCCAGGTATCCCAACATTGCCTGGGGTCCACAAGAAGACCACAGAGCGGCCGCAACGTGCAAGAGTATGCAGGGACTCATGGATAGCCATCACCAGACAGGAGCGAGGGAAACACTGGTCGAGAGCTCGTAAACCGATCAGGGAATCGCTACAGATAACGAAGGACTCACCTGAGCAGGAGCGGATATACACTAGGGCATGGAAGATGGCAACCAGCTCAGCAGTGTAAACACTGCAGCCATCCGGCAAGGAACATTGTTCGGAATGGTCCCCTAGAGTTAACGCATACCCGACACGACCAGCAACCATCGAACCGTCAGTGTAAACAATGCCAGAGCCCTGATACGTGGCCAAGATGGAATAAAAGCGGCGGCGGAAGGCCTCTGGAGGGACTGAGTCTTTCGGGCCATGTGCCAAGTCGAGCCAAAGGCAAGGGCAAGGGCAAGGAACACACCACGGGGGTGTACGCAGAGGTGCCCGGAAAGGAGGTGGAACAGTGAAAACCCTAATCCCAGAGAGAAGCTCTTTGACGCGTACTGCGATTGGACAACCCGACCAGGGCCGACGTTCTGGCAGATGGACGACTGACTGTGGTAACAGGACACGGTAATTTGGATGCCTGGGCAAGCTAAAAACATGGGGAGCATAAGCAGCCAGTAATTGTTGGCGTCGTAACCACAGTGGAGGGACACCTGCCTCCACTAGTATGCTGTCCACAGGGCTGGTGCGGAAAGCACCAGTGGCAAGGCGTATCCCGCTGTGGAGAATTGGGTCCAGCACCCGCAACACAGATGGGGATGCTGAGCCATAAGCCAGGCTCCCATAATCCAGACGGGACTGGATTAACGCCTGGTAGAGCCGCAACGGGGTAGATCGGTCGGCGCCCCAGTGAGTGTGGCTCAAGCGTCTCAGAGCGTTGAGATGCCGCCAACACGCCTGTTTAAGCTGCCGGATATGAGGCAGCCAAGTCAACCGGGCATCAAAAAGTACACCCAAAAACCTGTGGGTCTCCACCACAACAAGAAGTTCGCCGCCAAGATAAAGCCGCGGCTCAGGATGGACCGTTCGGCGCCAGCAGCCGAAAACTGAAAACCACGCGCTACAGCCCAAGACTGCGCCTTGCGGATTGCACCCTGTAGCTGACGTTCAGCTGCTGCAATGCTAATAGAGCTATAGTAAAGGCGGAAGTCGTCAGCATACAGGGAAGCGGAGACAGAATTTCCTACTGCCGCAGCGAGACCGTTTATTGCAATTAAAAACAGGCAGACACTGAGGACAGAGCCCTGTGGTACCCCATTCTCCTGGATGCGGGAGGAACTATACGAGGCCGCGACTTGCACACAGAAGGTATGATACGACAGAAAATTTCTGATAAAGATCGGTAGAGGGCCCCGAAGACCCCATCCATGAAGCGTAGAAAGGATGTGATGACGCCATGTCGTATCGTATGCCTTCCGCATGTCGAAAAAGACAGCGACCAGGTGCTGACGGCAGGCAAAGGCAGTACGGATGGCCGACTCCAGGCTCACCAGATTGTCGGTGGCAGAGTGGCCTTTCCGGAACCCACCCTGAGACGGAGCCAGAAGGCCCTGAGACTCCAGCACCCAATTCAGGCGCCGGCTCACCATCTGTTCAAGCAACTTGCAAAGAACGTTGGTGAGGCTAATGGGATGGTAGCTGTCCACCTCCAGAGTGTTCTTTCCCGGTTTCAAAATGGGGATGACAATACTTTCCCGCCATTGCGACGGAAACTCACCCTCGACCCAGAGACGGTTGTAAAGGTTGAGGAGGCGTCGCTTGCAGTCCACTGAAAGGTGTTTCAGCATCTGACAGTGGATGCGATCTGGCCCGGGAGTGGTATCAGGGCAAGCGGCAAGGGCACTGTGAAATTCCCACTCACTGAATGGAGCGTTGTAGGATTCAGAAGTGTGGGTGCGAAAAGAAACGCTCCGACGTTCCACCCGCTCTTTAATGGAGCGAAAGGCCTGGGGGTAATTCGCAGAAGCGGAACTCAGCAAAATGCTCTGCCAAGCGGCTTGCAATGACATCGGAGTCTGTACAAACTGCTCCATTCAGTGAGAGCGCAGGGATGCTGACTGGGATCCGATGGCCATAGAGGCGTCGGATCTTGTCCCACACCTGCGATGGAGAGACATGGAGGCCAATGGTGGACACATACCGCTCCCAGCACTCCTGCTTGCTTTGGCGGATAAGGCGGCAGGCCCGCGCACCCAGCCGTTTGAAGGTGATGAGGTGGTCAAGGCAGGGATGTCGATTGTGACGCTGGAGCGCCCGCCGGCGATCTTGAATCGCTGCAGCGATCGCAGGCGACCACCAAGGCACACTCCGCCACCGAGGGGACCCAGAAGAACGGGGAATGGCAGATTCGGTGGCAGTAACGATGCCGGTGGTGACCGATTGAACCACCGCATCAATGTCATCATTAGAGAGAGGCTCAATAGCGGCAGTGGAGGAGAACAAGTCCCAGTCAGCTTTATTCATAGCCCACCTGCTGGGGCGCCCAGAAGAGTGACGTTGCGGCAGTGACAGAAGGATTGGAAAGTGGTCACTGCCACACAAGTCGTCATGCACTCTCCATTGGACAGACAGTAAGAGGCTAGGGCTACAGATCGAAAGGTCAATGGCGGAGTATGTGCCATGCGCCACACTGAAGTGTGTGAAGGCACCATCATTTAAAATTGAGAGATCGAGCTGTGACAATAAATGTTCAATGGTGGCGCCTCGACCTGTTGACACTGACCCACCCCACAGAGGGTTATGGGCACTGAAGTCGCCCAATAGCAAGAAAGGTGGCGGCAATTGAGCTATCAGCGCCGCCAGGACATGCTGCGAGACATCACCATCCGGTGGAAGGTAAAGGCTGCAGACGGTAACAGCCTGTGGCATCCACACTCTAACAGTGACAGCCTCTAAAGCAGTTTGTAGAGGGACAGACTCGCTGTGAAGAGAGTTAAGGACATAGATGCACCCGTGCAAATGCTCTCCATTGTGTCCGAGGGACCGGCGAGATCGAGGTCCTCAGTGGACACCAGAATCTCCACCTCGTCCTCAGAGGCAGAGCTTGTAGGAAGCGGTGGGACGGGTGCCACTGCTATATCTGTGGTCTTGGGGACTTTCTTCTTCTTCTGCTTGTCGTGCTGTGCCTTCGGTGGTTCAGGCTTCATGGGCTTCACTGGGCCAGTCTCAGGGACAGACGACGACCGTGAGGCCCTACGACCAGGGATTGGTGGTTGCTTCAACCACTTGCGCGTGTCCTCTTTTCCACTGGTGGGAACATGTGAAGGGAGGTCCCCAAGGGATCCCTTCCTGGCGGGAGTAGCCAAAGAAGTCTTACGCTTCTCCGGCTGGGAAAGGGGAGCTGATGTCCCCGATGGTTGGGAAGGTGTTGCTCCTGAAGAAGATGGAGCAGGAGCAACAGGGTGTGAAGTGCCCCCCACAATCAAGGGGGCTGTTGGATGCTGACTAATCATAGAACCAACCGTATGGGACGACACAGGAGATGGAAGAACCGTCGTTGCAGCAGCGCCGTAGGTTGATGTCAGTGGCACAGGATGGAGCCTCTCATATTTCCGCCTAGCCTCAGAGTAAGTCAGGCGGTCCAGGGTTTTATATTCCATTATCTTCCGTTCTTTCTGGAAGACCCTACAGTCCGGCGAGCAGGGGGAATGGTGTTCTCCACAGTTAACACAGTTGGGAGGCGGAGCACATGGAGAATCGGGATGCGAAGGACGTCCACAATCTCGACATGTGATGCCGGAAGTACAGCGGGATGACATGTGATGCCGGAAGTACAGCGGGATGACATGTGATGCCGGAAGTACAGCGGGATGACATGTGATGCCGGAAGTACAGCGGGATGACATGTGATGCCGGAAGTACAGCGGGATGACATGTGATGCCGGAAGTACATCGGGATGACATGTGCCCAAACTTCCAGCATTTAAAACACTGCATCGGAGGAGGGATATATGGCTTCACATCACAGCAGTAAACCATCACCTTGACCTTTTCGGGTAAAACATCACCTTCAAAGGCCAAGATGAAGGCACCGGTGGCTACCTGATTATCCCTCGGACCCCGATGGACGCTCCGGACGAAGTGAACACCCCGTTGTTCTAGATTGGCGCGTAGTTCATCGTCAGACTGCAGGAGAAGATCCCTGTGGAATATAATACCCTGGACCATGTTCAAACTTTAATGGGGAGTGATGGTGATGGAAACATCCCCCAACTTGTTGCAAGTGAGCAACCTCCGCGACTGGGCTGAGGATGCTGTTTTGATGAGAACCGACCCAGAGCGCATTTTGGACAAGCCCTCCACCTCCCCGAACTTTTGCTCTAAATGCTCCACAAAAAACTGAGGCTTGGTTTGCATAAAAGATTCACCATCGGCCCGCGTACAGACAAGGTACCGGGGTAAATAATCGCCACTGCTGTCTTTAGCCATGTGTTCCTCCCATGGAGTGGCCAGGGATGGAAATGATTTGGGATTGAATTGCTTGCCGTTGAGGTGAGACCTCGATCGCTTAGAGACTGCTGGGGGAGGCCCACCAGTGAGAGATGATGTACCACGCTTCATTGTGGGTCATCCGCCCTGATGCCACCCATTCCGACCAGGGGCTCTCCCCACGGGTGCCACCCAGCCACAGCAAAGACCACCTGGCAGGATGGCCTTTGCCGGGAGTCCCGATGCCCCAGAGGGATAGGCATCTACTCCTCGGCATACGTGGGGAGGTAGCAGCTCAGGCATCAGCAGTGTACATGACAACCCCACCACAATGGACTGGCTACCGTGCTGGATGTCGGGTGTCAAAATATCCATGTACATCACGAGGGCAAAGATGGAAGTGCACAATGGAGGGAATGCTTGCTATCCGGAACACACTGCAGATGATGTGGCCGGAAGCTCGAAGGAAGTCCAACTCCATAACAATAACGGGTGTGCCAGATCTTAGGGCAAGATGGATATATGATACACCACGTAAGGCGTCCTTCCCCAAATGGTACGCACTAACAGAAAATTTTGAAAGGAAGTGATCAAACCCCTTAGGGGACCATCACATTAAGGCCGAAACGTTTGAGACTCCTTTTAGTCGCCTCTTACAACAGGCAGGAATACCGCGGGCCTATTCTTACCCCCGAACCCGCAGGGGGGTGTCTTCATTGTGTTTAAGAAATCATCGACAGTATGAATACAAAATGACACTAGTTCATGAATCAGAGAATCACTTGTTTCATCAACAATAACAGAAAAAAAAAGTTCAGCCTTCTTGATTGAAGCCAATACCTTTCTCAACACAGACTTTCCTAGTAGATCAATGATCTCATTATTAATATCAATCTTTAAACTCAGGTATGTCATTCTTTTAAAGTTCCAACAATTGAAAAAAAAAATCAGGCCCTCCCAAGTTGGTATGTTGTCACTCATTCAATCTATGCTGTGTTCTACTTGATTCTTACGCCACTCTTATTCTCAACCCCTTATGACTGATCATATTTTGTCAGATACCCAGGTGAAAAACCTGGCAGGTACAGTCATCCAGTACATTCCACTCCACTCCCATCATCACAGCCTTGTCCTCTCCCATCATCACAGCCTTGTCCTATCCCATCATCACAGCCTTGTCCTATCCCATCATCACAGCCTTGTCCTATCCCATCAAGGCAGGGTTACCTGTGAAAGCATTCATGTCATATACCATCTCTGCTGCAGTTTCTGAGCAGAATCTTATGTTGACTTAACTACCAACAGGCTGCATATCCAAATGAAATTTTAACCAGCACTACAGGACTCTGTCAAAGAAAAATCCTTGGCAGTAACAGAAACTGAACATGGGTACTCTGCAATGCACTCAGTCATGTATGCTGAACACTTAAGATGTGGATGTGGATCTGATTGCATAGTCACTACCAAACTGTGGCCAAGAGCAGTATTAACCACCCAATGATGGAACATGCTGCTGAGCACAGCATGTTCCACTTGAGTGGCTACTTCTTAGCCATTACACTGAGGTGACAAAAGTCATGGGATACCTCCTAATACCATGTCAGATCTCCTTTCACTTGGCATAGTACAGCAACTCAATATGGCATTGAGCCCACAATTTCTTGAAAGTTCTCTGTGGAAATATTGATCCATGCTGTCTCTAGCTATCCGTACTTGTGAAAGTGTTGGCAGTGCAGCATTTTGTGCATGAACTAGCCTCTCAATTCTCTCACATGTTGGGTGATCTTGGTGGACAAATTGTTTGCTTGAATCGTCCAGAATGCTCTTCAGACCAACCACGGACAATTGTGACCTGGTGATATGGTACATTGTCATCAATAAAACTCCATTGTTGTTTTGGAAAATAAAGTCCATGAATGGCTGTAAATGGTCTCAAAGTAGCTGAACATAATTTCCAATCAATGATCAGTTCAGTTGGACCAGAGCAACCAGTCCATTCCATATAAACACAGCTCACACCATTTGGAGCCACCACCACACACTAATCCTATCATCAGCACTTACCAACTGAAATAAGGATTCATCTGACTGGGCTATGGTTTTCTTGTCATCTAGGGTCCTACCAGTATGGTAACAAGTCCAGAAGAGGTGCTACAGGCAATGTTGTGCTGTTAGGAAAGGTACTAACTTTGGTTGTCTGCTGCCATAGCCCATTAACACCAGATTTCACCACACTGTCCTAATGTATACATTCATTGTATGTCCCACATTGATTTCTGTGGTTACTTCATGCAGTGTTACTTATCTGTTAGCACTGTCAACTCTACACAAATGCTGCTGCTCTTGGTCATTAAGTGGAGGGCTCTGGCCATTGTGTTGTCCATGGTAAGAGGTAATGCCTGAAATATGCTATTTTCAGCACATTCGTGACACTGAGGATTTTGGAATATTGAATTCCTTAAATATTTCTGAAATGGAATGTCCCATGCATCTAGCTCTAACTACCATGCCACATTCAAAGCCTGTTAATTCCAGTTGTGCAGTCATAATCATATTGGATACCTTTTCACATGAATCACTTGAGTAAAAATGACAGCTCCACCAGTGCACTGCCATTTTATATCTTGTGTACATGTTAAATCAACATATGTGTATGTGCATGTCACAATCCCATGGCTTTTGTCACCTCAATGTATATTACTTTAAATTACTTATATTGCCAAATGGGTCCTTCCCATCCTATATCTCATACCATTCATCTTGTGCTATTGCCTCACGTCTCACATCCATTTTACTCTATCTTATTGTCCAGCTGCATAATCCCCTGTGTCTTCAATCTCACATTTCTTATGCACACGATTTACCAGCCCTAAACAGTGTGCTCGAGATGACTGGGTGTTTGTGTTGTCCTCATCATTTCATCATCATCCAGGAAAGTGGCAATTTTGGACTGAGCAAAGATTGGGTAATTGTACAGGCACTGATAACCGCGCAGTTGAGCGCCCCACAAACCAAACATCATCATCATCATCATCATCATCCTAAACAGTATGGTCATGTAGGACTTTTCTAACACACTGTAGCACCAGCAGGAACTTCTTCAGCTAAAGTGGCTGTTATCCACCTACCCACCCAACCACTGGATTACAGATCAACATTATTTAAGTAGCAAGTTACTGCATTTTTTGTCCAAATCTATCCAGTCCTGCTCATCATGTTGCTCCTATCGTCATGACACCTCTGAAAGTTATTATCACATGTGTGACAATTGCAAATACTTGAACAAATATCTTCATAACCCCTGTCCCACACTGAACTCCTTCCCTTACATACTGGATGGGATGCGAAGGAAAGACTTCTTTCCTTCCCATACCATCCAGTAAGCCTCCCCTGACCCAGAGTTCTGGGTCACTTTTCTGAACTGTACCCCTTTCCCTAAACCTCTCTTGTCCTTTTCCTTCATCCTTCTTCCCTCCCTTTCAACTCTTCTGCCAGAAGAAGGAGCCACTGGCTCCAAAAGTTTGTAGAAATTAAACCCTTTTGTGTGTGTGTTCCCCTGCCATCACTTGGTGAGTAGATTTTTTATCTATCCATTTACATTGTATAATGAAATTCATTTGTTATACAGTTAGCTTACCTGACACAGAAACAAAAGCAAGTCCCTCAGCACTACTACCATCTGAGCTATTTGCAGACAGATGCCACATCTCAAAAGTGCCTGTTGGTGTAAGGCCATGGAGACAGACTCCACAGTCTCCCGATTCCAGTCCTGTTCCACAATACTCTGCCTGTAAATCATCAACAACTTGGAAACGCTGATTTGGTTGAAGATCCACAGTATTCCCACTGGGTGTTATGAGTTCACATTTATTTACACTTTCCATACTGTGTAATAGTTTTAGTACCACCACATTCCCCTCTACACTTTCTAGGTAGCTGGGAAAAATTCCTGTACTGAAATCTGAAATAACACATTCCACAATAAATATTGACATGTTTTTGGAAATATAAACTTTCCTGGATTAACAGCAACAAAAACAAAACAATCAGATTTACAGTGATGAGTGGTTTGTACAAATAATGTTTCACTGTCCTGCTAAAAGATTCATTAATTACCAACATAAAAGTTTTGAAAAATCATGAGTTCTTATGCAAATATAAGTAAATATTGTGACTATATGTAGAGTGTATAGTTAGTTGACATGTAATACAACTGTATGTATGTAACTTAGCATCAGGTAAATGGCATTTTATTCACACTAGAACTATGCCCTGAATAAGGGTCAGACCACAGCTTTGATTTTCATCCCTTAGGTAAAGAATTGAGATCAAGTCCAAGCCCTGAATAAGGGTCAGACCACAGCTTTGATTTTCAGTATTAATGATATTGCTGAGGAACACTTACTCCATGAAATACAGTTTGCTCTATCACACCTGTAGCTTCATTTAACTGTGGTGAAGCTTGAGATTTGAAGACAACTAATTTACCACAAATTTTTTTGTATTTTATTGATGGTGTGGTATGTTATGAACAACATTATTTGCATATGCTGCATACAGGACCTTGCTTCAGCCATTTTCTCAATCATGAACACTTGTTTTGGTTCTGGGTGCCTTTCCATATGGCACTGGTGTAGTGACAGTGCATAGGAATGGTGATGGTACTGAGCAACTGACTGCTTTTGTGTCAAAGATGCTGAAACCTACTCAAAGGGACAACTTGCACATAGAGAAGGAAGCTTTGCTGATTGTTTTTGCAATTAAGAAGTTCCATGTCTACCCACTTATAAATAAAGTTCACTTTAATCATGGAAGATGAAAGAAGATTGGAGGCACTAGAGATATGGATATGGAGAAGAATGGAAAAAGTGAAATGGGAAGACCGAGTAAGGAATGAAGAAGTATTAAGAAGAGTTGGAGAGGAAAGAAACAAGCTGAAAGTCATCAGAAAGAGAAAACAGAACTGGATTGGACATTTTTTGAGGAGGGACTGTTTATTGAAGGAAGGAATAGAAGGAATGGTGGAGGGAAAAAGGGAAAGAGGAAAAAGAAGATATCAAATGCTGGGCAGTATCAAAGGAGGCAAATATGCAGAAATGAAAAGACTGGCTATGGACAGACAAAACTGGAACCGGCTTAACCCATGACTAGACCTGCCATGAGGCAGAATACCATACTACTACTTAATCATGGACCAGAAACCACTAGTATCATTATTTGGGCTGTATTGATGTTTTCCAAAATGCATGGCACAATGGCGCCTGTGTTTGGCATGTTTCCTCAGCTTCTATATTAATACCAATAAATACAAGCTTGTATATGCATGAGAGCAGACCTACCTTTTGATCAGCAGGAAATCTCGTACCAGTCCCACTGCCACAAAAGTATAACTTGCACTCCAAACCATCAGCAGCAGTTTCTGTGGTTATGAGCATGGAGGTGGAAATCTCTACACAGTCTCAGCAACCTCAGCTAATATTGTGACATTGCCCCATCCCAGCACAATGCCAGATGCTACTAATTTGTAGCAGCAACTGGCTGGCTTAAGTACCAAGACAACAACCATGCCATCACTTCACCTCCTGAAGCATCGTCCAGGACATTTTTGACCATGTGTGTCCATTTCAAGAAAGTGGGGGGAGGGGGGGGGGCGATCAGGAACTGGTATACTGACCCAGTGACTTTGCAAGCTCACTGGAAGCCATGGAACTCTATCTTAGATGATAGGCAGCACTGTTAAAGCTATGAGCACTAGAATCAGCGCCTGTTGTGCTGGTCTCAATGCAAAGCAACATCCATCTCATTAGCCAAATAATGCTCACCACAGTACCATAAAGCTTAGCGCATTGCTGTTCAACTTTCAGTGATGTATTTGCCTTCCAGTCATATTACTAGCCATAATGCACTGTTGTTCTTGGTTTCCCACTTAGCTACGTTTTGGTTACTCCGCCATTTTTCATTGTTATCTTCTATCTGCACTTGGTGGTCTGCTGGTGAAAGTTCTAGGCCAGTTGGCCAGTCTCTGGGGGTTCTTTGAGTCTTTTTTGATCTTTGTCAGATTCTAGTCATACTAGAAGGTTCTGGCACGCAAACTGTCACATTGGTCACCTACGGGTACTAACAGCCATATGGCATGGACTAGGGCATGCTTCAGTTGATTTCTTATGACAGTGCATTAAAGGATACAGTTGTAAATTTACTATAAATATTTTGAGACAATTACTGTGAGTGTCTAGAACAATTATTTTCTTGAGCAGTCTCATTTTTTAATCAACTGATTTGTTCTATTTTAGAAATCTTTGAATTTCATATCATTTACATTCACTGTCTGCCTGTGTCCATTCATGCGAATGGACAGTTTGTTACTGGTCATTCCCACATAGAAAGCTTCACGGTGTAGGCAGGTTAGTTGGTAAATCACGTGCGTGCTTTCACATGTGGCTCTGCCTTTGATTGTGTACACCTTCCGAGTTACAGGACTGAAGTAGGTGGTGGTGGGAGGGTGTGTGGGACAGGTTTTACACCGGGGGTGGTTACAAGAGTAGGAGCCAGAGGGTAGGGAAGGTGGTTTGGGGATTTCATAGGGATGAACCAAGAGGTTATGAAGGTTAGGTGGACGGCGGAAAGACACTCTTGGTGGAGTGTGGAGGATTTCATGAAGGATGGATCTCATTTCAGGGCAGGATTTGAGGAAGTTGTATCCCTGCTGGAGAGCCACATGACTTGGTGCACGGCCAGCACATCTTGGCACAGTGTTACACCGTCTGGGTTATCTGGATACTTCCCACTAACACCAACCTATCAGAACTCCAGAGATGGGAACTTGCCCTTCAATATATCCTCTCTTCCCATTACCCACCAGGCCTCAACCTCCGCTAATTTCAAGTTGCCGCCACTCATACCTCGCCTGTCATTCAACAACATCTTTGCCTCTGTACTTCCGCCTCGACTGACATCTCTGCCCAAATTCTTTGCCTTTACACATGTCTGATTTTGTCTGTATATGTGTGGATGGAAGTGTGTGTGTGTGTGTGTGTGTGTGTGTGTGTGTGTGTGTGTGTGTGTGTGTGTGTGTGTGTGTGTGGGGGGGGGGGGGGTACCTGTTCACCTGTCCTTTTTTCCCCCCTAAGGTAAGTCTTTCCGCTCCCGGGAGTGGAATGACTGCTTATCCTCTCCCTTAAAATCCATATCCTTTCATCTTTCCCTCTCCTTCCCACTCCTTTCCCTCTCCTGATAAAGCAACCGTGGGTTGTGAAAGCTTGAATTTTGCGTGTGTATTTATGTGGCTATCAACATACCAACACTTTTGTTTGGTAAGTTACATTCCACCATTAAATATGTATAAACTAAATCATATCATGTTAATCCATGGCTGTCACAACCAATAATATTTAGATATATGGAAATAAAAATAAGTTTTTTCTGCAGTTAAAGTAAAATAAACTTACACTGCCTTCAAAATTTCGTTTTATAGGTGTTAAATGGTTCAGCAACTGATTTGAATAACATGGGAATAAATTCTGACAGCAAGAATATCAGATTAAATGTTCATAATATGAGTAAATTCAAATAAATTGTAAATTTAAAAAAAATTAGCATTGGTTTATCAATAAATGTAAAGGATGCAGAGAACAACATTTAGAAATTTATCTAAAATGAGTGTTTTTGCAATATTAATTTACGTTTATAATGGCTGTTTAGAATTTTACCAGAAACATTGAGATTTATACTGCCTTCAGCTTTCACTTCATATTCTTCTTCTTCAAGGGCAACCATGCATTTCCACAAGCCAATGTGTTGTGGACCAACGTGTTTTATTTCAATGCCACATTCACCATACTCAGTACCAGCTCCATAATAACTGTAAGTCTCTAAAAGATCTTCCCTGGTATTAATTAATAAGCCACTAGGATCTTTAAACCAACAATATGAAAAACTTGTCTCTTTCAGCAAACTGTTGCACAACATGACTGCCCTTTCTCCTAGAGGTGCATACACTGCTGACTCAACAGGTGCCACAAAATTCTCTGAAACATACAAAACACATATTTAAATACTAATATCATTATTTATGTAGGTTTTTTGTCTGCAGCTTTAGTAATAAAAGGGTTTCAAAATTAAATACACTTGATCAGGACAGAAAAATGGGTTCTTATAGAAAGAACTACATGCACAATAAATGGCAGCAAATGTAACATAACTGTTGATCAGTTTAGCTATTATTGTGTTCGATGTTATTTTATGAAACAAACAACATGATATGGAAGCTAGTCACATTAGGTGCCGGATGCTCTTACAGTACACAAAGCATATTCCATGAATCCTGTAATGAACATGTGTCCAGAAATGGACTGTGTGGATTCAAAAACAACAAACTGTCCTGGAACACAGCACAGAGCTGCAACATATCCATGTTACAACATATGCTCAAAGTAGCCTCCATGGGATTGAAGATGATAGGGATAGTAGTGATTGTCATGCAGGATACACAATCATACTTCGGCTTACACCATGCTGGTTGGCAACGTGTTTGGAACTAGTACTATGGTTTGTCTCAGTATCCTATAGGACCTCATCCTCCATGCCTGGTGTATGCATAGACTGCTGCCTCCCTGGATGTTCACATTTGAAAGGACCCATGATCACAGAAACACCCAAAAAGGACTTGATAAAGGTTGTGAAATGGTGTGTAATGTGGTTTGTTTTTATGAGGGTACGTGTTTCGGTACAGCCGTGCTGCCTCATGACTTTTTCCATCTGCCTGGCTGTACACAGACTCTACCTCGGTTTGTTTGCAACACGAATATGGACCATTCTTCTGCTTACAGTTTGCTACACCAATCTCACAGCCTGCAACATACAGGGAACACATGGCACACAGTCAGAGGAGCTGTCATTTGTCAGTACTATCCACCTTAGCAATGATGCATTTCCAGACTCATGATCATAGGACCTTTTTTTTTCTTTTCTCCATTTCCAGTCAGGAATCCATCTCTGAAGTTCATGACATTTATTAATATTCGTCCTGTATACACAGAAAATTGTTGTCAAAAGAGTGTTTTGTAAAGGTTATTGCAGGATTCTTTTGGGAAAAAACACCACACACAATTCTTACATCAAACTTCTGTATGCTGAAGATAGATCCCTATTGAGTTCCCCACATGTCACATTTTGGGATAGACCTAAGACTTTGAGAAGCTGTTTGAGATCATGTTGGACTTCTGGGACAGGATCATAGTTCTGTGGTTTGTATGCAGAGGTGTCAGAAATTTAGTGGAGACCCTCTGCCACTTAGTAACTATGATTCATGACCACCATGTTGGAACCTTTGTCTGGGGGCAATGATGATAAGGTCTGGATTGTTTTTTCAGACTACAGATAGCAGTGCATTCCATAGGAGTGATGTTGGACTCACCAGGGAGGGATTTAGGAAAGGAAGGTCAGACCAGGTTAGGAGGAGTTCCTAAAGATTACTAGGGGATGACTGGGTGGAAGGGGAAGGGGATCATGGTTGGAGTGTCAGTAAGGTGTGTTGTGAAAAAATGTTTCCACTGCAAAGAACAACCAAGCATGGTTCAAATTAGATTTGAAGCAAAAGATAAGGTCTTTAGGAAGGTAATCTTCTGATCTGATGCTGCATGTTAAGAAACCCTGTCTTAGGCATTTGATTGGACGAATCACAACTTTCTTTAGGGGAAAGTTCATGGATTTTGAGGTATGATGAGTAAATGGATTAATTAATATTTAACTGATAGGTAACACAAAGTCACATTAGATAGCTCATGCTGCTTTTGTAATATCCTGGTCAAATCTGCACTAGACAGAGATATTTTATTCATTTACCTTTTTGAAGCTGGCCCAATCACCTGACAGTTCATAAAACCTTCTACTGTTAAAGCTAAAATTGATAAAATACATCAAGTCAGTGCATTTTACCTGTGAGAGGGATGTGTTAGCTCCAAGAAATAGAGTTGCTCCATTGTGCGCGGTCAGCTATAGTAAAAAGTTTGTGATCGGAAAGGGCTCACTATAGAGAATTGTTAACATATGGACCTAAGGCACTCAGATACACATATTTGTCGATTGTTGAGCATTTTGTAGAAAATGAACTAATACAGAGTTGTATAAAGGAAGAGAGGGAGATCCAAGATTTTATCATTGTAAATGTATGTGAAAATATATGGAAATTCAATTGAGCTCAGTTATTTTCCAAAGTGAATTTTGAGGACGTGAATTGTCCTAAGCTTCTGTAGGAGCTTAAGATGATAATGTTGATAATGTTTGCTGGTGGATCTGCAAGCACTGTCAAGGGAATTTTGAAGTGTTTCATGTTATTAATAAAAATCTGCAAATGGCTACACATCGTATATCCAAACGTGGACTGAGTCATACATAATCAGTATCTGAGGATCCAATACAAGTTCCTATTTATGAACAGTAAAAGTTTTACAGGCAACCAGAGGATATCAGCAGTTGCTTCTGCTCCACAAAATCAACAAGATTTCACCACTACAGATTTAATATTCTTTCTAGGTTACAATCATAATGCCACACATTTTTGATGAAAGTTAATGATGTTTGTTCATGTTCTGTAAGACAGTGTAGGTACAACAAGAATGATAATTTGTGCTCTAGTAACTGAGACATTCAAGTGTTAACAAGAGGGTTTCTGCTTATTCAGGACACAAACTTTCTCACTTTAGAGCAATAGACATGGATTTAGACACTAGCGCGTCTCTATTACATCTACATCTACATCCATACTCCGCAAGCCACCTGATGGTGTGTGGAGGAGGATACCCTGAGTACCTCTATTGGTTCTTCCTTCTATTCCAGTCTCGTATTGCTCGTGGAAAGAAGGATTGTCGGTATGCTTCTGTGTGGGCTCTAATCTCTCTGATTTTATCCTCATGGTCTCTTCGCGAGATATACATAGGAGGGAGAAATATACTGCTTGACTTCTCGGTGAAGGTATGTTCTCGAAACTTTAACAAAAGCCCGTACCGAGCTACTGAACATCTCTCCTGCAGAGTCTTCCACTGGAGTTTATCTATCATCTCCGTAATGCTTTCGAGATTACTAAATGATCCTGTAATGAAGCACGCTGCTCTCCGTTGGATCTTCTCTATCTCTTCTGTCAACCCTATCTGGTACGGATCCCACACTGCTGAGCAGTATTCAAGCAGTGGGCGAACAAGCGTACTGTAACCTACTTCCTTTGTTTTCAGATTGCATTTCCTTAGGATTCTTCCAATGACTCTCAGTCTGGCATCTGCTTTACCGACAATCAACTTTATATGATCATTCCATTTTAAATCACTCCTAATGCGTACTCCCAGATAATTTATGGAATTAACTGCTTCCAGTTGCTGACCTGCTACTTTGTAGCTAAATGATAAGGGATCTATCTTTCTATGTATTCACAGCACATTACACTTGTCTACATTGAGATTCAATTGCCATTCCCTGCACCATGCGTCAATTCGCTGCAGATCCTCCTGCATTTCAGTACAATTTTCCATTGTTACAACCTCTTGATACACCACAGCATCATCTGCAAATAGCCACAGTGAACTTCTGATGTCATCCACAAGGTCATTTATGTATATTGTGAATAGCAACGGTCCTATCACACTCCCCTGTGGCACACCTGTAATCAATCTTACTTCGGAAGACTTCTCTCCATTGAGAATGACATGCTGCGTTCTGTTATCTAGGAACTCTTCAATCCAATCACACAATTGGTCTGATAGTCCATATGCTCTTACTTTGTTCATTAAATGACTGTGGGGAACTGTATCGAACACCTTGCGGAAGTCAAGAAACACGGCATCTACCTGTGAATCCGTGTCTAGGGCCCTCCGAGTCTCGCGGACGAATAGCACGAGCTGGGTTTCACACCACCGTCTTTTTTGAAACCCATGCTGATTCCTACAGAGTAGATTTCTAGTCTCCAGAAAAGTCATTATACTCTAACATAATACGTGTTCCAAAATTCTACAACTGATCGACGTTAGAGATATAGGTCTATAGTTCTGCACATGTGTTCGACGTCCCTTCTTGAAAACGGGGATGACCTGTGCCCTTTTCCAATCCTTTGGAACGCTATGCTCTTCTAGAGACCTACGGTACACCGCTGTAAGAAGGGGGCAAGTTCCTTTGCGTACTCTGAGTAAAATCGAACTGGTATCCCATCAGGCCCAGCGGACTTTCCTATTTTGAGCGATTTTAATTGTTTCTCTATCCCTCTGTCATCTATTTCAATATCTACCATTTTGTCATCTGTGTGACAATCTAGAGAAGGAACTACATTGCAGTCTTCCTCTGTGAAACAGCTTTGGAAAAAGACATTTAGTATTTCGGCCTTTAGTCTGTCATCCCCTGTTTCAGTACCATTTTGGTCACAGAGTGTCTGGACATTTTGTTTTGATCCACCTACTGTTTTCACATAAGACCAAAATTTCTTAGGATTTTCTGCCAAGTCAGTACATAGAACTTTACATTTGAATTCAATGAATGCCTCTCGCATAGCCCTCCTCTCACTACATTTCACTTCGCGTAATTTTTGTTTGTCTGCAAGGCTTTGGCTATTTATGTTTGCTGTGAAGTTCCCTTTGCTTCTGCAGCAGTTTTCTAACTCAGTTGTTGTACCATGGTGGCTCTTTTCCATCTCTTATGATCTTGCTTGGCACATACTCATCTAACGCATATTGTACGATGGTTTTGAAATTTGTCCACTGATCCTCAACACTATCTGTACTTGAGACAAAACTTTTGTGTTGAGCCATCAGGTACTCTGTAATCTGCTTTTTGTCACTTTTGCTAAACAGAAAAATCTTCCTACCTTTTTTACTATTTCTATTTACGGCTGAAATCATCGATGCAGTAACCACTTTATGATCGCTGATTCCCTGTTCTGCATTAACTGTTGCAAATAGTTTGGGTCTGTTTGTCACCAGAAGGTCTAATATGTTATCGCCACGAGTCGGTTCTCTGTTTAACTGCTCAAGGTAGTTTTCAGATAAAGCACTTAAAAAAATCTCACTGGATTCTTTGTCCCTGCCACCCTTTATGAACGTTTGAGTCTCTCAGTCTATATCCGGCAAATTAAAATCTCCACCCAGAACTATAACATGGTGGAGAAATCTACTCTAAATATTTTCCAAATTATCCTTCAGGTGCTCAGCCACAACAGTTGCTGAGCCAGGGGGCCTATAGAGACATCCAATTACCATGTCTGAGCCTGCTTTAAGTGATAAAATGCACATTCAGTACAATTCAGGGTGAGCACACAATCTTCCCCTGATTACAACAATTTATTACAGAATCACCATTTGACAGAATAATTTACATTTGATGCTGTTACGCAGGTTAGTGTTACTAGTTTTTTTTTTAAGATCACTTATGTTAGTATATTTAAGGAGATGGGATCTGGACAAACTGACTAAACCAGAGGTTGTACAGACTTTCAGGGGGAGCATAACGGAACATTTGACAGGAATGGGGGAAAGAAATACAGTAGAAGAAGAATGGATAGCTTTGAGGGATGAAGTAGTGAAGGCAGATGAGGATCAAGTAGGTAAAAAGATGAGGGCTAGTAGAAATCCTAGGGTAACAGAAGATATATTGAATTTAATTGATGAAAGGAGAAAATATAAAAATGCAGTAAATGAAGCACGCAAAAACAAATACAAACGTCTCAAAAATGAGATCGACAGGAAGTGCAAAACGGCTAAGCAGGGATGGCTAGAGGACAAATGTAAGGATGTAGAGGCTTATCTCACTAGGGGTAAGGTAGATACTGCCTACAGGAAAATTAAAGAGACCTTTGGAGAAAAGAGAACCACTTGTATGAATATCAAGAGCTCAGATGGAAACCCAGTTCTAAGCAAAGAAGGGAAAGCAGAAAGGTGGAAGGAGTATATAGAGGGGTCTATACAAGGGCAGTGTACTTGAGGACAATATTATGGAAATGGAAGAGATGTAGATGGAGATGAAATAGGAGATACGATACTGTATGAAGAGTTTGACAGAGCACTGAAAGACGTAAGTCAAAACAGAGTAGACAACATTCCAATAGAACTACTGACAGCCTTGGGAGAGCAAGTCCTGACAAAACTCTACCATCTGGTGAGCAAGATGTATGAGACAGGCGAAATACCCTCAGACTTGAAGAAGAATATAATAATTCCAATCCCAAAGAAAGCAGGTGTTGAAAGATGTGAAAATTACCGAACTATCAGTTTAATAAGCCACGGCTGCAAAATACTAACACGAATTCTTTAGAGACGAATGGAAAAACTGGTAGAAGCTGACCTCGGGGAAGATCAGTTTGAATTCCATAGAAATATTGGAACATGTGAGGCAATACTGACCTTACGACTTATCTTGGAGGAAAGATTAAGGAAAGGCAAACCTACGTTTCTAGCATTTGTAGACTTGGAGAAAGCTTTTGACAATGTTGACTGGAATAATCTCTTTCACATTCTAAAGGTGACTTGGGTAAAATACAGGGAGTGAAAGTCTATTTGCAATTTCTACAGAAACCAGACGGCAGTTATAAGAATCAAGGGGGCATGAAAGGGAAGCAGTGGTTGGGAATGGAGTGAGACAGGATTGTAGCCTCTCCCCAATGTTATTCAATCTGTATATTGAGCAAGCTGTAAAAGAAACAAAAGAAAAATTCAGAGTAGGTATTAAAATCCATGGAGAAGAAATAAAAACTTTGAGGTTCGCCAATCACATTGTAATTCTCCCAGAGACAGAAAAAGACTTGGAAGAGCACTTGAATGGAATGGACAGTGTCTTGAAAGGAGGAACATCAAAGATGAACATCAAAAAAAGCAAAATGAGGATAATGGAATGTAGTCGAATTAAGTCAGGTGATGTTGAGGGAATTAGATTAGGAAATGAGACACTTAAAGTAGTAAAGGAGTTTTGCTATTTGGGGAGCAAAATAACTGATGATGGTCGAAATAGAGAGAATATAAAATGTAGACTGGCAATGGCAAGGAAAGCGTTTCTGAAGAAGAGAAATTTGTTAACATCAAGTATAGATTTAAGTGTCAGGAAGTCCTTTCTGAAAGTGTTTGTGTGGAGTGTAGCCATGCATGGAAGTGAAACATGGACGATAAATAGTTTGGACAAGAAGAGAATAGAAGCTTTCAAAATGTGGTGTTACAGAAGAATGCTGATGATTAGATGGGTAGATCACATAACTAATGAGGAGGTATTGAATAGAATTGGGGAGAAGAGGAGTTTGCGGCAAAAGTTGACAAGAAGAAGGGATCAGTTGGTAGGACATGTTCTGAGGCATCAAGGGATCATCAATTTAGTATTGGAGGGCAGCGTGGATGGTAAAAATTGTAGAGGGACACCAAGAGATGAATACACTAAGCAGATTCAGAAAGATGTAGGTTGCAGTAGGTAGTGGGAGATGAAGAAGCTTGCACAGGATAGAGTAGCATGGAGAGCTGCATCAAACCAGTCTCAGGACTTAAGACCACAGCAACAACAACAACGTTAGTAAACCTCAATGTATGCCCCCTTGGTACCTCAAAGAATGTCAAGGCAGTATTCCAGTTCCTGCCAGGTGTTTCGTAATGTGTTCTGTCACAGTACCCACAGCAGCTTGTATCCTAGCCTTCAATTCATCGATGTCAGCAACTGGTGAGATGATGACTCTGTCCTTGATATAGCACCAGAAAAAAAAAAGTCGAGGGCCATAATGTCTGGAGAGCATGGTGGCCAGGCTGTTGGACCGTTCCTTCCAATCCACCGGTCTGGAAATGATTCATCCAGGAAATCATGCACTATCAAAGCCCAGTGTGTGGTGGAGGGATGCTCCATATTGCTGGAAAATTATGCATGGTTGATATTCTTCTAACTGTGTGACAGTGAACTGTTGCAAAATGTGTAAGTAAATGTTAGTGGTAATTGATTTTTCCATGAATAAAAACGGTCCAAAAACCTTGTTATGCATGAGGCTGCACCAAACATACACTTTTTCATTGTCTCACTGTAACTGTACAGTAGTATGTGGAGACTGTGAACCCTATATATGCACATTATGCCTATTTACCAATGAATCCACCTTTCATGTCAGTAGAATGGTAAAGCATATGTGATTTAAGTTATCATTACTGCCATAAATCCTGCTGAGAATCTCAGTTGCAAATTCAGCATGTGTCAGCAAATCATTCAGTTACAAGGCCTACATGATTTGCACTTTGTAAGCATGCAACCTAAACCTTTCATGAAGAATCTTCACCACACTTACTTACAGTATTTGAAGTTCACGTGATGCTTGACAAGTTGATTTAGACGGACTCCATTGAAACGATTGCCAAACACGATCAAGAGTTGCATCACTCACACGAGGCCTGCCACTTCGAGGACGATCTTCAATGCTGCCTGTTTCATTAAATTTTGCATATCATCACTTTATTGCTTTAACGTCAGGAGCTGCATCCATAAGAAGCCAGAAATTTACACTGAACACTGATGGGCAATTTTGTTTCATGAAACCAAAGCACACATTGCACTTTCTCCTGCTTCATTGCTATTTTGCCAGCAACTAATGTGACCTAACATGCCGTGTCGGTGTTGTGAAGCACTAGCACATCTATTGGTCACTACTAGTAACACTAACCTATGTAATGGCATCAAGTGTAACTTAGTTAGACAAACGGTTATTCTGTTATAAATTTTTATAATCAGGACAAGACTTTGTGCTCACCCCATATATCTGCACATCATACAACAATATACACAAACATAATAAGGGATATACTGTAAGTGGCTTAGATGTAACATGACTAGAAGCAGTCAATTTCTATTTTTACATTAATAATTTATTTTATTTATTACAGTATCATAATACATGATGGACATTGTTATGGTTAGTGTATGATGCATGCATAGTGCATGTATTAATACTTGTCTTTGTACAGTTTCATGTATTAGTGGTGGAGATCTGCTAATTCTGTGTAAGCTTCATCTGAGTCATACAGTCAACTATGACAATGCAAGTCTATCTCAAATGAATTTCACGCTGATCAAATATGAAGTTAAAGCAAGCACAAGAATGAATTCTAGCTCATTGTGTACACCAATCTGGTCTTTGTAGAGAATTTTTCTGCAACTTCAAGTAGATTGAAATTTCTGCTTTTAATAATTTGTTATAAAGGTGATATACCAGTATGTACATAAAGTTTTTAGGTATTAGTGATTGGAAAAGGGATAATTGTGATATATGTAGGAAAAAATCATGTATAAACAGATACATGAAGTTGAAGTGTTTAAACAACAACACAGATTATAGCAGTAACAATGATTACACAAACAAATTATAAGTCCTTCATTCTAATACATACAAAAATCATCCTTTCATCAATTGATATGCCAGTGCTACATAGTCAGTTCTTATAGGAATGCTTAGAATTAAACACACTGTACTAATTGTTACTCACTGTCAAAAAATTCCTGGGAGGAATAGAAAGAAGTATTCAAAAGATAAAGTTTGCTTTTTAAAATTTTATCGTATTTCCAATGACTGATTTAACATGGAATGGAAGTTTATTGTGTACTTTTATGCTTGAATAATGTTCTCCTTTCTGTACCACATTGATATTTTTTATATCTTTGTGAAGATCATGTGTACTTCTTGCATCATGATCACGATATTCATCGTTTGTTTTGTAAATTATACATTATTGTTCAGAAAGCACATTAGTGAAAAAATATACTGAGATGGCATGATGAGGATTCTGAGTTGTTTGAATAAGTTTCTGCAGGAACATCTGGGGTGCATTCTAGCTGTAATTCTGATGACTCTTTTCTGTGCAATGAAGACTTTGTTTACTCATGGCTGGTTACCCCAAAATATGATGCCTATGTCATAAGTGAATGGAAATATCCTAGATATTCAGTCTTAATTGTTCCCAAGTCACAAACAGATGAAACTGGGTGAATGGCAAATGCTGCTGAATTCAGTCCTTTACATAAGTCATTGATGTCATTGATATGAACAGACCAGTTTAAATGGTTGTTTACGTGTAATCCCAGGAATTTGGGAGACTCATCTCTCAATTTTTCTCTGTCACCACATTTTATATCAATATTTTCCTGTCTTTTATTTGGTGTTTGAAACTAAATGAAGTGCTTCTTGTTGTTAACACAGAGTGACAGAGCATCTGAAGTGAACCAATACAGAGCTTCTTTGAATATAGTGGTCGCAGTGTTCTCTGACTACAATTGGCTGTTTTGTCAGTCATGATGGTTTTGTCATTAGCAAATATGGTGAAGTGTGTTTTTTGTGTCATACAGCAGAAGAAGGAAACTTTTGTGTGTTGTTGTTGATACTAGGTAATTTTATTAAATGCAGAAGGATCAAGAATCTAATGGTCAGATTATTGGCAAGGAGCCAAATTTAGTGCAAGCAGTAGGGATGAGGCTACAGTGACAAATTTATCTATGGAACAGTTGAATATGTCAGCTATTCAGGTAAATATTTTGACAACTGTGACAAATTTAGGCACTGAATAGGCATGATTATTGTTCACAAAGCACATTAGTGGAAAAAATGTACTGAGATGGCATGGTGAGGATTCTGAGTTGGCACATATGGTAGTAATGGTGAACAACATAGCTAAGAAGCAAATGAACACTGTGGCTGCAATGGTGAGTTTATCAACCATGGTGGATAATTTAGTATCAGAACAAGTAGAGTTGTCTACCAAAGTGAAGAATTTGCCAGAAAAGTTATGAAGGAAAATTTTTGTCAAAGAATTAGATTAATTTAGTACTCTGATTGATGAACAAGTGGAAATGAAGAGGGAGACAATGAGCTTGAAGAAAACTTAAGAAAAGCTTCTGATAGAGATGAATAGGATAAACAAAGAATTCGAAACTGTACAGGACGGACAACAGACGATGGAGGCTGAAGTGCAGAGTCTTCCCTTAATGGCACAGGAGATAGCTTCAGGATACAAAGGGCTAATGGAACAAAAGTTTAAAGTGCATAACAAGAAATTTAATCAACAGTTAGGAGACTGAGTGTCAAACAAGGAACAGCAAGTTTTGCTTTCTGTAGATAAAGGAATCAAAGAAGCCTTGGAGAATATAATATATGAATGCTCACCCACACCTAGTAAAATGGATCAGGAGCCAAAGGGAGCATGTAACCAGTCAGTGACTGAATCAGATAAATGGAAAAGAAAAGTCACACATAATGTACAGGAATGTACACAAGGTTTGGAGGAAATATGAGGGGCAATTAGGGAAGGTAGAAAAGAAATTAACCCAGAATGGGGACCGCAAGACTCGAGAAGTATGTCATCATTTAATAATTAAACAAAATCAATCTTGGAAAGATATTAAAACATAGGCAATTTCAGATACTTTCCCTGAGTAGGAGATTTAAGGGACTGTTACTACAAGCATGGTCAGATCAGCAAAAAATTGAATATGTAGCAGGATACATCCAAGGAGACAGGAGTTTATGTGTAACAGATGTGACAAGTAAGTGTTGAACGTATGAAGAATTTGAGTTGTTCTTAAATTGTCTTAAATTGTTTTTTATCAAGAGGGATTCAAGAGAGGTTGAAAAAGAAAGTACGTACTCCAGAGCCACTCTCATATAAAGATGGCAGCCTATGAAGGTATTTTGAGAAATATTTGAACAAGGCATCACACTGGAATGAACCACTTTTCATAAAATTGTTATAATGATCATTAAATCCTAGCTTCCAATGGAGACATGGGAGAAGTTATTACATGTATCTTGAGAACAATTTGGAAGACTTTAAACAGTGGTGGATTCAATGGAAAATGGAAATGCAGTGTGGCTAGGGCCTCCCGTCGGGTAGACTGTTCGCCCGGTGCAAGTCTTTTGAGTTGACACTACTTCAGTGACTTGCGTGTCGATGAGGACAAAATTATGATAAGGGCAATGCAAGACCCAATCCCTAATCCCTGAGCAGAGAAAATCTCCAACCCAGCTGGAAAATGAACT
This sequence comes from Schistocerca cancellata, assembly GCF_023864275.1. NCBI lineage: Eukaryota > Metazoa > Arthropoda > Insecta > Orthoptera > Acrididae > Schistocerca > Schistocerca cancellata. The sequence continues at coordinate 767,218,609 of NC_064628.1, forward strand.
GGGGCTATTAGGTTTTTGAAGAAAGACCTGGAATTACCCGTGGATTTATGTGCCATTTAGAAGTGCTTCCACACAATAAATATTTTAACAAATTGTATCCAATTCTGTGAAACTGAAGAAATCGATGATTAAGAAATAAATAGAATGATAGATGGTGTCCTAATCGAACTATCAGTTAGTCCTTATTGTAGTCCATTATCAGTTGTATCAAAACCAGGAAAGAAAGTAAGGCTGGTATTAGATGTGTGGGTCATAAATATAATTATTACATCAGTGAGAACATCCAGAGAACACAGACAGTCTGATACAAAAGTTTCATGGGGCAAAATATTTCACATGTATAGACCGGGGACCCTCACACTGGCAGATCTAATTAAACCAACAATCAAAGAAATACACAGCCTTAATAAATGCCAGAAGAAGCTGTCAATTTAAAGTAATGCCTTTCAGGCTGAACATAAGTGCACAGATATTTATAATGGCATTAGATGTATTTTGAGGCCAGGCTTGCAAAGTTGGCCAATACAGTTTGTAGATAATACAGTACTGGCCATTAAAACTGCTACACCAAGAAGAAATGCAGATGATAAGCGGGTATTCATTGGACAAATAAATTATATTAGAACTGACATGTGACTACATTTTCATGCAATTTGGGTGCACAGATTCTGAGAAATCAGTACCCAGAACAACCACCTCTGGCCGTAATAACGGCCTTGATACGCCTTGGCATGGAGTCAAACAGAGCTTGGATGGCGTGTATAGGTACAGCTGCCCATGCAGCTTCAACACGATACCACAGTTCATCAAGAGTAGTGACTGGCGAATTGTGATGAGCCAGTTGCTCGTCCATCATTGACCAGACGTTTTCAATTGGTGAGAGATCTGGAGAATGTGCTGGCCAGGGCAGCAGTCGAATATTTTCTGTATCCAGGAAGGCCCTTACACGACTTGCAACATGTGGTCGTGCATTATCCTGCTGAAATGTAGGGTTTTGCAGTGATCGAATGAAGGGTAGAGCCACAGGTCATAACACAACTGAAGTGTAATGTCCACTGTTGAAATTGCCATCAATGCGAACAAGAGGTGACGTGTAACCAATGGCACCCCATTCCATCACACTGGGTGATACGCCAGTATGGCAATGACAAATACACACTTCCAATGTGCGTTCACCGCGATGTCACCAAACACGGATGCGACAATCAAGATGGTCTAAACGGAACCTGGATTCATCCAAAAATATGATGTTTTGCCATTCGTGCACCCAGGTTCGTCGTTGAGTACACCATCGCAGGTGCTCCTGTCTATGATGTAGCATCAAGGGTAACTGCAGCCATGGTCTTCGAGCTGATGGTCCATGCTGCTGCAAACATCATTGAACCATTCGTGCAGATGGATGTTGTCTTGCAAACATCCCCATCTGTTGACTCAGGGATCAAGACGTGGCTGCACAATCTGTTACAGCCATGCAGATAAGATGCCTGTCATCTCGACTGCTAGTGATATGAGGCCATTGGGATATAGGACAGCGTTCCAAATTACCCTCCTGAACCCACCGATTCCATATTCTGCTAACAGTCATTGGATCTTGACCAACGCGAGTAGCAATGTCGCGATACGATAAACCGCAATCACGATACGCTACAATCTGACCTTTATCAAAGTCGAAAACGTGATGGTACGCATTTCTCCTCCTTACACGAGGCGTCACAACAACGTTTCACCAGGCAACGCCGGTCAACTGGTGTTTGTGTATGAGAAATCGGTTGGAAACTTTCCTCATGTCAGCACATTGTAGGTATTTCCACTGGCGCCGACCTTGTGTGAATGCTCTGAAAAGCAAATCATTTTCATATCACAGCATCTTCTTCCTGTCGGTTAAATTTCACATCTGTAGCATGTCATCTTCGTATTGTAGCAATTTTAATGGCCAGTAGTGTATAATAATAGCTATACCAATGTGGGGACAGCATGTGAACTTGTTACTACAGTTGTTGGAAACTTTTGAAGATGTGGAATAACAGCTAATTTACAAAAACTACATTTTGAAATGAAAAGGATAAGATTTTTGAGATACATGATAAACAAAAAAGGAATTTTACCTGACAGCATAAAGATAAGTGTTATTAAGAATTTTGCCACAACCAGGAATAAGAAACAGCTCAAAGGATTTTTAGGCCTAGGCTTGTTTTTCTGTTGGTTTATAGGAGACCAAGTTATAAATGCAGAGCCTTTAATCAGTCTGTTGAGAAAGAAAGTTTCTTGGAAATTGGCAACTGAATGTCAGAATGCACTTTAGGCAATTAAATATGTTTTTGCAAATGCAAAATTACTATATCACCTGGATATAGAGCTTGAATTTCACCCGATGACTGATTCCTCGAATGTAGGGTTTGGAACGTGTTTGTTTAAAATTAAGACAACTGAGGGATAACCAATATTCTTTCCTATAGAGTTTACAAGCAGGGCATTATCAAGTTGTGAAAGGGCATATATGACTACTGAAATTGAGGCTTTAGCAGCTGTTTGGTCTTGTAAGAAGTTCCATTATTATTTATATGGAGCACCGACAGTAGTATACTGTGATCATCACGCCCTTAGTTTCTTGCCACTGTGCAAGTTACTTACACCAAGGCTATTAAGATGGCCAATGGCACTGCAGGAGTATAAGTTTCAGATACAATATACCAAGGAAAAGGAGAATCAAATTGCAGACATGCTATATAGACTTCCTGTGGGATTAGAACAAAAAGAAATGTAAAACAGCTTGGATATATTATTTAGAACTATGTCAGGATATGTCATCATTACAAAGAAGGGATTTACACTGGTGTAGTATATGAAGAACAGTTTGGAAAACTGAGTGTTCAGACTTAAAGTGGTATTTTAGGGTAGCAAATGAAGTATTATTCCACAGACAGAGCACCAGAAGTGATAATGTGTGTGTGTATTCCTGAAAGCTATGAAACTAAATTGATGCAGTTTATGCACCTGGTGTGGGGCCATTTCAGAGTGCTTAAGTGTGCTGAAAGACTATGAAACATATTGCTATTTCCGAAACTTGTGACTGAAGGTACAGAGAATAATTGGAACACGCACAATATGTCAGAGAACTAAACCAAATAACAGAGGAAGCATTGGATTACTCCATTCAGTTTTTACAGAGAAGTGATTAGCTCTGGTATATGCTGATGTATGCAGGCCCTTACCAAGAACAAGAGGTGTATGCATATTTATTGTACATTTCCCCATTTACAAAATATGCACAGTTACATCCACTGAAAACAGCCATGAGTAAAACCATTCTTCAGAAGCTAGTACAGGAGTATTTACCATTGGGCAAGCCACAAGAGATTTTGTCAGATAATGTCACCAACTTCACCTCTTACACTTGGAGGAAAATGTCAGCCCAAAACAAAATTAAGCCAATTTTAACATCGAGATACTACACTCAGGCAAGTCCAATAGTGAGTGTATTTTGAGAGCTCATTTGATTTGATGAGGAGCTTCTGTCCAAATTGACAGATGAAGTGGATAGCTTCTGTACCAGATTTTGAGGGAATTGTGATTAATCTACCCCATATTTCAACAAGACTTACACCTGTGGAACTGATGTTTATGAAAGAAGAAAACAATGAATGGGTCAATAGTTTTCCCAAATTACAGAATGCAAAAATGAATTGGTAAGAAAAAATACAAATGGCCTTTCTTAACGTAACTACAGAGGCCAGGATGGAGAGACTAAAGCATAACAGTAGTTTGAAAGTGTAAACCTTTAATGAGGGGGATAGGTCCACAGGCAACCCTGTTAAAGAAATGTAAAAAGGATTGGCAGGTCTTGTTTGTAGGTTCTTTTGAGGTAATAAGAAGTCCATTTCCAGGTGTATACTTATTAGCATACCCACAAACAAAGAAGGTGAAGGGGCTCTACCCTCATTAAGGCATAAAGAAGTGTTCTACAGATAGGCAGAGAAATAACTTGATTCACTACATGTTTAGATATTTTAAGGAAATTTCCTGGAATGTAGAACTAGTGTGTGTAGTAAGCTTAGTGAATTTAATTAACTTGATTTTCTTTAATAGTAGAGATTGGTAGTGTTATTAAGTAGTGTAATGATTTTTTTTTCAGTGGTTAAACATGGACAAACCACAGCTAGTCTGTTCGTAATATTCTATTTAGAATTTACATGTTTTCTTTTCAGGAAGTATTTTCCAACCAGATTATATGTGTATAGTACACACAGCAATTTTGTTTCAAAAAGGACTCTACAACTTTGAAAATTCATATAAATTAATTTATAGCACCCACAGAGGTGACAGTAGCGTGAATTTGTAGGGAAATACATCAAGTTTTGTCTTGCATAGTTCACTAGTGCCAAATCACACCATAAGGAGTGCTAGTGCCAGTTGCGTTCAAATTGGCTGCCCCTACTGCACCCAAGCATGCTAGCTGTGTGTTTTGGTTTGAAGAATCGAAGTTGGCAACAACAGTTCAGCATAATTTCCATACCAAGTATGCTAAAGACCCTCCTAGTAGGCCTGCAATTTGTGAGTGGCATAATTGTTTTGTAGAAACAGGGTGCTCGTTAAGACATGGGAAATTATCAGGTCATCCAAGCACATCTGATGACATTGTTGAGTGAGACAATGTTTTCTCAAAAGCCCTAAGAAATGAACATGGCATGCATCTCAGAGACTGCAAATCTCACATACGACTGTTTGGCATGTGTTGAGAAATTGTTTGCATTTGAAATCATACAGACTGACGATCATACACACAATAAAAGACACTGATAAAATTGCTCACAAGAACTTCTGTGCAGATATGTTAATTGATTACATGAGGATGAACATTTCTTGGAGAAAATCATCCTTTCTGATGACTCAACTTTTCACTTAAGTGGCAAGTTTACCACATGTAACTGTAGGATTTGGGGCAGTGAAAATCCACACCAAACATTGCAACATGTTTGTCACAGCCCTAAACTGAACGTTTTTTTGTGCTTTGAGCAAGAACAAAGTGTGCGGACCTTTTTTTTCTGTGAGAGAATCTTCAGTGGGATAGTGTACATTGATATGTTACAACAATTTTTGAAACCACAGATTGATGGGGATGACCAAGAACAAAATGTTTACTTCATGCTAGATAGTGAAGCACCCCACTACGTGGCTGACATCTGGGATTTTCTCAGTGACTGCTTTTCAGGTCAATGGACTGGTTGTGATGTGCCAATTGTGTGGACCCCATGTCCCCCAGACTTGACACTACTCAATTTTTTTTAATAGCGATTCATCAAGGATATTGTGTTTGTACCCCCTGTGCTGGCTTCTCTACCTGAACTCTAAGCAAGAAATTATGCTACCACTGAGCAAGTCCCACCTGCAATGCTACAGTGAGTTTGGGAAGAAATTGACTTCCATTGGGATGTGTGCAGGATAAGCAATGGAAGTCACATAAAACATCTTTAGTTTAAGGTAAAGAAACTTGATGTGTTTCCCTACAAAATAACACTAAACCCACCTCTGTATCTGTCTTCAGTAAACTAAAATGAATTTTTAAAGTTGTAAAGTCCTTTTTGAAACATCCTGTATTGATGTAGCTGAAGATTTACAGAATTTTAAGATAGGTGGTTACGATAATTAATTTTATTGCTGGAGAATATAAGTACCCAAGTAATTTTAGGAGAGTAAATTGCTCAACATTGCAGATAGTAATTCTTATGGTATTGGCCACTAACACAGACCATGAATGTGCATGCCATATTCTTGTGGTTGGCTTGACTTTCAACAGGTGGGCTCAGTCTTTTCATGTAATGCAGTCTGATAAATTAACAGTGGCTGAACTGAGTTACGTGGGATAAATATGCAGGCTCAAAAGGATTATTGAATGAGCAGTGCTAGATTACTTTAGTGAATGGACTTCAACAACAGCCTGTGAAGTAATTGGAATTGTAATAATAAAAAAATGGACAAACAAAATAAGTACAAAAGAACATAACCTTTCCTGAAAAGTTGTTTAAGAACTGAAGTGTATTTGTGAGTACACAAGGACAATTTGTGACTGTTGAGAGAGTGTGAGCAATATAAGGTAGGGAAGAGAAAGTTTCTAGTAAGTCATGTTGGATTAATACGTAACAGACATTAGTGACTGGAAAACGAATCTAACACAAAATAGTTTGGGACATAAAACAAGCATTCCATGAGTGACACAAAACTACCAGGTGATATAAAGTGAAAGCTGATCTGAATCTACCATGTCAGCGTAGAAAAATGTTAGCACAACAATCCATTAACCCCATTCATTTAAGTGACAAGGAGAATAAAGTATAATGGATCAAAATTCTTGTATTTTTCAATTTTTTTTTCATGTCCACCACACTGCATTCCTGATCCCAATGTGAGTCCATAATCACCTGGTCCTATGCATGAGCCAACCCAAACCTGATCCATTGACGACACATCCCAGGTTGTAGTGCTGAGGCGAACAGACACCTGTCAACACAGACCATACCGTACATCACCAAGCTTCTCTTTGAGTATGACATCTTTGCTCAAAAGACACAAAATACTGTAACAACTGTAATGAGGAATTACGAGCTATATTGAGATGTAATATTCAAGGATGAATCTTGCATGTAATTGTAACATCTAATAATGACTGAAAATATTAATCACTGATGAAGGGTGGACAGAAATCCAATTGGATGACCTTACTCCAGGTTTTTCATCGATTTCTTTTAAGTCTTGCCCAGGACAGGAAGGCCATAAATCTAACAAGATCATAGATATATCAACTGGCAATTGTGAAAGGTGTCTGGTAATTACATTCAAACATGAGAGGAGAAGTAGTGCAGAACTTGCTGCTACAAATTAAGTAAAATGCATGCTATTATTGATGAGAGCATCAGACTAATGGAAATTTCCTCAAATTGCTGTTCACAATAAACGATTTTGCTAGTGCAGAGTGGGTTAATGGAAAGTTGTACACAATATTTTCACTCCCATGAGGGAGCCTCAGATATTTTATTCGTTTATCTTTTCAAAGCTGGCCCAGTGAGCTGACGAGTGAATAAACCTATTGTTAAAGCTAAAATCAATAAAATACATCAAGTCAATACATTTCACATGTGGGAGGGATGTGTTTACTCTGAGAAATAGAGTTGCTCTGTGGTGCATGTCAGCTATAGTAACAATGTCGCAATTGGTAAGGGCTCTCTATAGAGAAGCATTAATGTATGGACCTATGGGACTCAGATGCACATAACTGTGGATTGGTGAGCATTTTGCAGAAAAAGAACTAATGCAGAGTTATATAAAGAGAGAGAGAGAGAGAGAGAGAGAGAGAGAGAGAGATGAGATTTTATCATTGTAAATGCATGTGAGAATGTATGAAAATTCTATAAAAGGTAATTCAATTGGGCTCAGTTATTTTCTGAAGTGAGTTTTGAGGAAGTAAATTGTGCTAAGCTTCTATAGGAACTGGAGACTTTTGGCTGATGATATTTTGTGGTGGGTCTGCAAGCACTGTCAAGGGAATTTAGAAGTGTTTCCTGTTATTAATATGACTCTGTGAATGGCTACACTTCATAGAACCAAATGTGGTCTGAGTCATACAGAATCAGTGCCTGAGGATCCTATAAAGTTATGAAAAGTAGAAGTTTTACAGGTGACCAGAGGAGATCAGCAGTTATTACTGCTCTACAAGACCAACTGGGTTTTACCACTACAGATCTATTATTGCTTCTAGGTTAAAATCTTAATGGTGGACATTTTTTGATGAAGACTGAATGATATATGGTCACGTTCTGTAAGACTGTGGAGGTACAACAAGAACAGTAATTAAGCTCTAGTAGTTGAGACTTTCAAGAATTAGCAAGACTGGTTTTGATCATACCTAGCAGATAGGTTGCAAAGAGTAGAGATAACACATACTTCAAATAGATCTAAACATTTATTAAAACACTCATCAGAACCAAAATACATTAATATGATATAGGTGTTCCACATTGTAGCATATTAGGACCAGTATTATTCCTGATATACATCAATGTCTTTCCCAGTAGTGTTACTCACGGTGAAAAAATTCTCTTTGATGATGACAGCAGTATTATAGTCACTGAGGATACAACAGAACTCCTTGCAGAGAAAGCAAATGAAACTCTCAAGGAAGTTTATGATTGGTCAATAAGCAATAAAGTGACACTGAACAAAGATAAATAATGCCATTAAATTCAGTTTGAAGAGGAAAAATGACAATGTTTAATTAAAGATAGATAGTACCTCTATAGACTGTGAAACAAATGCAAAATTTCTAGGAATGAATATCGATTCTCAGTTGAAGTGGTGTGAACACACAAAGGTACTTGGAAACAGAATTGTATTAGCATGTTATGCCCTTAGATTCCTATCATCAGTGTGTAACATGCGGTGTCTTTTAATTAAATACTATTCATATATACACAGGCACTGACTGTATGGGGCCTGAGGGGGCCCAAGCCCTGTCAACAAATAGTTTGGTGGGGGTGGAGCCCAAGCTCCTGAATCTGTGTTTGTTATGTATCAATAAGTCATTTACTTCAAGGTGATTCATAATGTTCGAGTACAGTATATGCTCCAAAATCCTACAGCAAATTGAGGTCAGTGATATGGGTCTGTAATTTAATGGGTTACTCCTACTTTGTTTCTTGAATATTGGTGTGACCTGTGCTACTTTCCAGTCTTTAGAAACAGACCTTACATCAAGTGAGCAGTTGTATATGATTACTAAGAAAGGGCTATTGTGTCTGCATACTCTGAAAGGAACCTGATTGGTATACCATCTGGACTGGAAGACTTGCCTTTCTTAAGTGATTTGAGCTGTTTCACAACCCCTAAGATATCTACTTTTATGTCACTCATGCTAACAACTTTTCTGGTTTCAAATTCTGCAATATTTACTTCGTCTTCTTTCATGAAGGAATTAAGGAAAACTGTATTTAGTAACTCCGCTTTAGTGGCACCATCATTGGTAACATTTCCATTGCTATCATGCAGTGAAGGTATTGACTGTTTCTTGCCACTGGTGTACTTTACGTACAACCTGAATCACTTTGGGTTTAAACATACTTTGAGACAATGTTTCATTGTGAAAACTATTAAAAGCATCTTGCATTGATGTTCAATCTAAATTTAAAGCTTCTGTGAAACTTAGCCAGTCTTGGGGATTTTGCTTTGTTCTGAATTTGGCATGCTTTTTTTCGTTGCTTCTGCAACAGTGTTCTGACATGTTTTGTGTACCATGGTGGATCAGTCCTTTCTCTTATTAACTTCTGCAGTATGAATCTATCTATTGCTGTTTATACTGTATCTTTGAATTTGAGCAATATCTGGTCTACACTTACATAATTAGCTTGGAAGGAATGGAGACACACTCTTAGAAAGGCATCAAGCGAATTTTTATCTACTGTTTTAAATAGATATATTTTGCATTTATTTTTAGTGGTTTTGGTTGATATGGTTTTGAGCCTCGTTACATTGACCTTGTGTTCACTAATCCCTGTATCCATCATGATGCTGTCTATTAGATCAGGATTATTTGTGGCTAAGAGGTCAGGGTGTTTTCGCAATCATTTAAAATGTGTGTGGGCTCATGAACTAATTGTTCAAAGCAGTTCTCAGAGAAAGCATGTAGTACAATTTCAGAAGATGTTTTCTGTCTACCACCAGCTTCGAACATTTATTTTTGCCAAAAAATCAAGGGTAGATTGAAGTCTCCACCAATTATAATTGTACGAGTAGGGTACTTGAGTCAATGTTACAATTCAAGACTTATTTCCTTTTACATCTTTATTTCCATGCAATATGCCCAGTAGAGGATGTAAATGAAAAACTTCCACGCCCTCATCTAAGTGTTGCTGATCTGGAAAAAATATATAAGGGCTCGATTTGTACATTGAATGGAAGGCGTGATAGTTCCAAGTACTTCCAATCATAACAGTGACAGCAACAGCAGAACAGTCATTTGGCGTTCTTAGACATCTCAAGTCATATCTCTGATCAACATTGGGGCAGAAGCGATTGAACAACTTGGCTGTTCATGGCCACCGAGATGTTTTGGATGAATTGGATATCTGGGCAGTTATCAACGACTTCATATTCAGTAATCAAGTCAGACAGTCAACATCTGCACCTTTCTAAAGACACTCTAGCCCTAATAATGGCATTAGAGCAATATTAAAAATCTTTATAAAATAGATGATTAAATACACACATAAAGTTAAATTTTCAGTTTTGAAACATTAGTACTAGTTTAGTACTGCATTACTATATTACTATAGTATTATATTAGTTATTTTCAAATACTTAAATACTTTTAGGGTGTATGGCCCAATTAAAACCCTCTATTTACATACTTTTTGACTGAAAGTATTAGGTATACTGAATTAACTTTATTAGCATTGTTAAAGCATTAACTTTGAGACATTGTTTTTATTTAATGAACCCAGAGCCTTATTCAAAGTAAGCTTAAATTAGCTATTTCACTTATTAATCAAAGTGCTATTCCTCTGCGACAGCAATATTTTATGTTTCATTCTTTTAATAAGAGTTTAGGATTTATTTAAATATAATTTCAGTCTTTTCAGAGCTATATATTAACTGCTCTGTAATAGTCTGTAAGCATGATTATTACTGTAAATTAAATTAGTTTTATGCAAAAATACTGTACGTGTTCGTGTTTTATTTCTGTTTTCAAAGCCAAAAAATGTGTCAGGCTTATCAAGTTTCTTGGAGTGTCGTGTTATTGAGAGTCCAGTCTTCCTGGTTCTAATGTTGAGCATATGACTCTAAAATGCTTAAAAAACTTTAAAACTCACTATTTTTCATCTAAAATTTAGAAAATTTCCCAAGGCAAGACCCCCAGTATTTTTTATAAGTCGGTGCCCCTGCATTTGTACACTCGGTTCATAGGTATGGCATTCATTCATTTTTGGGGAACAAATGCACAAAATATGAACACTATTTTCAAACTCCAGAGAAGAGCCATAAGAATAATGACCAAAAATAGTAGTCATGCTTATTGTAAAGATCTGTTCAAAACACTGGGTATTTTAACTGCTCCATGTGATACATTTACCAGTCAGTTGTACACATAAAAAATAACATTGGTAATTACTGCACAAACAGCTTGGTCCGTGACCATGAAACAAGAGCTAGACCCCACTCACATTTACCAAGAAAAAATAAACATAAAACTCAAAACAGCATTTTCTACCAAGGAATAAAACTGTACAATAAATTACCAAAAGAGATTAAAGAAATTACATAAATATACTTATTTAAAAAGGCAGCTAAAAAGTACCTGTTATGCAATACATTTTATACATGAAGGATTACTTAGATAAAACAGAGTAGGGATTTGGTAAAAAAAAGTTTTTCAAATAAATAATAATAATGATTATAAAACATCCAACATCCTGCATAACAGTTCACACTATGTTTTTTTCGTTCTTTTTTCCTTTTCTAGAAATACGTATCCCCAAGCTATGCATAGCACAATACTAACACCTCTTCCTTTTTCTGAGCTCAACATCTCATCTCACTCATTATAGAGGGATGCTGACTCAGCTTTTCAGGGTAGCAAATGGGAAGTTGCGGTACAGAAAATGGCCCAGCGTGAGCATGAGTGTGAGCATGTAGTGAGTGCACTTTTGTGAAACAATGTGTGTATAGCGTGTGCAGTGACTGATAGTGAGATACGAGTGAACAGTGTGGCATTACATTATTTAATAGGTTATTTGTAAAAAAAGTATTGTATACCAGGAGTAAATCTATTGATTGTCTCTAACAATAAGTCTGTAAATGTATGTGTATACGAGTTAGATTATTTTAAGTTGATATAAACTTGTAAATACTTCAACATGTCCTGCACCCTGTAAAAAGAGATATACCAATGAATAAATTTCCTACTACTACTACTATTACTAGTAGTAGTAGTAGTAGTAGTAGTAGTATTAGTAGTAGTTGTTGTTGTTGCTTTTGCTTATTCATCACAAAAACTCTCAGCATAGAGCAGCAGACACAGATTCAGACATTGGTGCACCTTTATTAGCTTCAAGTTAAAATTACTTCAAGTTTAATTGTTTCCTTTTCATGATTAATTGCACCTTCAGTACAATATATCTGCACATACATACAACAATTTACAAACATAATAAGGAATATACTGTACTTTCATAATGAATCTTCTTATAAATGAGCACAAATACTTCTAGTATTGAAGAGGATTCTACTACGGGACCATTTTCTTGCTATATATTAGGTGAACATTAATAACACCAACAAACTGCAGAGATGGACTCCTGATTGGAAATGGGGGAAAAAAGGTCCTATGAAAATGTGCCCGGAATACACCACTGCTGCTGAATGATAGTTCCTCTGATCATATACTGTGTGTTCCTTGCAAGCTGCAGGCTGTGTGACTGATGCATTGTACTGTAAGCAGCAGAATGGGCTGGTATTCATGCGGTAAACAAGCCAAGATGGTGTTTATGTACAGTCAAGCAGATTGAAACTGTCAAGAAGCAATGTGGCTATACCAAAACAAGTACCCTCACAGACTCCAGTCACATCACACAACATTTCAAGTCCATTTTGGGAGTTTGTGTGATCATGGGTCTTTTCAGACAGACAAATGTGCAGGGAGGTGGTAGGCTGTTCATTCACCAGATATGGAGGCCGGAGTTCTACACGATATTGGGATGAACCCTAGTACAACCTCTATGCAAGTGGCCCACCAGCATGGTGTATCCTGCAATACAATCCCTACTATGCCAGCCACCTGCAATCCCATCGAGGCCACTTTGAACATCTGTTGTGATGTGGATGCGATGCAGCCCTGTACCATTTCGGGACAATTTATTGTCATTGCATGCACACTGTCCATTTCTGGACAAATGTTTGCAGGATTTTTTTCCTCCATTTTCAGTCAGGAATCCATCCATGCAGTCAGTTTTATTAATGTTCACCCTGTGTAAACGATCTCCCATCTTATACTGGTAAAGCAGAAGTAGGCCTCGTTGCTCATGATGCAGGTATCATAATCATGCCCAGTAGAGTTGCAAAAACACAAGGAGCAATAAACAAAATATTTAAAAGTATTATTCACTGGTTCTTGGTAAATGATCTGTCACTTAATTTAGAAAAAAATGACAGTTCTGTGTACCATCATTAGTAACAATACAGCATGAGATTGTTCAAAATTCCTGGATTTGCATATTGGTCAAACTTGACCAGATAACCCCATATTACACATTGTCGTAAATGCTTGAGTTCAGCAACATTTCCTGTACATGCAGTTGCCAATTTTGGTGATGAAAAAATTGGAACATTAGTGTATTTTGGATACTTGTATTGATTGATGTCATGAGGAACAATAATCCAAAACCTCCTCTTATGCTATGATGACTTCTGTCACATATTATATTGTGTCATTTCAAAAATATGCTTTTGCACTATCTTCACTAAGGTCTCACATTCCATTTCTTGAAACCTGAGACAACCCCTTTTACAGTTTCAAATACATAAATCTCTTGGACATACCTGGCTAATCTGTAGCCTACATACCTCATTTGCTAATTTACACAACTCCAGACTTCTCTCCTTCAATAAAATTCTGCCATTACCTTCCCCTCCACAGATGGCATCATCTGCAAAGCCAAAGCTGTAACAACAGGCTGGACTTCACCTAAAAAAGCTATCCTACCTTTTCCTAAACTACCATGTCTGTTGTATTTCCAACCCTGTCCAACACCAGCTACCTAAGCAGCAACACCATCAAACACTGCTCCTCTCTAACAAAGCAAGACTGGCCAACCTTCTTAACATTCCCAAGCCTTGACCACTCTCTCCCAGAGCAATGACAACTCAAGATCTCAAGAATCAGAAACAACAGTGCAGGATTCTTAACATCTCATCTAAGGCCCACTCCCGTCCTAACTTACCTGTACTATCCAGGTATCTTACTGTCATCCATAAACCCACATTTAATCATGCAGATTTGATTAAGAACCTATTTTCCTTCAAGTGTAATGCGAGCTAGCAGTATCATTTAACATCTGAATCTCAATCTTTCCAACAGCAAACCTGACATTGAACCCTGCCTTGAAAAGTTTTGACCATAATTCCAACTTGATCCACCACCACTATCTCAAAATCACCCATTCCAAATTTTCCAAGAATTCCTAACATCCAGCATCACTTCACCACCTTTTTTTTTTTTTTTACTCCCTGCAACATGACCCTAATTTCCACACAGACTTTCAGGCACTTCATTCCCTAAAATCTGATGACGCCATCATTTCCTCCAGGCAGACAAGGGATCTACCACTGTGGAACTTGACTAATGGAAGTATGTAAATGAGTTTCTATGCCAGATTTCTGACACTTCTACAGACAGTATCTGACATCAAGAACCCAGCCTTGTGGTACAAACTGATGACTTACTTCCTGATCACCTCAATCAACTTCATACTTATGAACTACTACTTTACATGATGGCTCCTTCCTAAGCCAACCTTGGAAGGGGCTTTCTTAGGAACCATAAACCTTCAGCACCTTGTTTGGTTTAGATACATTTATGATATTTTTTCCATATGGATTCATGGTGAGGCTGACCTGTTGAAATTTTTGGAATCTCTAAATACATTCTCTCAGTTAACTTTGACATGGTCCTATTGAAAATCTCATGCCGTTTTCCTTGATGTTGACCTCATCCTTACTGGATGCCAGCTACACACTTCTGTTCACATTAAATCTACAAACAAACAATATTAACAACATTCTGACTTGTCCCATCCTTTTCATGTGAAATGTTTCCTCCCACACAGAGATGATGGTCAAAGAAAACATATTTGTTTGGATGCAGGCTCTTTACAGCAGGAGAGCTCAAGAATTTCACTGGCAGATCATGCCCTGGCATGAATGACATAGGGCTCAAGCTCGCTGGCACATCCCCCCCACCCTATGCCATGCTGTCTGAGCATGAGGTGGGGAAAATTGCAGACATGACACATTCATATGGCAGTCCAGTTGCACTTTGTAAAACTTGGTTTTATTCTCAACAACACATATAAAAAATAAAAATGATTTGCAGTATTATTTAATTATTTTTGGCATGTTGATAGGATATAATTTCTGGTGGTACAAACTGTTGGCATGTGGGAAGATGCAGACAATTTCACAGATTTTCGTGCTCAAGTTGCCTCATAATTATGCCTTATGAGTATTTAGTTTCATAACCAAAAAACATCTTTTATACACATATGTTGGTCAAAATATTGTAGCACTTTTGCAAGCTCATTGTGGAGAGGTGGAAACCCTACCTGAGGAGAGCAATGTAGATGTTCTGGACAGTTGTAATGATAAAGGGATTTGTCTTTAAAAAAGGAACTACCTTGCAGGTCAACCAGTTACATCTACACATGCTCAGGGGTGCTTTCAAGTGAAATGCCAAATGGTTAATTCTTTCAAGGTCACAATGAATTCTTCTGACCTCACATTTTCATTAATGTCAGTGAGCTTAGGGGACTGACTGTGTTTTAGAATGTGCGTCTTCTGAGGCTCAATTTTCTTTTCAAATGCATCAACATCAAATCAAAAATAAGTTATTTCTAGCCTTGCAGTGTTCTATTGTGGGCAGTGTGCAATCAAATCCACTTAAAATGCAAGGTCTACAATCCATTCCAGATGTTGAAATTTTTGTTTGTGCACTGGTCTTTCATTTATGAATTCAACAATAGCAAATTTTAAATTGGAAAATCATTCTAGGCAATCTCCTTGGCTTAATCAACGTACTTTGCATGCATGTATGAAGTCTCCATACACTTTGTTCAGTTCTATCGAAACCTGTAGGAACTGAGAGTGGAATAATGTGTGCCACATCATAAATTTTACTATTTATAGCACCAATTTCTTTACGTGCTCCATACCCACAATCTTAGCACACAGTGCTTCTTGATGTACAGAACAAAAAATCCCATCTGTTCATCATTGTAAGTTTTTCCTCTTTCATTGGCAACTAAATCTTTAAATTGTTTCTGCAAGGTATTGCAATGTCATTTGATAGCAAATGTGTGGTATCTATCTCTTATGAAACTGCATAATATGTATTGAGAATTATCATCCTTCTCTTCTGTCATTCCCATTCATTTTTAAAGACTTGTGACTATAGATCACTAGACTGCCTCTTTCTGAACAAACAACCACTGGACCTGTGAATGTCTTCCATACCACAAATAAATAGCAAAGAGTAAATAGTGCTGACAACATAGTTCTATGAAACTGAAGATAGTTGTGCCAACTAAAAATATGGCACACTGCAATATTCCATGAGTACTGCAGTGTTAGCCCACACAGCCTGCACGTGTGATGTCTGGCTGGCACACAATGGCCAGCCCTGCTTTACAGCATACACCTCAGCCTTCATTGTACATAATTATCCCACCATCTTAGTTCAAAAGCAGATTTCCTCACATTCAATCCTGGTATGGCTTAGCACAAAAAAATATACTATGACTTCCTAAAATCATGCCCTGAAAAGTGGTCCATTCTGTCTGGCATTTTGCCCACCACACCTAGAACAGCTTTTCATCTCCACAATATCATGGTCAGACCCTATGCTCCTTCTGCACCCATTTTCCTACCCTATGTCTCCTACCCCAGTGACTGGTCCCACTGTGAGACTTGCCCAATAAACACACCTACCACTGCCTGTCCAGCCCTGTAACTGGCACTATGAATGCTATCATAGATAGCCTACAGTGAAACAATATATGTCATGTGCCAGCTGTTACATAAACACTGTTTGGCCTTCTACATTGGTATGACTTCCACCAAATTATCAATTAGAATGAATGGGCATAGACAGTGAGGATGTACTGTTAACACACAGTATTGTGTTGCAGAGCATGCTCTACAGTGTGAGTGTAGTGACCTTGGTGCCTGTATCATCAGACATGCCATCTGACTTCACCTGCCCCCCCCCCCCCCCCCCGCATCCTATCCCCAAAAACAGCTATGTTTCCAGAACACCACTGGCATTATGACATGCCTTTGGTTCTTGCCACCCACCTGGTCTTAATATACATTCATTTCTTTGGCCGCTACTTTTTCTTTCTACAACTATTCTTTTCTTTGCTCCCTTTTAGTTGCTGTATCTTCTATTTTCTGACTTGTCCATTTATGCTGCCCCCCCCCCCCCCCACCCCCGCCGCCCTCTCCATCCTCCTCCCTCCAACCTCACAGGTCTACCATGTATAATGCTATTAACTTTCCATTCTTACCAGCTCAGGCACAATCTTTCATCAGTAATCTCCACATTGCTTCTTACCCTATCTTTTACCTTTATGATCTGAGTTTTTAAACTCTCTTGCAATGCAGTCTCCAACATTCAGCCTCTTTTCTCAGCCCATTCAGTAAGTCTCACTTGACCTGGAGTTCTGGGTGACTTTTCCGTAACAATCTGTTACTCTCAGATGGAGGTAAATTTCTCTTGATGGTAATGAAGGGAAAAGAGGATGAAGTGAAATTTATGAAATGTTCAATGACTTAGTGACTTCACTAAAAAGGTGATGAATATTTAGAATCATTGTATATCTTTGGAACTCTGAAAAAATACTAAGCATTCATGATTAAAATAACACAGTGTTATCCCTATCAACAATTTTGGTCTCTTCAGCTTTCAGTAAACATAATCAGTTATTCCACAAGCCAAATTGATCATTCAATGTTACAGTAAGTTTCTTTCATATTTTGAATGATGTGTGCATTTTAAGGGATATATTCACAAGTTTTCTTCATAGTGTCTCCTTTGACTAGGGTAGTCATGAGTACTTACTGGTGACAATAACATTAACTGTTTCTGTAATGCCTTGCATATCTGTGTCTAGTGTCATGAAACATTTCCATTCACCATTATGTTCCTCTTTCATCTCTGTAACTGGAGACACACATTTCCCTGAATGAACATAACTAACATCACCAGTAAAAAGTTCTCCAGTTGGTGAAAGAAGTGTACAGCTCCTAAGGTTCCTATCAACCTTGCAGAAAATGGTTGCGTTTCTTCCAAAAATATGTGTAATAGTCCTTACATCATGTGCAACATTTTGTAGACCTGAAATATAAATAAGAAATTTTAGTGTCACTAAGACCCACTCTCATTATTGACATACATTTTATAAATTAACAAGTTCATACTTCATGTTAATACATTTAATGCAATAATTCATTTAATGCGTAGTTACCATTAAGTACTTTCAAAGGCATGTTAATTATTACTGATAAAAACTATTGCTTAATAATGAATAACGTCTCATAACTGGAACCAGCATTCATCTGATTCCAGATGACAACACCCTGTAAGGATATCTTAGGCCTTCAGGAGCTCCTCAATCAAGTGGGATCAATCACACATGAATGTAACTGATGTAGCATCCCTCACACTGTTATACCACACAATGCATAGTCTACAATCGAATGTTTCTGGTAAAAGATTAATTGTGCAACTTAAGTCAAAAAGTATTTAGTCAATCCAAAACAGTGCATAATACTTACATTTTCCAGTATTTCACTAGGCTTTTGTTAGGTCACTTCTTTAGAAGACATAACTATTGAGACAGTTGTGACAATCTGTTGACATAGAAAGATGGTAGCTTCGACAACATAAAGGGTTAGACTCACAGTAAATTTGGACTTTTCTACCAGAACATAAGAAGCTCGTTAAATAAAAGTGTGAGCTCTGCAAGGAACCACAGAAAATCAAAAAGTGCAAAGGTATTTTTACAGATGTCAAATGTATAACAGAACATAATTTGGAAGTTACAGAAATTGAACAGATACACCTAGATGGATATGAGTTAGCATCACAGTACTGTAGGCATAATATAAGGAAAGGGGAAGTGCCTATACATGCAAAATGTGGAATGAAATCCCACACTATAGACATAAATGAGTACTGCATTAAATAGCCCTTTGGATGCTCAGCTTTGGTAATGTTCAAGACAGTGGTGCTGGCAGTGTACAGGTGCCAAACTGCAAATGTTTTAAACTTAGATACACAGTTAGATCAGGTACCAATGAAACTTACTAAAAACACCAGCAAAGTAATTATGACTTGAATTTTCCTATTGATTCCATCCCTGATAGTGCTGATCAACGGTATCTAGTGTTACTGATAATGATCTTTAGTTTGATTCCCATAGTATCACATTTACAACAAGAATAGTAGAACATAGTGCGACAGAAATAAATGATTTATTTTTAAATTCAAAGACCCCAATGGTTCATCTGACAGTGGTGGTCAAATGTCAGCAATAAAGTATCCCCACCAACCACATTTCACTAAGGAGAAAAATATATGCAATGTGGTTAGAGCCTCCCAGCACGTAGATCGTTCGCCTGATGCAAGTCTTTTGAGTTGACACCACTTCGGCAAATTGTGTGATGATGGGAGTGAGATGATGATGAGAAGGACAACATAACACCCAGTCCCTGAACAGAAAAAATTTCCAACTCAGCCAGGAATCGAACCCGGGCCATTAGGTACAACATTATGACACATCATGGTGACCACTCAGTTACAATGGGCAGATAGAAAAATATATGATTTCACATGATTATCAACAATGACCCTATTACATTGTTCAGAGGGAATGTAAGGGATGAACAATGGGAAGAAGTTTACCAAGGGCACACAGCAGATGACAAATTTAATTCTTATCTAAAAATATTTGTGGTGTCACCGCCAGACACCACACTTGCTAGGTGGTAGCTTTAAATCGGCCGCGGTCCATTAGTACATGTCAGACCCGCGTGTCGCCACTGTCAGTACTTGCAGACCTAGCGCCACCACATGGCAGGTCTAGAAAGACGGACTAGCACTCGCCCCAGTTGTACGACGACTTTGCTAGCGACTACACTGACAAAGCCTTTCTCTCATTTGCCGAGAGACCGTTAGAATAGCCTTCAGCTAAGTCCATGACTACGACCTAGCAAGGCGCCATTAGCCTTACAGTGCTTGTATAACCAATAGTGATGTACCACAATGATAATAAAGTTAAGTAAACAGACATTACGTTCTTTTCTTATTAGCATTCATTGAGCGTCCTGTTTCAGACTTCACGATATTCTGGGTGAGCTTATAGCGTGCATATTCGGCCCCCTCAAAATAACACTGTGTCGGCCCCTCTGTCGACACATCAATATTCTTACATCATTATGAATCCAGTTCTTCTTTACAGCCAGTCATAAACCTTTATTGCGAAATCTGAGGGAAAGGATAGGTAACATGTGGGATTGAAGTATCTTGTGGCAAAAGTAGAGAGTGCTTTATTTATTCCAGATATACTATTCTAATCAAGAATTAAAGGCTACTATAAGCAGCATTGCAAAATTTTTCATTGTATTATCTAAAAGCACCTTGCACAAAAACTTCAAAATTCCAAGAATAAAGTAATTTGAAGCATTATTGTGAATGAAATGAATAAATCTTAAGATAAATTATTTCCATCTCCACAATCATAGCAGCAGTGAGATAAATGATATTAAATTCAAATTATTGACTAGTAATTCATTGAGTTATTCCTGGCAATGGCTGAAAACAGAGGGACACAAATGGACTATCAGAAGCAGATCCCATCAACTTATTTAGAAGGGTATTCCATATTCCTCCACTCAACATCAGTTTTACAAATCATCTGCTAGAAAGATTACAAAAATCATTGGGTCACTGAAAAGAGCAACTCATATGATTATGATTATGATAGTATTTTAGTCAAAGTATTAAAATCTTATGCCAACTATGTAGTGCCCCCATTGAGTTACCACTATGACCAATCAATGAGGCAAAATGTATTTCTTAAAAGACTGACCTATTTGGTAGTAATATATATGGTACTTATAAAAGAGGACATAAGCAACTGACCTCTCATAGACTTCCATAAAGATTTCTCTACTGCCAAAACAATATGTGCTCTCATAAACTCAGTTTTGGTAGAACTAAATGAGACAAATTATCCTGTTTGTATTTTCTGTGATCTCTCCTAGGTCTTTAACTGTGTAGCTGTCAGGTAACATTCCAAAAGCCTTAAAAAAAAAAAAAAAAAATAAGTTGAAGAAGAAGAAGAAGAAGAAGAAGAAGAAGAAGAAAACATAGCTCTACTGAAGCTTGGGAAACCAGCAAATAAAGCTGTTAGTTATCATCCAGTTGACCTCCTGAGCTTCTGCTACAAGCTGTTAGAAAGACTCATCTTTAACAGAATCAGTCCAGAGATCCATGAAGGTACTCCCTTCAAACAAGCAGGATTCAGACCCAGCAGAAGCTGTATAAACCAAGTGCTCAGTTTAACCACAGACACAGAAGTTGGGTTCCAATAATGACTTAAAACATCAATAACTTTTGTTGATCTTACAGCTGCCTATGGTACAACATGGGAACATGGACTCCTATACAAACTCACAAGTGTTATACTATGCCAAACCCTAACTAGGCTCATAAACAACTTGTTGTCTGAGAGATAATTCTAAGTTGTCATTGGCAATCCATTAAGCAGACAAGAAATTTAGTAATGGTCTTCTTTAAGGTGCAGTTTTGTCACCAGTTCTATTCAATTAATATTCATCTGATCTCTCTGAAACACAATTGAAGAAGTTCATATGTGTAGAAAATTTGCTTTTGGCCACTCAACAAAGAAGTATTGAAGATGGTGAACAGATACTCCCTGCAGATCTATGTACAATGCATGATTACTTCAGAAAGTGGAGATTAAACACTAAATCAAATGCAGACCAAAGTCAGTTCTTTCGTCTTAACAATAGAATGGCGAATGCAAAGTTACATGTCACTTATAATGGTCAAGTCCTTCACCACCAAGACTTCCCAGAATATCTAGGAATAACTCTTGACAGAACCTTGTTGTACAAGAAACACATGCAGGGGACAGTTAAAATAATGTGGACACCTGTACTTACATGGGAATGATTTACTAATAAGGGATTGGACCCCTATTTTCTCATAATAAAACTGGGATTCTTCTTGGAATACTGGTGTATAATGATTGAATAGTCTCCAGTGGAATGTTATGCCACTCTTCAATCAGAACCTGTTCTAACTCCTGTAGTGACAAGGGAAGTGGAAATTTGCTCTAGAGACTGCATCCCAATACCTCCCACAAGGGTTCAATAATGTTCAAGTTCGGGGACTCTGCTAGCCAGAGAAGACACTGCACATCAGTTGCATGCTCCTAATACAACTGGCTGTGTGAATGGGTGCATTATCACTTGAAATATGCCATCATTGTTTGGGAACAACATCTGAATCATGGGGTGCACCTGATCACCTAAAATGTTCACATAACCATTGGCAGTAACACGGCCTTCGAGCATAATGATGGGACCAGTAGAATACTCTGATATGGCTGACCACACCATCACACTTTCACATCCAAGCTTAACCACTGGAATCAAGCAATTAGGATTGTAGGTTTCTTTTGGCATTCTTCAGCTGTAAACCTGGTCTGATGTTGGAAATAACGAAATTGCTGACTCGTCAGACCACATGACATGTTTCCACTGCTAAGCTGTCCAGGATTTATGCTCCTGACACCATGTTTTACGCTTTTTGTGTTTGTTTTCATCACTAATGGTTTAGCACTGTAGCCCATCCATGAATATTCACCTGATCACCTAAAATGTTCACATAACCATTGGCTGTAACATGGCCTTCGAGCATAATCCATGGAGTTTTTTGTGGACAGTGTAAATAGATATGGAGTCTCAGAGATGGCTACTGAGCTCTGAAGTCACTTCAGCCACCATAGCTTTGTGTTAGCATATGGCAGTCTCTGTCATTTATTTTTATTTCTGCCCACTATTATGTTTAGATGATGATGTCTTTCCAAGTTTTGTGTAGGCTGCCATGATTGTTGAAACAGTTGCTCTTGAAACATTCAGTAAGTTGGCTCTCTGAGTTACTGGTGCTCCATCTAATTGGGCCCCCACAATTTGTCCTCTTTGGAACTCTGTTAGGTCTTTCATTGCTCGTCAACCTCAGCCTCTGAATGCAAATACAAAGTGTGTACTACTCATAAAAACCTGCACTGATGCCTTGTCCATAATGAACACACACAGTCCAGCACAACACATGCTTTACCTGTTTTGTTGACCATCAAACACAACCATCCCATTGCTACCACTGTTCATATTATTTTGCCAATCCCCTGTAGTAAACACCACAGTAAATATGAGTTCACGTTATACAGAAGCTGAGTGGTGTCTCAGGGTATGCAAAAACTACATACCACACTGTGATATTCTCCCTTAGAACTCATCTACTCTGCTGCAAAATACTATGCCCCAGTGGCTTAATATTACATAAGTGAGAAAAAACAATGTACAGCTAAAATCAGCAATGAAGACAATCGCAGGCTCCATAGTATCAACTCCTCTTCACTGGTTACCACTCCTAAGCCATATTGTGCCACCATATCTCTAAAGACGGAACTCCTTTCTCAAGGAGTATGAAAAATTAATCAAGATTCTTCAGCTCCCAATCTACTCTCATGTACCTACACTTTGAATGAGCCAATTAAAATCTAGGCAGTTACCTATCATATTGACAGAATCACTGCCAGCAATGGATTTCAACTTGAGCGGAAAGTAATTAGATATGCGGAATAAGATTACTGATCAGAAATATCAGACTCTCTTAAGACCTGGCACAAGACCCAACTGGCATGGAATTACCACAATGCACTTGGAAAACAATTAAGAGGATTCGTACAGGCCATGGAATCTGTGCAGCAAGCTTCCCCCAATGGGAAAGGCTTCATCTTCTCAGTGTAACTGCAGCAATGAACATCAAACCATCAAACCTGTTGTAACAAGCTGTAGCAAACAAGCTTACGCTAGAAGTTTAGAAGATTTCTTCAAAGTGACACAAGCAGCTCTTGAATAAATTGAAAATTTAGACATTAGTTTGTAGTTTTAGTTGTTTAATTCCATTTATTTTCCAAAATTATTAAATTCATTAATGTTAGTTGCAGATCAGTTTGTATTGCCATATGATAAATAAATAATGATAAAATTTAGAATTCTTTTTTTCCTATCATGGATTGAGTCATAGCTTAACAACAGGAAACAGGCTGTCACATTACAAAATGATAACACAGGAATAAGACTACATATGGTGGGTAAACATTAAGACTAATGTACTACAAGGTCTGATGCTTGGTCTTGTCCATTCTTGACCTATATAAATGATTTATGGGGAGCACTGGAGGACTCTTGAATACATGTGACGTTTGCTGCCAACAGTGAAACACAGCTTAAACACATCAATGCAAGAGACAGCTAGAGAATAATTTCACAGGTTTACAGCTGGTTCATAGCAAACAGTTTAATCTTATGAAGAGTCACATTATGAACTACCAAACACAGCAAAATTATTTACATGTACCAGATAATGGAAAGCCAAGACTGAAATATCAACAATGTTGTGAAAAGGACAGATTGCTACTTAATCTAAGGATGGCATGTTAAGTTGTTAAGTTGTTGTCGTCATTGTTTTTGTGGTCTTTAGTCCTGAGACTGGTTTGATACAGCTCTCCATGCTACTCTGTCCTGTGCAAGGTTCTTCATCTCCTCTACTTACTGCAACCTACATCCTCCTGAATCTGCTAAGTGTATTCATCTCTTGGTCTCCCTCTACAATTTTTACCCTCCACGCTGCCCTCCAATGCTAAATTTGTGATCCCTTGATGCCTCAGAACATGTCCTACCAACCGATCCCTTCTTCTTGTCAAGTTGTGCCACAAACTCCTCTTCTCCCCATACCTATTCAATACCTCCTCATTAGTTATGTGATCTACCCATCTAATATTCAGCATTCTTCTGTAGCACCACATTTTGAAAGCTTCTATTCTCTTCTTGTCCAAACTATTTATTGCCCATGTTTCACTTCCATACATGGCTACACTCCATACAAATACTTTCAGAAAGGACTTCCTGACACTTAAATCTATACTCGATGTTAACAAATTTCTGTTCTTCAGAAACACTTTCCTTACCATTTCCAGTCTACATTTTATATCCTCTCTACTTCAACCATCATCAGTTATTTTGCTCCCCAAATAGCAAAACTCCTTTACTACTTTAAGTGTCTCACTTCCTAATCTAATTCCCTCAGCATCACCCAGTTTAATTTGACTGCATTCCATTATCCTTGTTTTGCTTTTGTTGATTTTCATCTTATATCCTCCTTTCAAGACACTGTCCATTCCATTCAACTGCTCTTCCAAGTCCTTTGCTGTCTCTGACAGAATTACAATGTCATCGGCGAAACTCAAAGTTTTTATTTCTTCTTCATGGATTTTAATACCTACTCCGAATTTTTCTTTTGTTTCCTTTACTGCTTGCTCAATATACAGATTGAATAACATCGGGGAGAGGCTACAACCCTGTCTCACTCCCTAACCACTGCTTCCCTTTCATGCCACTTGATTCTTATAACTGCCATCTGGTTTCTGTACAAATTGTAAATAGCCTTTCACTCCCTGTATTTTACCCCTGCCACCTTTAGAATTTGAAAGAGAGTATTTCAGTTAACATTGTCAAAAGCTTTCTCTAAGTCTACAAATACTAGAAACGTAGGTTTGCCTTTCCTTAATCTTTCCTCTAAAATAAGTCGTAAGGTCAGTATTGCCTCACATTTCTATGGAATCCAAACTAATCTTCCCCGAGGTCGGCTTCTACCAGTTTTTCCATTTGTCTGTAAAGAATTCACGTTAGTATTTTGCAGCTGTGATTTATTAAACTGATAGTTCGATGATTTTCACATCTGCCAACACCTGCTTTCTTTTGGATTGGGATTATTATATTCTTCTTGAATTCTGAGGGTATTTCGCCTGTCTCATACACCTTGCTCACCAGATGGTAGAGTTTTGTCATGACTGGCTCTCCCAAGGCTGTCAGTAGTTCTACTAGACAGTTGTCTACTCCTGGGGCCTTGTTTCGACTCAGGTCTTTCAGTGCTCTGTCAAACTCTTCACGCAGTATCGTATCTCCCATTTCAGCTTCATCTACATCCTCTTCCATTTCCATAATATTGTTCTCAAGTACATTGCCCTTGTAGAGACCCTCTATATACTCCTTCCACCTTTCTGCTTTCCCTTCTTTGCTTAGAACTGGGTTTCCATCTGAGCTCTTGATATACAAGTGGTTCTCTTCTCTGCAATGGTTTCTTTAATTTTCTTGTAGGCAGTATCTATATTACCCCTATTGAGATAAACCTCTACATCCTTACATTTGTCCTCCAGCCATCCCTGCTTAGCCATTTTGCACTTCCTGTTTATCTTATTTTTGAGACGTTTGTATTCCTTTTTGCCTATTTCATTTACTGCATTTTTATATTTTCTCCTTTCATCAATTAAATTCAATATTTCTTCTGTTACCCAAGGATTTCTACTAGCCCTCATCTTTTTACCTACTTGATCCTCATCTGCCTGCGCTACTTCATCCATCAGAGCTACCCATTCTTCTTCTGATGTATTTCCTTCCCCCAATTCCTGTCAATTGTTCCCTTATGCTCTCCCTGAAACTCTGTACAACCTCTGGTTTAGTCACTTTATCCAGGTCCCATCTTCTTAAGGTCCCACCTTTTTGCAGTTTCTTCAGTTTTAATCTACAGTTCATAACCAATAGATTGTGGTCAGCATCCACATCTGCCCCTGGAAATGTCTTACAATTTATTATCTGGTTCCTAAATATCTGTTTTACCATTATACACTCCTGGAAATGGAAAAAAGAACACATTGACACCGGTGTGTCAGACCCACCATACTTGCTCCGGACACTGCGAGAGGGCTGTACAAGCAATGATCACACGCACGGCACAGCGGACACACCAGGAACCGCGGTGTTGGCCATCGAATGGCGCTAGCTGCGCAGCATTTGTGCACCGCCGCCGTCAGTGTCAGCCAGTTTGCCGTGGCATATGGAGTTCCATCGCAGTCTTTAACAATGGTAGCATGCCGCGACAGCGTGGACGTGAACTGTATGTGCAGTTGACGGACTTTGAGCGAGGGCGTATAGTGGGCATGTGGGAGGCAGCGATGCACGGATGCACGCCAAGACCGTAGGATCCTACGCAGTGCCGTAGGGGACTGCACCGCCACTTCCCAGCAAATTAGGGACACTGTTGCTCCTGGGGTATCGGCGAGGACCATTCACAACCGTCTCCATGAAGCTGGGCTACGGTCCTGCACACCGTTAGGCCGTCTTCCGCTCACGCCCCAACATGGTGCAGCCCGCCTCCAGTGGTGTCGCGACAGGCGTGAATGGAGGGACGAATGGAGACGTGTCGTCTTCAGCGATGAGAGTCGCTTCTGCCTTGGTGCCAATGATGGTTGTATGCGTGTTTGGCGCTGTGCAGGTGAGCGCCACAATCAGGACTGCATACGACTGAGGCACACAGGGCCAACACCCGGAATCATGGTGTGGGTAGCGATCTCCTACACTGGCCGTACACCACTGGTGATCGTCGAGGGGACACTGAATAGTGCACGGTACATCCAAACCGTCATCGAACCCATCGTTCTACCATTCCTAGACCGACAAGGGATCTTGCTGTTCCAACAGGACAATGCACGTCCGCATGTATCCCGTGCCACCCAACATGCTCTAGAAGGTGTAAGTCAACTACCCTGGCCAGCAAGATCTCCGGATCTGTCCCCCATTGAGCATGTTTGGGACTGGATGAAGCGTCGTCTCACGCGGTCTGCACGTCCAGCACGAACACTGGTCCAACTGAGGCGCCAGGTGGAAATGGCATGGCAAGCCGTTCCACAGGACTACATCCAGCATCTCTACGATCGTCTCCATGGGAGAATAGCAGCCTGCATTGCTGCGAAAGGTGGATATACACTGTACTAGTGCCGACATTGTGCATGCTCTGTTGCCTGTGTCTATGTGCCTGTGGTTCTGTCAGTGTGATCATGTGATGTATCTGACCCCAGGAATGTGTCAATAAAGTTTCCCCTTCCTGGGGCAATGAATTCACGGTGTTCTTATTTCAATTTCCAGGAGTGTATAATCTATCTGATACCTTCTAGTATCTCCAGGATTCTTCCATGTATACAGGCACAAGAAAGGCTGTTACATGAACACTTTTGGCCAAAGTCTACACCAAAAAAGAAAAACATACACACATTCACAGAAGGAAGCACACCTCACAGACACATGACCACTATCTCCAGCCTGTGCAGCTATAATGCAAATGAAATGTATTGAATGAGAGCAACAACCCAGAGTGGGGGGAAAGGGGGTAGGGGTGCACAGTCCCAGCTGGGGGAACAAGAACCAGCACTGCCTGGCAGAGTGTGCAGGGAGTAGAGGTGGCAGGAAAAGGCTGCCAAGCACAGTGTCAAGAGGCTATGGAGGAGTGAAGGGGGTGGGGGAGGGGTGGAAGAAATCAATGAGCAGAAAGAAAAGGACAAATTAGCAGAGAAGGATAGAAGACTAGCAGGTATGCTGGCAGAGACTAGCACACAATGAGGGTGAGAGGACATTAACTGGAAGAAAATGACAGGATGGAGGGGTCATAAACAATTGAGTGGAGAGTGGAGACAGTAGGTTGAAACTGGGATGATTTTAGGAGTGAAGAACATGTTGTAAGGAAAACTTCCCACTGAGCAGTTCAGAAAGGCTGGTGGTGGAGGGGAGGATCCAGATAAACTGGGCTGTGATACAGCCATTGAAATAAAGCATGTTATGTTCAGCTCCATGTTGAACCACAGGTGGTCCAATTTGCTCTTGGTCAAAGTTTGTTGGTTCACTCTGCTCATGACCACATTTTTTTGGTGGCCATTCACATTAGTGGACAGATGGTTGGTCATCGTACCAATATAAATAGCTAAGCAATCATTGCAGCAGAAGTGGTATATGATACAGCTACTTTCACAGGTGATCCTGCTTCTGATGGGGTAGGATAAGCCTGTGACATGACTGCAACAAGAAGTGCTGTGTTGATGGAATGGGCAGGACTTGCACTTGGGTCTTCCACAGGGATGTGATCTCTGTGGCAAGGGGTTGGGACTGGGAGTGGCATTTGGATGGACCAGGAGGTTATGAAGATTGGGTGGGTGATGGAATGCCAATTTAAGAGGTGTGGGTAAGATATTGTGTAAGATCTTACTAATTTCAGAACATGATGATGCAGTGTGTGGTGACTGGGTGATGGTGGCAGTGCTCCTTTGTCGTTGATTCTTGAGTATGGTGGGAGGATTGGTTTGTATGAGGATGTGGCACAAGAAATCTGTTCCCAAACCTCTGGTCTGGTTCAGGTCAACTGATGACAGCTTAAGGATCTGAAGTTAGAGCAGGATAATCGATCCTCATTTCTTCCACAACCTCAACACCTTCTCTCCCATCCAGTTCACTTGGTTCTCCTCAACCCAGTGTTCCACCTTCCTGGATGTTGACATCCTCCTCTCTGATGGCTCCATCCACACCTCTGTGCTCATTAAACCCATCAACCACCAACAGCTGCCATACCTTCCACACCAAAAAACCCTCCCATACAGCCTGGCCACCACGATATGGCATGTCTGCAATGATGGGAGCTTCCTTGTCCAGTAAGCTGAAGGCCTCTAAAAGGCCTTCATAGTCAGGCAATTATTACTCCCCACCCCTCCTTTTCCCCACAAAGCTAGACCACAAACAGATATCTCATGTCACAGTCTCTCACACCACAAATCCTACCACCACCCTGAAGAATCGGCTGCAGAGGAGCATTCCCTTTGTCACCCAACACCACCCCAGACTGGAAGAGCTCAACCACCTCCTTCGTCAAGGCTCTGATTATATAACATCATGCTTTGAAATTAGGGACATCCTAATCAAGTTCATTCCCACCTCTTCTAAAGTGACATTCTGTCACCCATTGAATCTCCACAACTTCCTAGCCCATCCCAATGCCACTTCCAGTCCTGACCACTTATATCCCTGCTCAATCCACCCACACAGAATTTCCTGGTGCAGTCCTGTCACAGGTGTATACTAATCGATCAGAGGCTGGGCCACCTGAGAATGCAGCTATGCTGGAATCACTGCTTAGCTGTTCATATTGGTGTGACTACCAATCAACCGTCCACCAGGATGAATGGTCACTGACAAACTGTCCTCAGGAGCAAAGTGAACTGGCAAACTGTGACAAAGAGCAAAGTGCGACTCAACATGGAGATGAGCATAACATGCTTTATTTCAATGGCTGCTTCACAATCCTGGGCATCTGGACCCTCTCTTACACCACCAGCTTTTGTGAACTGCTCAGATGATAATTATCCTTGGAATGCATTCTCCACTTCTGAAATCATCCCGTTCTCAGCCTACTGTCCCCCCACTATCCACCCAACTATTTACATCCCTTCTGACCTGTCACTTCCTCCCAATTCTTGTCCGCTCACCCTCATTGGGTGCTGCTCTCTGCCAGCACACCCACCAATCTCTTTCTCTTCTCTGCTTCTTGCTCCTCTCCTTTCCACTTCCAGATTTCCCTCCCCTCCCTCCCCCACAACATCCCAACATTGCACTTGGTAGCCTTTCCAGCCATCTCTAGTCCCTGCACTTTCCACCAGGTAGCACTGGATCCTCTTCTCCTACCCATCCCCCTGCATGACTAAAAGCTTTTATGTAACAGCCTTTTTATTGTGCCTGCCTGCAACTCAACTTTATGATGAGTACAGAAGTAATCAATGAGCCCATGCTGGATAAGAAATAAACAAGTCACTAAAGTTCATTAAACATATGCTTGACATATCAGATTTTTTCTGAAGTATTCTGCTGTGTTTTGACATAAGTTCTGCACTAATTTTAGGCAACAAGGCTTGCTGTTAACAGATGACTATTGATGAAATTTGGGTGGCTCCAGTTCAGCAACCTCTGGTTGGTAGTAGCCATTTTCAGTCATTAAAGTCAAGTTCTTATGGCTCATTGCCGCTGCAGTGACTGAATACTCATCCACATCATGTTGCCCACTCAGTATGCCAATCATGGGGTTCCATGCCTTGTGAAGGCCAAATTGGCTATCTGGTTATCAGGTTCCTGTCAAATTGGATTTGTACTGGTTCTTTAACTACACTGACTGGTGTGAAAGATGAGTGTTTGGGATGTTTCCTGTAATTACTGACATGGGTAGTTTTGACACAGAGTTCTGGAATGACGGAGTTATGTGCTTGTGGTGATTCTCCTCAAGTGTGAGTACACCTCACCCCTGTACACATTTGTTCCATTTTAGGATTCAGCTAATTTTCTTCAATGTATTGCCCATGTGGGTGACATACACACACACACACACACACACACACACACACACACACACACACACACGCACGTACGTACGTGCAGTCTCAGGCAACTGAGGCTGCACTGTGAGCATCAGCACCAGTGCATGATGGGAGTGGCAACTGGGTAGGGGTAAGGAGAAGGCTGAGGTGGGAACGGGGAGGTATAATAGTGTAGGGGTGGCAGACAGTGCAGTGCTGCTGGGGAGCATGCAGGGATGACGTGGAGAGAGGGTGGGCAGCTATTTGCAGTTGGGAGGTTAGACGGAGGGAGGGGAGAGGTGGGGAGCAGTGGGGCAGAGGAAAATGAGAGAAGTAAAATGATTGGGTGTGATTGTGAAATGAGGAATGTGTAGTGCTGGAAGGGGAACAGAGAAGGGGCTGCATGGGTGATGACAATGACTAATAAAGGTTGAGGTCGGGAATGTAGGATATATCGTAGGGAAGGTCCCCACCTGTGCAATTCAAGAAAGCAGGTGGTGTTGGGAAGGATCTATATGGCACAAGCTGTGAAGCAGTCATTGAAATGAGGGATGTCATATTTGGCAGCGAGCTCAGCAACAAGGTGGTCCACTTGTTTCTTGCCCACAGTCTCGATTCATGCGGACAGGCAGCATGTCGGTTGTCACGCCCACATAGAATGCAGCACAGTGGATGCAGCTTAGCTTGTAGATCACATGACTGATTTCACAAGCAGCCCTGCCTTTGATGAGATAGGTGATGTTTGTGACTGGACTGGAAAGGTGGTGGAGGCAGGATGTATGGGACAGGTCTTGCATCTAGGTTTATTACATGGGTATGAGCCATGACATAAGGGAGATGTGCAGGGATGGATGAGTATTGTGTAGGTCTGGTGGACTGCAGAATACCAGTGTGGGAGGGTTGGAAAGGATAGCGGGCAGGGCATCTCTCATTTCATAGCACAATAAGAGGTAGTCAAAACCCTGGCGGAGAATGTAATTCAGTTGCTCCAGTGCTGGGTGGTACTAAGCTGTGAGGGGAATGCTTCTCTGTGGTGAGATGGTGGGACTTTGTTTGGGAGGTGGTGGGAGACTGGAAAGATAAGGCACTGGAGATTTGTTTTTGTAGAAGGTCAGGAGGATAATTACAGTCTGTGAAGGCTTCAGTGAGACCTCCGCTATATTTTGAGAGAGACCGCTCGTCACTGCAGATGCGATGACCGTGTGTGGCTAAACTGTATGGATGGGACCTCTTGGTATGGAATAGGTGGCAGCTGTCAGTGTGGAGGTATAGTTGGTGGTTAGTATGTTTGATATGGATCAAGGTACTGATGTAGCCATCTTTGAGGTGTAGGTCAACACACAGGAAGGTAGCTGGTTGAGTTGATCAGAACCAGGCTAAGCAAATGGGGGGAAGTAGTTGAGGCTCTGGAGGAATGTGGATAAGGTGTCCTCACCCTTGATCCAGATTGCAAAGATGTCATCAATGAATCTGAACCAGGTGAGGGGTTTATGATTCTGGGTGTTTAGGAAGGATTCCCCTAGATGGTTCTTGAATAGGTTGGCATAGGATGGCGCCATGCAGGTGCTCACAGCCATGCCTTGGAACTGTCTGTAGATAATGCCTTCAAAAGATATGTAATTGTGGGCGAGTATATAGATGGTTAGGGCAAATAGGAAGGAGGTTGTTGGTTTGGAATCCGAGCGGTGAGGCCATGGGCATTAGGGATGTTATTATAAAGGGAGGTGGCATCAATAGTGATGAGCAGGGCACTGTGGGGTATAGGGACAGGAACTGTGGACAGTTGGTGGAGGAAATGGTTGGTATCTTTTATATAAGATGGTAGGTTGTGGGTTATAGGTTGAAGGTTTTGGTTTACAAAAGCAGGGATTCGGTCAGTGGAAGCACAGTAACCAGCCACAATGGGGCATCCTGGGTGGTTGGGTTTATGGACTTTAGGAAACATGTAGAAGGTAGAAGTGTGGGGAGTGGTAGGGGTGAGCAGAGAGATGGACTCTGGGCAGAGGTTCTGTGAAGGGCCTAAGGATTTGAGGAGTACTGAAGATCCTGGTGGATTTCTGGAATGGGGTCACTGTAGCAAGGTATGTAGGTTGATGTATCTGACAGCTGGCAGAGTCCTTCTGCCAGCTAATCCTTGCAGTTCAAAACAACAATGGTGGAGCCTTTGTCCAAAGGTAGGATTATAAGACCGGGATCAGTTTTTAGATGGTGGACTGTGGTTGTTTCTGTGGATGTAAGGTTAGTTTGCACATTGAGGGCTTTGGGAAATGACGATGAGGCAATGTTCACGGTCAAGAAATTCTGGAAAGTTAACAGGGAGTTATTTGGTGGCAGTGTGGGTGGATGGAGTAGTGAACTGAGTTAGGCAGGTTTCAACCTTGGTCTTTGGTTGAGGCTGACTGGTAGTATTGGTGGTAGAAAAGTGTGACAGAGAGGAGGAGAGAAGGTCTTTAACAAGTCGTGCATGATTGAATTTGGGAGTGGGGCAAATGTTGAGGTCTTAGGAAATTTCTGTGAGGCTAGGGCTTCTGGAGGAATTGTTTTTTTCTTTTAAACTGTTTGGGACTCCATATATCTTACCTAATGCTGCTGAATCTAAGCTTGCTGAATACTTATCTCCACTTTGAATCCTAGACAAAGTGACAATTATTTTGTGTGTTCTGTAGTTTTTGTGTACATCACAGTTCAGCTGAAACTAATTTTATTGTCAGTAACAACAACTATTAAGGAGTAAATATATTGGGAAATGAGTGTAAGAACTCCAAGGCCTTTGGCTTTTGCAGGATACGTGGTTATCCACTTTACGAACTATTCCTACTGCTCACTCCTGCCAAATAAATGCATTATATATTTTCAATGTATAGCCTAAGAAGTTAATTTTATAATACAGAAATAAAGAAAAGCTTTGTATATGTGTTATTGAGCACTTTATGTTCCTTTTTTCCCTGTTCATTTCAATGCACTAAAATGAAATACAATTAAAAAAAAAAAAGACCAATAAATGCCATACAAATAGCATTCATATTGTCCAAGTCATATCTATATGAAGAAAATTTAAAAATCATACCTTTTGGAGATGACAAATTTTCTTTTTCTACAGTAATAAAAGAAGTCATAAGTTTTTCATCATGGCTAGATGTGATGACGAGCATGCATTCCCAAGATCCATAATCAACATCTTCAGGTTTAAAAATAGTTATACCACATTCATTATTCTTTATACCATCTCCAAAATAAACATATCTGTTATTTCCAACCCCTTCTGTCATTCTGTAGCCAGCCTGTAAAATAACAGGAAAAAGGGCAAATTAATAATATAAAGAGACTAATACCAGATTTGTATTGAACTATTTGATACAGATTCGTAGTTCACAATACATTTTTGCTGATGAATCATTTGATAGGTCTAGACCATTGTTGCCACAACAGTGTTTAATTCAAGAGTAATATATTCAATTTTAATTTTTTTGACATACATAGAATTTTGTAATTGAAGTCCAAAAACTTGTTCTTCAGCTTTTGCAATAAATAAACAATATCAGGAAGAAATGAGTCATAACTGATTAATTACCATTGGCTTTTCTTTTATAACTTCTATTAATAATGATTGAAAAGTTCAAAATTGGTGAAGACAAACAAACTTCTGTTTGAAAGGCTGAAAATGATAATTTATTGTTCATTGTCTTGTATTAATTTTGCTGATTCCAGTCAAACAGGAAACTTAAATAAAAATAATTCATGAAAAGTAATAGTCTTGAAAAAAGAATGTAAAAAAAATTAGAACATATCAATTCTTCCATTTTAAATGAATTTTAATTCAAGAAAATAAAACTGTACTCTTGCTACATTTAAATTGTTGCTCCAAAACATAGTCACTGATCAGCCAGAACATTATGACCACCTATCTAATAGCCGGTATGTCCATCTTTGGTGCAGAAAATGGTGGTGATGCATTGTGGCATGGAATCAATGAGGCCTTGGTAGTTTTCCAGAGGGAGTTGGCACCATATCTGCACACACACACGTTACCTAATTCCCATGAATTCTGGGGAGGAAGGCAATGAGGTTTGATGTCACATTCAATCACACCACACATGTGTTCAATTGGGTTCAGATCTGGTGAGTTGGTGGGCCAACACATCAAGTTGAAGTCGCCACTGTGTTCCCTGAACTTGTGACAGGGTGCATTATCTTGCTGAAAAATGCCACTGCCCTCTGGAAAATTGATCATCAAGAAGGGACATACATGGTCTGCAACCAGTGTACAATACTTCTTGGTCATTATGGTGCCTTGCATGAGATCCACCGTACCCATGGCTGCCCATGTGAATGTTCCCCAGAGGTTAATGGAGCCACTGCCAGCTTGTCTCCATCCCATAGAACAGATGCCAAGGAACTGTTCTCCAGGAAGATAATAGATTTGTGCCCTCCTACCAGCATGACAGAGAAGGTATTGGGATTCATCAGATCATGCAATGCTCTGCTACTGTGCTAGTGTCCAGTGTCAATGGTCATGTACCCATTTCAGTCATAGTTGCCAATGTCATGTTAACACTGGCACATGCATGGGTTATTGGCTGCAAAGGCCCATCGTTTGGAGTGGATGGTGCACTGTGTGTGCAGACACACTTGTACTCTGATGCTAATTTCATCAAACTTCACTGCCTATGCTGTTGTAGCAGTCTGCTGAGCCTTTGAAATTCAACATCTGTAATAGGGGTGATGTCTGGATAGGGTTTCACCATGTGTTGAAGAGACTCACAATGGCACTCCTCAAACACTCAACAAGTCATGAGTAACTGAAATGCTTATTCCAGGTCTCTGGGTCATCAAAATTTGTCTTTGGCCAATCTCAGATCACGTGCCTTTCCCACTCTACACATGGACAGCACACTTACTGATACTACATGCACCGTATGTATATTTGACTAGCAGTCATTCCTCGCCAGGTGATGCTGCTGTCTCCTGGATGCATTTATATCAATAGTCAGTCAGTGGTCATAATGTTCTGGTTGGTCAGTGTATATTCACTATAAATTTGTTTTGTTTAGAAAATAGTCTGTAATTCTAGAAGATTGTTTTTATAGAAAATTCTGGCACCAAAACTGTGGCAATTTAAGTGTGGATTGGATGGAAATTTTTACACAGTTATCTCAGTTTTTTCACAGCATTCAAAAATGTGAGTTGTACATTGACTGTTTCAAACACAGTATACCTTTCTGAGGTCTTTTGTTACACAATGTCATAATGAGGAAGAAGTATTTTGTCATGTGTTATCTTTTGAAAAAGAAGTATTACTGGTCTGTGAAGTTTAGAGGTCACCAAATGCAGAAATAATAAATGAAATATTCAGAAAACAATGTTTTAATAAACACATATAAAGACATGGAAATCTCTAGACCGAAACAGCATCAACGGGCCTACAAATAAACTTCAAGTGGCCATCACTGTAGATAAGTACCAGACCTTACATCACTATAGCACACACTTTCTAAGTTATCTCTTCACGTGCTAAAATATCTGTAACTAATGCTAAAGAACACCATCAGTTTTTGAAAGTGTATCACATTTGGAATTTTGAGGTGTTATAAGCCTGATAAGCAATACATTAATGTTTGAAAGCAGGCGTAATACATGTACAATACAGTTCTATGGAAATCACTGCTTTATAATGGAAAGATCTGGTAGAATGTAAATAATTTAGGAGTGAAGATAACAACTCACTGAATAGTAGAGGCTTGACATGCACATAAACAAGACTGACAACTCTGCCAGCTTTTAGATGAATTCTTTTTCACGCATGCGCACACGCACAAATAAACAAACAAACTTGTGTATTCTGTTATTTGCAAAGTGGAAGGTCAATCTTCCATAGTCTTCACCTCTCATAAATGTTTTCCTCATTTATAACTAAGTTAATAATAATTGATATAACAATAACATAAATTCCAGGATGTAACCAATATAAATCAATAATATCAGGTATGTACACAATGTCTGTGATAATTTTAACATCAGGATGTAACCAATATAAATCGATAATATCAGGTATGTACACAATGTCTGTGATAATTTTAACATCAGGATGTAACCAATATAAATCGATAATATCAGGTATGTACACAATGTCTGTGATAATTTTAACATCAAGAAGAATACATGTGATAGAAATTAACTTTATGTCACAATTTAGATCCTCAGCAGTATACAATTGCTTGGAATTACAGCACTTTGACTGTGTCTTTGAGAATTATGTACGGCATGAACATGTCACATGCTACAATCTGTGTGTCTGTATGATGGCTTGAAATCAATGAGAGACTAAATTCCTTGGGAATATATGTCTGAACAGTTTTTATATGAGCTGAACTAACTGCTTCAGCCAGATTATAATGTGGTATTCAATAAAAATAATTAGTATAGCACCCTACACAAACATATTTTTTTATTTATATTATCTCTCTTCAGGAGTTTTGGCATTGTCATATATTTTTGAGTAGATAATCAACAATTTTTGTTGGATATTAGATGATTTTTGCTTACTCTGTATTTAGATTGTTTAATTGGCAAATTTAATAATGTCAGATAAGAATACAATAGTATGGGTCACTTCATTGTTCATGTAATATAAGGATGCAATTTTTAAAGTTTGACATTTTAATAAAAAGCACTATCCTGATTCTGAATTTATCTTGATATTAAATTACCATATTAATGTACGGAAATACTAAAGCCTTAGAAAATTTAAAAATTATAGTCTAAGGAGAGAAAACTTACATTCATGTCAGTAAAAAGAAATGCTCATAAAATGTATCTTATAAACATATCTGTGTGTAATTAAAACAAATGTAACTGATATTTTAAGAAAGAAATGAAAAGTAGCTATTATTTATAAATCATAAATATGTCAGTGGCAATGACCATGACATCTTTCGATTTTTGTTGTTTGTAAGGTGGGGACTGTATGTTAAAGTATAAATTGTATGAAAATGTTTTGTTGCTTCAACGTTGGACCAATTCAGTTGGCTACCATAGAAAGTATTTCACTTTTTTTAGGATTACTACCTCCATTACTGGGGTTGTGGACAGCTTAATATTCTTATTTTGTATATGTTTTGATAGAGTAGCAATGTTAAAGAATCCGCAGAACATCAGTAGTGTTTGCTGGAAGAATGTGAAGAACAAGTTGCCAACCAACCATATTCTAAACAAATTTCATTGACAAGTCAGGTGAATGTGGAGGCTAGCAAAGCAGTGGTATCCATCATCCTTTGCAGAAGGTTTGTCTGCTCTTTAACATATGCAGCACTGTCCTGCTGAAGCAGAGTATCCTCAAGAAGAAATATGGTGTCAGGCTCTAGAACTTCCATGGTGTGAACATCAAGATCACATGTTAATTCCATCTTCAGAGTTCAGATTGTTTGAGTCACTCTTTCTGGATGCTGCAATGTTTGCATGCACTAACATAAGTGAAACGCCCACTAAACCCGCTAGGAGCCAGAGGGTAGGGAAGGTGGTTTGGGGATTTCATAGGAATGAACTAAGAGGTTACGAAGGTTAGGTGGACGGCAGAAAGACACTCTTGGTGGAGTGGGGAGGATTTCATGAAGGATGGATCTCATTTCAGGGCAGGATTTGAGGAAGTATCCTGAGATCCATCCTTCATGAAATCCTCCCCACTCCATATATATATATATATATATATATATATATATATATATATATATATATATATATATATATATATATATTTAAAAAGAAAGATGATGAGACTTACCAAACAAAAGCGCTGGCAGGTCGATAGACACACAAACAAACACAAACATACACACAAAATCTAGCTTTCGCAACCAATGGTTGCCTCGTCAGGAAAGAGGGAAGGAGAGGGAAAGACAAAAGGATTTGGGTTTTAAGGGAGAGGGTAAGGAGTCATTCCAATCCGCTCCCGGGATTGGAATGACTCCTTACCCTCTCCCTTAAAACCCAAATCCTTTTGTCTTTCCCTCTCCTTCCCTCTTTCCTGACGAGGCAACCATTGGTTGCGAAAGCTAGATTTTGTGTGTATGTTTGTGTTTGTTTGTGTGTCTATCGACCTGCCAGCGCTTTTGTTTGGTAAGTCTCATCATCTTTCTTTCTTTTTAAATATATTTTTCCCACGTGGAACGTTTCCCTCTATTATATTCATATATATATATATATATGGTTACAATAGAAGGAAACATTCCACGAAGGAAAAATATATCTAAAAACAAAGATGATGTGACTTACCAAATGAAAGTGCTGGCAGGTCGACAGACACACAAACGAACACAAACATACACACAAAATTCAAGCTTTCGCAACAAACTGTTGCCTCATCAGGAAAGAGGGAAGGAGAGGGAAAGACGAAAGGATGTGGGTTTTAAGGGAGAGGGAATGTTTCCTTCTATTATAACAATTATATATATATATATATATATAAGCTAGGCTGAAAGCCTCAAGGCAAGGGTGGATGGATAAACATGAACAAGATGCAATACAAACAGCTGAAGGCCCACAATAAAATTTTCAAGATTTTAAAATAAATTACCATAACCTTTCAAAGCAGAAGGCCACAATGTTTAATCTTGAAAGGTAAGATTCGAAAGCTGAAGGCCCACAATTAATTTACAAAATTTTTAAAAAAATATAACCAGAAGTCTTAAGTTTTAAGTAGCTGAAACCAGACTTAAAGAAAAGACAACAAAACGATGACAACCTTTCAGCAAATATCCACTTGATGGAGTTTAAACTTACTTACATACGACACAGTAAAATCAAGAAATTTTCTTTTACCATTGGCTATGACAGATTATAAACAGACAATTAAACACCGGTGAGAAAGACAGTAAAGACAACATCATTCAGAAGCCTCCATGGGGTTGGTCTGCCCTCGTTCACTTAGGTGAGATAGGTGGTGAGCCCAACTACGCTTGATCCGTCGGAACCCAACCAACGGACAGCCATGGACTGACCGACAAACAACTTGCTTGCGACCAATTGGTACATGAGAATTCAAACACAAAATGTTACAGAGACAATTATCCACAGTCAAATATGTATATTAAGCTATCAAAACTACACACCGTATTGGACAGCGACAACAGGTGAGGAGAGGGCACTGCTTGAAATAATGTTAGTGGCCCGGGCAGGTAACAAGAACACTAACGGCCACAAGGCAGAATATTCCACTGGTGCACTTGAATTGTAGAGAACCAATATAATTAATTCCACCACATGGCAGCTAAATTTCAGCAGTACAACCACTCAGTCTTGCTTACAGGAAACCCCCCCCCCCAACAGGGAACCAAAGAAACAAACCACACAGCATGAATGGACTTGGCTTGGGTACTTGAAACCACTACTCAACTTTGACATCCTGGGTCGGTGAACCATGAAGCTTGTAGCGATCGGGCAGCTCCACACACGCTCGACACTGTGCAGGGACCGCCAGTGGACCCAGCCGACTACTCCACGTGGGGAGAACTTCCCTGGTCCGCAGCTGCTGACTGACTCCTCTCAGAATGCTGACCACATCTAAAGTAGTCAGTGGAAATAAGGCCAACTACACACACAACCTGACAAACACTTACATGAAGACCTGAATGATACCCAACAGTAACTAACCATGCACAAAGACAAATCAGGAGCTGATGCACACATTCACAGCCGACTCAGGAATGATTGGCAATCCAAAACACATCGTCCAGTAGGACGACTGACCAACGATCCACCAAGACTATGGCCCAGCTCAAGTGATGCATGGTTGCAGACCTCACTGCTGCTCCAACCTGACTGCACTAGTGCCGCATTGCAACTCTCTGACTGGCAGGTCCAGACTGTGCTCCAGACACGTTCCAACTGAATGGTAGCGCAAACTTGTGACCCGAGCTGGCTTTACAACCGACAATGACCGGGAAGTAATAGCAGTAGAGCAAAGATACTACAAGAGGGGACAGGAAAAGACCAACCTAAGTTCGGCAAGATGACCAATTCACAGCCATTGCTAAGCCAGCAATGAAAATAGTGAGATACCCACTTGAACTTCAACAATGCAGAGGAAACATGCTGCAGCCTACCTGACATCCCCACAGAGTAGAAGGCACTGAGCTACGGCTCACAAGATGACAAAAGTTGAAGGGACTATTCGAAGCTGACAACCAAGGAGCTGCCAGAACTTTTAGACCAGAAGGTAACGTCTGAAATTAATGGATTATCAGTAACCGCACTCAATCCAGCTGACTGTCACCAGGTTGGGTTCCCTCTAGAAGACAAATAGTGTCTTTAAGGCCTTCAATACCCTTAAAGGAAATCACATTGCCATTCCTGTCTCTGCAACCACCACCAAGGTAATGTCAACTGGCTGCAGCTTGGAAACGTGCGATCGTGTTACCATTTCTGGACCACTGCCCTCAGTCGGTTTTTACCTTACTGCCAACTCATAAACATTGTTCGAGTATAATGACTTTTCTGGAGACTAGAAATCTACTCTGTAGGAATCAGCATGGGTTTAGAAAAAGACGGTCATGTGAAACCCAGCTCGCGCTATTCGTCCAGGAGACTCAGAGGGCCATAGACACGGGTTCACAGGTAGATGCCGTGTTTCTTGACTGCCACAAGGCATTCGATACAGTTCCCCACAGTCGTTTAATGAACAAAGTAAGAGCATATGGACTATCAGACCAATTGTGTGATTTGATTCAGGAGTTCCTAGATAAAAGGACGCAGCATGTCATTCTCAATGGAGAGAACTCTTCCGAAGTAAGAGTGATTTCAGGTGTGCCGCAGGGGAGTGTCATAGGACCATTGCTATTCACAATATACATAAATGACCTTGTGGATGACATCGGAAGTTCACTGAGGCTTTTTGCAGATGATGCTGTGGTGTATCGAGAGGTTGTAACAATGGAAAATTGTACTGAAATGCAGGAGGATCTGCAGCGAATTGACGCATGGTGCAGGGAATGGCAATTGAATCTCAATGTAGACAAGTGTAATGTGCTGCGAATAAACAGAAAGATAGATCCTTTATCATTTAGGTACAAAATAGCAGGTCAGCAACTGGAAGCAGTTAATTCCATAAATTATCTGGGAGTATGCATTAGGAGTGATTTAAAATGGAATGATCATATAAAGTTGATCGTCGGTAAAGCAGATGCCAGACTGAGATTCATTGGAAGAATCCTAAGGAAATGCAATCCGAAAACAAAGGAAGTAGGTTACAGTATGCTTGTTCACCCACTGCTTGAATACTGCTCAGCAGTGTG
The DNA here is from genome assembly GCF_023864275.1 of Schistocerca cancellata. NCBI lineage: Eukaryota > Metazoa > Arthropoda > Insecta > Orthoptera > Acrididae > Schistocerca > Schistocerca cancellata. Next base: position 767,261,246 of record NC_064628.1, read on the forward strand.
GGATCCATACCAGGTAAGGTTGATAGAAGATATACAGAAGATCCAATGGAGAGCAGCGTGCTTCGTTACAGGATCATTTAGTAATCGCAAAAGTGTTACGGAGATGACAGATAAACTCCAGTGGAAGACTCTGCAGGAGAGACGCTCAGTAGCTCGGTACGGGCTTTTGTCAAAGTTTCGAGAACATACCTTCACCGAAGAGTCAAGCAGTATATTGCTCCCTCCTACGTATATCTCGCGAAGAGACCATGAGGATAAAATCAGAGAGATTAGAGCCCACACAGAGGCATACCGACAATCCTTCTTTCCACGAACAATACGAGACTGGAATAGAAGGGAGAACCAATAGAGGTACTCAAGGTACCCTCCGCCACACACCGTCAGGTGGCTTGCGGAGTATGGATGTAGATGTAGATGTAGAGATGGTCTCTTCTCAGCAGGCCTATCCCCAGACACTGTCTGACTGCCATTACCTTAACACCTGAAACAATAACAAGCCAAACAATACGATGCCGCAGGACACAATCTAAACAAGAGTGAAACTGACTGCAAATAGGTTGTTAAGCACAAGCATAACCACACTCTGCTACTAGTGAAATGTCTGCTAAACCCGCTGGGCAGAACAGGTGGTTAGGATTGTGGAAAGGGCCAAATAAATTTGGAAATTTCAACTGAGTGAAAACAGGTAACACACACACACACACACACACACACACACACACACACACACACACACACACACACACACACAGCAAATATCCACTTGCCAGAATTAAAACTAACTTACATAAAACACAGTAAAACCAAGAATTTTTCTTTTACCATTGGCTATGATAGATTATAGACAGACAACTAAACACTGGTGAGAAAGACAGTAAAGACAACAGCACTCAGAAGCCTCCAGGGAGTTGTTCTGCCCTCGTTCACTTAGGTGAGACAGGTGGTGAGCCAAACTATGCTTGGTCCATCAGAACCCAACCAAGGGACAGCCATGGACTGACCAACAAATGACTTGCTTGCGACGAATCGGTACATGAGAATTCAAACACAAAATGTTATGGGCGTGATTATCCACGATCAAATATGTATATGTATTAAGCTGTCAAAACTACACACCCTGTTGGACAGCGACAACAGATGAGGAAAGGGCATTGCCTGAAATTATGTTAGTGGCCAGGGCAGGTAACAAAGAACACTAATGGCCACAAGGCAGAAAATCCCGCTGGTACACTTGAATTGTAGTCAACCAATATAGTTAATTCCATGGCACGGTGGCTAAATTTCCTCAATACAATCACTCAGTGTTGCTCACAGGAAAACCACCTCAACAGGGAACCAAAGAAACAAACCACACAACATGAATGGACTTGGCTTGGGTACTTGAAACCACTACTCAACTTTGACATCCAGGGTCGGTGAACCATGAAGCTTGTAGCGATCAAGCAGCTCCACACATGCTCCAACATTGCACAGGGACTGCCAGCAGACCTAGCCAACTGCACCACATGGAGATAACTTCCCTGGTCCGCAGCAGCTGACCGACTCCTCTCAGCAGAAAGCCGACAACATCTAAAATAGTCATCATTGGGAATAATGCCAACTACACACACAACCCGACAAACACTTAAATCAAGACCTGAACGATACCCAAAAGTAACTAAGCACACACAAAGACAAATCAGGAGTCGATGCTCACACACAGCCGACTCAGAAACGATCGGCGAGCCGAAACACGTCACCCAGTAGGACGACCGACCGACGATCCACTAAGACCATGGCCTAGCTCAAGTGATGCGTGGGGGGAATGGTCGGGCGAGCCATGTCGACACAGACCTCACTGCTGCTCCAACCCAACTGCACTAATGCAGCATTGCAACTCCCTGACTGGTAGGTCTGGACTGTGCTCCAGACACGTTCCAACTGACTGGCAGCCCAAACTCATGACCCAAGCTGACTTTATGACAGACAATGACCAGGAAGTAATAGTAGTAGAGCAAAGATACTATGAGAGGGGATATATAGATATGCACTGCTAGTGCCGGTCACTGTCAGGCAAAGCAGCAACTCAGTGACAGTAGTAATTTAAATTAATGTAGTGAGGCGGAAATACATTAAAAACAGCGTGTAAAATACATGATGGCAGGAACACAAGCCACACATGGCTCAATAAGCTAATATGTTTATGGCTTTATTGTTCCATCCATATCCAGATGTGTCACACACTGAGGTCTGAAACATCTCTTGCAGTCCCTTGAAGGAACTGAAAAAACAACATCAAAAGTATTAGGTAAGTAACAAGATAACTTCGTGTGTTGACAGCTGACTAAGAGAGGCTGATTGTATGTACATGTACTTAGAATCTATTTGTAAATTTGAAGAAATAACTAGTTTTATTGCAGTTGAATAGCTGTAATCCTCTTTTGTATGTTATGGTGCCAAATTTTAAATATCTAAGTTTGGTTCTGTTATTCTATACCAATAGGGCTGCACCTTTATTTCCTTACTTCTGATATATAGTCGCCTCAGTGAGTGTCTTTATGGAGTGAGTGATACCTAATTATTGTGATATTTGACATGTTACATGACAAAATGTTATGTCTATCAGAAATAAGTTTATAATAATGGAAAATCAGGATGGAGTAATGACAATATTATGAGAAGGATAAATTGATTCTCTCCGTATAACGTAGATGTTGGGTCACAGACAGGACAACAAAATGACTGCTAAACAAGTAAGCTTTTGGATAAAAGGCCCTCTCCTGAGTTAAAGAGAGGATGTTAAATTTATCTGTGGTAATCATCAGCCATCTTGCATGATATTGGGTCCCAAAATAGGTTTGCATATTTTTAACTTGCTGCACTACTCATTCTTGTGCTTGCCTAACACAGTGAACAGTACAAACAGGAGACAAATTGCGCTTCATACTTTAACACATTCTGCACAACACTGTAGGGAAGCCTATATATCAGGTGTTATCACCACAGTGTATCTTTCATAAACAGCATGTGTACCAAAATTGGCTAAAATCAATCAAGTGGTTTAGGAAGAGCTGTGGAACAGATGTACATACTCATATACAACCTTTTATATGAGGGCAGTTCAACAAGTATCAGACTTTTATTTATAAACTCAATCATTAATCAGAAAAAGCTGTTTGACACAAGCTCCCAAAAAGTAGTCTCCCTCAACTTATATACACCACTTCCACCACTGCTGCCACTGCTGGGAGCACCACTGGAAAGCCTTTACGGTACGGTGCTGAGCTGTTCCATTGAATTCTGCCTAAAGCCTTCCCTGTTCTGAAATCTGATCCTTTCAGAGTCGTTTTTAGTTTAGCTACAAGCCACTCAGTGCTAGGTTATGGGAATAGGAAGGCTGAAAAATTACAGTGGTGTTGTGTTTGGTCCAAATATCTGAATTAATTGACAACAATGAGCAGATGATTTATCATGGTGGAGGTGCCAACTGCCCACTGCCCTCAAGTCTGACCATTTGCATGTCACTGCTTAATTAATGTGATGGAAGACCTTTGGTAATATTCCTTATTGACAGTAGCACCTTCTGGGGTACAGTCATCATGGACCTGCCTCACTTTTTTGACTGGAACTTTATTTCTGGGTCATACCCATACACCCAGGACTCATCATCATTGTTCATGATGCTTAGATAGTTGGGATTACTGTTGACAGTATCCACCATGTCCTGAGCGATCTCCTAATGAAGTTGCTTCTGCTCAGTTGCAAGCAATTTTGGGACAAATTTTTCTGAGACCCTGGTGAGGTCCAAATGTTCCATTAAATGGAGTTACTGGATCCAATAGTAATTAGAACCTCATCTGCATGTTATTTGATCATGATTTGTCTATCGAGCATTGGCAAAGTCCTTACATGATCAATAAAAACCTTAGAATGAAATTTTCACTTTACAGCTGAGCGTGCGCTGATACGAAAATTCATGGCAGATTAAAACTGTGTGCCGGACCGAGACTCAAACTTGGGACCTTTGCCTTTCGCGGGCAAGTGCTCTACCGACTGAGCTACCCAAGCACGACTCACACCCCGTCCTCACAGCTTTAATTCCACCAGTACCTCGTCTCCTACCTTCCAAACTTTACAGAAGCTCTTCTGCGAACCTTGCAGAACTAGCACTCCTGAAAGAAAGGATATTGTGGAGACATAGCTTAGCCACAGCCTTGCACTTGCCCGCAAAAGGCAAAGGTCCCGAGTTCGAGTCTTGGTCCAGCACACAGTTTTAATCTGCCAGGAAGTTTCAATAAAAACCTTGTTTACAGATGTTTAGAGCCTATCTGAATATGTTTCACTCTTCACTGATGAGCAGCCATCTTTGAAGTGGTTGTACCACTCCTTTATCTGTATGGTACCCATTGCTTCATCCCCAAACCGTTGTCAGATCTTGCAGGTTATTTCAACTTGAGAATCGCCAAGCTTAAAACAAAATTTGATGTAACAGCATTGTTCCACAATACAAAATCTGATGACTACCACTTATACATCAGGCACATGCACCATATATGCCTACAAACAGAGAGACTGCCTGCCCTATACCACCATTGGTTTCAACAATGAAAAATAAGTTTGGATACTTTTTGAACAACCCTCGTATATACTCCTGGCTGATGCTGTTTTATCACATTTTTTATAGAGCGTAACACCACAGTCTACTAAAAGCATCTTTCAACAACCCACACCTATCCATTTACATATAAAAAATTTATAATTTTGGACTTGTATAATATTTTGAGATATTGATTCATAACTCACTCTTACTATATTACAAATTATGCTGGAATAATGGAAAAGAAATTACGCTGGGTCCAATTATTAAAGGACAAAGTAGCTCTATGCCACGACAACTTATAGGAGTTTCCTTGGACCAATTATTATTCCTCTATCAAAACAAAAAGTGAGCTGATGAGTATTAACTACTACTTAATAAGATATCTTCCTTGCCAGTTGAGTGAGCAAATCAACTCTTGGAAGTACCTTTGTCCCAACCACTCACTCTGTGTTACATCCATCCATTTTCTAAATGTGCAACATATGACGTTACCAACATAATTATGACTATGCAAATACAGAGGCCTAATGCTGATGATAGTATCAGTGACAGGTCAAAAATAGTTTATCAACCATATATGGATAGGGTCCTGACCTCTAAGCTGAATGGTCACCCTTCTCCCTCAACACACACTGTTTGTAACAGACGCAGGAGCAACTATGCATACTCTTCAGGTTGTCAGGTCATCTGGACTGAACAGGGTCTTATTATTTACTATGTAGATGAGCAAAGGTATTGTCAACTCTCAACATCCCAGTTGTACAGATGGAAAACAACATTCACCATATGATCAAAATGCAGAAGGTGGTTGAGCTACAGCAGCATGGAACTTGACTGAGCTTTTTTCTGAGTACCAGCTGATCAAGGCAATGAACAGTATACATACATGGACCTTATTGCAAATGTCCCAGTGCATAATGAACTTTTTCTTTTACTTTCCCCTGATTCCCAAAGGATATAATATCACTGAATTTAAAATGAGATGTAATGCATACAAAGAAGAGGGGGAAGAAATATGACAGCACCAAGTTGACATTATTATAATTTGCAGCCAGTTCTCTCCCAAAGATCATGGAAACTTCTCAAGTTACCTCCACGGAATACACATCACAGACTCTCCAGTTTGTTCATGTGAATCACCATAAGAAACTTATTCCACTAGTCCCAAGTTCATCAAACTAACTGAATATCTGTTAAGATATTCCACATGATCATATTTCATTTATTAATCAAGATTGTAGTGCAATGCTGATCATCTTTCAGAAACCTTTGAAGACAGAATCTATGTCTTAATCTGCATCTGCTCTTTGCCAGATATTATCTATACTAAAATATAAAGAGGATACAGTGTTTCCAAAAATTTCAAAACATTGTTGATTGTTTTACTTCATATTTTGTAGAATAAGCATTTGGATTGATGTAGGGTGTATATATATTTTAAACAATAATGTTAATGTTTTCTGCTAAAACTTACTGAGAGAAAGAAAATATGCTATGCTGTGAAAATATATAGTCTCATTTTCTTTCTCACAGACGGTTTTATGTACAATAGTGGAATATTTAAACTGTTATACAAAATGTGTCTCCCATCTATACTGTTTCTCTAAGTTTATAGCTTCCAACAAAAATTTTATACACAACGATGTGCTGTTTTTTCCTTTCTTGCACTCCATTTTAAAAGGAAACCTGTAAATTAGGAAAGTGGTAGTTATGGCTTATCAGTTTATGATTAGAATACTACTACACAATCTGCATTGTCCAAAATTTTGTAATGCTATCTGTTTGCAGATTAAAACTGTGTGAAATTATGTCACAGAAAGCTACTAACCTCACAGATCCAACAGCTGGAGAGGTTTGTCTCATTATAATCATAGATAGGGACTGGCCAGAGGCACCGTCCTCCAGGGAGCATACTTTTAAGACCCACAGCCTGAGGCTTGATGAGGCACAGGCACACAAAATTAAAACGTGATGCCAACTCACATAAAATATCTTCCACTTGATTATGATTAGCACCCCCACTATTAGGAACAGTGCTCATGATTTTACACAAAAATTTGTACCAAACCCTAAATATAAAACATGCAAAAAGACTTTGCACACAAACCAAAATTTAGTCACACGCGTACATTAATATTGGTCTTATTTCCACACTTGTACATGCCAGCCAAAGTAGCCGGACAGCATGCTGGCATCAAACTGGGCATGTTGGCTCACCATACACTATGTGAACCACCAGCAAGCATACTGCAAATAATTTTTTTTGCCCAGAAAGTCCATGAAGTATAGTATAGTTTTCATGTGAAAAACTTTTTCGTTATTTGGGGAAAAAATCATAATGTTGTTTTGTGTGCTTCTTATGTAACACCTGGCTCCTCACTCACTCACTCACTCACTCCCCCCATATCTTCCTCCCCCTCTGACCACATCCTCCTCCCCATCTCTCTTTCCATCTCTGCCTCTTCCTCTTCCATTTCCACCTGCCCACTACTTCTCTACACCTTCCACTTGCGTCATAAATCTCGCCCTCTTACCCTTTTTCTATCCATTTCCTCCTTACACTTGTTCTGTCAACCTCTTCCTCTAGCCATCTCAATCTGTCCCCTTCCATGCTCATTGTCACACACAACCCCTGCAATACAGTTCAACAAAGCAGGCCAATACTACCGCCAGAACACACCTGTCATGCAGGGCAGGCTACACATAAGGGATTGAAAATCATTTATTTGCCCCTCTCATACAGGTCACCATGCCAATAAAGCAGGCCAATATAACTCCAACATAACATGACTGTCATGCATGGCAACCTACGTGTTGGGACCCAGAAATCTGTTTCTTGTCCCTGACACATACACCTCCCTGCAAAGCAAATTGATTTAGCAGGTCGAGACTGTTCCCACATGACATGCCTGTCATGCAGGGCAGCCTGTAGATCATGGGATGAAAAACACCCATTTTCCCCCACATCTCCACTTCCATTGGAGCTAGAGGGATACACAGTCCATAATGCTGATACTTGTGAGGCCTGATGTCTCCATGCCAAATTTGATTAAAATCGATCCAGGTGTTTTGGAGGATATCCGTGACATACACACATACACACTACTTTATACTGTGTATCTCTCCTGAGGACCATCATGTGCATTTTCTCTGGTGCTTCAGCAGATATTGTAATTTCGGTTTTGCGGTTTTGCAGTGTGTAACTGGAGTCAGCCTAAACAAACATTGCTCATCATGTCTATCATATGAAACCCAGCAATGACGGAAAGCATTGGCTTGCTCCCATTACAATCAGAATTATATTTAAATCAGGATTTTATGTGCCCATTCGATAGAGTGGTTTCAAATTAGTATAATAGATTACTACTTTTATAGACATGAGTTAACAGGAAACTAAAACATGAAGAATAATCAGTACTTCAGTAGTGACTGGTAGCACATCTGCATGGCAATAACAGTCACTGTGGGCCAGAGCAGTGCTGTCATTTTTGAACTACTGAATATTCTTCATGTTTTACTGTCCAGGTAACACACACGGATAAAACGAATATCCCAACAGACTAATGTGGAACTGTTCTGTCAAATGGAGATGTAAAATTGCACTTTCAAAATAATTTAGTTTGTAACAGAAAACAAACTGACATTTTTCATTAGCACTTGGCATCACATGGGATGGTGAAGAGCATTATTTGCTTATCCTGAAACACCAGAGAAAAGGCACCAGACGACTCTTAGGAGAGGCACTATATATGCATGTATGTATAACAGATTATTTTTCCAGACTGACTGAATGTTGACAAACCTTATGAAATTGAAAATTGATTTTGAAGGATGATTCTGATATGAGATGGTCATCAAAATTCATTTGAAGCTTTTTACACTAAGCTATTTCAAACAATGAAAAATACAATTGCAGAAGGAACTGATGGAAAGTGCACATTTATACCTGGTTCGGTACTTTCAGCTAAAATCATTTTAAAAATATTTAATTTTAATTTATTTGTTTATTTGTCATATGAGATCACCTTCCTGGAAATATTGACACATTAATTGTATTTAACAGAAAAAATCATTTTCACTGAGCTTGCATCAAAACACTTGCATGGTCTAGTGTATTTTTTGAATGATTTCAGAAAAGAATCAAATAGAGCTGCATATTGATTCGGTAAAAAATCAAGCAGATGAGCTATTAGTAGACACAGAATTCTCAGAAAAGTGTAAATCAAAGGTTAGAACAATGTTTAAGGTAAGGGCCAAGGATGAAGTGGCCATAATGACTTCACTTCAACAGTTTAAATGCAGCTTCACAGTGTACCAGACACACTTATTTAGCAAAGCGATGGAGATTTTGAGGTTTAGCTGTTGTAGCTTCTAATTGTGGTTTCCTGACAGGACTTTGTTATGTGTAACCTCTTTTGGAGTACTATCAAATTCTGCAGCTGGTCTTACATTAAAATACAAAGAGATTTAAATGCCAATGAGTTATGCTTAGAGACTGAAAGATTTAAATACCAAACAAAATAATTATTGCTTTATTTAAGAAATGCAGATTACATTGCACTTCTTAACTGCAATGAAGAATATTACTTAGTGACAAGTTATCCCAATAAATTAATTGCACTTATACTAACACTAATGCTACCTGTCACTTCTGCCAGCTGAAAAAGATCTGTCAGCAAATTAAAATTAATAAAATACTCTTTTCAAATGAACATTGGTAAACAATGTTGGAGAAATCCGCTACACTACGTGGCTCAGTCACATTAACATGGCCACCTGCTAAAACCTTGAATAACCACCTTTCATAGCACAGATGTGCAGGAAAAGAGTCAATGAGATTCTGGAAGTCCCTTACAGGGATGTGGATCCATACTGACTCCAGTGGCATGGCCAGCAGTGCTAGATTTCTCAGCTGAGGATCCATGGTGCAAAGCCATGAGCAGCCCAATTGAGGTGGCCCTACAGATTCTCAATTAGATTTAATGTGGGGAGTCTGGTGGCCACAGGAGTATGTTAAACTCTTTCTGGTGCTTTACAAACCATTCTCATACACTGCGAACTGTGTGACTTCTTGCTTTGCCCTGCTGGTAGATGCCACTATGGTGAGGAAAAAACAAACAGGATGTTTGGGTGGACATGGTCCCCAAGGATAGATACATACTTGTGTTGATCCATTGTGCTTTCCAGAATGATGAGATCACCCAGGGATTGGCATGAAAACATTCCCCAGACCCTAACACACACCAATGGCAAGTATGCAGCAACATTTACAGAATAGTCATTGAGGAGACACAATTGGCAGCCCCTCAGTTCATCTGCCTGGTCAGCTGTTCAGGAGTCACATGTCTATTCACCCTTATATATCTCTGCAGCCATCTTTCACTTTTGTCATGTATGGCCCATGGTGCACCACAGTTACCTCAGCACAGGGTTGGAATAGCGCCATTGTGTCACTCATGGTACACATTAACCAGGGCAGCATGTGAACAGTTTACAAACTTAGCAGTTTCAGAAATGTTTTCACACTTGGCCTAAAAGCCAAAGCTAATGTTCTTTTGGACACCAGATAAATCACTCTGTTTCTGCATATGACAGCAACTGCACTGTTTTCTGCATCCCCCCTCCCACCACCCCCCAGACACGCTTCATATACCCTCCACTACTGCTTGTGAGTGGCTGTTGCTGTTGAGTTGACTGGACCATATATCAGCTGAGTATGACATTGCAAATAGGTTTAATGTAAACCATATTACTGACATATTGTCCTCAGAAAAAAGCCAGAAAAGTAACTTTTAAGAGATTTCATAATGCTTAAATGTGCAGCTTCCCTTCCTACGTAACAGTAAGTCACAAATAATTTTATGCTTAAAGGAATATATAACTTAAATTACACTTTAAAAGTTATTGTGTTGTTTCTCTCTCAAGAAAATTAATCTGGGGGGCACAAAATTCAAATTTTGCCACGGGCGTTCATGATCCCCAGCTACGATGCTGCCTCTCAAACACCATACACCAGTGATCCCAACCAATTTTCCTATCCAATTTATGGGACTGAAAGCTTCATTTGCTGTCATAATAAACAAGTCTTAAGGTTGGGCCTTCAAATACGTAGGAATTGTTTTACAATCAAAGTGTTTTTACCAAGGTCCATTGTATATGCCCTTTTGCTAGCTCTTAACACATGTTAGTCTAAAAAGTATAAATCAACATTGCTCATATACTTCTCTGCAACAGAAGAATCCAAATTTTCTAGTTGTATATATAGATATGTCAGACATAAGTTAAATATAGCAATTTATTCTCATTACTTATTTCCCCTTTTTGTGTATTTTGTGCCCTTCACCATTTGTTGTCTATCAAAAAACAAAAATCCGCACATCCACAAAGCCAGAAATGTATGATCTGTTATCTACATGGTTATCTAAAAATTTCTTATTTATGATATTGAATATCATTCCTTCCTCTTTCTCAAAGTTATTTATTTGTATATTTTTGTGTTATGTGGAAGATAAGTCTCTCTAATAAAATTTTTTCTTTGAATATTCTGAATATCCCACTGAATAAAATATATGGCACTACTATCTTTGAACCTACTTTTTATGGGAGTTACTAATATCTTTCTTTGCCTTTATTTTCTTTTTTGCACTATCAGTAATAAATTGTTACAATAAAATTAATCTCTCTCTATTCTTTTCTTCCAACTTTGATTTGGATTTACTTTTCTCAAAGGTTGTAATGAAGTGTATATATTTCAGAAACTATATAATAACAAGTTATAGTAATACTTTTTTATTATTTCTTTGATGAATGACAGGCTTTTATTCTTCAATAAAGTCAGTTACACATTGGCTAAAAAACTAAATAAATAAATAAATAAAAATAAAAAAGGGCACCACCACTTTGTTCCTGAGATTTAATCAACAAGCAAATCTACTCCACCTCAGATGTAGGAGAGGAGCTAACTATCTTTATTACCCATTATGTATTACAATGTTAGTTGGGGACTTGATACAAGTTCCCTATATCAGCTCTAAACACCACTCAAATCAATAGTTCCTTATGGCAAATAATGATATATAGAATTCAAGTCAGTTACTTTTGTCACATTCAGGCCAAAGAGGACTTGCTAACAAATCTGCAGTCCTGGTAAAATAAGCATAGTTTCTGCTAATACAATATTAAATACCTGAGTCATACCAGTAATCAGCTCTGTAAAGTACTAGCTCTGTACATGACTGCTCCTACAGTCCAGAATAAAATCAGAACATAAAACAATTCCAAAAATCCTCAAATACAAACCACAACACTGTAAATGATGTGTTAGCGTACAATAATCTGGTTAATATCCCTTATGCGCAAACCAATCTATTTTAGCCCATTAAGAAGAATTCAAATCCAGTGCAACACTAAGTAACGGTTGATATATATCTTCAAATCTCTATTAAAAAACAACTCCCTTCAAATTACTGCATTCACAGGTAGTCAAGCTTCCCTGCTGACTTAGCAAATCTCATAACGTTAACTCAGTTGTGGCCAGGTCAAATTGATACTCATGAGCAGACAACTAACTCACTGATGGCCTGACCAAAATCAAACTGCCATTAAAACCATATATTAAGTTTTCAGGAAACATTAAATTTTAACAAACAAAGAGCACTAACATCACTCCTTGACAATTGAATATTGTGTTTTTTGGCTGTTGGTGAATTTCTCACTGGCCAGCTGAATCTCAGCATAAACTCTCTGCCATTCAAGTTGCTGTTCAGTTGGAAACACTGAAATACCATAGCTCACACTACCTTTATTTTCCTTCCATTTATAACTTTTTAATAACAATTTACATAAATATGTCACAGCTACAACCATGTTTTAACTCACAGTTAGAATATAGTTATTGTGTATATAAGTTACTTATTTTTGTCATGGTCCCAGGGACAACATATTTTGACCCATCACACAGAAATACCTAAGATACAGACAGATATCCCATTCTCATACATATTTAGCAATCGTGAAGCATTGCCAGGTTTGTCAGTATTTGAATGAAGCAAATTGTGTTTCACATGAGTGACTTTTCCTGAATTTGTGCTCCTCCTTTGAGAAAATTATTTTCCTCCAGGAATATTATAAAGTTTGAGTTTAGGATATCTTCTAGGATCTTGCACTAGGAAGATGCCAGAAATATTAGATGAAATTCTGTGCACCCATTGTTTTACCCTTTTGGTAAACATTAATCACCTGCACTCTTCCCCTACTATGCAGAACAGTTGCTGAGCATGAGATTCTAAATATAAGCTGGAAAAGGAGATACTTGCACAATATATTCAGTGCCAAATCAAAATGGAATTATGTGAGGGTCTGGTGGCTTGTTCATTTTAAGTAGTCTTCGCCTTTGTTCTATACCAGGGGTGTATACACCAGTATCTCTCATCACAAGACCAACAATGAACAAGTGAGCAACGACTAAAACATGACACCTCTCACTGAGTGTGCAGTCGGCAAGTATCTGCTCAGATCATATTTCGCCACATTTTGTGTAAGCGCACATGAGGTGAAGTATTGAGCAGAAACTTTTGAAAAACTGAGTGAAAATAATGCACTAAATAGCAGCTTATTGAGACACCAACCAGTGACATGAAACAGGACGGAAAATGTAAGTACAGAAATGTACATAAACTCTACCTCCGAAACAGCTCTCTACAAATATGCAATAATTTTCTTCATGGCTAGTTTACAGAAAATATGCTGTCAAAAAGTGATGAAAATGAGCACTAAAATCAATGTATAATAATACAGTTCAGTTAATGATGTAATTTGAAGTGAGTGTCTAAACAAAACCAAGCAAATTGCAAATACTGTATTTCTTAGGCATACAGCAGTTAAATTATTACAAATGTGGTATTGTACTTTACAGAAATAAAACATTTGACCCACAGAAGATGACACATTGGTGTTGAAACATGTCTGGGTAAATATAAAAATAAACTAAGTGTGATTGCATGGAAGAATGAAAAGAGGAGCTTCAAACCTTAGTAAAATAAGTATCTCTCATTTGTGAGTCTGTGGAATGGTGAAATATTTCATGGTAGTGTCCTGATGTGTACAAACATTTTTAAATGCAGAATTTAATATTTCTTCATATTATCTAGTATTTGCAGTTTCAACTCTAGCCTGATACACAAGAAACTGAATGGAAGGTTTCTAGAAATTTATGACCGATCTTTCACCATGATCTGACAGCAGAAATCTGCTGCAGAGCCCATACACAACTCTTCTTACTGATGCACAAATTGTTATTACATATTCTCCAACAGTTTCCAAATAGACTGTTTTGTAGCAAGGGTTTAGGAGTCTCTGTTTTTTGTGACGTACTCTGAATGGTACCATTAAAGTAAGATGGATCTTTGCTACTTTTTGATACATTACTTGATGTTTATCTAATTAATCTGTCCAGGCCATGGTTTTATAATGTCTTTGATCTTGATAATGAACAAGATATTATCAGTTAATCTTCTAAGTACATTGTTAGTGACTGTCTGTACTTCAACCAAACACAAAAAATTGTCAGCTTTCTTGATGACATTTTTTGCCTTTGGTGATCAATATTTCTCTAAAAGACTCACAGAGGAATACTTTTTCTTGGGAGCACTGGTTTACAAGTTATTAATGAAAAATGTACAAAAGCTATCTTCAAATGCACCCCACACATATCCCTCTTCAATCAGGATTTCTAGTTTGTTGTTCGTGGCACTCTCTCCTACTGCTGTGCAAGAATTCCTGAGTTACATAAACTGTTTCAGATATTCAGCCTATTTTGGTCTCTATTGGCTGGATTATTGTACCACCAGCATTGTCTTTAAATTTTGTAAATGTTACGTTAAAACCAATTACACTGACCATTGAGTCCAAACTTTACACTTACAAGCACAGTAGTTTTATAGTCAGAAGACCTGATGAGTAAAATAACATAATTGTTTATTTTATTCTGTCAAAATTCACAAAACTTGTTGGTACAATTTATACAATCATCAATTTTACAGTTTGTAAGTGGTCAACTAACCAGTGGCATAATAAGGGCAGTCAATGAAGATCAAAATAGGTCAAATGTGGGAAATAATTTGTGCAGTTGCAAATCTTTGTACAATGGTGGGAGGGAGCACCATGAACCACTTACTAGAAATCTTGACCAGTGTGTGGGAATGGGGCAGCATCAGTAGGTAGTTTTCATACATTTTTCTCAAATAACTCAATAACTGCTGCCTTTAGCAAAAACATAGTACAACATTTAACTACATCACATTTCCTACAAAAGGATCCTGTTCATTTTTTCTGTAGGACAAACATTTGGGACTTGGTGGGCAACAGATGAAAATCTTGGGGCATGGTTTTTGAAGGCCAGATATAACATTGCAGGTTACATTGGTAGGGCCAGCTGAATCACTCTGTATGTGCAATGTACTTGGTACTGGAAGGTGCTGGGAGGGAATGTGAGGCATTCCATTATGTGTGTCCCCTCCCAGATGCCACTGTGCAAAGTGCCAAGTTACATTGTGTGTATAGTACATGTGTAACAAAAACAATATTAGTTTCCCAGTAACCATTGCAGTAGGCAGTAAATCTGGTTTCGCATTGCTGAGATTGTTTCTTTCAAAATTTGTGATAATGTAAAACTGTGCCAATCATTGCATCTATTTGCAAAAAGTGACAGAATTCTTACCAATAAGTGACAATATTGCTAATGAGAATGTCAATAGGATAATTTTACAAATCACTTAGACATTTGTTACTTTCATGTGTTACTTCTTCAACACCACACATCCCCTACCAGTAGTCTTTACATTGGCTACAGCTTGCTTTCTACATTCTCTGTGCTTGTGTTAACTGTTGCTAAATGTTTTGACTTTAAATGGTAAATATGACAACTGAAAGAATTCATCTCATTGTCATTATTAGGAGCCATGACATAAAGTAACCATGTGTGTTTTGGGTTGTAGGGTGGAGGTAGGGAGAAGCGATGAGAGCAGTAGGTATAATTTCCATACCCTCCAGTGATCAATACAGCATACCACAATTACTGCTTACTGAAGGATTAACAAAAGAGTCAAAGCAGTCCCATACTTAACAAAAGGCTGGAGGGGAGCAGATGCGGGAATCTTGCATCACCATTCTAGGCACTGTACTAGTTGAGGTTGTCTACCATTGACTTCCTCAGACCTACTACAAATTGTCATGTCTGTATCTGTGTCACATGCATTGTTTGAGGCTATGTCCTAGTGGAGGTGGTCTGCCAGTGAATTCTTTCAATCTTCTATGAGGTGCCATGTGTGTATCTGTGTCATGTGGATGACTGATGAGTACCTTTACAATGCAGTGTTAGGTTTATGTTGCTATGGATAGTAATAATTTCATGGATGACTGATGAGTACCTTTACAATGCAGTGTTAGGTTTATGTTGCTATGGATAGTAATAATTTCATGCAGTGTAATGGCCTGGTGTAGGTCTTTCAATTGGGTGCCACTTCAGTGACCTGTGTGTCCCTAACCAACCCCAGTTAACCAACCAGGGGAAGCGACCTCATTTTAATGTGGAACATGAACCATGTGCCATTTCTGGTGACTCCTCACATCATTGAAAGGTGAAGGGTGGGTTAAAACACAGACTGAAAATTCAGTGGCCCAATCAGGATTTTAAAGGGAAGGAAGAGGGTGAAACCTAGTACTTGCACATAGCCTACTCCCATCAAATAGCAACACTGAGGCCCTTGAGCTTAGAGTCCCCATCCAACAGACAGACCACCATTATAAGTGTTATATGCGTTCACTTCATGAGCCACTATGCAGAGGTTTGAGTTTAATCCAGGACATCGGAAAAAAGTGGTGACCAGGAACTTTGTGCCACCAGTTCTCTGACCCCATCTCCTTGTCAGAAAAATACTGGCAGTGAAAATTTATCATTATCAGTATTTGAAATGGTATATTTCTGAGTCGAGTGCCCTCGTGTGAGTGCCAATTAGTAACCTCTGCTATAGAGGCAGGTGACGAATTAAAATTTACTGCAAAATTTAAGCAACATTTGGTTAAGAAAGGCTGTTAGGAAATAACACTTTGGTGATTTTGACCTACAAGTGTATGAAATTTACTCTGATATTTCCAACAGTGTCAACAATATTTTGAATGGATCTGCAGTACACTGCTCAGTCCCCTCTCTGCAGCACCCCCTCCACATGTTGGGTGCACAAGATTCTTCAGATGAGTTACACAAATTTATTGGTGTTTTTGGATATTCTGATGTAATGAACAATGAGAACTTTAATTAATCCATTATTAAAGAAAATATTCTCAGTTACTACATTATCTGCTTCAACAATACAGAAATTAGAGCAGATTTTTGAAGTATTCCAAACAAGTTTTCTGATCTGCATCTATATCTATATAGCTACTATGCAAATCACATTCAAGTGTCTGGCAGAGCATTCATCAAACCAGCTTCACAAAAATTCTATGTTATTCCACTCTTGGCCTGTGAATGCAAAAGTAAACACCTACATCTTCCCATGTAAATTCTGATTTCCCTTGTTTTATTATGATGATAATGTCTCCCTATTTTGTTGGTGTCAACAAAAAATTTTTGCATTCGAAGGAGAGAAATGGTAACAAATTCCACAAGAAGATCCCACCACAGTGAGAAATTCCATTGTTTTAATGATGTCCACCCCAAGTCCTGTTCTATGTCTATGACACTCTCTTCCCTATTGCTTGATAGTACAAAATGTGTTGCCCTTCTTTGAACTTTCTTGATGTACTCTGGTAAGGATCGCACACTACACAGCAGTACTCCACAAGAGGATGGAGAAGCGTGGTGTAAGAAGTCTCTAGTAGATCTGTTGCATCTTGTAAGTGTTCTGCCAATAAAACACAGTCTTTGCTTCACCTTCCCCACCACATTTTTTGTGTGTTCTCTCCAATTTAAGTTGTTTGCAATTGTAATGCCTAGGCATTTAGTTGTATTTACGGGCTTAATATTTGATTGGTTTGTCATGTAACCGGAGTTTAATGGATTCCTTTTAACACTCATGTGGATTATCTCACACTTCATTATTTAGGGTCAATTGTCAATTTTTGCAGCATATAGATATTTTCTCTAAATCGTTTTTCAATTTTTTTAATCTTCTGATGTCTTTACTAGAAGTTAAACATCATCTTCATATGCAAACAACCTAAGACAGCTGCTCAGATTGTCCCTTAAATTGTTTATGCAGACAAGGAACATCAGAGGAACTATAACACTAACTTGGGGAATGCCAGAAATCACTTCTGTTTTATTCGATGGCTTTCCATCAAATGCTACAAACTATGACCTCTCCGACACAAAATCATGAATCCAGTCACATAACTGAGATGATGTTCCATAAGTATACAATTTGATTACAAACCACTTGTGTGGTACGGTGTCATAATCCTTCTGGAAATCTGGAAATACTGAATCAATTTGAAATCCCCTGCAAATAGCATTCAACATTTTGTGTGAGTAAAGAGCTAGTTGTGTTTCACAAGAATGACATTTTTTAAATTCATATTGACAATGTGTGAATAGACTGCTCTCTTCAAGGTAAATCATAATGTTCAAACACAATGTATGTTCCAAAATCTTGCTGCATATTGATGTTAATGATGTGGGCCTGTAGTTCATGGGATTACTCCTATTGTATTTCTTGAATATTGGTGTACCTGTGAAACTCTCCAGTTTTTGGGTACAGATCTTTCCCTGAGCAAGTGGTTGGATATGATTGTTAAGTATGGAGCTATTTCATCAGCATTCTCTGAAAGGAACCTAACTGGTGCATAGTCTGGAATGGAAAACTTGTTTTATTAAGTTATTTGAGTTGCTTCATAACTCTGAGAATATATATCTACATCTAAGTTAGTCATATGGTCATGAAGTGTATTGCTTTCTGGAGGAGACTTTATGCATTCTTCTTTGTAGCTAACAGTTTCTTAATTGAATGCTGAGAATGAAATTAGTGTAAGACTTACTGTTGCGAGAGTTCCATAACCACCACTGCAGTAAAAGTTGCTATGGTACCGACGTCTATTTTTTACTGAGAAATAAAATAATAGAAATGAGGCAAAGTAGCTTGAAACAAACCTTATCACCAGGTCTTATGAAGCGACATGCAGTCACGCTATAGAAAGAACTTTTCAGGTTGCAGAACAAGTTTATAGCACCATTATTTGATGTATCTACCACCAATCCACTCTCCAGTGATAATTCTGAAATAAATCAATATAACATATAATTTATCTTTGAAAACTGCTGGAACTGTGACTACAGTCAGTATTTATAAGTGCTTAATTTGAGAATAGTAATGTGTTCTGAGTCAGATATCATTACTCTCAAAATTCTTATCAAATGTTACATTAATTTAATAAATTTTATGGATTTTTTTATGGACATAAATTAAGTAAAACTATTATATCTAAGAATGAAGCACCAATACAATGAAACCAAAGCTTTACATTAAAAGAATGAGTTTTGTGTGAAATGCGTCATTTCTTTCTTTTGAGGTAAAATAGAGTAATCATGAACTTGATGCTTGATCTGAACACTAAGCTAATTTGAATACTATTGCACTTTACTAGACATGGTCCTATTGCAGGTGGTATGCCCTTGCCTTCCTACAACCTTTTGACTGACTTATAGGCAGCCCTATAGCTATTGTGGCCTCTGAACCATGCTGAAACACAGCATATTTAACATATAAAATCATTGACAAAAATGCAAGAAGTGATAATTTGCAGAAAATAATGCTACTGCTGAAAGGAAATTGACCCTATAAACCTTGAATTATGGTCAGACACCTAATTAGACCCTTGCCACACAGTTCCTAGAAATAAATTAACAAAATTAGAGCAATATCTGATCAGAATTATAACAGATATCAAGAATGGCTGAGAGTCAAAATGAAAGTTCATATCAGTGGTACACAATGTACAGTACATGAATGTTAACTATGACATTTCAGTCTAAAAGAAGCACATTGGTGTATATCACAGACTATCAGCTTATTTTGGTGCACTAAAGAACCCAATCATTGGAGCAAGGATAAAACTGGTTCAGGTTATGGTCTTTAACACAACAGTGCTTCTGTTAAGCATGGAGTTACTGGGGGTAATACGATGTTACGTTATTTCGACTTTTTTATATGGAAGATTTCTTTTTGAATATGAAAAGTCTGGTCAAGCAGAAGGCAGGGTGAGGCATGTCAGTATTTGCTGTAATTGCTGATTATAGTTACAGAAAAGAGGTATTTGTTTTACATTTAAACATTCTTGGTATAGACACTGATGGGAAAAAAATTACAACATCAAAAAATAATTAATGCAGAGTAATGAAATTTCAGGAATACATTGCAAGATAACAGGTTAATGTAAGTGCACGATAAGCCATTGCAAAAGTGAAATGCTGTTACATTAGTAACAGCTAATGCAACCATACAAACGTGTATGCATTGTGTAGTACAGGCACCAGATGTCAATTTGTGGGTTGGAGTTCCATGCCTGTTGGACTTTATCGGTGTCAACCGATGCTGTCCTATATGTGTTCGATTGGAGACAGGTCTGCTGATGAATCGTGCCAAGGCAACATGCTGACGTTCTGTAGAGCATATAGGGTTACGACAGTGGTATATGGATGAGCATTATCCTGTTGGAAAACATCTCCTGGGATGCTGTTTATGAATGGCAGCACAACAGATTGAATCACCAGACTGACGTTCAGTCTTGCAGTGAGGGTGCTTGGGATACCATGAGAGTGCTCCTGCTGTCATGGGAAATTGCACCTCAGACAATAACTCCAGGTGGGTCCAGTGTGTCCAGCATACAGACTGGTCAGTTTCATATCCTCAATTTGCCTCCTCCTAACCAACATAGGGCCATCACTGACACTGAGACAGAACCAACTCTCATCAGAAAAAACAACAGCTGTCGCTTCAAACCACTGAAGTTGCCAATGGCGGCAGTTTTGGGTCAGTAGAATGCACACCACAGGAAGTCTCTTTCGGAGCTGCCCTCGAAGTAACTGCTTTGCAAGAGTTTGTTGTGCCGCGGTGGTGTCAACTGCTGCTCAAATTGCTGCTGCAGATGCAGTATGATGTGACAGTGTCATACACTGATCATGACGGTCTTCTCTCTTGGTACTACCAAATGGCTGTCCGAACCAAGTCTTCTTGCGACCATACATTCTCGTGACCACCACCGCCAGCAATAACATACAATGTCTACATTCCTGCCAAGCCTTTTCACAATATTGCAGTTTCTTGTACCCCTTTCACACAACCAGTGAGGTGTTGATAATGGCATCTCTCTAGCATTAAAGCCATTCCTAACATCAACTCATCATGTCGAATTTCAAAGGTAACTAATGCTCATGGCCATTGCTGAGGGTATTTAAAGCAAGACCGATTTGCGTCCTCAGGCACAAAATATGAATAGACAACATCTTTCAGATGTAGGAATATGCCTAACAACATTCATTTATGACACACAACCCCTCCTAGATGTTGCAATTTTTTCTATCAGTGTATTTTTTCAACAATTTCAATTGTGGCTATTCTTCATTCACAGGCCCGTATCGAGGGGCGACAAAAAAGGTGGCACCAAATTCACATTCTTGAAGAAAAAAAACCTTGTTTTACAAAGCGCCTAGCATCAAGGGCATGTTGATCTATCAATTATTCATATGATTTTGAAACACATCTCACTTGGTTTTTGAACATTTTTTAACACATTCTGAGTTGTTTTCTGAACGAATCATAAGTTCATTTTTGAAAGCGTAGTGTATGTCATGTCGCTGCCAGGAGAATTCCCATTGCATCTAGAAATAAAAAAACGTTCCCATAGACAAAAAGGGACAGGCTATAGGAGCTGAGCCAAGTAAACCCGAACAGATGAATGCCAATCGCTGTTTATGTGTGGCTACGAAGTCTTTCGCGACGTATTTCCTGAGTAAACATTTCTCGGTGTACATGCCGCGTCAAATCAGGATAAATCTCCGAGCTTTCGACCACTACCTCCATGGTCGTCGTCAGGGCTAAAACTGACTGTCGTGAACTAGCGAGGTTCCCACTTTTATATGCCAATGACGGCTTCTTATTGGCTGGAATACGTCAGCGATATGGCGCGTAGCGAGGTGGTGCCCTCTACTTCCATAGATGTAGTTGCTATCCCGCGTTGCTTGCAGCGCCATCCCTTAAATCAGGAGGTAAAGTGCGAGAAGTTTTTCTCTGCGATTTTTCTTTATCCAGTGCACTCTTCCAAGTGTTGCTGAGTGCATAGCCGTTGTCTCTATTAAAGTTATTATCGCTAAGTCTAATTTCGACTGCTTCTCGAATCACAGAGTCCCAGTAATTCGATGTGTGGGCTATTACTCTGGTTTCTTCGAATAAAATCTTATGCTTGTTAAGCAGGCTATGTTCAGCCACCGCTGATTTTTCCAAATACCTGTATTTCAGGTGGCGTTGGTGCTCGATGCAGCGGTCGGCAACGGTTCTTACAGACTGGCCCACGTAATTCTTGCCGCATTCGCAAGGAATAGTATAAATTCCCGGCACTCTTAAGCCGAGACTGTCTTTGACTGGTCTCAACATTTCCTTAATTTTTCTAGGTGGTCGGAAAACTGGTTTTATTCCTTGCCTCTTCAGGACTCTGGCTATCTTGCTCGTTGTAGCACCGCAAAAAGGAAGCCGCGCTATGTGTTGGTCCTCTTCTTGTATGTGGCCGGCCTCGTGTCTTACTTTCTTGGACAATACTGATTTAATTTCACCGGCAGAATAACCATTCCTCTTGAAAACAGTCGTCAAATGGTTGATCTCGGGACCGAGGTGGTCCTTGTCGGAAATAGTCCTGGCTCTGTGTACTAAAGTATTCAGCATAGCTCTCTTCTGAGACGGATGATGGAAGCTATGGCTTCTGTATGGGTTGGCTTCCTGTACACAGAATGGCCCAGTCGTCCATCCGGCTTTCGCTCTACCAACACATCTAAAAAAGGTAACTTCCCTTCCTTCTCTAACTCCAATGTAAATTTTATGTTTGGATGTACACCATTCAAATGTTCGACGAACTGCTGCAGCGTGTCACTGCCGTGTGGCCAGATTAAAAAAGTATCGTCGACGTATCTGTAGAAGCATGATGGGCGGAGGTGAGCACTGCTCAGGGCTCGTTCTTCAAAGTCCTCCATGAAAAAATTCGCTATTGCTGGTGACAGTGGCGAACCCATGGCTGTTCCATCCGTCATTTCATAACAATTTCCACTGTATAAAAAATAAGTGGTCGTCAAGGTATGCCGGAACAACTTCAAAATTTCTGAGGAGAAATGAGCAGACAACAGTTGTAATGTGTCATCCACAGGTATTTTGGTGAACAGAGAAACCACGTCGAGGCTGACCATGATATCACTTGGGCCTATCTTCATCTGTTTTATGATATCAACAAACATTTTTGAATTTTTAATATGATGTGGGCAGTGACCAACTATAGGCGCCAACAATTTAGTTAAGTGCTTTGCAAGCTTGTACGTAGGAGAGCCAATAGCACTAACAATCGGTCTCAATGGGACGTTCTCCTTATGAACCTTTGGCAAACCGTACAGTCTTGGTGGCCTAGGTGCTCTCGGCCGTAAGTTCTTCACCAGTTCGTCGGAGAGGCCAGAGTTTTTTAGTAGCTCCCTTGTCTTCCTGCTGAGCGCCGATGAGGGATCCCGTCTGAGAACCCGGTATGTGCTGTCCTCCAGTAATAATCCAACTTTCTTATGGTAATCTGTAGCATTGAGGATTACCGTGGCGTTCCCCTTGTCAGCAGGTAAAACAACTAGATCTTCATCCTTCTGCAACAATTTCAGTCCTTGTCTCTCCTCTCTGCTGATGTTTGACTTAGGCGGCTTGGATGTCGCTAAAATCCGGCTAGTAGCAAGCCTTACGTCATCCGCTGCTTCTTGAGGAAGATGATGAACTGCTTGTTCCACTCCACTAATGATCTCAACCACCGGTAACTTACGTGGAGCTGGGGCAAAGTTCAATCCTTTACTGAGAGCCGAGATGGTAGCTTCATCAAGTTCCTTGTCAGAGAAGTTGATAACAGTGCGGTGAATGCCGTTGGACCCAGTAGTTCCTTGATCACGGTTAAGCCGCTCAAATTTATCGGCCTGTTTCGCCGTAGTCCTGCTTAAATTGGCTCGTTGGTGTGCCGCCAAAGTCATATCCACCCATTCCCAGTCCAATGGTGAGAGAACTTCGTCCAGAAATAAATGGCAACTAAATAACAGGCGAGCGTTCATGTCTAGTTCATACCTGGTATGACGTATCCTCTCCTTCACAATAGCATGGCTGGTCTTTCGTAAAATTCTGTTTACTGCAGCGCTTCTGATGTGGTGTTTGACAACTGCAAACTTCGGTACTACCTCCTTGTCACGACAGCGTTGTAAAAAAGCCAGATTGCTCAGCAACTGAGACTGTTTCAGGCGCAGCTTCTCCAGGTGACGAACGCTGCGCGCTATGTCCTCCCCGTAGAGGAAACTAATGTGGCTACGAAGTCTTTCGTGACGTATTTCCTGAGTAAACATTTGTTGATATCATAAAACAGATGAAGATAGGCCCAAGTGATATCATGGTCAGCCTCGACGTGGTTTCTCTGTTCACCAAAATACCTGTGGATGACACATTACAACTGTTGTCTGCTCATTTCTCCTCAGAAATTTTGAAGTTGTTCCGGCATACCTTGACGACCACTTATTTTTTATACAGTGGAAATTATTATGAAATGACGGATGGAACAGCCATGGGTTCGCCACTGTCACCAGCAATAGCGAATTTTTTCATGGAGGACTTTGAAGAACGAGCCCTGAGCAGTGCTCACCTCCGCCCATCATGCTTCTACAGATACGTCGACGATACTTTTTTAATCTGGCCACACGGCAGTGACACGCTGCAGCAGTTCGTCGAACATTTGAATGGTGTACATCCAAACATAAAATTTACATTGGAGTTAGAGAAGGAAGGGAAGTTACCTTTTTTAGATGTGTTGGTAGAGCGAAAGCCGGATGGACGACTGGGCCATTCTGTGTACAGGAAGCCAACCCATACAGAAGCCATAGCTTCCATCATCCGTCTCAGAAGAGAGCTATGCTGAATACTTTAGTACACAGAGCCAGGACTATTTCCGACAAGGACCACCTCGGTCCCGAGATCAACCATTTGACGACTGTTTTCAAGAGGAATGGTTATTCTGCCGGTGAAATTAAATCAGTATTGTCCAAGAAAGTAAGACACGAGGCCGGCCACATACAAGAAGAGGACCAACACATAGCGCGGCTTCCTTTTTGCGGTGCTACAACGAGCAAGATAGCCAGAGTCCTGAAGAGGCAAGGAATAAAACCAGTTTTCCGACCACCTAGAAAAATTAAGGAAATGTTGAGACCAGTCAAAGACAGTCTCGGCTTAAGAGTGCCGGGAATTTATACTATTCCTTGCGAATGCGGCAAGAATTACGTGGGCCAGTCTGTAAGAACCGTTGCCGACCGCTGCATCGAGCACCAACGCCACCTGAAATACAGGTATTTGGAAAAATTAGCGGTGGCTGAACATAGCCTGCTTAACAAGCATAAGATTTTATTCGAAGAAACCAGAGTAATAGCCCACACATCGAATTACTGGGACTCTGTGATTCGAGAAGCAGTCGAAATTAGACTTAGCGATAATAACTTTAATAGAGACAACGGCTATGCACTCAGCAACACTTGGAAGAGTGCACTGGATAAAGAAAAATCGCAGAGAAAAACTTCTCGCACTTTACCTCCTGATTTAAGGGATGGCGCTGCAAGCAACGCGGGATAGCAACTACATCTATGGAAGTAGAGGGCACCACCTCGCTACGCGCCATATCGCTGACGTATTCCAGCCAATAAGAAGCCGTCATTGGCATATAAAAGTGGGAACCTCGCTAGTTCACGACAGTCAGTTTTAGCCCTGACGACGACCATGGAGGTAGTGGTCGAAAGCTCGGAGATTTATCCTGATTTGACGCGGCATGTACACCGAGAAATGTTTACTCAGCTGTTTATGTGGTTGATTCGGTGTGCAAATGATAAGCATTGTTATAGTTATTAGCGAAATCCATAGATTCAGATTACTAGAATGGAAATAAACGACTAACAGGAATAACAGTTATGAAAAATTACATATTATCTTCTCCTTGTATCCAAGAAAATGAAATTTTGACAGAAATTTTTTTGCAAGATCGCTACACTACCAGTTGTACAATCCCCAGTTAGCAGCTGCTATAAGTTCTATCTCGGAATAAAGCGGAAAACGCGTTGTACGAACACTTAATAACACCTAACCAGAGAATAAATGCGGGATAATTGTACTTGTGATTCTGGCAGGATTAATGTAGTTAACCAGAAGGTACGTTTTGACAATGACAAGAATAGTTAGAAAGATGAGATTGATTGTTAGAACGATTAAGGAGAAGAAACGGGGACATGACAAATTAGATGTAAAAATACAACGATTCCAAATTTATATGAGAGGTTTTGTTCTACTACTTTTCGATCTCATGCTTAAGAAACTGGAGGATATGAATGAAATGTGAAACCATTTCCTAATATAAAACTCTCTGCTTGCAGTAGACATAAAAGGCATTCGATATTGGTACTTTGTGAATTATGTTCTGTTGTGTAATTTGTGTAAATGAGGTACATAAAAATGATCAGTTGTGCCAAAACAATCTCGCTTATTTGGCGTATGCTACGATTGCTCCAATATTACAAAGGCTTGTTTTGTTTTATCTAGTAGGCCATAATGAAATAGACGTAATGAAATTGACAAACCACACCAGTCTTTGGTACTATTCGAATTAACAGCTTTTTCAGTGTTCGACAACGACATTTTTATTTTTCGCATAGCAAAACGATTGACAAACATTGATGAGGTAACAGATACTTTTGCAGAAAGGAAAGCACGTCCTGTATAGCTGTAGCATGATTAGAAAGACAGAAAATGCTGGGACCTTAAGTTTTGAAGAAATTTGTTCTGTCTAGCTTGTCTCATGTCTTTAATTGTTTTATGTTTCCTGCATTTAGTTTTATGTCACACAAAAGAGAAAGTTATTACCTAATAGGCAATAAAGAGAGCAAATTTTCTGAAGAAGTCTTATTCTCCTCATCACAAATAATGACACACAGCATTAATTGTGCACTAAAAAAAAAAAAGAGAGAGAGAGAGAGAGAGAGAGAGAGAGAGAAGAAGAAGAAGAAGAAGAAGAAGAAAGAGGCATAGGATGTCCAACTTGTCGACTGAAAGCAGGAGAGGCACCAAAGGACATTTTAGTTATTTTTGCATCGGTTCCGAAATATCATATATCTGGGGCTGTTCATAATTGTCAAACACACTGCTAACCCGCGGGCATTTAAGATGTTAACAGCTGTCAGTGTGACAGGTGCCAATTTTGAGTGCCATGTGGGCTGGTCAGCTACATGCTACACTCCTGTAATTTCCCAGCAACAGTGATTAATGGTGCAGATGCATCCTGTTGCAAGGTCCATCCCCTTTCTCACTTCTGCTATAGAAAGAGAAGGAGGGCTGTGCAGCTGTTAAAGGCAGTTGATAATTGTGTGGCAACTTCTACAGAAACGTGTATTATTTTTTCATGTGCTACAGTGCTGAAAGTGTTTAGGTATAAATCAGGATACATACTTCAGTGTTTAACAACGTTTTGATACATTTATTTTTATTCACATGTAGTTTTAGTGAAAAGGTATATTTTTAAATTATTTTAAAACGAGTTTCCACAAAAGTGTGAAGATGAGCTGCTGAAGCAATATGGACGAAGTAGTAGGCTTCTCAAAAGATACAGGCATATCAGAATGTAAATGTGTACTGGAAAGGCTGTGGAAGCATCCATTTGGATGACTTAGTTCTGAGGGGAAAAGTAATGTGGTCAAACAGGTATGGCCTACACCAAATCTTCCACATTTAAATGCGGTAACTGAAATTTATATCAGACATTTTCAAGAACCTAAAAAATTGTACTATTGGCCATGTGTTTTTTTCCTCCTCCTCCTCCTCCTCCTCCTCCTCCTTCTTCTTCTTCTTCTTCTTCTTCTTCTTCTTCTTCTTCAATGTGTTGTGGGTAAAAAATGGCATGAATGACAAGAACAATTCCAACAACCTAAGGAAACAGCATCAGAATTCAAACGATTATATTTAGCATCTATATGGATCCTCATTAAGTTTGGCAGTACAAGGACAGATTTTTCTTTGAACAATGCTTGGATATTAAATGTTCAGAAGCATAATGAACAACTGAAGAAAAACAGACATATTATGAGCTGTTTAATTGATGTCACATGTTTCATAGCTGCAGAAGTACTTCCTTTCTGAGGATACAGTCAAACAGGGACAGTGATAATCAGAGCAACTATGTTGAACTGTTACAATTAATGGCACTAAAACATGACTGTGTGTCAAATCATTTGCACACCAATTCCATTGCTGAAGTCATTCGTACAGAAGTTTCAAAAGAACTAAGGTAGGGTTTATTATGGATGACACAGCAGTTCCTACTTTCGATTGTTCTGCGATAGGTATTATTCACTGGTGAAGTGTAGGAGAGATTTTTGGGATTTGTTGATGTTAGTGAAAATCGAAGTGCTGCTAGCTGAGAGGAGCAATGTTTGGCCGCTTAAGTGAATTTGCTCGTGGTAGAAAACTTTTAGATCAGACATATGGTGCCTGTGCCATCATAGCTGAGTACCATAATGTGGTACAAAAAGGTTGTGAGAGGCGACTGCCCTCTTAGTTGAGTAGTTAGCACATCTAACTGCAATGCAGTGGATTTGGGTTGGACTCCTGGCTGGGTAGGAGGTTTTCTTCACTTGGGGGTGGGGTATTGTGTTATCACCATTTCATCTTCAAGACATGCAAGTAACCAGTGTGGAGTCAACTGAAAAGACTTGCAGCTCAGTGGCCAAACTTTCCAAGGTATTTAATTTTTTAATTGTGAGAGGCAAATACCCTTGAGTTTTCTTCATACATTGCTATGCTTATAAACTGAATTTAGTACTGAAACAGTGTGTTGAACACATACGCTAGAGTCAAATATTTTTCCACAGAATTTCTGGTTTTGCATCTTTTTTTCTCAAATCATCTAAAAGAGCTAGTGCTTCGGATGAATTGATCAAACAATGTTTTCCTTCAGTATCCAATACCAGATGGTTATGTAACAGCAGATTAGCTGAGCTCGTGGTGAACTATAACTCAAAATCTATAAAAGATGAACATAATACGTGACACAGTGTGTGCCAACGACTTTTACCTGGCACTTAAGCAAATTAATTTCAACTTCTTGCTTAATGTTTTTTGTGCACGCTATGCAAGTCAGCAGCTCTTTTCAAATTACTGCAAATTGAACTCTCTGATGTCAAGTATTATTTGAAGAAAGTTGGCCAGTTTAAGACTGAGTTACAATAACTGCACGCTAAATTCAAAGTGTGTGGTCTGAAACTGAGCCAGAAGAAAGGAACACTAAAGCCTCCAAGAAAGATGCACTGGGATGGTATGGCTGACCGATAAATATCATATTGTGCTTCATTTTGTGAAATTGTTGATACTTTCTCACATCAGTTAATTGACAGGTATGCTTACTTGGATAAATTGGAGTTTCCTTCACTTACAAATCAAAAAAGTATAAATTTCTCTGAAGCTTAATTTAATTCCTTGATGGCATCATAAAGTGGACATCCTGCTTTCCCTAGACTAAGTATGAAACTATCTGGAATATATTCTTTGCCTAAATTCCAGTATTTAGACAAAGTCAATATCTCACTTCCTTTGTTCTCACTGAAGTAGTACTTGAAACATCAAAACTAATGACATTAATTTTAACCATTCCTGCAACCAATGCAGACATTATTTTTGATTCTCTTCAATGGCAAAAATTATCTTCGAAATACACAGTCACTAACAAGACTTTCTCAACTTGCTTTGTTATCCATTGAAAAATGGTTGCTTTGAAAAGTCTGTGAAACAACAAGTGTCATTCTGTGACTCCATAATTGAAGTTTTTGGCAAGAAGAATCACAGAGCTGACCCCAGGTATAAGCAAAACTGTGAGTACCAGTACTTTTAATTTAATCCTTATTCATGTAGAAGCAGTAATAGATATTTTCTGAGTATTCAACATTGCTTATTAGGCAAGATTTTGCAAAGTTGGACCTTATTCTTTAATAGATGTGATACAACATTACACAGTGTGATAGCATGGTGTGATGCAACACAATATCGGATAATCGTAAACAGTAACATATAATAATAACAAAGACAATATTATTAATAATTACAATAACAACAATGAAAAATCCAGGATGGAATGCAACAATATTACGAAAAGTATAGTTGTTATTCACCATACTGTGGAGATGCTAAGTCGCAGAAAAGTACAACAAAAATACTGTGGGAAACTTTCAACAGCATTTTTGTTGTGCCTCTTTACGACACTATATGGTGAGTAGCAATTATCCTTTTCATTATATTGTTACAACAACAATACAGTTACTTGGATAGTTGTAATTGTACACAACATAATGACAATGACAATATCAATGATAGTTACAACAATAATGTTACCTTTAACAATTTTATAAAAAGCCATTACAGTTATGAATACCTCACACCTTTCCACTGGTGGGATTAATAAAAATCTGAAGCTAAATTCTAAGTAGATATTTTGCTTGTTACGGTCTCACATTTAATTCTCAGATTCACAACACTGTTGCATACAATTAATTATTTGTGCAAGTTGGTGGATAACTTTCTCGCAGATACAGTTTCTACTCTATGGCTGAGAGGAATAAATAAAATGATAGCTGGCGAGTCGGGTTCCACCATTATATGCAGGTAGAAGCTTGGCCTACACTGTTAAAAATTACTTGTATTTCTCCTTTGCTCTACTTTATAGGACATGAAGTCCAAATAATGTGTCCGCTTGGCCTGCAGTTCTCAACTGTATTTTATAATGTGCTTCTAGCACCCAGCAGCAGACTCCAAAACAAACTAAGGGCTTCTTAAGAGTGTTTTTGTTACTCAGTAGCAAACAAAAACACTTTTGAGATGGTCATGTTTTGAGATGTGCTAAATTTTAACTGTCATTGATGAGCTAAGCAAAGTTTGCTGCTTACGTCGGAGCCACCACAGTGGTATGTATTGCGGCCACTACAGGGTTAGTAGAAGTGAGAGGCAGAGTATTTTATTGTTTGTCTTCCACTGCTGACAACTCAACTCATGAGCCTACACAACTATTATCGATCAGCTGCTATAGTATAAATGTCAAACAGAGTAACATGGATTTGTGAATGCACATTATAGAGACAATCATCTTCAAATGTGGTACATGTTTGTAGCAACTAATATGAAATCAAATTGAGGCAGTCAATTGTACCTCATATTACAATTACTTTAATTAATTAATATAACATACCAACTCATGTAGATTTCAAATTAATAGTAAGATCAGTTCGAGAAGATGTGCTAAACTAATCAGGATGGGAAAAGTGGTGACTGCATACTTTTTTGCCCAGAGCAGTGAGAAATGGTCGATTAGTCCTAATTTACACTGAGGTGACAAAAGTCATGGCATGCCTCCTAATATCGTGTTGGACCTGCTATTCTGTGGCATACAGCAAAAACTCGATGTGGAATGGAGTCAACAAGTCGTCGGAAGTCGCTTGCAGAAATATTGAGCCATGTGCCTCTAAAATCGACCTTAACTGCAAAAGTGTGGCTGGTGCAGGATTTTGTGCATGACTCACCTCTCAATTATGTCCCATAAATGTTCTATGGGTTTTCATGTTGGGTGATCTCGGTACTCAAATCACCGACTAGAAGTGTCCATAATTTTCTTCAAACCATTTGTGAACTATTGAGGCTCAGTAACATGGCATATCGTTGTTTGGGAACACAAAGTCCATGAATGGCTGCGTTTGGTCTCCAAGTAGCCAAACATAATCATTTCCAGTTAATGATCAGTTCAGGTGGACCAGAGGACCCAGTCTACTCCACGCAAATAAAACCCAAATCATTATGGAGCCACCACCAGTCTGCACAGTGCCTTGTTGACAACCTGGGTCCATGGCTTCATGGGATCTGTGCCACACTCGAAACCTACCATCTACTCTTACCAACTGATACCAAACCTCATCTGACCATTCATGGGTTTCCAGTTGTCTAAGTTCCAACCTGACATGTTGCAGCATTCTGCCTGTACAGCCAGCAACCCAACTGGCACAACAACATCACAGGTTGCCTACACGAAGCAACTGTTCTGCATTTGAAAACAGTTTTGCAGCAGTTCCACTTGGTGGCCGTAGAAGCACCACCAGGGGACCTATTTGCATCTGTGACACACATGACCTAAAACAGTTCCTGCAATATCCTGCCATGTGATCATATTTAAGTCTATGAAATGCTGTGCAGAGTGAGTTCACATTGAGTCAGAGTTAAAGACAGACATCAACTCGATTGCGACATTGCTGCCTGGTGCCAACCAGCTGCCTCCTCGACGGACACTGCCTAGCCTCTGCAGTTCCATCGATGGTCCAGTCTCTGTGGTAGGATGTCGCAACCTGGTTCACAAACTTTGGTAAAACACTGAATGTATTCTGTTTTTCCAAGGATCCATATCACTGTGCATGTACTAAAAGTAAACTCCTTTGGAACTTGGTTTCTGTGTGTGGCAGTACAACTTTGTAAAGATTAGTTTGCGGAAAATTAGACCAAGTATGAGACTGATTCGTTGAACAAAGACATTCAGCCAGTCAGTCATTTTTTAGTGTTAATTATGTTTGGTTCATTGGAGGAGACGAGCATATTACTTTTTTCCAAAAACTATATTTGTGAAAAAATAATTATTCCATCCTCATCGACTCGCAAGTCACCAAAGTGGCATCAAATCAAAAGACTTGCAGCCGGCGATTGATCTACCCGGTGGGAGACCCTAGTCACATGACATTTACATATTTTACAGTGAAGACCGTAGGCCATTGCGTTGTCCGTGGTCAGAAGTAAAACTGAAATTTGGTATTCTCGATACTCGCTTGACACTGAGGATCTTTGAATACTGAATTCCCTAAAGATTGCTGAAATGGAATATCCCATGTGTCTGCCTCCAACTACCGTTCCACACTCAAAGTCTTAATTCCAGTCATGTTGCCATAATCACGTTGGAAACATTTTCCAGTGAAACAGCTGAGTACAAATGACAGCTCACTTCACTTCGCACAGGGCTGAGGGATGGACCCTCTTCAGTAAACGAAGTTCTAGCGCTTATGCGCTTCTCCTTCTGAAATGGTGTGGTGGTAATAAGGGGTTACATGGTGGGTGTTTTTTGGCTTGGCTTTTGTGCTGTTTTTCTTTTTTTTTTTTTTTTTTTTTTTCAGAAGTTGAAAGGATAGTTAGAGTGATAGTGGAAGAAGTGGGAAAACGAATGGCCCAATTGACTGGCCGTGGATTACTACTAAGTTACAGATTTAAGGAGAGGAGGAGGAATAGTGAGAGATAGTGAAAGCGAAAGGCCATTATCCTGGCCTCTTCTTCTTCTTCTTCTTCTTCTTCTTCTTCTTCTTCTTCGTCGTAGCGGCGTCTTGATGGTGGTGGTAGTCGGTCTTGATGTGGTGGGTTGGAGGGTCGGGTAAAGAGAAAGAAGTCAGAGAGTGACAGATGGGGAAGGGAAAAAGGAAGGGCCTGTCATGATTAGGCCAGCATTTGAGATGGTGTGGGTGTGGGGGGGGGGGTGGCGTGTTGGGGAGTGAATGATTTGACATGTTGGGGGAGGGTTCTATGGTGTGAGGGTGAATGATTGTCATGAGGTGAGATGGCTATTGCGTGTGAAGTCATGGGGGGCGAAATAAAAGGTCAGGCCATCAAGTGGTGGCTAGTCGGTAGACACGGGTACCCAGGGATAGGATTAGGGGATTAGGAGAGTGACGGGTTTGTTGGTAAAATGAGTTGGCTGCGGAGAGGATGCGGGTGCGAAGGAGCGGCACTTCGGCCAGGTTATGGAGCTCTTGGGTTGGGAAGTCGAAGGGGAGGCGGAGGGCACGCCGGAGAGCCCTGTTCTGGACGGTTTGAAGTCGACGGAGATGGGTGGGGGCAGCATTGCCCCACACCACCATCGCGTATTCAAGGATGGGGCGAACAAGGGAGGTGTACAGTCTAACAGCAATGTGTGTGGGGAGTGAGGAGGTTGGGTTGATGAGAGGGTAGAGCAGGCATAGCCTCCCTATTGCCTTTCGACGCACGTCATCGATGTGGGGGCCCCAGGTGAGGCGTTGGTCCAGGGTTACCCCCAAGTACTTCTCAGTACGAGTCCAAGGGACTGGGGTACCAAGGACCGTCACCTGAGGGAGCCGAATGGGTATATGGCGTCTGCAGATGATGAGGGCTTGGGTTTTGGTGGGATTAAATGCCAGACGCCAGGTCCTAGCCCAATCGGTTAGGGAATCTGTAGCCCCCTGGAGCCGCTGTTGAAGAACTGCCGCACTCCGAGAACGAGAGAAGAGTGCAGTGTCATCTGCGTAGAGAGCTAAATGTACCCTCGGCGCAGAGGGCAGATCGGCTGTAAAGAGGAAGTAGAGTAGCGGTCCAAGTACGCTGCCTTGT
The DNA here is from genome assembly GCF_023864275.1 of Schistocerca cancellata. Taxonomy (NCBI): domain Eukaryota; kingdom Metazoa; phylum Arthropoda; class Insecta; order Orthoptera; family Acrididae; genus Schistocerca; species Schistocerca cancellata. The sequence goes on from NC_064628.1 coordinate 767,295,530, forward strand.
GGTACTCCTGCCCTGATTCGTCGTCGTGTAGATTTCCCGTCTGGGATCCTAACATGGAAGGTGCGACCTTCCAGGTATGTGGCTATTAGCCGGACATGAGACACTGGAAAGCCAAGGGAAAATAATTTGTAGAGCAGCCCCTCGTGCCAGACCGAGTCAAACGCTCTGGACACGTCGAGGAGTATGGCCCCGAAGTACTCCCTACGTTCCATGGCGTCCAGTGCCTCTTCTACAAGGCGCAGGAGTTGGTGGGTAGTTGCATGTCCCTGCCTGAATCCAAACTGCTCGTCAGGGAGGACTCGTTCTCGGGCAATGTGGATGAGCAGTCGTTTAAGGTACAGCCTCTCGAACACCTTGGAGATGGCGGGCAAGAGGCTGATGGGGCGGTAGCTGGCAGGGGAACGAAGATCCTTCCCAGCCTTGGGTATGGCGACCACTTCAGCATGTTTCCAGGCAGAGGGATATTGCCTGGTTGTGAGGATGTTGTTGAAGGTGGCCGTCAGGATGGGAATAGTAGCTGGGGGAAGCTGTTTGAGTAGGGCATTCGTCAGCTTTTCGGGGCCACCAGCTTTCTTGGATTTGAGGTACCGCAATTGCAGTTCAACCTCCTCTTCGTTGATGGGGGTGATTTCATCCTCAGGGTCCTGGACGGCAAGGAGTTGTGGGAGACGTGCCGTTACCAGGCGGATATGGTTGGGGTCAACGGGGTCATTGACCGGTGTGAAGTTGTGCGCGAAAGCATCAGCCAAGGCGTTGGCCTTAGCGTCTGGTTCGGACACAAAGTCATTGCCAACCTGGAGTGGGGGGATCCGTTGCCCTCGTCTCAGAAGGCTTTTTGTTAGCCGCCAAGCAGACGGGTCACTCAGGTCAATGGCAGAGATTTTGTTCTCCCATGCCTGATTGCGGTGGTCTTGCACCGCAGCCTTGATTTGGCACTGTAGTCTATTGATGAGGCGCTTGGTTGCCGGGTTTCGAGTGAGCTGCCATTCTCGAATGATCCGGTTTTTCTCTGTGATGAGAGCAACGATGTGGGGGGGGAGTGGACGCAGATGGTCTGGGGGTCTGTGTGGACGGCGAGGGGTCGCTGCTGTTGCGGCGTCTAGGGCAATGGTGGTAAGGTGTATGAGGGTGTTATCTGCGTCCGTTTGATCGGCAGCGGGGATTGTGGGTAGGGCTGCTTCGACCCGTCTCTGGTAGGACTGCCAGTCAATACCGCGGATGTTCAGGCCTTCACTCGGCGCGGTCGGGGTTCCAACGAGGTCGATGGAACAGATGACCGGCCGGTGGTCCGAGGCTAGAGCAATGCGGGTGGCAGCAGTGATGAGGTGGGGTAGACCTTTCACCACTGCGATGTCCAAGACATCTGGGGGACGTCCTCCAGAGGGGTAAATGGTGGGTTCGTGCGGGCCGATGGTGCGGGCAAGATGCCGCTCAGCGACCCGAAGGAGTCGACGACCAGATGTGTTTGTCAGTCTACTGTTCCAGGCAGCATGTTTGGCATTGAAGTCGCCGCCAACGAAGACGTCGTTGCCGAGCGACAGTAATGCTTCATAGTCCGGTGCTTCAAGAAGGCCTCGTGGTGGTCTATATAGAGCCACGAACGTGATGGGACCCCTCACTGTGTGGACAACAACGCCAGTGGCTTCCACAGTGTTAAGTGGGGGAAGGGGTATGGGGTGGTGGCGGAGGGAATTACGCACGTACACCGCCGTGCCACCGTAGGCGGTGGGCCTGTCTGTCCTGTAGCAGGAGTAGTTTGCTACACGAACGAAAACACCGGGTTTGAGGTGCGTCTCAGCAACAAGGCAAATGTCAACCCCCTCATCAAGGAGGAACTGTCGGAACTCGCCCTGTTGTTTGGGGAGACCATTGGCGTTCCAGATCATGGTTGTCAAACCGTGATGTCTAACAGCCATGACTGGTTGGGATGGGAATGGTGATGTGGGACATGGATTGGGAGAGGGCGGTGGCAAGCTGTTGTGGGATGGTTTGGAGGAGGGAGGTAAATGTGGTGGAGATTGCGGAGGTCAGTGCCTCGACGATATTAGTGATGATATCGCCTAGTTGGGTGGGATCAGTGGGTGGGGTGGGGAGAGGGCGTTGCTGCGACTGTACCGGGGTGTAAGAGGGGGGAGCAGTGCTTAACGCCTGCCGGTGGGGTGGGGAAGGAACAGCGGAGCGTGACACCCGCTGTGGGGAGGGGGAAGCAGTGCTTGACACCTGCTGGGTGGGGAGGTGAGGGAAGGATGTTGTGGGGGGTTGGATGGGGATGGAGAGGAGGGGGGATGGATAGGAGCCCAAAGGGGCGGGATGGGAGCGAGACGCAAAGAGGGGGGGGGGGCCGTGGCGCTGGACCCACCAGGGCGCCGGAGTAACTGGTGCCCGGGCGGGCCGTCGCCGATGTTCCTGCAAATCGCTTCTGGCTTGCCTTGAATGACTTGATTTTTGGGCAGCCCATGTAACTGCCCGTGTGGCTTCCACCGCATCGGGCACAGGTGGGGGGGGCGTCTCAGGGTTTAGAGCACTCCGAGGAGGCGTGGCCACCAGCACACTTCAAATGACAGCTCCACCAATGCACTGCCCTTTTATACCACATGTATGCGATACTACTGCCACCTATATATGAGCATATTGCTACCCCATGACTCTTGTCACCTGTGTCCATCCCCATTGTTGTCAGTATGATTGACAGAGGAAGCATGCTCTCTCATTTTTCAACAAAAACTTTTTTGCTTTTGAGTTGAGTGATTTAAGATAAGCCACTTATATTATTCTTGTTAACTCACTGGAATGGAGACTAATAATTGTTTACAATGTCAGTGTTTAAACAATGTCTTTTGGCTTACACCCCAAGAAACGTCTGTTGACCTATACCCCAATGAGAATCACTTCCGACAAACATGCATAATACAACAGATAAAACCTGCTTCTAAACCATTTTTTGTATACAATGCTATCATTTGCCATTCTATTTCTTTGTGACAATTTTGAATTAATTAACACACATTGTTTAAAATTGTCTCTGTTCTATTGTACGTAAGTCCGATTGAAAACCCCTGATGGAGCCACCTGGTATTATTCTACGTACTAGGGCTTGATGATGCCTTGAAAATGTGCCCAGAAATCAGAATAACATCATGGCATCCTGTTGGGATGACAATGGCCGCTTTACCCGGCTAGGTACAGAAAATTTGTCATTATGTAAGCCTTCAGAAAACTGGGTGTAGTTTCAGTATATTATTTTCTTTTTCACTTCAAAATACTTGGCGTGATATCTCATAATATGCTGACTCAAAGTGTGTGATTGGTAAACTTCTATCAGTAACTATAGTTTGTGAAAACTGAATTTCCGTACGAGTGACCACTTTACTCTCTTCCACCCAAGTTCCTATGAGCCTACGATGTCAATATTGGCTCTTAAGCAAAAAAGTTTGACTCCCACATTTCTAGCAGTTTGAGAGGCAGTACCAAATGGATGGCGAGATAGCTCCCCCACCAAAGGTGCTGGTGAAGGGCGTGTGAGGGCAGTGGCGGAATTACATATAGGCCTACGTGTCACACGCCTAGGGTCGGCACCTTAAGGTGGGGCGGCATTTTTTGCTCTGTACTAATTTTAACCTTTTACGTTTTAAAGTAACTGCACTTGCAAATGACAAAAAAAATTAATGTTGGTGAATCACTTGTGGTTTAAATAAGTCATAAGAACAAAATGCGACAATACAAGCTTGGAAATATTCATAGTTTACTTGGTGACTGAATGGAAATTTAACATTGGGTTTCTGTCTGGTATCATTTTCATGATAGTTCAAAACATTTTGAAGTAAGCTGTGAGGATGGCAACTGACAATACAATGTTTAAAACGTTATTATTCCAAGAATGTTGTCAGCTTCTACTTCATCCTACCATTCCCCCGTGAAAACACATATGTGGGCCTCAGTGTGTAAAACCCGACTCTACTTAAATTTCTTGTAGAAATTAAGAGGAAGTATCAGGTCAACCCTTCATTACTGTAATTAATATGAAAGCTCAGTGGTCTTTAATATCTGAGCTTTGATTTAATGACACCCGTTTAACAAAACATGTTGATACTGGAAATTTTTCCATTTTTAAACACATGTTTATACAAAAAGAATATAAGCAGAATATCTAATAATGTGTGAAACACACTTCGCAACAGTTTAAAAATTTTATTTATTTTTTAGTTACTTTTTTGGCGAAAAAAGAAGAAGAAACCAACTTTCGTTTGTTTCATTTATTGTGCTGCAGCCTGCACAATATCAAAGTTCCCACCCTGTGCAATCGAATAGTATGTAGCATTGCAAATTTTATATTAAGCTTCTCAACTAAGCTTTTTTTCGTCGAGGAAAGTTTATTTTTATTTTATGTTGGAATAAAAGGTGCATCTGTGGTAGACATAACACACAAATGACAACACACCACATCAACTGTCAACTAGACTACTTGAACTTTGTAGTCTGTCTTCTTTTCCCAGAGAAACCGCTAAAATGTTATAAGAATAAAAGTAGGATAAGAGTGGGATAAGAGTCATCCAGCACGCCTCACTGCAAGAATTATTTGCTTTTTAAATTAGAAAGACAGTGTCAAGAATATTCAGAACATATTTGCGTCCCAGCTAAAATTATGGCGACGCGGGAAACACGAGCAAAAAAGGGACTGTCCCGTTTTCTTTAAGAGATGAATTCCAGCCGCGCAGGTATTCTATTGTTCACTGACAACAGAGAAACATGTGAAAAATTAAATTCTTCATAGCACAGTGTTACGTCGAGTAGTGCGAGTTGGTCAGTTCATCGCTCTGAATTTCAAGGAAACATCTTTGTGCTTGTGTGCCGTGTTTAAAGTAAAAAGCTTTGTGCTCATGTGCAGTGTAGTATGATTGGAACTGGGTACAATCTTTCTTTCTTTCCTCTTACAATTTTTTTCTTTTGCTTTGACTGTTGGTTGACAATTTTGTAAGTGCCTTAACATGAATAACAATTAAAAAAGCAAACATGCAAAATTAAGTGGGGCGGCATTTCGAAAATTATCGAAGGAAAGGTGAGAACGAGAAGCCGATGTTCTAAAAACTCTTCACAGAGTAGATAAATTTTTCGTAAAAAATGTTGCTGGTTCGACTTCAAGTAGTACGGATGATATTTCTGGTACTGCAGCTATTGTGAAAGAAGTAAATTCAGACGAAACAAAAGTTAAAAATTAAAAAAAGCAAATTGTTCCTGATTTTGAGTTTCAAGAAAAACTAAGTGTTGAGTCAGACATTAGAAATAACCTTGTTAGTGATGATCCTGCAGAATGGTATGTCAATGAATCAACAATTGACATTCTCTTAAAATGTGGCATTAATTAAAGAAGATCAATAGGCGATAAAACCAGATATTAGAAAATAAACGTATTTTACTGTAAACTTTTAAACTGTGAATCAATTATGCATGATTTTCTAGTATACTCCTGTTGTTTTTTGTGCACCATGTAAATTGTTCGGAGGTAAAGCTGTGATTGCTACTAACGGTATTGCGGATTGGAAAAATATTTCTAATATTTTATGTCATCATGAGAATTCACTTTAACACAAAAATTCTGAGTTATCACTCTTAACAAGAAAAAAGTCACTTGGAACAATAGATAACCATTTCGAGTCATGCCTTTGAGACAGAAAAAAATGTACTGGCGCAGTGTGTTGAAAAGGGTGTTCGCAACAGTGAAGAAGCTAACAAGTCGTGCACTTACCCTACGTGGACACGTTGAAAGATGCCATTCATTACATAATGGTCGATTTATGATGTCTCTTGAACTTATAGTCGAGTTTGATCCTTTTCACGCAGAGCATATTTAATGACATGGAAACCCAGGGCAGGGACATACAAGTTATCTTTCTTCAACAAACTGTGATAAAATAAAAGAGCTTCTTCCTGAACGAATAAAAAGAATTATCGTGAATTAAAGCAGGCCAAATATTTCTCTATAATAGTAGATTCCACTGCGGACATTTCACATACTGATCAATTATCTTTCATAGTAAGATATGTGAGCGAGAATAGTGAACCTGTTGAACGTTTCCTTGTGTTTTTACCAAATCCGGGACGCAAATCCGAAAACTTAGCTGAGGCCGTACTAGAAGTCCTGTCCACAAATTCCATTGTGACTGTAGATGCCAGTCATATGACAACACAAGCAATATGTCAGGAATTGCAGGCACACATTAAAGAACAAAATACAAAAACGCATTATGTGCCTTGTGCAGCACATTCTTTGAATTTAGTCAGCACTAGTGCTGCAAGCTGTTGTCAGGAAGCATGTTCATTTTTCAGTGTAGTGCAAAATCTTTATAATTTTTTTCTCTGCTTCTACACAGCACTGGGATAAACTAGTTTCACGAAACCAGGAAGCAAAACGGTAAAAAAGTTTATCAAAAACACGTTGGTCAGCAAGAGAGGAAGCGTGTGAAAGTCTATATGAAAACTGGGAGTTATCAATATCCTCACACATATTGCCAATAACACGTTTGAAAAACCACTTGTGCGAAATGAGGCTTCAGCTTTACTAAATCAGCTAAGCAGACTAGAAACAGTATTCATGATGACAGTTTGGAAGGACATACTCCAGAGATTTAATAGTGTAAATCTGAAATTCCAAAGTATAAATATTGATACTGAAATAATGCATGAATTATATGAATCACTTGTAGGATTTATTGCATTTATTCGTGTCATGTTCGACTATTATGAAAATAAATCCATGGAGATTGTGACTGATATAAACTATGAATGCAGCTGTAAAAGATCACAAAAACGCAAACTTCATGATGATGAAGAAGCAGACACTGAAGAAGTTCTGACTGGAAGGGAAAAACTTAGAGTCGAAACATTTCTCCCAGTACTCAACAACTTGTTTGGCGAATTCGCAAGGAGGAAGGAAAACTATAGAACACTGACTCCTTCACAGTTCTCAGTAGCCTTAAGGGCAGGTCACCTGACAGTATTGGTGAACGTGCATCAAAACTCAAAGCGTCATCTGACACAGATTTAGAGCCTTCCTTCTCTAGAGAACTTTTGAAATCTTCTGAGATTAGTGATATAGCGGTCAAAATGAGTAAATTTTTATGAAAAGAGAGGTTACAGTCCGTGTTTCCGAATGTTGACATTGCTCTTAGAATATTTCTATGTATGGAACTTACAAATTGTTCAGCAGAACGCTCGTTTTTGGCTCTTAAAAGACTGAAACCGTACCTACGTTCTACATTGTCTGAGGAGAGATTGAATGCCTTGTCCATTCTTCACATTGAAGCAAACCTCCTAACTGATAACCATCTGAACTATGAAGATATGATCAACAAGTTATCTGCCGTCAAAGACAGACGCAAACGTTGCTGACTGGTGAGTTCGTTTATTTATTCATATTAGTTTTAAAAATTTAAGATCATAATGTGATTTTTATTATAGCTTAGAGCACATTCATTGGATTTACAATCTATGTATTACTTGTTTATTTTACAATTGCCGGTGGCAGGACGCGAACTAAACTTCGTTTATGTGCAGACGTGACCGAAGGCGACTAACAATACCAGACAATACCCGAATGACCCAGGCCGCTCGGCGCTGTACAGTCAAGTCGTACTGATACTGCAGTATATTACAACTGAGGCTTATTCTTGGCGTCTGCTGAAATGTATAGTTATCACGGAAATGTACGTTATCGAAGAGTACACTCAGATGAAACTGTTAATAACGTTGTTCAGTTCTGTCGATAAATATGTAAAAGCTTTGCTAATACCGTTAGAAACAGATATGGTGAGAGCAGTAGCTGCAGTACAAAACTGTTCAGCCCTTACATGGATTGAAGGTATTGTGTATACTTATTATGCAGCATGTAGCTTTATACGTTAACTATTATGAAACAAATGTGATTTTTCCACACTAGTCTGTAAAATTATGCAATAGAAATCCAGTTCTGTGTTTATTCATCTGTATTTAGTTATTAGTATGTGCACTAAAATCTCTATTTCATTTTCATTTCTTACGCTTTCCTATAGATTCCCGTATTAATGCCGAACATGTTTCTTTTATCTGCTACACATTCAAGTTATTAGATCATAAAGCGACAGTAATTTTGAACACATCTCTGTAACAGTACGTATTGATTTCTAATGTATGACACATTCGCTTCAATTTTTAGATTGTAACAACTTTTTTTCTTTTCCAACGGTTTCCTGAGAAAGAAGATATTAAAAGTGAATCTGTAACAGAAATCCGTTGTCTCCTACATGCTCTACTGAATTTTTAGGCCATAAAAGGGAAGTTATTTTCCTTGTGTTCATCTTTGTTGTCTTTCGTCAGAAGAATGTGTAAACGCAATGCTGTTTTAAGTTTGTCTTATCCGCTACCGTACACTAAGTGTAGTTCAGGAACCATATTACATTTTGATTGAGTGCGACTAGACCGCTGACGCGTCCTTCAGAACAAATGCTGAGTACGGAAACAGCTCACAGCGCTCCACCCGAAACGGCAATTGTTAAGTGATCGGGTAATAGTTATTGTTTAAAACATTTTTTTTGGGGGGGGGGGGCATATAATATGGTGTGCCTAGGGGCACAAAATTTTTAAATCCACCACTTGTGGGGGTGCAGAACAATTGACCAGAAGAGGTTCATTTATTGTGTCCCTATCTTCTGCCTACAAGAAACAAGCCTTTCCCACGGCCGTGACTGTAAACACTCTCCATTGTTGCAGCATCATTTCGTCCAAGTAGCATCACAAGGAAACGACTACTACCGAACAGACTTCTTTCGATAAGGTAGTGCAGCTGGAAACAGCTGTTCCCTACACAGCTCACTCGTGTTCAACAGTGAATTCCTTGCTGCAACTCCGCAATAATATTGTAAGAACTGAAAAATCGGTGAACAAGTGCTGAAGCAAATTTGCTATTTAACCAAAGGCCTCCCGAGAAGAAGAATTCAAGAATATACCTTCTGTTGGTGATTACTAGTTTTACACGAGTGGTTAGTCATTATGCCTCTAGGCAGCTATACTCTGTTCATCTGACTCGCACCGTCATGTAAATAAAATGGTAATCAGCTTCCTTGATCAAGCGTCTATGTCATAAGACCACTGGAAGTAGGCCTGACATGTATGTGTTAGGTATTTTGTTGTTGTTCTAGACCTAACAAAGAATCCACGTAGTTCTTGTATCAAATCTCATTCGACAGAGAATGTTGTAGAGCCTGATAGTCGTGCTCTTATAGATTTTAAACCTACCTACTTAGACTATCAAAACATCTGCTGAATCTACATATAGAAATTGCGGAAATGTAGTCTTAGCTTTCGCTGTTCTTCCAGGGAAATTTCTACTGCCGTGTGTTTTCTTTTATTGTCTATATGGTTGGAATAGTGTAATTAGATTTCACTGATGGTACTATTGTTTCAGGCTAAACTGCCTTTACTGTGCATCTGACCTGATGCATGCGTGCTTTCTGCCACAAGATATAGTCCCCAGAAGATGTCATAAAATATTTGTTAATTTGTATGTAAGTGAGTAGAGTTATTTACAAATATTTTTTGTATATCATGTTTTCTTCTCTTAGTTGTAAGGAGGGTGAGAAGGGCCTTTGGTTTATGCAAAATGTCTGATTATTCTTGCTAAATTACTTTGCGACGATGATGATGAAGAAAATGATGTTTAGCTGAACTTGAACATGGTTTGGTTGAAGAAAATGAATACGATACTACGAGGGCTATCCACAAAGTACATTACGTTTTCGTTTGTGTCCGTTAGGGGCGGGGCTAGCGTCATCTTGGTGTCATGGCATTCTGCCGCTCAGTTGGCATCCTGCCGTGCTAGTGAGAGGTTCGTTCTGTACTCCGTTGAGTTACTGTGACAGTTTGAAATGTCAGCGTTAATTGAAAATGCTGCGAAGTGTTAAGTGCGTGCTATAATAAGGTTTCTGACTGCAAAAAACTGTACACCGATAGAAATCTATCAGCAGCTTTGTGAAGTGTATGGGGACAACGTAATCACCGAAGTTGGAGTGCGTCAATGGGTCATAAAATTTAAAAATGGCTGAACTAACATTCACGACGAAGAGCGAAGTGGAAGACCCAGCATAGTGACTGCCGAACTTGTCGAAAAAGTCGATGCCGCGGTCCGTGAAAACCGTAATTTCACAATAACGGAACACTCTATGAGTTTTCCACAAATTTCACAAAGTTTGTTGCACGAAATCATTACCGGAAAGCTTGGTTACCACAAGATGGATACCAAAAATTTTGACAGATATTCACAAAAATCAGCGAATGGCTGCAGTGTTAATGTTTTTGGACGCTTACGAGAAAGATGGCGACTCATTACTTGATCGCATTGTTACTGGTGATGAAACATGGGTTAAGCATGTGAACTGCAAGACAAAATTGCAGTCAATGCAGTGGGGGCACACAAATTCCCCCCAAAAACCCAAGAAATGCATGCAGACAATGTCTGCAAGGAAGGTGATGGCGACTGTCTTTTGGGACAGAAAAGGTGTGATTTTTGTGGATTTCCTGGAAAGAGGCACTACAATAAACTCTCAAAGGTATTGCCAAACTCTGCACAACCTCAGAAGAGCAATACAAAACAAGCGCAGGGGAAAGTTGGGCTCAAAGATCTTGCTGATTCAAGACAATGCCTGGGCCCACACGGCAAATGCCACTCGTGAAGTTCTCGAATCTTTTAAGTGGGAGTTGTTTCCTCATCCGCCGTACAGTCCCGACCTGGCACCGTGTGACTTCCACTTATTCCCAGCAATGAAGAAGTGGTTGGCTATGCAGCGTTTTGATGACGATGCACAGCTTCGAGAAGAGGTAACCACGTGGTTGAAGGCGCAGGCGGCCGAATTTTACGATGAAGGAATTTCCAAGCTCGTCCATCACTACGATAAGTGCCTTAATTTAAATGGCAACTATGTAGAAAAGTAGTATTTAAGTGTGGCTTTCATCTGTATATAATAAAAAATGTTTCCAATACTTTATTTATTTTTAATTCCAAAACGTAATGTACTTCGTGAATAGCCCTCGTACTTATTCAGATATTACTGCACTTCTGATGATGAAACGATCATCAGTATCCGAACGGTGAAACCACATGAAACAAGCAGCCATTTAGCCAAAAATAAAATAAAAATAAAAAAGGGGAAACGTGAAAAATGTAAAATGTGACTAGCAGGACCCACCCATAAAACTGGTCTAGCGTAAATCCAAGTTTCTTTTTCGTCATAGTTATCAATAAGTTAAGTTATACATGGTGGTGGTTAGTGTTTAACGTCCCATCGACAATGAGGTCATTAGAGACAGAGCGCAAGCTCGGGTTAGGGAAGGATTGGGGAGGAAATCGACCGTGCCCTTTTGAAAGGAACCATCCCGGCAATTGCCTGAAACGATTTAGGGAAATCACAGAAAACCTAAATCAGGATGGCTGGAGATGGGATTGAACCATCGTCCTGCCGAATTCGAGTCCAGTGTGCTAACCACTGTGCCACCTCGCTCGGTGGTAAGCTATACAGTATTGTATACTGTAACGATAAGACGTCAAACACAACAAGAAAAATACAATATAATTTGATTATTTAATGCAGCTGTGGCATCATATAGTGGTGTCACTTGGTATTTACAGTACATATTACGAACACGATTACGAAGTGAAGTAATCATCTATTGTTTGCTCTCTTGTATTATTCACTTTTGTAAGGAAAAAAAAACTGATAAAAGTGTATACCCCAACAAAATATCTGATGACAGAGTAACTCATTCCACTTTGGAGACGTTGCTCATTTCAGCAGTTAACAAAACGCTTTCTGACTATGCCTGGACAAAATGTACAGCAAACTGAAGTATTTTTATCCAGCCAGAAGAAGCTGTAAAATGATTATCTGTGCCACTGAGGAACTGCCTGATTCTTTGGAAAGTATAGAAACCAGAGAAGCTGTTCAAACTCAGTTTCTTGCACTGTGTTATTTCTTGGTTGTGTTTTTATGGAGTACTGTCTCATAAGAAATCAACCATACTCAAAAGTATTTACACATTCTTGGAGTTACCTTCAGAATTTGTATTACTGAGAAGTCTAAAAGTCTTTTTTAAATGGCAAGAGAAATTATCCCGTTGATGAAGCTCTTCAGTTTGCGAGGGGTATATGTGATGAGATGGGCACTCCTGTGGAAAGATGTAGAACTATCAAGAAGGAAAAAATGATCCGGGGGTGGGGGGGGGGGGGTGAGGCTGGATAAGACGCTGATTTTGCACCAGGAACTGGGAAGGTCAGTGTTACAGTGCATCGAGAAGTTTGTACAAGAAATCAGTGCACATTGCAAACCGTGGAGCATATATCAGGTTAACGGATGACAAACTACAGTTTCAAACATTGAAATTTATTCCTGAAATTCAATTTAACTGCAATAGGTATAGATGTACTACCTAAAGTGACATATGGAAATTTGTGCTAGACCAGGATTCGAACCCAAATTCTCTACTTAATGTGAGAGGTTGCCTTACCACTTAGGCTATCCAAGTATGCTTTCTGGACTGACTCAAACATCAAAGAAATGTTCAAATGTGTGTGAAATCTTATGGGACTTAACTGCTAAGGTCATCAGTCCCTAAAATTACACACTACTTAATCTAAATTATCCTAAGGACAAACACACTCACCCATGCCCGAGGGAGGACTCGAACCTCCGCCAGGATCAGCCGCACAGTCCGTGACTGCAGCGCCTGAGACCGCTCGGCTAGTCCCGCATGGCTGACTCAAACATCCATATGCCACATTCCTATCTATTTCTTCACATAGATTATTAATTCATTTATCCACACTCGCACATTTAATGAGTCCCATGCATGTTGTAGAATCCAGACAATGAGAAGTTATAGACTATAGTTGACATTTTTGTCATATGACTGTCTTCACCATACACATATTTATAACTGATGATGAACTGCAGTTTCAAATGCTGAAATATACTCCTCAAATTCAACCTAACTGCAACAGATATAGATGTACTACCTAAAGCAACATATGAAAATTTGTACTGGACCACAACTTAAACTCAGATTTCCTGCTTGTCATGAGCAGTCACCTTACCACTTATGCTATGCGTGCATGTTCCCATATCTAACCCTAGCTTCCATTTGTAACACAACTAATCATTTCTTCTCCTATACTATTAATTCATTTACCCTGATCTGCACATCTTATGATTCCCATGTAGGTTGTAGAATCAAGACAATGAGCAGTACCGAGCGAGGTGGCGCAGCGGTTAGCACACTGGATTCGCATTCGGGAGGATGACGGTTCAATCCCATCTCCAGCCATCCTGATTTAGGTTTTCTGTGATTTCCCTAAATCATATCAGGCAAATGCCGGGATGGTTCCTTTGAATCGGCATGGCCAATTTCCTTCCCAATCCTTCCCTAACCCGAGCTTGCGCTCTGTCTCTAATGACCTCATTGTCGACCGGACGTTAAACACTAACCACCACCACCACCACCACCACCACCACCACCACCACCACCACAATGAGCAGTAATAGACTATGATTGTCATTTTCGTCACAGGACCATCTGTACCTTATATACCGGGTGATCAAAAAGTCAGTATAAGTTTGAAAACTGAATAAATCACGGAATAATGTAGACAGAGAGGTACAAATTGACACACATGCTTGGAATGACATGGGGTTTTATTAGAAGCAAAAAAATACAAACGTTCAAAAATGTCCGACAGATAGCGCTTCATCTGATCAGAATAGCAATAATTAGCATAACAAAGTAAGACAAAGGAAAGATGATGTTCTTTACAGGAAATGCTTAATATGTCCACCATCGTTTCTCAACAATAGCTGTAGTTGAGGAATAATGTTGTGGACAGCATTGTAAAACATGTCCAGAGTTATGGTGAGGCATTGGCGTCGGATGTTGTCTTTCAGCATCCCTAGAGATATCGGTCGATCACGATACACTTGTGACTTCAGGTAACCCCAAAGCCAATAATCACATGGACTGAAGTCTGGGGACCTGGGAGGCCAAGCATGACGAAAGTGGCGGCTGAGCACTTTCATGCATCTAGCAATATGGGGTGGAGTGCCATCCTACATAAACATCGTACATTCCAGCAGGTGTTTTATCAGCCAGGCTGGGGATGATGCAATTCTGTAACGTATCAGCATACCTCTAACCCATCATGGTAGCAGTTTTGCTGTCCAGCGCCATCTGTCTGATATTTTGTGAACTTTTTTTGTTCTAATAAAACCCCATGTCATTCCAAACACGTGTGTCAATTTTTACCTCTCTATCTACATTATTCCGTAGTTTATTAAGTTTTCAAATTTATACTGACTTTTTGATCACCCTGTACATCCATAACTAGCTGTTCCTGGTCACACTTTGCTGTGGCACACTTAGGTTAAATGGAATAGAAAGAAGAGAGAAAGCACACATTTCTAACAAGTATGAGAATTGGATATATATCCATCTCCTGCTCCTATTCTTTTTGTCCATCTCCCTGTCTTTTCCCTATGTCTGTCCATCATCTCCTTCCCCCCCCCTCCCCCCGTCTACCTTACCATCCATCTTTCTCCATCTCCTCCTGCCCCTCCCTTCCCCTTACTCTATACATCACCTAATCCCACCTTTCTCTGTCCATCTACCATTCCTCCTCCTCTTTCTCCATCTCCTCTTTCCCCTCTCTCCCCCCAGTGTCTGAATCCATCACCTCCTCCTCCTTTCTGTGTCCATCTTCTCCTCCCCCTCTATTTCTGTCTTCTGCTGACGCTATTCTCTGCCCATCTTGTCCTTTCCACTTCCTATCTCCATTTCCTAACACTCCCTGTACATCTCCTCTTCCTCCCTCTCTCTTGTTTATCATTTAAATGTTTTTGCCTCAAAATCTTAAGTCTCAACAAGTTCTTTAGTGATTGCATTGAAATATTTATGCAGTGCTGCATTTGAATATGTGCATTTTATATATCTACTATATAAAGGGAAATTCTGTTAGCAAAAATCTCAAAGTTATTGACTGATTTATGTTAAATTTTTACACATTACTCTAATGAACATTCGTGTGTGTGTGTGTGTGTGTGGTCGAGATTTAAGATTTTGAAGACAAAAAACATTTGCAAGCAAATTTTACTTATGTAGATGTGAATGTTCATTTGCACAAAATCGCAAATCTCCCAAAGTTCTTCAACTAATGTTTTGAAATTTTGACACAATGTCACATACAAATACACATGTGCTTCTATATACCTACAGAAGCACCATATAATACATATAATATATAAAGGGGATACATGTACCATTAATGTAATAGGTATAGGTGTACTATATTAAGCAACATACATAAATTTGTGTGTGATCATAACACAATCCTGGATTTCCCACTTATTGCGAGTGGTCGCCTTGCCACTTAGGCTGTCTGAGCTCACTCCCTGGGCTGACCCCACACTTCCATGTCTTAATTAATTTAGTCACACTTGCCCATCTCATGATCCTCTGGAGGCTTTAGAATCGAGACAACAGGCAGTCATATAGTATCACTGTTATTTTTGTCATAGGGCTATCTTTGTCTTATGTATATTTATAATTGATAAACTACAGTTTCCGATATCAAAATTTATTCCTGAAATTCGGCTTAACTGTAATGGGTGTAAATGTACTACCTAAAGCGACCAGACTATGACACGAACTCGGATTTTCTGCTTATTATTAGTGATCGCCTTACCACTTAGACTTCCCAAGCATGCTTCTCAAATTCAACCCAACTTTTATGTCTTACACCTACCTACTTCTTCTCATAGATTATTAATTCATTTCACACATCTCTTAATTCCTGTGCATGTTTCAGAATCAAGTATAATATATATATATATATATATATATATATATATATATATATATATATATATATATAAAGTGAAGACAGGCATGTGACGTAAATGACAATGATAGTCAAAGATTTGTCGGTGTCTCAGTTGTGAAAGCTGATGGGAATGACAAGATGTAAGAGTGCGTAAATGAATTAATAATCTATGAGAAGAAATAGATAGTTGTGTGACATGTGGAAGTTTGAGTCAGGCTGGGAAGCATGCTCAGAGAGCATAAGCTGTAAGGCATATGCTTGTGATAAGTGGGAAATCTGGGTTTGGGTCCTGGTCTGGCACAAACTTTCATATATTGCTTTAGGCAGTATATCTATATCTGTTACAGTTAAGCTGATTTTCAGGAATAAATTTAATGTTTGAAACTGTAATTCATCATTTATAAACATATATAGATGAAGACAGGCCTATGACCAAAATGACAAAAGCGTATGTGACTTTTCACTGTCTTGATCCTAAACCCTGCGTGGAAATCACGAGATGTACGAGTACAAGTAAATGAATTAATAATCTATGAGAAGAAATAGATAGGCAAGTGGCGTACGGATGTTTGGGTCAGTCCAGGCAGCATGCTTTGATAGCAAAAGTGGTAAGGAAACTACTTGTGACAAGCAGGAAATCCACGTTTGAGTCCTGGTCCAGCAAAAATTTTGATATGGCACTTAAAGTGGTACTTCTGAACCTATTACAGTAAATTGAATTTCAGGAATAAATTACAATATGTGAAACTGTAGTTCATCATCTGTTAGAAATATAAGTAAGGCGAATATTGACCAGTAACAAATATGATAATGATAGTCTATGACAGCTCATTGTCTTGATTCCAAAACCTACATGGAAATCAAGAGATGTACGAGTGTGGCTAAATGAACTAATAATCCATGAGAAGAGACGGATAGGTGTGTGACATCTGGAAGTATGGGACAGTACAGGAAGCATGGTTGGACAGCCTAAGTGGTAAGGTGGCATGCAGCGTGAATGGGAAATCCAGGATTGAGTACTGGTCCTGCATAAATTTTCATATGGCACTTTAGGTCGTATATCTATAGCTATTACAGCTTAGTTTAATTTTAGGAATAAATTTCAGTGTATCATGTTGTTCTGCTGGTTTAGAACCCACCAGTCCATTTAAAACTTCAAAAACTGAACTGCTCATATTATAAGAATTTAGTTGACAATTATGAAGAGATTTCTGAAAATAATGTCCTTGCAGCAATTTCACTCCTAAGAATATCTGTACAAGCTGCCAAACTTCCAAAAGAACCGTCTCTTGGTTAGACATCTTTAAGATTCTTACAGTTTGTAGCTGAATAATAATTTCCTGAATCTGTTGCTAAACTCACTTTGGCTTTAAATTTTTTCTTATCTTTGTGTGTTCTGGCAGCATCTTGTGGGAGGAGTTTTTCCAAACTCAGACAACTTAATAATTGTTTAAGGTCCACTTTGAGTTAAACGTGACACTCTAGTTCGGAAATTTTATCAAAAATAGTGTAGCTAAAGATACTGAATTTGATTACCTATTTACAAAATTAGTGGGAAAAGAGAAGGAAAAGATGCTAAGCTACACATTCAAGTCTTGTATCCCTAAGGAGATCTTTGGTTAATTGTACTACAGTAATAATCAATTAAATGGTATTACTTATAAAAATACCTTTTACTTATTTGTTTCCATTCATAAAAAACATTTATAAACTAGTTAACATTATACTTTGATTACTCAACCCTTTGTATTGAAAATTACCGTACTTCCCCAAAAATTATTATTTGATGTTTTTGTGGGGTTGTGTGAATAGAGAATTAAAAGTTAAAACTTTGCACTAGGTGCCAACCTACCAAGCAACAACGTTGGCTCTGTGTATCAATCAGAAGGGACTCAAAACTATTTCAGCTTTGTATACAGACAGTACTCACGTGTAAATGAAGTTTTTCTTAGAAACTAATCTAAAGCCTTGACACAATAGCAGGGCCTCGCGTGAGCAGGTGCAAATCCAGGGTTCAGTGCTGGAAAGTGTCAGTTTATTACCGTCTCTCCCCATAAATCATCTCTCCCTCCACCCAAGTCTAAGTTGCCATCACTGTCATTTCTAATATGCTACAGATGTTTGTGATCATAAACCTGGGTTTCTATGTCTTCCTATATCTTACTTCTATCTTCTATATCTTCTTCCACATATCTATACTATATTGTATCTTTCTATTCTATTATTCTCCTTCTTCTTACCACTTTCTTGTATAGGTTTAAGAACTATTATTACAATAAAGTATCACAACTCTGACAATATATATGGTTACTTAGTTACAATGGTGTATTGTAACAGTTAATTCAAACAATTTTTTTAAGAAATCATACATCGAACAGAAGGTAAATTAACCTAGTTTTTCTCTCAAAAGTGCAATATGGGCACCTTTAATTATATGGCACACATCCAACCTAAGATCCAATTCTTCCCACAATTTGGTTAACAAATCCAGAGCAATGGAAGCAATACTGTCTTCAGTTCTGTACCTCAACTGTGGAAAATCATTAGGTAACGTTGGAATGCAGCCATAAACTTTTATAAACCCCCAAAGGAAAAAGATCTCATGGTGCAAGATCATGTGATCGTGAAGACTAGCACAAAAGAGCTCTGTCTTATTGGCAATTATGACCAATACAGTAGTCATGGTCTTCTCTTGTACAAAGAGATTTTAATGGGAAGGGGCTTCAGACCCATTCTTGGAACATTTTTCGATAAGCCACTCCTGTTACGGTAGCTTCAGCGAAGAAGAAAGAATGGCCTGTGCTGTTGACGTCAGGGCAGAGTGCAGAAAACATTTAACTTTGGGTAGTGTCTTTGATATTGCATAAGTTTTGCCATATGGAGGATCACAGATCAAGTTTAAGTGAAACACAATTGAACTGATATTACAGGTTCACTTTTAGCAAACTGCAGAACATAAAACACTCTACATTCAGGAATCACCATTTTGGGTATGTGGTACTGCAAGTGGGGAAACAAAAAAGCACTGCTTGTGCATGTGCTTACCTAAAACTGTATGAGTTATTCTTTAACTGTGACCTTGAACCAACACTATACAACGCTTACAGCTGATATTATTAAAATGTGTAACTGGGACACACTTTTATGGACACCATGCATTTACAGAGTAAACAATTGATGTGTGCATTCGTCATTATTGGTATTTCACTTACCATCTACATCTATACATCACAAACTGCTTTACGGTATTTCGTAGAGGGTACAAAAACACTCATCTCCCCCCCCCCCCCCCCCCTCCTAACCTGTTCCATTCGCGTATGATTCGTGGGAAGAATCGCTGTCGATAAACATCTGTATGAGCTCTGGTTTTCTCATTGTAATCATTTTGTGAGATATATGTGATGTATGTGGTAGGAAGTAACATGGTGCGCAACTTTTCATTGAACGTACACTCCCAGAATGTTACCAGTGACCTCCTCCAAGATACACAACGCCTCTCTTGCAGCAATTGCCACTGGACATTGTTTCTTGGGCTCGTCTCTCTTATATTAACCCTGACTAAAGAGCGATACTCAAGAATCGGTCCTACAGGCATTTTGTTAACTGCTTCATCCGTGAATAAACTGCAATTCCTTAACATTTTTCCAGTGAATCTCAGCCTGGCATTTGCTTTTCCAACAGTTTTACGTGGTCTTTCCATTTTAGGTCACCCTGGACAATTATTCCGAGACATTTTTTCAGTTGTTACCGTTTCCACAGTATTATTGCCAATAGCGTAATAGGACAGTGGTGGGGTCTCTTTTCCTCTTTGTGTGCAACATGTTACATTAATTTATGTCCAGCATCAACCGCTCGTCCCTTCACCAGTTGTCTGCCCTCTGCAGATCTTTCTTCGTTCCTCTACAGTCTTTTGGTAGCGTAACTTTCCTATAGTCAAAGCATCGTCTCCAAACAGCCTCGTGGATCTTCCGAGGTTATCCACTAGATCAATTATATATATTGTAAACAATAACAGTCCGCGTCACACTTTCTTGGGGCACTTTCGAATTTACATTTACATAGAGAGTGATTTTCATTAACGTTTAAACTACCCCCCCTCCGCTCCCCAGTGGCGTAGATGAGACAGACAGGTAATTTAAGACACATAGGGTGGTACATGTCGGGAAACATCCCAAAAATGGACGACGCCAGATGATGTCCTTTACCGCAATTTGAGCCTGTTGGTCTGCCGCACCTTATCATCCCAACCTAAGGTAAATATTCACGCTGATGTGGTTCAGGACCCATGCGAGTGACTTCACCACATGGGGTTCAGGGTTTGATTCTTGCATCTGGCAGTCAGTATTTTTTTCACTGTGATAGACAATTGTGTGTTTACATTGAGGTAAGATTTGTTATTTTGTTTACCGGTCTCGCGGTCTCCCCTGGTTTATTGCGAAATACAACAAAAACCTACCTTATTGTGTCCCAAGTAAATGAGTATAAGGTTTCGAATTGCTTAGTTACCCGTAAATGATCTATGTTTTCTTTACTAAATAACATCTGTAAACAAAAAAAAAAAAAGAAGGGACAAAAGGAAAGAAAAACAACATGAAGACATCTTTTACTTGTTTACAGTGAGAACAATTATTTTATAACTTTTACATTTACAATTGAACACATATGCAATAGGTGTTCGAAATTTGCATTTAAATGTAAGCATTGCACCCGCTCAGTCATCCCTTCACGCCCGAGCCCGACTGCTGCTCGTGCGGCAAGATAAAGTCATCTGGTGCAGTCATGTGCTCAGTATTTCTCGTCCATTTCTGGGGTATTTCCCGACATTTCAGACCCCATGTGTCTTTTAATAAATTACCTGTCTCAGCATCATCTGCATCGCTTGGGGTTTTTTTAAACGCATCTACGGCTCCCAGATTGATACTGCGTACCTTGACTTATGTTTACTGAATAGACTACGCACTTAACGAATAATGGGTCGACACTGATATACACAGTGACTGTTATTAACGTTTTATACACAGAGTCAGCGTGTGGATCGAAGTATAATTGTATTCAATCGTTGAGTGACAAAACTGACACTGAAACCGAAGATGGCAGAGAATCAAAAACACCGCATTCGATCTTCATAATTTGTTTCACGCCAGAAAATCGTAATACGGTTCTTCTGTTCAGTGAATCCAAAGGAACAGGCACGGCTGCAACTACAACCGTTATGAAATATATGAACTGTAATCACAGATGCGAATGTGGACACCATCAACTGTATAATGGAATGACGACAATGAAACTTTGTCCAGACTGGGCACAGGCTTGACGACATATAAAAGTTTGGGCCTAGCCGTCACTCATGCTCGGATAGCCTAATGGTAAGGTGACCGCTTGAATAAGCGGAAAATCTGGGTTCGAATCCCAGTCTGGCACAAATGTTCATTGCCGTCCTTCCGTTACACAGCTGATGGTTGTACATATCCGCAACTGTGAATACATTTCACGGTACATCACGGTTATCATCCTGTGTCCTTATGTGGTACTTCTCATGCGACAGTATTAAGACGCCATTTTCCAACAGGAAAATGCTCATCCACTCTTGCCATGTGTCTGTCTGCGTGATTCAGAGGTACTCTCATGCCTAGCAAGATTCCCTGATCTGTCCCTTATAGAACACGTCTGGAATCAGCTTGGCCGTTAACTCAGTCCCAGCGCTGGAATCCGTGATATCAAACATCAGTGCTTAATTTGTGACGGCACAGACTGGTACTCCATACCGGTACCTCTGACAAAAAAAAAATTAGAACCACATATTTTGAGATGTGGTAGATAGGATTATATTTTCTACTAGTACAAATGCTGTATTTGCACTTTTAAAATGCGCAGAAAAGTGTTAAAATGTCGTTTTAAGAAGTCTCGGTGCCGGAACCTCTTTTTTACAAATCAGGCATGGTCAAGAACCATTTTCAACAGTCGTGGATCAGCTTACCTCAGAACAGTATTTAACTGCTTGACACCCTTCCCAACTGAATCCACGGCAGAGGGACTGCAGTGTCATACTGGTAAGGGAGCTCATATTGCAATGATCTTCGACTCCATTATGCAATAACTGAAATAACGTCACATACCCTCTCAACCCACACGCTTTTATTTCATTCCCTAGTTCTCTTCTGTGAGTGTCACTTTTTTTTATCACGCAGTATATCATCATCATCATCATCATCATCATCATCATCATCATCATCATCATCATCATCATCATCATCATCATCATCATCATCATGAATCAATCATCGTGAATCAATCATCATCAATCAATCATCATCAATCAATCATCATCAATCAATCATCATCATCATTTCATTCTCATCTACATGCAAGTCGTCGAAGTGGCATCAACTCAAAAGACTTGTACCAGGTGAACGGTCTACCTGACGAGAGGGCCTAGTCACACAGCATTTCCATTTACCTGGACAGAAGCCCATCCACGTAGGCAAGAAGCTGAAGTATGCTGTATTAAACAGACACTAAATGATCATCTATTAGGGCACATTAATAAAGTGTGTATACACCATTCGTCTCTATGATGGCTTGGACACTGCTAGGGGCACTTTCAGTGAACTGTTAGAATATCTGTGGAGGAATGGCAGCCCTCTAACCCTCTAAACGAAACAAGGTAGTGATGTTGGACCCTGGGGTCTGCAGTAAAGTCGACATTCTAACTCATGCCACAGGTGTTCCACTGGGTTCAGACTGAGATTCTGGGCACGTTTCCACACATTCTAATTTATACTCTTTCTTTAATAACAGGGTCCTAGTTTACAGACATGTGAGACAAATTTCAGTTTCATCAAATATTATTCAGTATTTCTTTGTGACAGTATGCTCAGCAACTGCTGATTTCTCGAGTTATCGATTTTGATTGTGCATTTGTTATTCTGAATAGAGATCGGTAATAGCACACAAACACTGACTGATGTAGTTACTTCAGCACTCAAAATGAATCTTGTAAAGTGCAGGGATTCTGAGGCTGAGTCTGACCTTAGCCAGGGGCAATATTTCCTTTATCTCTTTAGGTGGTCAGAAATTAGGACTTAGGTAATTTCGTCTCAGGACCCTACCTATTTTGCTAGATGTAGCACCACAGCAAGGTAGAAGCACAATAGATGTACTGGCATAAGCTGTCGCCAACACACCGGTCGACAAATATGAAGTGCGAAGATCGATTAGTAGGCACTGGATCAAGTGCACCTACCATGCGAGAGGCCAGAGACACCCACAAGCAACACGTCGCCAATGCCCTCTTGACAGCATGTATTTAAGCCACCGCCGCTGACTGGTTCATATAAATAAAGAACCATATTAATCCACGTGTGCACTTGTGTTGTAGAAAGATGATACCGGCCACCCGTAACAACTTCCTCTCCCTAGCTTCCTTGTGGTACAAGAATCTGCAATAGGTACATCACGTGATTGTTCAAATGAACAGAATAATATTTCATGAAACTAAAATATTGCCCCACGTTTCTGCATTCCGGGATTCAGCTATTAAAGAAGAAATAGAAATTACTACGTACAACAACTACTGTAATCGAGGTAACAGCTATAACCTTTGTGGTGCGTGGAAGCAAGTTCTCAATGCTGAGAGGGCACAGGCAGTTTCGCTGCATTGTCTGCGTCCATATGATAGAAGTGGCGCTACAGGTGCAGATATGGGCAAAATCTCTGATAACATGACGTAGTGTTGTACACCGACCAATCACAAGCCCCCTAAATGCTATAAATGGTCACACAACAGCAGCCACGACAGTCAGTTGTTGATGGAGACGATGGAAATATTGTACAGATATGACCCGGCAAGGAAATACAGAGATGTCGTGGAGAGAAATTTCGTTGTCATTTCTCTATTATTTACTTGTACTGGGCTGAAGCATTAAATACCGAATTTCGTCATGTTTAAAAAGTTATATCTTTGAATTATCATTTAACAAACGATATAATAAATCCCCATGTTCAAAAATGGTTCAAATGGCTCTGAGCACTATGCGACTTAACTTCTGAGGTCATCAGTCGCCTAGAACTTAGAACTAATTAAACCTAACTAACCTAAGGACATCACACACATCCATGCCCGAGGCAGGATTCGAACCTGCGACCGTAGCTGTCGCTCGGCTCCAGACTGTAGCACCTAGAACCGCACGGCCACTCCGGCTGGGAAATCCCAATGTTAAGTGAATAATTGGAAAATTGGAATAATAATCCCCATTTATAAGAAAGGGCACAGAACAGCATGTGAAACCTATAGAGGTATAACACTCCTAACCACAGCTTAGGAGATCTTCACAAGTATATTAAACAAAAGGATACCGAAGTGTGCAGAAGGTATATACTAGGGGAATATCAGTGTGGCTTTCGACCAGACAGAGGAACAACTGATCAAATATTTGTCATCAGACAAATGATGGAAAAGTTCTATGAGTATGATATAGATCTGCATTTCCTATTCATCGACTTCAAACAAGCCTTTGACAGCATAAATCGGCAAGAACTATACAGAGTACTGAAATAAGTTGGTATATGTGCTAAACTAATAAGACTAATCACAATGACAATGACAGAGACAAGAGCAAAAGTAAAGGTCCTTAGCAGAACAAGTGAAGGCTTTGACTTTAATAAAGGTGTGAAGAAGCAAGGTGATAATCTCTCCACTGTCCTATTCAATATAGCTCTGCATAGTGTAGTAAATAAAATCAACGAAAGAGGCACCATATTTACGAAAACTAGCCAGGTTTGTGCATACGCTGATGACATTGCTATAGTAGGAAGACATACCAATACACTCCTAAAAAAATACCGAGCAATGGAAACAGAAGCCTTAAAAATTGGCCTCATAGTAAATGAAAACAAAACAAATTATATGGTAATGTAACAATCTGAGGCCAGAAGAACCCCTAAAAACCTAAACATCAATGGGAAATGCTTCAAAGGAGTGTTCTCTTTTAACTACTTGGGAGCCCTAATAACAAATAACAGTATTGGAAAGGCTATAAGGGAAAGAATACAAGCAGGAAACAGAGCTGACTTTGCAAATATACAACTTTTCAAAAATAGCCTTGTTACAAGAAAAACTAAACTCATAATATGTAGCACGTATATATGGTTCTCGGGCGAGACGTCGAATGTCATAGTGAAAACTCCACAATATTTCATCAGCGCAACTGGCCGACGTCTTCAGGTGCGACGAACACACTGGTCAGGCATGACAAAAGCCCCCTATTTATGCCAGTCTTAGGTAGGAAGTGCGTATGCGTGGAGGCGCCAAATTCGATGGCCAATAGCGACGATATCAACCGATAGCTGGAAGGACAGCAACGCCACCTACAGGATGAAGAACCAAAGACTTTGGCGCATGCGCGGAGGCTGCCGCTGCTACTCTGCGCTGCCATCGGCCGCCCCAGTGACCTCTGTCGGAAGCCGGAAGCAAAGATGAGCGTCCGCGTAGGCGCGTGACTATCCCCCGTTGTCAACAGAATATTTACGTTGCTGGCGAATCGCCATACATCGTATGACCAATAGTACTCCTCTCTGCTCGATGTGACTTCAATATGGCCACTGCTGGACCCCAAGCTGTACTGAGCTGAAAACCCTAACACTGTCCCAGTACGAACTCGTTGACGCGAGAATTTTGGTGTGCTGATAATTCATACAATGGCCTGTACTGAGACAATGCTCGGCCACTGCAGACTTCTCTGGTTGCTCCAGACGAGTGTAGCGTTGGTGTTCAGTACATCTCTCTTCTACAGTGCGACAAGTTTGTCCGCTGTACGACATGCCGCAGCTACAAGGAATCTCGTAAACACCGGGTCTTCTAAGGCCAGGGCTGTCCTTAGATGAGCCCAAGAGAGCTCTGAGTTTTGCCGGCAGACGAAAGACATATTTAACTTTATGCCTCTTCAATAATCTTCCATTTTTGAAGCGACACCACCGATGTATGGCAAGATGACCATTCCCCTTTGTTCTTCACCTTCTTCCAGTTCCTCACGTTGGGTAACACACTTCGGGTGGAGGGCACGGCGAATCTCCCGTTCGGAATATCCATTTTGTTGGAAAGAGTATCTCATTGGTTATGCTGTCTGAGTCTGATATGGCTCGTGCTCTGCGAACCAACGTTTTAAGTACGCCACTTCGTTGGGAAGGATGGTGACAGTTGGTGGCCTGTAAGTATAAGTCCGTGTGTGTTGGTTTACAGTACACTGCGTGACCTAATGTGCCATCTTCTTCTCTCCATACCAACTCATCCAGGAATGGAAGTTCGCCGTTTTTCTCCATCTCCATTGTGAACTTGATGTTGGGATGAAGCGAGTTAAGATGCTCAATAAATACATTCAGCGATGCAGTGCCGTGAGGCCAGATAACATAGGTGTCGTCCACATATCGCCAAAAACACGTAGGTTTCAAATCCGACGACTGGAGTGCTCTCTCCTCGAAGTCTTCCATGAAAAGATCAGCCACAATGGGTGACAAGGGACAACCCATTGCGACGCCGTCATTCTGTTCAAAATATTGTCCATTGAATAAAAACTACGTCGAGGTGAGCACATGTTAGAATAAGTCTAAAAGTTCCCCACCCAGCTTCTCGCTAACGAGCAACAACGATTCTTGCAATGGTACTCGAGCAAAAAGTGAGATTACGTCAAAACTTACGAGTATATCTGATGGTGCGAGTCGTAAGTTCTTGAGCCGACGAATAAAGTCTTTTGAGTTACGGATATGACGCTCACAATTTCCTATTAAACGGCTCAGTTGCGGTGCCAGATGTTTCGCGAGATTATACGTTGGTGCCCCAATATTACTCACAATAGGCCGCAGTTGCACTTTATCCTTGTGAATTTTGGGCAATCCATTTAGTCTAGGAGGTACGGGCGCCTGTGTACGTAGTCTCTTAGCAACCACATCGGAGATCGTGCTGTTCTTGAGGAGCTACAAAGATTTTCGCTGAATTTTGGTTGTGGGGTCCTTATTTAGTATGCTATATATAGAGTCGTCCAAAAGCTGGTGCATCTTGCTCAGATACATTGACGTGGAGAGGATAACAGTCGCATTTCCCTTATCCGCCGGTAAAATCACAATGTCAGGATCTTCTCGTAGGGATCGAACCACTGACCTCTCTGCAGCTGTTATATTATTCTTAGGCACTTGAGCCCGTGTCAGAGCACGGCAAGTCTCTCGCCGGATCTCCTTGGCAGATTCCCTGGGAAGTTTTAGGATGCCTTGTTCGACGGAGCTAATGATGTCCAGAACAGGTGGTGTCCTCGGAGTGGGTGCGAAGTTCAGTCCCTTCTCGAAGGCCGATCCGCCGCATCAGGCAAAGGTTTGTCCGCTAGATTTTATACAGTTCGTCTACGAACTTCGTTTTTCTCTTCTTGTGGTAAACGGTCTCTGAAGCGATGAAACTTATCAATTTGACGTGCTGCGTCTTGTTGTCGTTTCCAGTCTGAGAACGCCCAAGTAGCGTTGTCAACCCACGTCCAAGAATCTGCGGACGGTCTTGACGATATCTTAAAATTAAGTGCCAAGAGCTCTCTGGATACGAAGTCCAGTTCTCGCCGAGTATGGTGAATCCGTTCTCTTACCAGTGCGTGGCCTGCTCGATTTTTTGTCCTTTTGGCGGCTGCAGAGGTTATGAAGTGCGTCACCTTGGCGAACGTCGGAATAACTCAATGATCTCGGCATCTTAATAAAAACGTGAGGGCATATAGTAGTCTGCTCTTCTTATTCCGTAGTTTTAATGAACTATTTACTCCTTTTACCATCTCCTCCCCATACAGGTATCGGATGTGTTGCTTGAGGCTTTCCCGACTGACATGTTGTATATATGGTTCTCGAGCGAGACGTCAGATGTCATAGTGAAAACTCCACAATATTTCATCAGCGCAACTGGCCGACATCTTCAGGTGCAACGAACACACTGCTCAGGCATGACAAGAGCCCCCTATTTATGCCAGTCTTAGGCAGGAAGTGCGCATGCGTGGAGGCGCCAAATTCGATGGCCAATAGAGACGATATCAACCGATAGCTGGAAGGACAGTAATGCCACCTGCAAGGTGAATAACCAGAGACCTCGGCGCACGCGCGGAGGCTGCCGCCGCTACTCTGCGCTGCCATCGGCCGCCCCAGCGACCTCTGTCGGAAGCCGAAACCAAAGATGCGCGTCCGCGTAGGCGCGTGACCATCCCCCGTTGTTAACAGAATATTTACGTTGCTGGCGAATATATAATTCCCTAGTCCGTCCAGTTATCACATACGGGTCAGAGGAATTCACGTTGACAGAACACGATACAAATGCACTCACAAGGGAACCTCCCCATCGCACCCCCCTCAGATTTAGTTGTAAGTTGGTACCGTGGATAGGCCTTGAAAAACTGAACACAGATCAATCGAGAAAACAGGAAGAAGTTATGTGGAACTATGAAAAAAATTAGTAAAATATACAAACTGAGGAGTCCATGTGAAGATAGGCAACATCAAGGAGACGGAGTCTAGGAGCGCCTTGGTCCCGTGATTAGCGAGAGCAGCTACGGAACGAGAGGTCCTAGGTTCGAGTCTTCCCTCGAGTGAAAAGTTTAATTTTCTATTTTCAGTTTATGTGACAAACTCTTATGTTTTCATCACCTTTTTGGGAGTGATTATCACATCCACAAGAAAACCTAAATCGGGCAAGGTAGAAGAACCTTTTTACCCATTCGGCAAGTGTACAAGTTAGGTGGGTCGACAACATATTCCTGTCATGTGACGCACATGCCGTCACCAGTGTCGTATAGAATATATCAGACGTGTTTTCCTGTGGGAGAATCGGTTGACCTATGACCTTGCGATCAAATGTTTTCGGTTCCCATTGGAGAGGCACGTCCTTTCGTCTACTAATCGCACGGTTTTGCGGTGCGGTAGCAAAACACAGACACTAAACTTATTGCAGTGAACAGAGACGTCAATGAACGAACGGACAGATCATAACTTTGCGAAAATAAAGAAAGTAAAATTTTCAGTCGAGGGATAACTTGAACCAAGGACCTCTAGTTCTGCAGCTACTCACGCTAACCACGCGACCACGGCGCTCCTGAGCTCACATTCTCCTTGATGTTGCCTATCTTGCACATGGACTACTCAGTTTGTATATTTTACTAATTTTTATCACGGTTCCACACAACTTCTTCCTGTTTTCTCGATTGATCTGTGTTCAGTTTTTCAAGGCCTATCCACTGTGCCAACTTATAACTAAATCTGAGGGGGTTGCGATGGGGAGGTTCCCTTGTCAGTACCATTGAGGGGAAAATACTACGCAAAATCTACAGGCCAATAAGGGAGGAAAAAGGCTGGAGAATACGCTACAATGCCGAATTATAAGAGTTAATACAAGGCAGGGACATAGTAAAATTTGTGAAATCACAGCGAATACGATAGCTAGGACACTTCCAAAGAAAATGATGAAAGGTGTGATCCATTCAGTCAGGCGAAAAGGGAGACCTAGAAGAAGATGGATAGACGAGGTAATAATGGATATCACCAGTATGTATGGGAGTCTGTGGGTGGAAAAGAACAGCAAGTAACCGAGAAGTGTGGAGGAAGATTGTTGAAGAAGCCAAGGCTCACCAAGGGCTGTAGCGCTACTGAAGAAGAATGTTAAGTGAAGTAGTCATAGTGTCATTTCGTCAATTAGTGTGCTAAAGTCTCCTCATCCAAATAACGTCATCCCTCTCCATGATGTAAGGCTGTCCATTTAATATGAGATAGTATAAAACGTGTATGCTGGGAAATATGTTTTACTGAGATAAACTCTCTTGCTACTTTCCTAATAAGAGTATCATGTGACATGCTAGGTTATAAAATAGTGAGAGTAAAGGAACCGCTGATATATAAACTAATTTGCTATGAAATATTCAGGCGCCATTATTAATAAGTATCATTAAAGGTTAATTAATTATAGAAATTACCTTCAATTTCCACGTTTACTGTCGCCTCTACCTCTTCCATTTTGCCATCGAAGCCTAGTGAAACAGTCCATGCACCAGCATCGCCATAATAAGCTTTATCTATGTCCACTTTGCAGTTACCAGCAAACATTTCATAATAAGGAGTTCCGTCTGGCTTTTTTATGCTGCAGTAAGAAGCTCCATCGACCATAGAATCCCATGATAAACGGCTTCCAGCGCTTACTTTCACTTTTTTATCTTCAGAAGCAATATCTGAGAAAATACGAAAACGTTTCTTAAATTTCCAAAAATGCAAAGGGTAATTTCAAATTAATGTAGAGTATATCAACGCAGTAACGACCTTGTAAAGATATGTCCTCAAATAAGCTTAGCTGACGTCGTGTTGAGACTTCATAAACCGGTGCAGAAGTGAAGCCCATCAGTCATATCACTGGAATCTACAGGATGTTTAGCAATTCCTCGTCTTATAGAGATCGTTGAAGGGTCATAGTATATAAAGTTTTGATAATGAAACCATGTTCAGAAATGCACCGTACATATACAAAATGAGTTTGAAGATCAAATCACATTCAAATCTTTCGCTTCACGGTACGCACACACGCTGAGAAGATGGCGACGTCGTCAGTCCATGTTGTAATTATGACGTCATATACCATTTTCGACCGATTGCAACAAATGCTGCGGGAAACTGTACGTTGGCAACTAGGAGAGTTGACTAGTCCTCCGTGGACGTGGAAAACTCTTTCTTTTGAAGAGGACATACTTTGTCATGTAGAAGAAAACCCGATGAAGAGTCGAATCCAGGATTTTGGTCTGGCGGAAGGTCGTTGGAGCTCATAGAAATTTTGTATCTCCGTGCCGTTGCCAAATTCTTTAGAGTAATCGAAGGTGTTGCCTTAATCTATTGTAATACCAACCCCTTGAAACTGTATATTTCTCGACACGGGTTCCTTACCAAAACTCATCTACTAAGCCCTCTCTAGGAGCTTGGCACAGGAATTACAGAACACCCTGTATACTCGTTTATTCTGATTCTTGAGTAAGTGAGTTTCTCGTCTAGTGCTTAGCTTATTTTACCACTTGCTTTGACTTTAGGGATTTTATTCTCTCTGCTATATATTTTGAATAAAACATGGTCTACTTCCAGTAGACGATAAAATCCAGATCTTGTCAATGATTTTTTTCGAAGGAATCCGGGAGACAGTTGGAGGGAAGGAACATTACATCGTCCTTTGAGTGTTACCCGAAATAAAAAACCGAGACGAAATGTAGCACACCTGGCACTTGAGTGTAATAAACTATACTGATAGACACAAAGACTTTTTTGTCCATGCACATTGCAAGCAGAAATTGCCATAATGCTTTTTTAGCATGAAATGACCTTTCAAGGAAAATCTGAAACTTTTAATTTTAACATATGTGAGGGAAAAGCTTCAAAACAGACCATCTACAAAATTGCCCATAAGAAAGACAACTAATTCAGTTTCGAAGCAACATTCAGTCAAATTTCAATGAGTTAAAGTTGAATATTTTGAGTTGAGAAATCGCTCCTCTAAACTCTATATCTCCCTCTATTTCCCAACATTTGTCCCACAGTACGGGGTCCACAGTTTTCATGACCTGGCTCATTTATTTGTTTCTAACTCTGGCCAGATGTCCTTCCAGTCATTATAGTGATCACTTAAGGGAGGGAAGTCGTCACGGTAGAAGATACAGCCAGGTATGAGGCGCGCCAAATAGGAATTGGTTCAGCCGTGGCGTAGGGCCACCACTTACCAGTAGCATCACCTAACGCAGATTAACATGCCGACAGCACGAATATACAGGTTAAGACCAGGAGAAAGAAGAATAACTGTCTGATTTTTATGAGGCGTTCTGCGTTCGGCCTGTGCCGCCCATTGGGTGAGATGATAGTGTCCAGCACAGTTATATTACAGCGTGTTCCTTGTACAACTGTTCAACAGCAATAATACTTGTTTTTAGTGTAGCATTTCTATCATTAAGTTGTGGCAGGAGGAAAGAGATACAATTAGCAAAATTTGAAGAAGGTGAAGTAAGGATTTCTGGAGTTATTGTATACTTCTCGATGTTTGATTATTATTGGCTGAGAATTAATACTGAAAGTTAAGTTTTGGCAAAAGCATGTAATGTGAGTTACAAAACTCTTACGTTAGATTGATGCATTATTTTCAGTATAAATGAATGTTCGCACCGGCACGGTAGTTCAGCGTGTTCGGTCAGAGTGTTAGCTGCCCACTGTAATAAAAAAAAAAAACTTGAGTTAACCGATCAACGACGAACTTAAAGGGGTGTCTTATGACGTCCGCCCCGAACAGATGCAACGAACGAAAGCGAACATAATGAGAGCCAGCACAGTAGCTCAGCGAGTTCGGTCAGAGAGCCGGTTGGCCTCTGTAATAAAAACTTAATGGAAGGATCAGCAAACGAACTTGAACTGAAGTCATGTGACGTCCGCAACGACCAAACACATCAATCAACAACGAACAAAGTGAATATAAACAAAGTAGCTGTGTGGTCAGCGCGACAGAATGTCAGTCCCAAGGTCCCGCGTTCGATTCCCGGCAGGGAATCCCCATCGACGTGCATGTCGCCGAAGTGGCGTCAAATCGAAATACTTCCACCCAGCGAACGGTCTGCCCAAC
This sequence comes from Schistocerca cancellata, assembly GCF_023864275.1. Classification (NCBI taxonomy): domain Eukaryota; kingdom Metazoa; phylum Arthropoda; class Insecta; order Orthoptera; family Acrididae; genus Schistocerca; species Schistocerca cancellata. Next base: position 767,328,061 of record NC_064628.1, read on the forward strand.
GGGAGGCCCTAGTCACGCGTTTTTAGTATAAATGAGTAATTTCAGTAAAAATTAATGACACGCAAATGTTAGTAAAATCTGTGTAGATTACCTATGTCTAGGTTATAGTCTTGAAAATTTTCTATGCGTATGCTGTAGAATCGAGGAATTAATGATGCACTGTGGCTTTTCATTATTGCATTGTAAATACACTGCCAGAAAAAGTTAGTAAACCTGGAAAGACGATGTCGATTTTGATCTGACGACGGCATTTGCCACCTGGAAGATAATAGGTTTCAACGTTGTCTGCCAACAGAAATCGTAGTGGCATAGCTACTAGAGCGCCATCTGTGTCTACCCTATACTAGGGATGTTCACAGCCAGAAGGTTCACTGTTGCGCTTACGTGTGAAGCCAGTCGGTAATCATTTCACAGAGGCACACTCGCACTTCCTAAGAGAGTTAGAGAGGGTTAAAATTATGGTCTTCCGAGTAGCAGGATGGTCCTTTTGGAAAATTGCCACAAGTTGGCCGTGCTGTGTCAGTTTACAATGAAGCTGGCCTCAGTGGTGACGTGAACATTATCACACCCGTAGACGTCCACGAAGCACAGACTGCCGGCAGGATCGTCTTATTGTAAGTGCAGCAGTGTGTGACGTGTATATATATTCGGTGCCTACAGTGTCACGTCTTTCAGTGTCACACAAATTTTTAATTTTAAAGGGGATCACTTAAGACTGTTTCCATGGGTTCGCCCCTCATATTTCTCCCTCATATCACAAAATTTTCCTCTGATGTAGTACAAACCGAAAAAATAAATTCCTTTTAAAGCACAGTTTCGTATATAATTTATATTCAAAACCTTACACCTGTGTCACAGAACAAATCCTACATCGAGAATACTTTACACAAGTTTAAGGGAAGAAAGGCTTCCAATAATTATTACAATATTTAAAGAACATCAAAATATGAACAGGCTGAAAAGAACAAACAGTACGTCAGACTATGTTAATTCAACTGAGGAGCATATTATTAGCAAAATGAGAAGTATGCAAAAGTGAAATGCCAAAATGAGCACTTCTCAATTGGGAGTAAATCAAAACGATCAGAATGGCTGAAAGAGAGCACAATAACATGAGCCATAAACGAATAAGAGCTAAGCAACTAAGCAAATAAGAGAATAGGCAAAAATGAGATGCCAACAAAATGAGAGCTGGCCGAACTCCGTCGGCACTTATATAAGGTTGCGCTGGTGGCGGCACCTCGCGGCCCGTACGCAACACGCGCGCATGCGATCGCAATGCACTCTTAGCGCCCGCGGCGCTGTCTAGCGGCCCGTACTCAAGTTGTACGATTGCTGTCGCAGGTCAACCATTAATTTATGATGTTACGAGTGGCAGATCGTCTATCGCAGCACAGATGAGAGGGCATATGTGTCAACACGAACTGTTGTGAACCATTTATTAGGATTGGGACTACGGGCACGCACACCTCTAGCCAGTCTGCTGACGTGCACGGCTCGGCTGGTGCCGTCAGAGGATGACTTGAAAGATGAAATGGCATGTCGTGGTCTTCAGCGATGAAAGCAAGTCTGCCTGCACGCAAGTGATGGTCGTTTGCGCGTACGATGTAGACCTGGTGAGTGCTGTCTCAGAGTGCATTTGTCCAAGACACGTTGGTCGCACCCCATGCTTTATTGGTCTGGGGTGCGAAAAGCTACAGCTCTCGTTCACCTTTAGTGTTTCTAGAGGGGACGCTAACAAGAGATCAGTACATGTAGAATGTTGTTAGACCCATTATTTTGCCCTTCTTGCAACAGGAAGGTGATGTTTTATTCCAACACGACAATGCCCACTCACACAGTGCCACAGAAACTCAACGTCCTGTGCAAGACATGCTGCAACTTCCTGGCCAGCATGATCTCCGGACTTCTCAACAATCGAGCACTTGTGGGGGGGACGAGATGTGACTCGTGCAACTCAACAGCCGACAACAGACCTACGTGAACGCGTCGAGCGGGCGTGGCATAACATATCCCAGAACAGTATTCGCCATCTGTACGATCGACTGGATGCCAGAGTCAGCACCTGCATTGCTGCTGGTAGAGCCTACACTACCTACTCATGTGTATTTCAACATGGGTCAGTACCAGGTACCTCAAAAACGCTTGTGCTACTGATCTGTAAATATAATAATTTCCTGTACTCCATATGTACTGTTGCAACAATAAATCTTGAGTGAATTGGAAACCTCTAAGAGGGCGTACTATTTTTTGTAATGTTTTTCAGCCACAATCTACTTCTTAAAGAGCATGCATGTGTTAGCGTCACATCTCTAAAAATTATATTCATTTTATTTTCTACATCTCATTTACATCTACGTGATTACTCTGCTATTCACAATAAAGTTTCTGGCAGAGGGTCCAGTGAACCACCTTCAAGCTGTCTCTCTACCATTCCACTCTCGAACGGCATGCTGAAAAACGAGCACTTAAATTTTCCTGCGCGAGCCCTGATTTCTCTTATTTTATCGTGATGATCGTTTCTCCCTATGTAGGTGGGTGCCGACAGAATGTTTTCGCAATCGAAGGAGAAAACTGGTGATTGAAATTTCATGAGAAAATCTCGTCGCAATGAAAAACGCCTTTGTATTGATGATTGCCACTCCAATTCACGTATTATGTCTGTGACACTATCTCCTCTATTTCGCGATAATACAAAACGAGCTGCCCTTCTTTGTACTTTTTCGATGTCATCCGTCAGTCCCACCTGATGCGGATCCCACACCGCACAGCAACATTCCAGAATAGGGCGGACAAGTGTGGTGTAAGAAGTGTCTCTAGTAGACCTGTTGCATCTTCTAAGTGTTCTGCCAATTAATCGCAGTCTTTGGTTTGCTCTACCCACAATATTATCTATGTGATCGTTCCAATTTAGGTTATTTGTAACTGCATTCCCTAAGTATTTACCTGAATTTACAGCCTTCAGATTTGTGTGACTTATCGCTTAATCGAAATTTAGCTGATTTCTTTTAGTACTCGTGTGAATAACTTCACACTTTTCTTTATTCAGGGTCAATTGCCACTTTTCGCACCATACAGATATGTTATCTAAATCATTTTGCAAGTCGTTCTCATCATCTGATGACTTTACAGGACGGTAAATGACATCATCTGCAAACAATCTAAGACGGTTACTCAGATTGTCTCTTATGTCGTTAATATAAATCACAAACAATAGAGGGCCTGTAACACTTCCTTGGGGAACGCCTGATATTACTTCTGTTTTACTCGATGACTTTCCGAATATTATTACGAACTGTGGCCTTTCTGACAGGAAATCACGAATCCAGTCGCACAACTGAGGCGATACTCCGTAGGCACGCAGTATGGTTAGAAGACTCTTGTGAGGAACGGTGTCTAAAGTCTTTTGGAAATCAAAAAATGTGGAACCAATTTGACATCCCCTGTCGATAGCACTTATTCCTTCGTGAGTATAATAGTTGTGTTTCACATAAACGATATTTTCTGAATCTGTGCTGACAATGTGTCAATAAATCGTTTTCTTCGATGTACTTCATAGTGTTCGAATACAGTATATGTTCCAAAACCCTACTGCAAATCGACGTTAGTTATATAGACCCGTAATTCAGGGGACTACTCCTATTTCCCTTTTTGGGTATTGGTGTGACTTGAGCAATTTTCCAGTCTTTAGGTACCGACCTTTCTGTGAGCGGGTGGTTGTATATAATTGCTAAATATGGAGCTTTTTTATCAGCATACTCTGAGAGGAACCTGACTGGTATACAATCTGGACCGGAGGCCTTGCCTTTATTAAGTGATTTAGGCTGCTTTGTTACACCGAGGATATCTACTTCTATATTTATCATCTTGGCAGTTGTTCTTGATTGGAATTCAGGAATATTTACTTCGTATTTTGATAAATAGGGTGATACTTTGGCATCTCAGAAAGATGCCACAGCCCAACCAACTCCTGAGACAGTCCAAGATGACTGCTTCATTAAGCCCAATCAGAAGCACATTGCCCAGACAGCTGCTCTATTCCTAACCAGTGGTGTAGATGCTAGATACCATTTGACATCCTCACCAGGCACGGGCATATCAGACGAGGAATTGCTTGCACTCCACGCTGAGCTTCGTGTGCGTTGTGTACATTGGGCTGTGCCTCTGGAATTTTAGCTTTTATGGTTCGAACACGCAGAGTCAGTTGTATACTAGTATTGGTTTTGTGGTGTCACCGCCAGACACCACACTTGCTAGCTTTAAATCGGCCGCGGTCCATTAGTACATGTCGGACCCGCGTGTCGCCACAGTCAGTATCGCAGACCGAGCGCCACCACACGGCAGGTCTAGAAAGACGGACTAGCACTCGCCCCAGTTGTACAACGACTTTGCTAGCGACTACACTGACGAAGCCTTTCTCTCATTTGCCGAGAGACAGTTAGAATAGCCTTCAGCTAAGTCCATGGCTACGACCTAGCAAGGCGCCATTAACCATATCTGGAGAGAGTCTCATTTGTATAGTCAAGAGCGATGTACCACAAGGATGAATTAAAGTTAAGTAAACAGACGATACGTACTTTTCTTTATAGCATTCATTAAGTATCCAGTTTCAGACCTCACGCCAGCCGGCGTGTGTAACGCGCGCATTTCGGCTACCTTCGAGTGGCGTGGCTATCTTGCAACGCCACAACAGGTTTGAATCTTATTTACCCAGTCTACACTCGCCTGCATTTATGTGTTATTTCTTCACCCTGTGGCGCTTTCTTACTTTTGTGTTTTAATTGCCTGCACTTTCGGACACTGCATGCCAGTCAGGTTGACACTCGGTGGTTGTCCATGGGCACAACGTATCGTGGTACGCCCTACCGATTCTGAGCGCTTACAAAATGGTGCCGTCTCGCTCGTGAGACGTAAAACTTGGCGACAAGAACTTGCTTCTCGCAAGTACATTAGCTTTCATGTTATGCGTTGTATATTGTGGCCGCCACGTCTCCATTTTTTTTATGTTGGAGGAAACAAGTACAACTGCAGGAGTAGCCGCTGAAACATATAATATTGTAATGACCCTCATCAATTTAAACAGTCAATGTAGTTATTTACTAGCATTACAATATTTAATTTATAATACTTTTTCTGTATCTGAACATATACTTTTTAAATTATGGTGGACGGTGATATCTGTGTCGGTGCGTCTTTGAAAGTAGTACGTAAAGAAATAATGTTTTAGTTGGACCACTTTTTTCGCTTTGTGATAGACGGCGCTGTAATTGTCACAAACATATGGCTCACAATTTTAGACGAACAGTAACAGGTAGGTTTTTTAAATTAAAATACAGAACGTAGGTACGTTTGAACATTTTATTTCGGTTGTTCCAATGTGATACCAGTACCTTTGTGAAGTTATTTTGAGAACACATACTGTTAAAGCATGATTACCTGTAAATACCATATTAATGCAATAAATGCTCAAAATATTATCCGTCAACCTTAATGCATTGGGTAATACGTGTAACGACATTCCTCTGAACAGCGAGTAGTTCGCCTTCCGTACTGTTGACAATGCTCTGACGCATGTTGTCAGGTGTTTTCGGTGGATCACAATAGCAAATATCCTTGAACTTCCCCCACAGAAGGAAATCCGGGGACGTCAGACCCGGTGAACGTGCGGGCCATGGTGTGGTGCTTCGACGACCAATCCACCTGTCATGAAATATGTTATTCAATACCGCTTCAATCGCGCACGAACTATGTGCCGGACATCCATCATGTTGGAAGTACATCGCCATTCCGTCATACAGTGAAACATCTTGTAGTAACATCGGTAGAACATTACGTAGGAAATCAGCATACTCTGCACCATTTATATTGCCATCGATAAAATGGGGGCCAATTATCCTTCCTCCCATAATGCCGCACCATACATTAACCCGCCAAGGTCTTTGACGTTCCACTTGTCGCAGCCATCGTGGATTTTCCGTTGCCCAATAGTGCATATTATGCCGGTTTACTTTACCGTTGTTGGTGAATGACGCTTCGTCTCTAAATAGAACGCGTGTAAAAAATCTGTCATCGTCCCGTAATTTCTCTTGTGCCCAGTGGTAGAACTGTACACGACATTCAAAGTCGCCGCCATGCAATTCTTGGTGCATAGAAATATGGTACGGGTGCAACCGATGTTGAAGTAGCATTCTCAACACAGACGTATTTGAGATTCCCGATTCTCGCGCAATTTGTCCGCTACTAATGTGCGGATTAGCCGCGACAGCAGCTAAAACACCTACTTGGGCATCATCATTTGTTGCAGGTCGTGGTTGACGTTTCACATGAGACTGAACACTTCCTGTTTCCTAAAATAACGTAACTATCCGGCGAACGGTCCGGACACTTGGATGGTGTCCAGGACACCGAGCAGCATACATAGCACACGCCCGTTGGGCATTTTGATCACAATAGCCATACATTAACACGATATCGACCTTTCCCGCAATTGGTAAACTGTTCATTTTAACACGGGTAATGTATCACGAAGCAGATACCGTCCGCACTGGCTGAATGTTACGTGATACCACGTACTTATACGTTTGTGAGTATTACAGCGCCATCTATCACAAAGCGAAAAAAGTGGTCCAACTAAAACATTCATATTTCTGTACGTAATAGACGAATATGTAATAAAAATGGGGGTTCCTATTTAAAAACCGCAGTTGATATCTGACCTATGGCAGCGCCATATAGCGGGCCAACCATAGCGCCATCTGGGCGCCATCTGGTTTACCCCTTCAAGTTAGACGAGTTTCGCTCTTTGTAGTTTGATGCTTATTTTGTGAGATATTTGGCCCGGTCACTATCAATGGACCACCTGAGGGATATCATGCCAAATCCTGTCCAATTGGTACTTTGGATAGTCAAAACCCCGAGCTGGTTGGAGGGCCCTACCGTTAATGCTCGATACGTTCTCAACTGGATAGAGAACCAACGACCTTGCAGGCAAAGGTAGGGTTTGGCAAGCACGAAGACAAGCAGTAGAAACTCTTGTGTGTGGACGGGTATTATCTTGCTGAAATGTAAGCCCAGGGTGGTTTGTCATAAAGGACAACGAAATGTATAGAATATCGTTGACATAACGCTGTGCCGTAAGGATGCCGCGGATTACAGCCAAATGTGTCCTGCTATGAAATGAGATGTCATTCCAGACCATCACTTCTGGTTGTCAGGCCATATGCTCACGCAGGCTGATATGTAGCCGCTGTCTGGAGCACGTCCAGACACATTTTCGCAGCCCATTGAGGCCTGGTATCTGACTGGAGTAGAACTGCTTCAGTGACGAATCCCGCTTCGAACCGAGCTCTAATGATCAGCGAACACGTGTCTGGAAACGGCCCAGGAAACTGTGAGCTACCAACATGACTGTCACCCGTCACACGGCCCAACAGCCAGGAGTATTGGATCGCGTGTCATTTCTTTTCATAGCAAGACCTCTTTGGTAGTCATCCGCGGCACCTTATATTCTACTCCCTCAGTTGCTGCCCTTCATGGCAGGCCATCCTGTGCTTACATTTCAGCATGACAGTATCTGCCTGCACACGGCGGAAGTCTCTACTGCTTATCTTCATACTTGCGAAACCCCAACTTTCCCAGCAAGGTAAGGGGTAAAGACCTGGTACTATAGAAACGGCAACCAGACCACGTGGGGAAACGGTGAGCATATTTTTTTCAGGAGAAAGAAATTTAGTATACAAAGGAAAAGTAAATATTTTGTCGGTGTATTGTAATTCTCGTCTATTCCGTGTGGGTTAGGGACATGATAGAAACATTTTGACTGTGATATTCGTTTTGTAGCCATTCTTGGGTTGCATTTGCAACTGATCGATACTTTGTGTCTTATTACAATGCCTTATTTGTGAATTGGTTGGGACCATTTCATGTGCCATTGGTATAAATTTTGAGGGTATGGCACTGCATTGGTGTAAAAAGCGGCTGAGGCATGGGAAAATCTAAATTTAAGACAAGATGATGATCCTTGTGATCTTTGTAGCGTGTATGATGGAATATTTGATAAAAATATGGTAGCCAACAAAGAAGACATTTCAGAAGGAGGAAAGAACGGAGTTGGGGAGTCCAGGATTATGCAGTTTCTAATGGATTTGGAGGAATGGTTAAATGATAACAGAAGATGATGGAAAGAACATGGTAAGAGAAATCAAGAATTCTGTAACGTACTGGTTAAAAAAAAAATCTGGCGAGTTACCCGTGGAGAGTGACAAGAAATACTGCACATTAAATAAAAGGTTGGGAAAGCTGAAAGAGAAAGTAATAATAGACAGGAAGAATTAAAACAGGAGTTGAAGGAGAGACTTAAAATTATGTGGATGATAAAATACATTGCTACAGAATAGAAACAGACCATAGAGTTACCAAAGTGGAAGAGGCAATGTGTGGAATTGTGGATTTCAAGATTAAATCAGTTGAATCTATTTTGGGGAAAGAGATAAGCTGAGATAGCGAAGAAAGTTGCAGAAGATAACAAATCATTAGCAAGAGACCTGTCAAATGCACTTGTAATATTGGATGAGAATAATAAGAGTATGGCAGTAGTTGAGAAATAAAACAAATTGATGCAGTTTTCAATATATCAGATGGAAAGGGAAATGAAGTGTGCTATGGATGAAATGATTGAGTATAAAGACAAGATAAATTTCACCATTAAAGAAGTGGCGGTGAAGACTGTAGATAAGCAGGAAATAAGATATATTATCCAAGGAACAACATGATATGAGGCGATTGCTGGTTTAGGAGAAAGGGTAGGGCCTGTTAATTGCAAGTTCAAGCCAGATGTGAACCCAGTAATTTTTGTGAAAGCTCTAAGGGAACTGACTACAAGTTGGTCAGAAAAGGAGAACATTATTTGCATGTAAATGTTACTAGAGGGGGAACACTTTCTTCGCGAACTAAAAGGGCAGGAGAGAGTAAAACATTTAAGGAATTTTTTGAGGCCTTCCTTGATAAGTACTGGTCTAAAGGCAAACAGCAGAGAGTAGAGTATCAGTTCAGGAATGAGCCAAGCTATAAAGAGATAAGGGGAGCGCGTGAGGATTCCGTGAGGAACTGCTCTAGAATTTAGAGTGTATGAATGACACTAGGGAGGAAGGGGAAATAACAGAAGTGCTGTCCGCAGCTCGTGGTCGTGCGGTAGCGTTCTCGCTTTCCGCGCCCGGGTTCCCGGGTTCGATTCCCGGCGGATTCAGGGATTTTCTCTGCCTTGTGATGACTGGGTGTTGTGTGATGTCCTTAGATTAGTTAGGTTTAAGTAGTTCTAAGTTCTAGGGGACTGATGACGCTAGCTGTTAAGTCCCATAGTGCTCAGAGCCATTTGAACAACGTGCTAAAACTGAAGGTGGCATATAGCACGAGACAGACACACTGCTGGTAATGTGTGAGATTCCGCCAACATGGGCAGCACATAGGGATAAACAGATTAGACGCCTCGTTGAAAAACTAACTTCTCCATATGGGAACTGCAGTTTGTGATAACTGCTGCGCCTGACAATGTTCCAAGATCCGGTATGATTCAATATTTCATGCTACAAGCGTTTAGGCGAAAGATGTCCTCCTATGCATCTTTAGCGAAATATGGGCTGGATCCATAGCAAGAAACGATGATGACACAACGTATCAAGCCATGGAAGGACAAGGTGTCTCCAGACAGCCACAGGAGTGTTGTGCTGACGAGCTGTCTTGGGGAGACCATTGAGCGGATGATAAATTGACGCCCAGTGAGAACTCTCGAAACCAAGGGAGTGATCAGTTGTTTCCAATCTGGGTTTCAGAAATACCATTCCACACCTGGCAGTTTACTGCACTCAACAAGGGCGATACAACAGTCATTCCTATGCAAACAGCAACTTATTAGTATCTTCTTCGATCTGGAGAAATCATACAATACCACCAGGATACATAACATTGTCCCTCAAGCGCATGAATGGGTACATCGTGAACAGCTCCCCATACTGCTGCGCACCTTCCTCGCTGAACAATATTTCTGGCGTCGAGTCGGTGACATGTACTGCTACCGTTTCGCACAACAGAATCGTTTTCCAGAGGGCAGTGTCCTGAGTATCAGCCATCGCTGTGGCCGAGCGGTTCTAGGCGCTTCAGTCCGAAACCACGTGGCTGCTACGGTCACAGGTTCGAATCCTGTTTCGGGCATGGGTGTGTGTGATGTCCTTAGGTTAGTTAGGTTTACGTAGTTCTAAGTCTAGGGGACTAATGACCTCAGATGTCAAGTCCCATTTTTGAACCCATTTTACCTTAACAACCAGTACTCTCTTCTACAATAAAAAGCCCAGATAAAAATTCCTTATTTGTGGACGACTATGTTGGATTCTGTTATTCCTCCAGTCTTACCAATATTATACATCAACTATAGCAATACTTTGGAGGTCAGAGGATTGGGCTGATACGACTGGCTTCAGATTCGCTACAGAAAAAAAAGTGTATTTTAAGTTTTCGTGTAAGTCTTTTAGCTTACTGGAATGTCGGATGAGGTGAAGTGAGCTGTGTCGGCTCCCTTTCCTTTTACAAACTGCTCACCTCGGCTGCATGAGTTCGCGGCCACGTTGTAGAGTGCACCGTTCGCTTAGGAGGCGTGGAGGCGGTGTCGCGATCGGAGAAGCGAGGCGTTGCCATGGGGAGTAGTGAGCTGGAACCGGTCATGCTTGGGCGACGACGTCGTCCTCTATCGGTGTCAAGTGGAACCCGAAGCTGGAATTTGTGGCGAGGCATACTAACTTTGGGCATTGGGAAGTTTGTGTGTATACAAGGGCTTTCTGGGGTTATGCCCTTTCTTAGTGTAGTGCTCACTCAGGTCTTCCTGAATTGATTAATTTGGCGTGTGGTAATCTAGTCACGCATGGTAGCTGATTCGGGCCACAGAATTAAGCTCCCTTGTTGCTTGTTCTCCTAGTGTGAATTTTAGCACCGAGAAACCCACTTCTTGTCAGAAAGTGTAGATCAGACTTTTGCAAGTGAACATGGTTGTTACAGCCATATAAGAGTCTCACTGTCCCGCCAGTCTCGTTCCCGGTACCTTTGTAAATTGGAGAGGAACCGAGTTGAGTTGCATATTTCTGGTTGTTTGTATTCTTAGTCCATGCTGCGCAGCCGGCCGCGGTGGTCTAGCGGTTCTGGCGCTGCAGTCTGGAACCGCGGGACTGCTACGGTCGCAGGTTCGAATCCTGCCTCGGGCATGCGTGTGTGTGATGTCCTTAGGTTAGTTAGGTTTAAATAGTTCTAAGTTCTAGGGGACTTATGACCTAAGATGTTGAGTCCCATAGTGCTCAGAGCCATTTTGAACCATGCTGCGCAGTACTTTTGGAATTATTTTTCTATTCTACCATTTGAACCATGGACCTTGCCGTTGGTGGGGAGGCTTGCGTGCCTCAGCGATACAGATAGCCGTACCGTAGGTACAACCACAACGGAGGGGTATCTGTTGAGAGGCCAAACGTGTGGTTCCTGAAGAGGGGCAGCAGCCTTTTCAGTAGTTGCAAGGGCAACAGTCTGGATGATTGACTGATCTGGCCTCGTAACAATAACCAAAACGGCATTGCTGTGCTGGTACTGCGAACGGCTGAAAGCAAGGGGAAACTACGGCCGTAATTTTTCCCGAGGGCATTCAGCTTTGCTGTATGATTAAATGATGATGGCGTCCTCTTGGGTAAAATATTCCGGAGGTAAAATAGTCCCCCATTCGGATCTCCGGGCGGGGACTACAAGAGGATGTCGTTATCAGGAGAAAGAAAACTGGCGTTCTACGGATCGGAGCGTGGAATGTCAGATCCCTTAATCGGGCAGGTAGGTTAGAAAATTTAAAAAGGGAAATGGATAGGTTAAAGTTAGATATAGTGGGAATTAGTGAAGTTCAGTGGCAGGAGGAACAAGACTTCTGGTCAGGTGACTACAGGGTTATAAACACAAAGTCAAATAGGGGTAATGCAGGAGTAGGTTTAATAATGAATAGGAAAATAGGAATGCGGGTAAGCTACTAAAAACAGCATAGTGAACGTATTATTGTGGCCAAGATAGATACGAAGCCCACACCTACTACAGTAGTACAAGTTTATATGCCAACTAGCTCTGCAGATGACGAAGAAATTGAAGAAATGTATGATGAAATAAAAGAAATTATTCAGATAGTGAAGGGAGACGAAAATCTAATAGTCAAGTGTAGGAAAAGGGAGAGAAGGAAACGTAGTAGGTGAATATGGATTGGGGCTAAGAAATGAAAGAGGAAGCCCCCTGGTAGAATTTTGCACAGAGCACAACTTAATCATAGCTAACACTTGGTTTAAGAATCATGATAGAAGGTTGTATACATGGAAGAACCCTGGATATACTAAAAGGTATCAGATAGATTATATAATGGTAAGGCAGAGATTTAGGAACCAGGTTTTAAATTGTAAGACATTTCCAGGGGCAGATGTGGACTGACCACAATCTATTGGTGATGACCTGTAGATTAAAACTGAAGAAACTGCAAAAAGGTGGGAATTTCAGGAGATGGGACCTGGATAAACTGAAAGAACCAGAGGTTGTACAGAGTTTCAGGGAGAGCATAAGGGAACAATTGACAGGAATGGGGGAAAGAAATGCAGTAGAGGAAGAATGGGTAGCTTTGAGGGATGAAGTAGTGAAGGCAGCAGAGGATCAAGTAGGTAAAAAGACGAGGGCTAGTAGAAATCCTTGGGTAACAGAAGAAATATTGAATTTAATTGATGAAAGGAGAAAATATAAAAATGCAGTAAATGAAGCAGGCAAAAAGGAATACAAACGTCTCAAAAATGAGATCGACAGGAAGTGCAAAATGGCTAAGCAGGGATGGCTAGAGGACAAAAGTAAGGATGTAGAGGCTTATCTCACGAGGGGTAAGATATATACTGCCTACAGGAAAATTAAAGAGACTTTGGAGAAAAGAGAACCACTTGTATGAACATCAAGAGCTCAGATGGAAACCCAGTTCTAAGCAAAGAAGGGAAAGCAGAAAGGTGGAAGGAGTATATAGAGGGTCTACACAAGGGCGATGCACTTGAGGACAATATTATGGAAATGGAAGAGGATGTAGATGAAGATGAAATGGGAGATACGATACTGCGTGAAGAGTTTGACAGAGCACTGAAAGACCTGAGTCGAAACAAGGTCCCCGGAGTAGACAACATTCCATTGGAACTACTGACGGCCTTGGGAGAGCCAGTCCTGACAAAACTCTACCATCTGGTGAGCAAGATGTATGAAACAGGCGAAATACCCTCAGACTTCAAGAAGAATATAATAATTCCAATCCCAAAGAAAGCAGGTGTTGACAGATGTGAAAATTACTGAACAATCAGTTTAATAAGCCAAAGCTGCAAAATACTAACACGAATTCTTTAAAGACGAATGGAAAAACTAGTAGAAGCCGACCTCGGGGAAGATCAGTTTGGATTCCGTAGGAATACTGGAACACGTGAGGCAATACTGACCTTACGACTTATCTTAGAAGAAAGATTAAGGAAAGGCAAACCTACTTTTCTAGCATTTGTAGACTTAGAGAAAGCTTTTGACAATGTTGACTGGTATACTCTCTTTCAAATTCTGAAGGTGTCAGGGGTAAAATACAGGGAGCGAAAGGCTATTTACAATTTGTACAGAAACCAGATGGCAGTTATAAGAGTCGAGGGACATGAAAGGGAAGCAGTGGTTGGGAAGGGAGTAAGACAGGGTTGTAGCCTCTCCCCGATTTTATTCCATCTGTATATTGAGCAAGCAGTAAAGGAAACAAAAGAAAAGTTCGGAGTAGGCATTAAAATCCATGGACAAGAAATAAAAACTTTGAGGTTCGCCGATGACATTGTAATTCTGTCAGAGACAGCAAAAGACTTGGAAGAGCAGTTGAACGGAATGGATGGTGTCTTGACGGGAGGATATAAGATGAACATCAACAAAAGCAAAACGAGGATGATGGAATGTAGTCGAATTAAGTCGGGTGATGTTGAGGGTATTAGATTAGGAAATGAGACACTTAAAGGAGTAAAGGAGTTTTGCTATTTGGGGAGCAAAATAACTGATGATGGTTGAAGTAGAGAGGACATAAAATGTAGACTGGCAATGGCAAGGAAAGCGTTTCTGAAGAAGAGAAATTTGTTAACATCGAGTATAGTTTTATGCGTCAGGAAGTCATTTCTGAAAGTATTTGTATAGAGTGTAGCCATGTATGGAAGTGAAACATGGACGGTAAATAGTTTGGAGAAGAAGAGAATAGAAGCTTTTGAAATGTGGTGCTACAGAAGAATGCTGAAGATTAGATGGGTAGATCACATAACTAATGAGGAAGTATTGAATAGGATTGGGGAGAAGAGAAGTTTGTGATACAACTTGACCAGAAGAAGGGATCGGTTGGTAGGACATTTGTTGAGGCATCAAGGGATCACCAATTTAGTATTGGAGGGCAGCGTGGAGGGTAAAAATCGTAGGGGGAGACCAAGAGATGAATACACTAAGCAGATTCAGAAGGATGTAGGTTGCAGTAGGGACTGGGAGATGAAGAAGCTTGCACAGGATAGAGTAGCATGGAGAGCTGCATCAAACCAGTCTCAGGACTGAAGACCACAACAACAACAACCATTTGTTTTCTCATACCCACAGTGCGTGTGTACTATACGAAGGGGGAGGGGGCTAAAGTAAAGGGAATTGGGCTGCAGTGGGAAGGGAGAATGGGGGAACCCGTGGTTTGACCAGGTTCTGTTACGGTCATGCCATCTGAGTTAGTGTGCAAAGTTGTGCCGCAGTGAGTGCATCGGTTCGCCCGTGAGACTATTAGTAAAACAACTTTTCCACTTCGATGAAAACGTGATGGCAGATTGTCGAGAACAGCGCGCAGCGGTGAAATTTTGTTTCAAAATAGTTCAAATGGCCCTAAGCACTATGGAACTTAACGTCTGAGGTCATCAGTTCCGTAGATTTAGAACTATTTAAACCTTAGGACATCACACACACCCATGCCTGAGGTAGGATTCGAACCTGCGACCCTAGCAGCAGCGCGGTTCCGCACAAACCGGCCGCGGAAACTACTGAAATGCTTAAGACAGCTTATGAGGATGCTGCCCTAAGTAAAACTAGAGCCTAGTAATGGTTTTCAAGTTTTAAAAGTGGAGAAATGCCAATTGAAGACCAACCCCGTTCAAGACGCCCCTCAACGTCAAGAAGTGACGAAAACGTCGACAGTCAATGCCCTCGTTCGTGAACACCGTCGCCATGACACAGACGTCCACTTGTGCAGCGAGGTATTAGATAGTGATCTGTCGATAATCTCGAATGGAATGTCCGCATGTTCTTACATTGCAGGAAGTCACAGCTGTGTGCGGCCGACCGGGACGCGGGAGATCGGATAGGTCTGCGCGATCTTGTTGCGATCAAGACAGATGCGTCGCACATCGACTAACCGTGCTTTAATTCATGCTTTTCTTCACTGCCAGGTCTCAGTAGACATTCCCAAGCCCCGATGAATATATGCGGTGCTCTGTTTTTCCATCAAAAGAACTCAGTGACAGCTCCCTGCCTGGAAAGCACTTCCGTTACAGACACCTTTTTGAAGGCTGCTTATAGCGAAGCCCCCTATCGGAACATCATGAAACTATAGGGACTAAAGCGGGATATTCCATGATCTCCCGCAACTAATTCTGCAGTTTTTCAACCGAAATTCGCCGAGAAAGAAAATACGTTGCATTACTTATTGATGCCCCTCTTATGTTTTCCGTGTTTCTCTTACATCACTTTAGCCAAATTGCCGGTTTACTTGCCAAGGCAGAGTTCCATTTCTACTGATCTCGATGTTATAGTGACGTTAAATCGTAAACTTAAAGTATGCCAAAGAGAAACATTACGATGAACTAACAGTGTTGTGAAGTGGAACGCCAGCGACAGTGAGAACAGCATCTGTAAGGAAATGGAGAATGTATGCTTAATTAGAATTGTGCGCTACATATTTTCTCAACAAAAATGATTCACGTTACGAGTAGTACCAAGCTTGCCGATAAACTGACTTCTATGATGTTTCAAAAACAAATCGTCTGCGTTACAGCCAATGTCATATCAGTTCAATATGTTCCTACACGTTCTTACTGAGATTCACACTAAACCAGCTGTCTAGTATACATGACGAATTGTGGTCCAATTCGTGCCTATTCAATCGGACTCAGAAATTCCTTGTTTAGCATTCAAAAACTGTGGCCGAATGATAGACCAAGTGTCTCAAAAATGCCGAAATCATTTACTTGTTCCACTTATCTCGTAACTTAAAGCGCGCCTGGTAACATGACTGTCAGGGAGACGTTAATGTATAACAAAAGAAAATAACCTTTGCACTCATTCTTTGCTTTTATCAAAGCTAGAAGCTGATTTATATCAGATAACTGCTTGTCTTTCCATTAAACATGTCAGTTAACTGAAATCTTCACACTTTCGGTGCATGCTTTGAAGCTGGATAAGCTGCATATACTGCAGCCTTATCTCGCGTTATCAGATATTGATATTCGTTCACAACTGTTTACACGTGTGCCTTATCTTGGAATATTCCATTTGTTGGGGTTCTCACGAACTTTGATGTGTTTCAAGGACTTGGTACGTTTTAAACACTAGCAGACAACTATATCTGTACTCTCAAACCACCTTCATTATAAAGCAGCCAAGAACCCGAGAAACTTCTTGTCCTATGTAAAATCTATAATCTTAGTCTTAAAATCTATAATCTTAGTCACAGCAGTACCAGTAGAGGTACACCACTGTGACAGAACGATTTTCGCGTGTAACTTCTGTTTCCAGACCGGGGTCCCTTACCTCGAATTAACACATTTACCCTTTCCATCATACCTGAACATTTGTAATATTACAGAATCATCCTTTAACATTTTAATGTTCGAATAATAAGTTGCCGTCTCTTTAATCTAAGAATAGATCAATGCAGCTAGCCGCTACCTCTGTGTAATGTCTTGTCTGTATAGACGTGTATCTGTTGTCTTTAAGATCCCTTCACCTTCACACGTAAGTCTATACAGTAAAGTAAGGCCCTCCCAGTTCTTGGCTGATCCGTGATAAGACAGGCGAAAAATGAGACTAATGGAGGATTATTAGTATTATCCCTACTTTTATTCGCTCTCTCTCTCTTTCTCTCCTTTATCTATGTATGGCTTTTAATATAAGATTTCATTACGTGATATAGTGATAAAAAGAATCGGCCAAATAGAATCTTTGGTGGAGTCCTTCGTTTTCGTAATCAGCGGCTGGCTTGCAGTAAGAGATCTTAACATTTATTATTACTGTTAAACACTGCAGTCAGTCGGGAGAATCAATCGTTTGGACAATTTGTTCCTTTTACGAAAGATTGCGAATTCCAGATGTGTACGAAGCCTTTTTGGACGATTTAACACAGACTCAGTGATTGCAGGCTCTCTTCGACACAGCTGAAACTTCTCCACTAATAACAAGGCCAACGTGATCACCAAATGATTCAGAAAAAACTCATTCGTCCATTCACTCCAGAACAAAAGAGTCACAAACCTTATTTATGGAGGAAATCGTGTATTAAACCCATCTCCATTACATGTCCAGATCTCCGGTGATTCCACGCCATATTTATTTTCCTTTTACAATCTCTTTCTCTTCAAAACAAACCGCTAGCGGCACAAATGTTAATTGGCTCGCTTTAGCGAGAAGAAAAGCAGAATATGTATCTCTCAGAAACATGTCAATCCCTCAACCGATACTCCAGAAGCTGTCCTAGTTGCCCCTCCAACAACCATGCACTAGAAAATACTTTGGCGTCGACGAGCTGTCGCCGCATATATTACGAGAAAATCAGATCAGATAACTTTTCCAAAGTGAATGAATGTGGATGATTTGATTGAAAATGATTAATTGGTGCGTGGTAGAGGGTATTTGCTATGGGGACATTACAATCCTATATGTGTCTTACAGTAGTGGAAATCAGTACAAAGAAGTAGTGGGGTAAGGACGACACGAGGACACATTTGATATCAAATTTATAGGAAAATTAATTAAACTGATCAATTAATTACCCCCACCACTGGATGACGTCATGTGCTTCCCCCAGTCAGCACGTGGGTCCCGACCCCATCCCCCTTCTCACCCCTCCCCATCTCCTGCCCTACTTACTGTATTGGTGAGAATTTCGAATTTTGGCGGGAATTTCAAAAATGGAAGAAATTTCTTTGTTCCAGGGCTGTGCTGACGTCCCATCTCACCCCCAATGGCGAATTGCTGGGTAATTAAAAATGGCAGTGCCCTTTCCAGGACTCGAACCCCAGTCCCAAACAGAAAGTCCAAGTACTCCCTTCAACACCTGGAAATTGTCCAGGTGCGGGAGAGGAATGTTATGTTAGTGTACTTTATTTTGGTTGGGAAACTGAAGTAAATATCAGTCCTAATTACATAATTAATCATAAAGATTGGTCCTAATTACATGACCATATGTATAGTGCTAAACAAGTAGCGCCTAAAATCACAATACAGCTCAAAATTGACGATGTCATACAACTGCTGTTATGCTAATGGGAAAAAATTTCGCAATACCACTCAAAACTAAGGGTAGTCTTAAACTCTGCATAGTTTGATCCATTCACCTACAAGCTGGTGCGAAAAACGGCTGGAGTGGAAAGTGTCTTACAACTGATATGATGGTGGTGTTAGAGAGGAGTGTAATGAGTGTATTACCTCTAAGCACATAGCTGAGGACTGTGCTATCGCTGTTTGACATCAGAGTTCGCTACAGATGCCTCCTGCTGCATTGCTTGACATTTACCCTGCAGCCCAGGTAATCAAAATGTAGGGAAGCCAGTAAACGCTGCCGCAGCTGATGAAAAATGCTTCTCTGCTCAAATTACACATCGAAATTATCATTAAAAAAGACCAGCACTCGTAATTAATGGGTCATAACACATGTACCGGGAATTGGGGAAAATCGTCAACCCAAAAGACTACACCAGGAGAGAGGGGTGACAATCGCACATGTGTTCTCATGGACGTACAGTCATAAGCTACCCAACTTAGAGCCACCCATACCTCCCCTCATACATCCCTATCCCTCCCGCCCCCACTGCAGGGAGGGATACAGGCCTGTTCTATCTTGTAGCCGATGGGCCACAATGAGATCCATCTGGTGGCAGTAATATACTGTCTCCAGTCAGCAGAACCCACACCTCCTGCACACTGTTGAATGTATTTCTTGGAAAGACTAACACAACAACGAAATTCCAGAGAACTCTACAGATCGATTTTTCAATTGGACAGCTGCTACAGCTTTTGCGTGCCACCTATGCCGACCTCAGCTCCCCACTGGGAGCTGAGTCTTCAGTACAATTTGTCCCCAGCGAATCATATGGTCAGTGGTCCAGGCGGTGCAAATGGCTGGTCTGCACTAACGACACCAACATAGACAATAGGTTGCAACACCAGCGGGATGCAGAACAAAGGAGGTAAATGATGTCTATTCCGACCACGAGCTGTTTGTCGCCGAGGCAGGAGGTAAATGATGTCTATTCCGACCACGAGCTGTTTGTCGCCGAGGCAGCATGCCCCCACACCACCAGCATACAGCCCCACCACAAGTGCACGGTGTTCTGGGTGCGAAAACAATCCACTATAACAATTGTATTTAACATCAATGCACCTCCTATAAGCGAGCATCTGCCACAAAAAGAAAACACAGTCGCGATCGCAATAAATGTCATATTTCCATGAAAATAGGTGCACTCCATTTTCTTTTAGTATTATGAGCAAAATCGGTATAGAATTTAAATTTGACTGCAAGATACAATTCGAATCTCCCCCCCCCCCCCTTCTCACGTTTTTTTTTTGCTACATTCAATGAAGTGAGAAAAACAATTGTACTGCTGCCGATTACAGAGGACCAAACTGCAGAGGTCGGTGCTATACATATGACAGACATATTAACTTGTCTCACATCATCTATACATGTCCACCCCGCTTGAAATCCAAAACAACTTCCACTGTTTTGCTGCGAAAATTACTGATCACTGCAGAATGCCCTAATTATCTTGACACTGTCTTGGGAGTAAAGAAAAGCGAGAAGCTAAACTCCAAAGAAAAAACATCTCTGTCAAGTGATTTATGTCAGCTAGACGGCTTGAGAGTGTCCCTCACGTTCAAATCAGTGTCTATAAATAAACTGTCTTGCACGTGTGTATCACAGACAATTCAGACATGTGAAATATCATTACAGAATACAGCTGTTCACGCCATTTGCTCACTGTCGAAAAAAAAACACAATCATTTTATGTTATACAACAACAAACTATAATTCAAGAGGACATTGTTGTTTTGCACACAATGGCAGGTCCAATTTTACCAGTCCGACGCTATATTGCACTGGCGTTTCCTAAACATAATAAAACAAATAATGAGAGCATGTCTTCTAATAGAATCTCCCGACGTCACCTAATAGAGAACCCCATAAGATTCCTCCGATACATCGAAAACAAATACCACCTGCAGGCTGAAATTTGACGTTTTTGCTCCATGGCTCCCATCTAAACTTTCAACCAATGTACTTGACGAAGTAGTCCAAATCCAGTAGACTATCATTCGTAATAGCAGTAGATTCTTGCGTTCTAGTTTTGTAAGCAATTTGATCGTCACAGAACAGCCTGTTTCTTGCAATCTACTAACATGTCGGGAACAACACTATCATTTTTAGACTCTACAATGAGCTATAATTCAAGTGCGAACTACTTTATAATTAGAGCTTTTGAAGTATGAAATAACACAGGACTTGCAGTAACACTTATTTTTAAACACACAATTGTGACGATAATAATCAAAACAGTCAAGATTCCACGAGAAAAGATACAGTCGGTTTCTAGTCTTGTGAGTAAAATCACTATAGTTTGAGAGCCTTCTGCATTTCAAATGACAAATTGTCATGCATGACGGCATTACATTCATTTCAGACATATGAAATATACAGATCATCATCATCCATACAGTCATTTATTACATTCGAGAGCATTTCTCATCGTTATTTTGTAACATCAAGAATAGGTAAAAAACTATGAACTATCTGCCAAATTTTAACGAGTCATACCATTCCTTGTAATAGAACCTCCTATAAGATTTTACAACATCTCTCTCCCCCGATATGTCGAAAAACAAATAATATCTGCATGTTAACATCGAGCTTATTACATATACACATATTGCTCCATTGGAGCAGGTAGCCACTGATAGCTGTCACTTGTACAGACCTATGTAAAGTTTTGTTGCATGTACTGGAGGAAGACCATATCCCACAGACTATCAATTACAAGAGAGGGTTGCTGTGTCGTTCTTTCATAAACAGTATGATAAATTGTTTTTCAGCTGTAATATATCGGAGTGTTGTATGACTACAGCTTTATGCACTGCCATTCATTTCATTTTACTACCATGACTTCCAGGTCTGTCCCAGGTGCTAAACCGACATTATCCCTTTCGCTCTCAGAGAGAGCTAGACATCCCATGGTGTACACTATGCTGCTCCCACAACACACATGATGGTAGAAATAAAACACACAGACAATGTTTCTTATTGACAAAAATGTGAAAGGGTTCGTGGAATTGTGGAGCGTTTCCAAACAGCTATCTGAAGATGATCACCTGTACAGTTAACCTCATTTCCCCACAGGGATTGGGTAGCAGATGTCTCGGTGTTCCGTTTCAAAGAGCATTGTTTCCTTATTTTACTGTTATGCACATCATCACTGTTCCAGTTTTGACCATCGCTGGAACGTGTTGTTCACAACATGCATGGGGCACTAGAAATAAAAAGAGGTACTGTTATCTTATTAGTGAAAAACAAAATGTGGAGGGCAACACAGTATATGAAAACAGGACGAGTCTGCAGAATTGAAATACACATCGAAACAACTGTCTGAAAGTGATGACCTATGCATTTAATCCCTTGTTCCACAGTGACAAGTAGCAGATGTCTGATGTTCCACCAAGGCTCTCTCTCCCTTCCAAGCAAGAGGTGTCAGTCAGTCATTACGTGGCAATCAACAACCTACCAGTGGATGGATGGGATGGAAAATACACCTTCAATATGGAATGATGTACTGTAATAAGCACCACAGTTGATAGTGCTAGCAATTTTAACAGTTATTCCATAAATTAGCACCATCAGAATGCTTCCCAATTTCGGCATTATCGCTAAGCCACCCATTCCTTACTCTGCAAGTACCATATACTAGACAGGGAATGCAGATAAATGACTGGAGTATGTCCATTCGATCACGTACATCAAAGTATACCAGATAGCGTCCTATGCTGACACAGTTGGGTTATCTACATGTTTCTAGCATATCAATCATACTGCAGAATTTACAATTAAGACTGCCCATCTTTCCTTGTGTCGATGGGAGCCACAGAGTGTTCTCACATTTGAAGGATGATGTAAAAGATTGACAGATCCCCCTGCATTGTCCTTGACCAACCCTCCCTGCAACACAGTCGCCAATTTAATCTGCAACTGACCAGAAGTAGGAGTGTACTATACCTACTATATTTCACATCTTGTGGAGGAACAGAGAGAGCTGTGGTCGTAACTACTAAGATTGTTCCACACCAATCTTACCCATGGCAGCCATCCAAGTGCACAAGATGCTCTCCAGATGCATGCATGTCGAGGAGGTTAGCACCCCCTTTTCTTTATGTAGTAGATATGACAGCTGTTCGAGATTCTGAAAAAAGTAGGGGTAAGCTATAGGGAGAGACGGGTCATATACAATATGTACAACAACCAAGAGGGAATAATAAGAGTGGACGATCAAGAACGAAGTGCTAGTATTAAGAAGGGTGTAAGACAAGGCTGTAGCCTTTCACCCCTACTCTTCAATCCGTACATCGAGGAAGCAATGATGGAAATAAAAGAAAGGTTCAGGAGTGGAATTAAAATACAAGGTGAAAGGTATCAATGATACGATTCGCTGATGACATTGCTATCCTGAGTGAAAGTGAAGAAGAATTAAATGATCTGCTGAACGGAATGAACAGTCTAATGAGTACACAGTATGGTTTGAGAGTAAATCGGAGAAAGACGAAGGTAATGAGAAGTAGTAGAAATGAGAACAGCGAGAAACTTAACATCAGGATTGATGGTCACGAAGTCAATGAAGTTAAGGAATTCTGCTACCTAGGCAGTAAAATAACCAATGACGGACGGAGCAAGGAGGACATCAAAAGCAGACTCGCTATGGCAAAAAAGGCATTTCTGGCCAAGAGAAGTCTACTAATATCAAATACCGGCCTTAATTTGAGGGAGAAATTTCTGAGGATGTACGTCTGGAGTACAACATTGTATGGTAGTGAAACATGGACTGTGGGAAAACCGGAACAGAAGAGAATCGAAGCATTTGAGATGTGGTGCTATAGACGAATGTTGAAAATTAGGTGGACTGATAAGGTAAGGAATGAGGAGGTTCTACGCAGAATCGGAGAGGAAAGGAATATGTGGAAAACACTGATAAGGAGAAGGGACAGGATGATAGGACATCTGCTAAGACATGAGGGAATGACTTCGATGGTACTAGAGGGAGCTGTAGAGGGCAAAAACTGTAGAGGAAGACAGAGATTGGAATACGTCAAACAAATAATTGAGGACGTAGGTTGTAAGTGCTACTCTGAGGCTAGCTCAGGAAAGGAATTCGTGGCGGGCCGCATCAAACCAGTCAGTAGACTGATGACAAAAAAAATGATAGTGTTGTGGTGATAACAGATGGTTAAGAAGGAATGTGTGTTTTATACATGATGGAGCTCCAGATGGATGGATTTGAAACGTTTTACATAAATCAGCCGTGCTATCAATTCTGGAGCATTATTCCAGAGTCTGGAGTCAGTACCAAGAAGGTACTGATACGAGAGAAATGACTTACATGGTTCTGTATTTTTAAAGCCATATGGTTTCCAAAGTACTGGTTATATGGAATGGAACGCTCTTAATACTCTAATGCAGGGCATATACGTCCAACGTCTGACATACAACCACCTTGCAAGTTTTCTACCTCAATCACTACAGTGACAAACAGTGACAAAGGTGGTAAAACTACATTCTACACTATTCAGGTGTCCAAGGAAGTGACGGAGCTGTTACTATGAGGGTTTCGTCCGCCACTCGAGCTGCTTATAAGCCAATTAGAACGAAGTCAGAAGACTTCCTCTCTCTTAGAAAACTGATGCATTTTATGCATATTTAAAAGTCGGAAACATACATACTCTCAATCACATTTCTGCGTCAGTCGTGGTTTTATTTGTAGTAGCGGTTTTGAAAGATGCAGCTGCGCCTCATTAGGAAATAGAGCGAGGAAGAAAACGACATGATTATTTTCGATAGTTGATACATTGGATTACCAGCCACGCCCTGCACCACGAAAATGGAAACGAAGAAACAGCGACTTCTTATAAGGGAGTAAGCCCACGATCAGTAGTCCAAGGAGATGTAACAGTCTTATTGCTGTTTATTGTAGCATCACGACAGCCCTGATAGCATTCCTCTTGCACATTTAAATCTAGTCTGATAGGTAATTTTTCTCATGTGTAGGATAATACAGCCATTTCGACCTAACTCCACGTCTCTAGAGTACACCCCCATCACACTATTGAAGATGATGTATGTGCATTGGTCCACTCTCTTACAGAACACACTAGGGAATTGCTTAAGTCTGATAAACACATTGATTCTTCTCCTTAATACTTAAAGAATAACATTGCTTGTGAGACCTAATCTTAACCCGGTAATATCTATATTCGACTGCATGTGTGGGAAAAATTGTTCTGGACTGGGATACATATGTCTCATCTACTTTAATATAGCGCCTCTGTGTAATACCTGTATTGCCTTTGTTGAAGTATGTGTTATGAAAACCCACATAGTTTACAGGGGGAGGGGGAGTGTTAAAACAATGTAGACAGAGCAAAATTTTTAAGCTTTCCTCAGTCTTGAGTGTGAGATATATTGCTGGCATATCCATGCATTGTCTTACTTTATACGAGAATATTTGCGTGTCCTATGCACCAGCCTACTAAAATATCGTAAGAATTCACTTCTTCCCGATTGTGTACATGCATGCATTTTGGATAGGAAGATCATGAAAAGTACAGTAGCACTCACCTTGTGCCTAGATGATGCTCAATGAATGGTGCAGATTGGAAGCTCGAAGTCTGGAAGCAATTCCATATACTGCTATGACACATCAGAGAGGTTGTCTACAGACTCATGTAGAGATGCAGTTGATGGAAACTCAGTCTGACACAGTTCTACATGTTCATATGGCTTCCAATCTAATGTGTAGGGTTTTACAATAGATAGTTGACATATGTACAGAGCTGATTTCTTCTGCTGCTCTGATATTTTTCTCCTAAGTATATGCACTTACTGCTTACCAGATGATCTTCGCTACTTATACGTTCGACTGAGAGAGGTGGCGCAGTGGTTAGCACACTGGACTCGTATTTGGGAGGACGACGGCTCAATCCCGCTTCCTGCCATCCTGACTTAGGTTTTCCGTGATCTCCCTAAATCGCTCCAGGCAAATGCCGGGATGGTTCCTTTGAATGGGCACGGCCGACTCCCTTCCCCGTCCTTCCCTAATCCGACGAGACCGATGGCCTCGCTGTCTGGTCTCCTCCCCCAAAGAACCCAACCTAACTTTACGATCCAACTTTGATACATTCCCACAACCATATCAGGACGTCTACAAACTGTAGATTTTTAAAATCCTAGTAACAAGTTATTCGTTAGTTGACAGTGTGTCGACTGTACTTAACATCCTGGAACATGAGAGTTTCCCTTTTCTGTGCCTACAGAGTGCGTCCCACAAGCAGCATAATTCATAGACAAACAGCAAATTATGCATTCGAACCACAACCGTCTGCCGCTGACGGCTCTGCACACGTACATATAGAGACTATGCATGCATATTACCAATCGCGAAGTCTCGATTTCAACCACTTGTACTTTATTTTCGACTGTGCTACAGCCCTGCAAATAGCTAAAACTCGTTGCAAAACGACTCTGTAGGGAATGTAAGCACGTTTAAATTCATCCCGATAAAGAGAATAAAATCTTCGATGCGAGTTATATTATCGATATTTCATTACACCATTGTCTAGATTCTCCGGTAATAACAACAAATGAATCCTGCTGCGCCTATCACACCACCTTTTATGCTCTTAAAGATCGACAAGTAAAGTTCTATGTACTGACTTGGCAGAAAATCCTAAGAAATTTTGGTCTTATGTCAAAGCGGTAGGTGGATCAAAACAAAATGTCCAGACACTCTGTGACCAAAATGGTACTGAAACAGAGGATGACAGACTAAAGGCCGAAATACTAAATGTCTTTTTCCAAAGTTGTTTCACAGAGGAAGATTGCACTGTAGTTCCTTCTCTAGACTGTCGCACGGATGACAAAATGGTAGATATCGAAATAGACGACAGAGGGATAGAGAAACAATTAAAATCGCTCAAAAGAGGAAAGGCCTCTGGACCTGATGGGATACCAGTTCAATTTTACACAGAGTACGCGAAGGAACTTGCCCCCCTTCTTGCAGCGGTGTACCGTAGGTCTCTAGAAGAGCGTAGCGTTCCAAAGGATTGGAAAAGGGCACAGGTCATCCCCGTTTTCAAGAAGGGACGTCGAACAGATGTGCAGAACTATAGACCTATATCTCTAACGTCGATCAGTTGTAGAATTTTGGAACACGTATTGTGTTCGAGTATAATGACTTTTCTGGAGACTAGAAATCTACTCTGTAGGAATCAGCATGGATTTCGAAAAAGACGGTCATGTGAAATCCAGCTCGCGCTATTCGTCCACGAGACTCAGAGGGCCATAGACACGGGTTCACAGGTAGATGCCGTGTTTCTTGACTTCCGCAAGGCGTTCGATACAGTTCCCCACAGTCGTTTATTGAACAAAGTAAGAGCATATGGACTATCAGACCAATTGTGTGATTGGATTGAGGAGTTCCTAGATAACAGGACGCAGCATGTTATTCTCAATGGAGAGAAGTCTTCCGAAGTAAGAGTGATTTCAGGTGTGCCGCAGGGGAGTGTCATAGGACCGTTGCTATTCACAGTATACATAAATGACCTGGTGGATGACATCGGAAGTTCACTGAGGCTTTTTGCAGATGATGCTGTGGTGTATCGAGAGGTTGTAACAATGGAAAATTGTACTGAAATGCAGGAGGATCTGCAGCGAATTGACGCATGGTGCAGGGAATGGCAACTGAATCTCAATGTAGACAAGTGTAATGTGCTGCGAATACACAGAAAGATAGATCCTTTATCATTTAGCTACAAAATAGCAGGTCAGCAACTGGAAGCAGTTAATACCATAAATTATCTGGGAGTACGCATTAGGAGTGATTTAAAATGGAATGATCATATAATGTTGATTGTCGGTAAAGCAGATGCCAGACTGAGATTCATTGGAAGAATCCTAAGGAAATGCAATCCGAAAACAAAGGAAGTAGGTTACAGTACGCTTGTTCGCCCACTGCTTGAATACTGCTTAGCAGTGTGGGATCCGTACCAGATAGGGTTGATACAAGACATAGAGAAGATCCAACGGAGAGCAGCGCGCTTCGTTACAGGATCATTTAGTAATCTCGAAAGCATTACGGAGATGATAGATAAACTCCAGTGGAAGACTCTGCAGGAGAGATGTTCAGTAGCTCGGTACGGGCTTTTGTCAAAGTTTCGAGAACATACCTTCACCGAAGAGTCAAGCAGTATATTGCTCCCTCCTACGTATATCTCGCGAAGAGACCATGAGGATAAAATCAGAGAGATTAGAGCCCACACAGAGGCATACCGACAATCCTTCTTTCCACGAACAATACGAGACTGGAATAGAAGGGAGAACCGATAGAGGTACTGAAGGTACCCTCCGCCACACACCGTCAGGTGGCTTGCGGAGTATGGATGTAGATGTAGATGTAGATCATCCCAATTCCGCTGTTTTGTGTGTTAGAGTCCGTTGGATGGAGGGAGTCAGTCCTTCGTGAATATTATTCTTATGTGCGACGTAGAACAGCACATTAGTTAGACGGTATAGTAAAGCACTGCACTCGAATGCACCCAGTCACTTACAACAGATGCCGTGCGTTTACTCTATTTTTCAGAGTCACATCACCAACAGAGCTGTAGAAACGTCCTGATGCATTCGTTACTCAGGTGACATCCAATGACCAATTCATGTTCGAAGTCACTGAGCTCTGATGTTCTGTTACTACTTCTCTGCTGACAACACAATATTACCTGACTCATTTTATACTGGCTGGTCCACCTCTCATGACATCTGGTGGTCAATACTGCATTAATAGGCGTATCCAAATACTTTTGATAAATTAGTATACACTAATCAAGTCAAGTACAGCACTTCTTTCAATATTAGCAGTTTCTCTGCCCGTTGCCTGACGATGAGAAGTTTACTATCCATACACCTCTGTGAGAGTGCTTCGTGAAAACAATAACTTTTTTTAAGTGTCCCATTTACATTCATTTCTGTTACACTTGCATGTGTCCTATACCGGCATGTTACAACTTCTGCGGCAAGCCCAGAAACAGTTTGACGTCTGCTGCTGTGCCTCCTTGATGTTGAGCCCAAAATCTGAGGTTGTCGCTCTAGCGTCTTGGAAAAAGAGCAGTCCTGGCCTTAAGAAGTAGTCTACTAGTATTAAACATACGCCTTAATTTGAGGAAGAAGTTTCTGAGACTGTACGTTTGGGGCACAGCATTGCAGTCAGTAGACTGATGTGGATGATGACTAGAAAATAAAGTTTACAATTTTGTTTTGAGATATGCACCTTCCCAAAAACTTTCCAACAAATTTAAGTCTTACATTCGCCTCAGACCTACTACCGGTACCCATACAGCTCATTTGTTTGTATTTTGACGCTATCTCTTTGCCGATCTTCACTAGTGTCACCTTGTTTCATAGTATGGGTAACACTCGTTTCACAACACTTCCTACAAACGTGACGTCATTTTGACGTAAAGCGCAATATCGACGACTGCACGAACTGCTATCGAATTTCGTTGGCGTTCGATGTAGGCCTCTCTTGCATTAGTAACAGCTCACCCATTTCCTTAACGGCAGAAGTATACTAAGTGGAAGTGCCATTGGTTTGCAGAAGCACTTGTAAGATGACTTAAATGCGAAATATTTGTGACTAGAACCAAAACGAATGTTATTACTCATCGTTTCACTCGCAGCAATTTAAATCGTCCTCTTAGGTTCCTGCCTAACCACACACTCTAAAACCGCCACATATTCGGAAATAAACAGCCAAATATTTATTTCATCTTTCTAGACAGAAATGTTATATAATACCGAATATTGCAGAACTACTGCTATTACATTCATAAGAAAGGCCCAGAATGTGTTAACACCACTAAAACAATAAATAAATAAATAAATATTGGGATGTTATGAGATGCGAACCTCTGTCCAGCAATTTCATAACCCACGACCTTATTCATTGGCTCTGAGCACTATGGGACTTAACAGCTGTGGTCATCAGTCCCCTAGAACTTAGAACTACTTAAACCTAACTAACCTAAGGACATCACACACATCCATGCCCGAGGCAGGATTCGAACCTGCGACCGTAGCAGTCGCGCGGTTCCGGACTGCGCGCCTAGACCTTATTCATTATGCTACAGCCTACTGTTTTTTATTCGCCAACAGATATCACAAAACTTTTACATGACCGTGAATACAATATTTAAATTAGATGTTAAGTGTTAAGAACTTTTCTCTTTCCCATTTATTGTTGACAATTTATTGTTTTTCGTTCTTCAAGTGTCGTTTCAGGTCATATATAGGCTTTCGTCCCTCGTTGAAGATGTAGTTTATAAAACAATGTATGAACCATGTGAATGTTATTGCCTTTGACTTGGAAACCCTTTTACAACCTACTGCTCGATGTGTGGCAGTGTCAACCATTCCACAGTACTGGCAGTATGGATGACTAGTTAGTTTTTTTCTGTGGCATCGCACAGCTGTTGGGATCAATTCATAAATGTGTAAACCGCTAGGAGCAACCTTGAACTTAAGGATTTGTCTGCAAAATTAGGCCAGACCATCTTCCACTTTGAGCCATTGTGTTTTATCTGGTTTGTTGGGGGAGGGGGGGGGGGAGGTACTGAGCTTCCTTTCCCCCCTGTGGTTTCGATTGTTTTCATTGTCATGTAGACTCTCAAATTTGGCGTCTTCTCTAAAACATTATGTTGCAGTTTGCAAGGCACGAATTATATTTGTTGGCATCCTTCTGTCATCTCTATTTTCTGTCACAATAGGAACTGAACATTTTGCCTCACACTCTGTTCAAGCTATGCCGCCTCCATTAAGTGGCTTTGTCAGCTGATTCCTGGCTACGCGAAACAACATACTTTCTCAAGTAAACCAGCCATTATACTTTTTAATTTGTGCGATACATTTTCTGCCGATGGATATGCTTCGAGCAAATACCACATTCTGGATAGAGCCAGTTTGTTTACATGTTTAGCCCTTTGAATAACGTTTAATTTTCTTGTGCTACTCGCTATAAGGGTATCTCTTACTTTTTCTACAACTTCTTTGGAATTGGCATCAATTAACTCGTCTATGTTTTTCATTAATTTCAGTCTCAGCACTTTCATTTGAACACATTCGAGGAAGGGGTGTGGCATGGGATGAGCACTTTTATTTAGCTACAGCATCTGTGTTTTATCATTGTTTATCATTGCCCATTCTGTTTCTTTATAAACAATCATTTCTGACATTTTTATGGTTCTGTAATCATAATGGTAACATCGTCAATCTATCGTTTACAGTGAAATGTTGCGCATCAATATGTAATCATTATATTGGGATACTGCCTGTATAGACTAATGGCTCTGAAGGGCTGATAAACAGTATCACTGATAAGAGACAAACCTGTCAGACAGAAATGGACTGGAAATACCGGCATCAAATATCAGTTGATATGCACCTTGGAAACTGGTTGGTACTGGTTTGATAACAGTAAATCTACTGTTGCTTGTGAATGTCTGGAATGATAAAGCACACACCTTAGGTACTGATGACTGATTAATCGAAGGCTTTCTCTAAATGGTGTTCACTAGCCCTAGTGTTTGTTCCTGATACTTCCATAAGTAGAAGGTAGTATCTCTTAAGGAGCAAATTCATCTATAACAATTTTGTTAGGTATGCTACACGTCTGTTCCAGCCAATTGGTGTCTGATAGGGTTTGCTTGAATCTTGCCACAATGGCACAAGAAATTATTTTCGATTATGTGCACAACAACTTAATCGGCCGGAAATCCGTTATTCTTCGAGAGTTTGGTTTCTTAGGAATGAATACGATAATTACAGGTTCATTTTCGGACTAAAGGTGGAACAATTACATATTTTCGACCGTAACAATAAATCACCCTACACCATCTTAAATGAATAGCAAATAATCCATTTTTCCAAAATTTCAAGGGATAATTAATTGTTTAATAGCTTTTATAAATAGCACATGTGAATTTTTGCCATATAATTACATGTTATTTTTCAGTAGAGAAAGACATACATACCTCACCCTATTTACATGGAGCTCCCAAAACCGGATTTCATTATCCGATTTCCCAATACCACTTCTGGGTGGTCATGTAAACACTTCAAATAAGATTCTGGATATCTGCTTCTAGATGCCACTTATCCAATTCCGCAATCGATTTTTATTCCCATGTAAATGCAACTGGTTTTGAAACGTTTTTCAAATTACCGGAACGTGTTGTTTTCAGAATATCAGTCAATATGGTCTTTTTGTGCAGTGAAGGAGAAACATAAGTATTACACTGAGCATGAATTTTTCTACCTGTAATGTTTAAATGAAGAGAGGCAATGATTGTGTTGACTGAATTAGAAACTGGATCAGTTATTTCCAGACGACATATTTAACTGGGCTGGCAAACCCGCTTCAGATATTAACATGTAAAGGCGACAGCGAAAAACGGTTTCCGAAATTCGGGTTTCGTCTTCCGGGAGATGTGTCGCTTAGTGGATGTCGCCATTGTTATTACAAGAGATGAACAAAGAGACACTCTGCCCAAACACAAATACTTTGACATGAGTGAGCTCAATACAAAAATGGAGAAATGGAGAGACTACTCAGAGGTGTCTTTGCCTAGAAAACTGTGACGCTCTTTGGTGGAGTCGCCGTATCGTAGCGGGGCAGTAGTACTTAGTGTCGTTCTGCTTGTGACTTTAAAGTGATTCTGTTTATTTATTTTTTTAACTTACATGGTCGAGATTTGTGTTACATACAGATGCAGTAGTCGATGGACAACAGAAGCTGGTATTCAATTCCACCTGTAAGTTACATATGCTTTAATATATGGTAAAGGAAATAGCGTCTGATAAATTCGTATACTGTAAAAAGATATTCAAAATCTTTTCAGTTTTCCTCACTTGCGTCCTAAACTTTTAAAGAAATGGGTACATACGAAGGGAATATTGGACTCCATGGAAACAATGTCATCTGTAGCTATAGTTTTATAAAAGACAGCTACATGGTTCGACTAGGAGCTGACAGCTACGAAAAGGATGACGCTATACCAAGTTTATTCAGTTCAGATGAGAATCTTAACTGGAAAATTCATATTTTGGATCTCCTAAAGCGACTAGGTTCAGCAACTTTTGCTATCAGAATAATTGTTAATTTTGAGGATGTAGAAGTTAGTAAGCTAACATACTTTGCACACTTCCACTCTCTGATGTCATACAGAATAATATTCTGGGGCAACTCAACACTTAGGCAAAAGGTATTCACTGCTCAAAAGAAAGTAGTTAGAATAATGCGTTGAGTTCATAGTCGCACATCTTGTAGGCATCTGTTTAAAAGGTTAGGAATTCATACAACTGCTTCACAGTACATTTACTCAGTAGTGAAATTTTTTCTCAACGACATGGACCAGTTTAAAATCAACAGCGACATTCAAGATTACAATACCAGAAAAACGAAAGACCTACACTATCCTTTACGTAACCCATCTTTGTCACAGAAAAGGATAAAATATGCTGCTATAAAACTTTTTAATAAATTATCTGATGAAATAAAATGTCTGACAGACAGCAGTAATAGTTTCAAAAACAAATTTAAATCATACCTCCTTGACAACTACTCCTATGCCATAGATGAATTCTTGAATATGAGTAAATAAATCTGGAGATATAATATACGCATTTTATGCCATTTAAGGGAATGGGATAGATAATAGAAATATTTTGGTATAATACTATAATGTAAAAAAAAACTTGTTTCCTGTGCGCATTTCTTGTGCATTTGACACGTTCCACATCATAACGGTTTTTCCGTGCTATTGATCAATGGAACACGTAACTAACTCACTAACACTTCCCAGGTCATTTGGAAGTGAAAATCAATTTGTGAAGGCAACTTGTCTGGAACAAAACCGTCAATTTCTAAGGTAAGCATGTTGATGTAAAGTAAGTAATGTTTCGTAAAGAACTTCTTCATTCTGGCATGTGAAACTGTTTGCAGTATATCTAAATATGTTTATAGAGATTTTCATTTGAGAAAAGTTGTTATCCATCGATTCACTTTCTATTTATGAAGTGATTATTTCAGCTGTGTCCATATGGACACGCCGGGCACTTGCAGGGTAAAAAATGATTTCGTTTCTTTTTCTCTTTTCATATCATAACAGAGGTCTGGCAGAATCTTTAGAGCCTGGTTTGACTGTGCAGTATGTTTTAGACATCCTGTTTGAGGATTCAAATGCTCCTCAGGCTGATGGAATTTACATCACGCCTCCTGATCCAGCAGTCCTCACGGATGAGGATTCGGATGATGAGGATGAAGGAGGAATAGCAGATAATCTCAATCCTAGACAACTCCAGGCTTAAGCTGAAATAAGATTAACAAAATAAGATTCACACACACACACACACACACACACACACACACACACACACACACACACACACACACACACACACACACACAGAAACAGATTTCAGAAATATAGATTACAGGAACGGAAATATGCAAAAAACCTGGGTTCATGGTGCACTAATTTCAAATTTGAAGTCTTTTCCTGATCCTTGTATGTTGATAAGTCTGCAGTGGAAATTATCGAATTATTCTTTGAAGAAGATCTGATACAATTCCTAGTTGATGAGTCAAACAACTACGCAATTTTTAAGAACTTACCAAATCCTAATATAACTTGTGAAGAAATGAGATGTTTTCTGGGGATCCTCTTTCTAAGTAGTTATAACTCTCTCCCTAATAAGAGGTTATACTGGGATTCCAATTTAGACACACGAACGATTTTGTATGCAATGCCATGAGGAGAAATCGTTTTGAACAAATTCTTAGATTTCTGCACTGTAATGACAATAACAAATTTGATGAAAAGGACAAAATGTGGAAAATTAGATCCTTTATTGAAATAGTAAGAGACAAATGTAATAAGCTGTTTGTTCCTCAGCAACATCCGTCTTACGATGAATCAATGATAAAATATTTTGGGAGACACTCTTGCAAGCAATTTATCAGGGGGAAACATACGATTTGGATATAAAGCATGGTGTTTATGCACTACTTCTGGATATCTGGTAAATCTTTCCTTTTATCAAGGAAAATCACCCAATTCAAATACAGTATATGAAGCACAGTTTGGTAGGGCTACTGGCCCACCCTTTCAGATGATAGATGATTTGATACTGGATGTAAAGCTACTGCCATTCCAATTTTTCTTTGACAACTTATTTACAGGTTTTTCTGTTCTGTCATACCTGAGAGAAAAGGGCTGTGGAGCAACAGGCACTATCAGAGAAAACTGAGTTCCCAAATCGTACCCAATTTCCTCAAAGAAAGCGCTAATTAAAAAGGAAAGGGGGTATTTTGAATCGTCACTTTGCAATGAGGATGGTGTTATAGTCACAAAATGGGTGGACAATTAAATGGTTACTGTACCTTCTACCTGTGAAGGAGTTGAACCTGTATCATTTGTTAAAAGATATTCCGCAAAGGAGAAGAAGACAGTTCAAGTACAACGTCCTCAAATGATCACAGCCTATAATAAACACATGGGAGGAGTGGACAGGATGGATGAAAACATTGTCATGTGCAGAATAAACATTCGAAACTAGAAGTGGTTCTGGACTTTACTTTCTTGGCTGATTGACGTATCTGTACATAATGCGTGGCAGCTGAAGAAAAGAACGGGAGCTAGGACTACTCAACCTGAATTCAGAAGAAAAATTGTGCAAGTTTACCTAAAAAGATATATGAATCCCGTAAAAGAATCACGCAGGCCGTCTATCAGTCCTGTGTGTGGATACAAATCGTGTGTTCCAAGTGATATCAGAAATGATGGTATAAAGCACTATATCAAGAAAACTGAGAAGAGGAGAAGATGTGTACTGCAAACAGAAATCATCAGCTGTTCGCTCAAAATGTGGGAAATGTGATGTAGGACTGTGTCTAGAATGCTTTGAAGTGTGCCATGAAAGTCAGTAAAACAAATGATTGTTAATTATTTTGTGTATGGTGTTATAAATTGGTTTCTAAGAATTATTTTGTTCAAATTTTGCCTTACTTGTATTAAAAATCTGATTAATAAAACATCTCTTCAAATGTATTTCAATATCATAGAAAATATTTCAAATATGCATCTGAGTGCCCAGCGTGTGCATATGGACACTTATGTTACAGACAAACTAAGACAGAGAAGAGTCAAATACGTAATAGCTTATATGCACTACTTAGATGCACAAGAAGTAAAAAAATTGAAAATAAATTTAAATATCCAATTTTGAAAAATTCGGGCAGTTAAGGGTTAATATATCTTTCTGAATTTCTAGCAGTTCGCAATTGTTGCTGATGGATTTTTAAATTTTGTTTCAGTAAACGAATGAGACCCAAACAAGAAATACGTTGTGTGAATCCGATGGCAATTGTGAGAAGTGTGAGGGAAGTGTTCAGCCTGATGTCTCTCACAGAAATGTGACCCTTAGGGAAAAAAAGTGATAATATAGCAGATGAAACTGAAGCGGCGTGAAGTGGACGCAGTGGCAGAACTGATCACAGTGCTAAAAAAAAAAAGAAAAAAAGAACTTTTGTAAATGACAAAATGGAAAGTGTTCTTCAGGAACAGTTTAGTGTCTTTCCTTTAGACGTTATTGTTACCCAATTGAAAAATAATGGTGCAAAAAAGCAATCCAGGCGATTCTGTGCACCAACCAAACAACTTTCCCTCAGTCTGCATTTCTATTCCACATGGGCATATAGATTTGTAAGCTCTACGTTTCTTTTGCCCCAAGCCAGTATTCTTTGTGCATGGGTATAACCAGTAAATTGTGAACCTGGCGATCTACAAGAAGTTTTCCACTATCTAAAACAGAATACCAGTGACAAACGATATCTTAAAGAGTGTGCACTTATTTTTGATAGTATGTCAATTAGAAGGCAGCCTGTTTGGAACAACAAAGAAGTGTATGCATGATTTTGGCGACATTGTGAATATAGATGCATAAGAACTGGCTACAAAAAATGGTTCAAATGGCTCTGAGCACTATGGGACTTAACAGCTATGGTCATCAGTCCCCTAGAGCTTAGAACTACTTAAACCTAACTAACCTAAGGACAGCACACAACGCCCAGCCATCACGAGGCAGAGAAAATCCCTGACCCCGCCGGGAATCGAACCCGGGAACCCGGGCGTGGGAAGCGAGAACGCTACCGCACGACCACGAGATGCGGGCAACTGGTTACAGAAGCCTTAGTTTTCCGGATAATGTCGTATACTGGAAAATTTAAATACCCGATTGCATATTTCTTTGTTAATGAATTCTCATCAGATGCAATGGCTAAAATTGCGAGAGTTCGTACACTGAAACTCTTTTCTTTGTGTGTTTTTGTGAGTTCAGTGACATGTGATGGTGTTGCAGTCAACTTTCAGACCCTGTAGAAAGTAGGGCGCTCACTGAATCTGGAAAATTTTGGCCCTCGCTTCAAGCATCCTGCCAATGACAGTAATGTCCACACAATTTTTCATCAGTGCCATACGCTGAAATTAGTTCATAATACTTTAGCTCAAAAGATAATTATTAACTGTGAAGTTGGAGATGTGAAGAGGAACTTTATTTTGAAGTTATAGTATCTGCAAGAGTGTGAATGTTTAAAATGTGCCATTCACTCCCTGGTACACAAGTGAATTTCTATAATAAGAAAATGAATGTCTTTGGCAGGCCAGACAATGAGCTCCAGTGTTACTGATGCCACTGAATTTTTAGAGAGTTCCTAGCATCTAGATTTTCAGGATGCCTCTGCCACTGTAGAAGTCATCAGAATTATTATTAACTGTTTGATGTGTGAAACTCTAGGAATGTTTATGCTAAGAGCCTTAAACAACCATTGAGAACTGAAAATGTAATTTATTGGGCTGAATTTTTTTGTTGTGCAGAAAACTTCTTTCAAACCTTAAGGATTGACGGTGTGTATGCATTAGCCCCTGTCAGGAGTTTCTGTTTTGGGATACTGAACCTCTAAAGTATTTGTTAGCACACGAACTGTCACAAGATCATCCAGAACTTTCTTTCTTGCATAACAGCTAGGTTTCGTTGGAACAATAATCCCATCGCTTTACAATTCCAGTCTGCTCTGAGAACAGTGTTGATCAAGAACAATATTACAATAAGTGAGAAGAGTAATGTAGATGACACTGAGAAAGTGAGTTCTTTCAGTGGTTGAATTCATGTGCTATACGAAGCAAAGTGATAAGTTAACTGATGATCGTGAAGATACTAGTTACTTTGAGGCTCTTGACTAAACACTACTCAGTGAATACTAGTAGAATATTATTTATTATATACCAGGATATGTTGTGAGGCAGATTATGCAAAACTTAACATGTGTACAGTGCAAAGAACTTATTACTGTTTCCTATATGTGCCCCAAATGACCACACTTATTGCAAGACTCCTGTGGCAAATCCAGCTGCCATTACTATGAAGGCTGACAGAGGTGGTTAACTTCACCCACCTGTAGCTGTGTTCGTAATAGCTTTTGTTCTGCTCTAGAGAGCTTATATTTTAAACTCAAAGCATTTTTGTGACAGGTTTCCTCGGTGAACAAGCCAATGTCAATTATAATTATCGGGGCTGTTATGCCGTGGTCGGTTGATGAATTCTGTGTCGACTCCCAACGTTTCGTCTCAGACTGCGGGAGACATCTTCAAGGGGGTCCGTAGCTCGATGGAAAGTCCAACACACCCACTGGCTCGCTACTGACTGCCGCTAAATTCCGTGTCCGCGCGCTCCCACGCCGCGGCGTGACGTCACGTGTTTTGAAAACGTCAGTGCAATTGGCCGCTGTCCGTCGCCGTCGATCGCCGTTGCCATCACCCAGTAGTGGACGGGTGGTACACATCATCTTTAACACCGGCATCCATATACCGTTTAATTTCACGCCCTCCTCCTTTCGGTTGAAATTATTTGGGTGTTTAGCGAATTCGATTGCCTCCCTGTAGAGCCTTTCGTAATATCCGCTTGTGGCCGCTAGTACTTGCGTCTCCTCGAAACGAATATTGTGGTTCCCTGGCTGGAAAGCATGCTCCGCAACAGCTGATCGTTACGTTTCTCCTCTTCTACAATTTCCCTTGTGCTCTTCCAAACGTTTAGAAACCGTTCTTTTAGTGGTACCCACATAAACATCACCACAGCTGCATGGGATCCTATACACTCCAGCTTTTTCCAATGGTTTGCGAGCGTCCTTGGCAGGCTTAAGGTATTCCTGTATCTTCCTGGTGGGCTTGTAAACTACGGTAATATTCCGCTTCGTCAAGATCCTCCCTATTCTTTCCGTTACAATGTTAACAAACGGCAGGAAAACCTTAGATTTTGCAGTAGCCTGTGCGTCAGTATGATTTCTGCGTGGCTGCCTCAACGCACGTTTTATTTCGGCGGACGAATATCCGTTCTTCATTAGTGCATTGTGGAGATGTTCCATCTCAGCGTCGAGCAACTCAGGTTCACAAATGTTTCTAGCTCTGTCCGCTAACGTCTTGATAACACCCCGCTTCTGTTGTGGGTGGTGGTTCGAATCCCGGTGCAAATAACGGTCCGTGTGCGTGGGTTTGCGGTATACTGAGTGGCCCAAACTACCATTTTCGTTTCTAAAAACAAGCACATCGAGGAAATGTAATTTTCCGTCTACCTCCTCCTCCATTGTAAACTGAATTCTCGTGTTTATACTGTTCAGGTGTTCGTGCAACCGGCTTAGTTCCTCCCTACCATGTCTCCACAGCACAAACGTGTCATCCACGTATCGGAACCAAACATTTGGTTTTTTGCTGGCAGTACCTAAGGCCTGTTCTTCGAATTTCTCCATAAAGAAGTTTGCAATTACGGGACTTAGGGTGCTTCCCATAGCCAAGCCATCCGTTTGCTCATAAAACTGTTCATTCCACTTGAAATACGTGGTCGTCAAACAACACTTAAATAGTTCTGAAATGTCGGCAGGAAAAATTCGATCCAGCTGTTCCAATACATCATTAAGTGGAACCATGGTAAACAGCGATACCACATCGAGGCTGACCAATATGTCCTCCGGCTGGACCACTATGCCATTCAATCTGCTGATGAAATGTGTCGAATACTTTATATAAGAGTCCGAACGGCCCACATGTGGTTTTAACAGCGTAGTCAAAAACTTGGCTAACGAGTAGGTGGGCGAACCAATGGCAACGTAGAGGCTTTCACTAACGAAAATTCCATAAATTTTGGCTGGGGAAGAACACCTATTGATGCACCTCAACTTCATCTGTACTTGAGCACTTGGAAATATATATGGTCACTGAAACAACATAATGCTTCAAGCAATTTTTGTTCTTGCTCGTTTGAACAGGACTAAAGTAATAGACGAGGAAAGCGAAGTGATCGTTTCTGCTTTTGTAGGGCTCGTCTACTAACTTTAACTGCTTCAGCTACTTATTTGGGCTACCAGGGGACCGATTTGGATTTAGAGAAAGCAGATTAGAGAGGTAAAATAGCTTTTGCAGCTTGTAAAATGATATTCATAGCGTTTTGATCTATTCAGTCAATTTCTTTCGTTTGTTTCGGGATGACGTATATTTATGCTGCCTCTTCGATGCTCACACATTGTTGACATGGCCAAGTGCTGATGAAACAAGCCCACTGACGTGGATAACACGATAAGCTCCAGTACCCGATTCCCCAGAAACTTTTCTCACTGGATAACGAGTCAAAATATGCGAACGCTTGTCTGGGCTGTTACAAACGTACTTTAGATGCCTTTAGTGGGCATCATGCTCAGCCGAGGTGGTGACAGAGTCTAGCGTCGCGCTCTGTCACTTTTGTGTGCTGTGTTCGAAACCCGATTATTGTTTTCGTTTATTATACACTCCTGGAAATTGAAATAAGAACACCGTGAATTCATTGTCCCAGGAAGGGGAAACTTTATTGACACATTCCTGGGGTCAGATACATCACATGATCACACTGACAGAACCACAGGCACATAGACACAGGCAACAGAGCATGCACAATGTCGGCACTAGTACAGTGTATATCCACCTTTCGCAGCAATGCAGGCTGCTATTCTCCCATGGAGACGATCGTAGAGATGCTGGATGTAGTCCTGTGGAACGGCTTGCCATGCCATTTCCACCTGGCGCCTCAGTTGGACCAGCGTTCGTGCTGGACGTGCAGACCGCGTGAGACGACGCTTCATCCAGTCCCAAACATGCTCAATGGGGGACAGATCCGGAGATCTTGCTGGCCAGGGTAGTTGACTTACACCTTCTAGAGCACGTTGGGTGGCACGGGATACATGCGGACGTGCATTGTCCTGTTGGAACAGCAAGTTCCCTTGCCGGTCTAGGAATGGTAGAACGATGGGTTCGATGACGGTTTGGATGTACCGTGCACTATTGAGTGTCCCCTCGACGATCACCAGTGGTGTACGGCCAGTGTAGGAGATCGCTCCCCACACCATGATGCCGGGTGTTGGCCCTGTGTGCCTCGGTCGTATGCAGTCCTGATTGTGGCGCTCACCTGCACGGCGCCAAACACGCATACGACCATCATTGGCACCAAGGCAGAAGCGACTCTCATCGCTGAAGACGACACGTCTCCATTCGTCCCTCCATTCACGCCTGTCGCGACACCACTGGAGGCGGGCTGCACGATGTTGGGGCGTGAGCGGAAGACGGCCTAACGGTGTGCGGGACCGTAGCCCAGCTTCATGGAGACGGTTGCGAATGGTCCTCGCCGATACCCCAGGAGCAACAGTTTCCCTAATTTGCTGGGAAGTGGCGGTGCGGTCCCGTACGGCACTGCGTAGGATCCTACGGTCTTGGCGTGCATCCGTGCGTCGCTGCGGTCCGGTCCCAGGTCGACGGGCACGTGCACCTTCCGCCGACCACTGGCGACAACATCGATGTACTGTGGAGACCTCACGCCCCACGTGTTGAACAATTCGGCGGTACGTCCACCCGGCCTCCCGCATGCCCACTATACGCCCTCGCTCAAAGTCCGTCAACTGCACAAACGGTTCACGTCCACGCTGTCGCGGCATGCTACCAGTGTTAAAGACTGCGATGGAGCTCCGTATGCCACGGCAAACTGGCTGACACTGACGGCGGCGGTGCACAAATGCTGCGCAGCTAGCGCCATTCGACGGCCAACAACGCGGTTCCTGGTGTGTCCGCTGTGCCGTGCGTGTGATCATTGCTTGTACAGCCCTCTCGCAGTGTCCGGAGCAAGTATGGTGGGTCTGACACACCGGTGTCAATGTGTTCTTTTTTCCATTTCCAGGAGTGTATTTTATTTTTCATTTATCTACTCACCTCCGTAGGTTATTGCACGAATATTTCTTATCAAGCTAGGGGATACAAGGATGTTATATTAATTGTACAGTTACAATTAGTATGCACAGTGTCATACATTTACTCGTATTATATGATATGTGTGTGCATGGTGTTTTCAAAGGTTCAAATCTTTTTAAATTCTCATATTTTTATGTTTCATTCTTATATCAGTTCTTAATTCTTATATTTTATTCCTGTGTTTATTCTTCAGGAATATTTTATGCATTCCCTAGAATTATAACGATCGTAGAAACATTCGAAACATAGAAATTCCGAACACCAGGAACATCACGCGAAGGCAGGCTTGCCATAGCGACTTTTCTTCGTATGAACCTCACACGAGAAGGAAAATTCGTTTACATTGCCTTAGATTTCAGGCATTGGCAATAATTTCGTGGCAAACAGCGCATAATGGGTAACTTTTCCGAAAACTGGTGCTTGCAGTTCATTCTACACAGGGCAGACTACAGGAACTTCAAATACACTACTGGCCATTAAAATTGCTACCCCACGAAGATGACGTGCTACAGACGCGAAATTTAACTGGCAGGAAGAAGATGCTGTGATTTGCAAATGATTAGCTAATCAGAGCATTCACACAAGGTGGCGCCGGTGGCGACACTTACAACATGGTGACATGAGGAAAGTTTCCAACCAATTTCTCATTCACAAACAGCAGTTGACCGGCGTTGCTTGGCGAAACATTGTTGTGATGCCTCGAGTAAGGAGGAGAAATGCGTACCATCACGTTTCCGACTTTGATAAAGGTCGGATTGTAGCCTATCGCGATTGCGGTTCATCGTATCGCGACATTGCTGCTCGCGTTGGTAGAGATCCAATGACAGAGTACGGAATCAGTGGTTTCAGGAGGGTAATACGGAACGCCGTGCCCAATTCCAACGGCCTAGTATCACTAGCAGTCGAGATGACAAGCATCTTATCCGCATGGCTGTAACGGATCGTGCAGCCACGTCTCGATCCCTGAGTCAACAGATAGGGGCGTTTGCAAGACAACCGTGTGCACGAACAGTTCGACGACGTTTGCAGCAGCATGGACTTTCAGCTCTGAGACCATGGCTGCGGTTACCCTTGACACTGC
Organism: Schistocerca cancellata; assembly: GCF_023864275.1. Taxonomy (NCBI): domain Eukaryota; kingdom Metazoa; phylum Arthropoda; class Insecta; order Orthoptera; family Acrididae; genus Schistocerca; species Schistocerca cancellata. The sequence goes on from NC_064628.1 coordinate 767,371,157, forward strand.
ATCACAGACAGAAGCGCCTGCGATGGTGTACTCAACGGCGAACCTGGGTGCACGAATGGCAAAACATTTTTTCGGGTGAATCCGGGTCCTGTTTACAGCATCATGATGGTCGGATCCGTTTTTGGCGACATCTCGATGAACGCACATTGGAAGCGTGTATTCGTCATCGCCATACTGGCGTATCACTCGGCGTAATGGTATGGGGTGCCATTGGTTACACGTCTCGGTCACCTCTTGTTCGCACTGACGACACTCTGAACAGTGGACGTTACATTTCAAATGTGTTACGACCTGTGGCTCTACCATTCATTCGATCCCTGCGGAACACTACATTTCAGCAGGATAATGCACGACCGCATGTTGCAGGTCCTGTACGGGGCCAGCACATTCTCCAGATCTCTCACCAATTTAAAACGTCTGTCAATGGAGGCCGAGCAAGTGGCTCGTCACAATACGCCAGTCGCTACTCGTGATGAACTATGGTATCGTGTTCAAGCTGCATGGGCAGCTGTACCTGTACACGCCATCCAAGCTCTGTTTGACTCAATGCCCAGGCGTATCATGGCCGTTATTACGGCCAGACGTGGTTGCTCTGGGTACTGATTTCTCAGGATCTATGCACCCAATTTGCGTGAAAATGTAATCACATGTCAGTTCTAGTATAATGTATTTGTCCAATGAATACCCATTTATCATCTGCATTTCTTCTTTGAGTAGCAATTTTAATGGACAGTAGTGTAGTTTTTCCATTCATTTATTGTTTTTATTTCTTTTTTTTTTAATTAATAAACCAGGCATAGAATTAGTAGGCGAAGAAACAACGTTATTTCAATACACAGCGGAAAACATTCGTATAGTAACCTTCCATGAACATGGGTAAATACATGAAAAACAAAAACATAAATCAGGTTCCGAACACAGGGCAGAAGTACGAAGGCGCGACGCTAGCCACCGTGTCACTACTTCGATTGGACTGTTTACTCACTAAAAGGGGCATGAAGTTCCTCGAAAACTATTTCACAAACGGTCGAATATTACGGATTAGCCAAGACACGTTTTCGTTTATTTTAACCTCTCTTCCACTGAGCAAAGTTTCTGGGAAGTCGGGTTATGGCACTTGCCGTGTTCTCTTCGTGAGCCCTGTCAGCGCACAACCTGTGGCATCACTGCTCGCTCTGACGCGCCCTAGCACGGATTTCAAGCTGGACTATATTTCAATCAGTGACCATTGCAGTCATGCCTGAAACTGCTGTTATGATTGGCTACTTCAAGGTGCCGTCCTTTGGAGAGCTGCTTCTTGTCTACGCAGCTTTTTAGGCATCATACACCTAAATTTACATTCATACTCTGCAAACCACTGGACAGGGTATGGTGCAGGAAACTTCCCATTCTACCACATATTCCCGATTCTTTCCGCTCTGTTCACGTATGTAGCACGAGAAAAATGACTGCTTCAGTGCAACTGTGTCCTCTGTAATTAGTCTAATTTTGTCCACGAGGTCCTTGAGAGACCGATGCACAAGAGTAGTATTTTCTTGGTGTTGATTTTATGGTCTTCAGTTCGAAGACTGGTTTGATGCATGTATCTGTGATAGTATAATGTGCGCAAGCCTCTTGATCTCTGAATAACTCCTGCAACCTATATCCGTTCGAACCTACTTACTGTATTCATACCTAGGTCTCAGTCTACAGCTTTTACGCTACACACTTCGCTTTGTTACCAAATTGGTTATTCTTTGTTGCCCCAGGATCAGTACCCTTCTTTCAAATGGTTCAAATGGCGCTGAGCACTATGGGACTTAACTGCTGTGTTCATCAGTCCCCTAGAACTTAGAACTACTTAAACCTAACTAACCTAAGGACATCACACACATCCATGCCCGAGGCAGGAATCGAACCTGCGACGTAGCGGTCGCGCGGTTCCAGACTAGCGCCTAGAACCGCTCGGCCACTCCGGCCGGCCAACCCCTTCTTTAAGACAGGTTATGTCGTAAATTTATTTTTCCCCTCAATTCGTCCCATTACGTTCTCAACCACCTAATCGCCAGCATTCTTCTGTAGCACCACATTTCAAAACCCTCATCTCTACTTCTCTGAACAATTTATCGTCCACGTTTCACTTCTTTACAAGGGTATACTCAAATACCTTCCGGAAAGGACTTCCTAATACTTAAATTTTTATTAGATATTAATAAAATTGCTCGTTTTAAAGTTTTTTTTTGTTACTGCCAGTCTATTTTATATCCTCTCTGCTTCGGCCATCTTCCATCATTTTTCTGCCCAAATAAGTAAATTCCTCTACAACTTTTAGTGTCTTACTTCCAAATTTAATTCCCTCAGCATCGTGTGATTTAAATGGACTACATTCCATTACCATTGTTCTACTGTTGTTGAATTTCATCTTACAATCACTTTTCAAGACACGAACCATTCCGTTCAACAGCTTTTCCAAGTCCTTTGCAGTCTCTCTCAGAGTTATTACCCTGGTGCATAAGTTAGTTTCGTTTTTATTTTGCATTTTGGTGTTCGGTTGGTATCGGTTTATTTACCGATTGCCATTTCTTATTTGTAGTTCACCGTTACTGTTCGAGTTCACATATTGTCATTTTGTTATTTGGGGACAATAATTGGCCGAGCGGTTCTAGGCGCTTCAGTCCAGAACCGCGCTGCTGTTACGGTCTCAGGTTCGAATCCTGCCTCGGGCATGGATGTGTGTGATGTTCTTGTGTTAGTTAGGTGTAAGTGGTTCGAAGTCTAGGGGACTGATGACCTCAGATTTTAAGTCCCATAGTGCTTAGAGCCATCTGAACTACACTACTGGCCATTAAAGTTGCTACTCCAAGAAGAAATGCAACTGATAAACGGGTATTCATTGGAAACATATATTATACTAGAACTGACACGTGATAACATTTTCAAGCAATTTAGGTGCATAGATCCTGACAAATCAGTACCCCGAACAACCACCTCTGGCCGTAATAACGGCCTTCATACACCTGGGGATTGATTCAAACAGAGCTTGGATGGCGCGTACAGGTACAGCTGCCCATGCAGCTTGAACATGATACCACAGTTCATCACGAGTAGTGACTGGCGTATTGTGACGAGCCACTTGCTCGGCCTCCATTGACCAGACGTTTTAAATTGGTGAGAGATCTGGAGAATGTGCTGGCCAAAAACAGTCGAACATTTTCTATATCCAGAAAGCCCCGTACAGGACCTGCAACATGCGGTCGTGCATTATCCTGCTGAAATGTAGTGTTTCGCAGGGATCGAATGAACGGTAGAGCCACGGGTCGTAACACATTTGAAATGTAACGTCTACTGTTCAGAGTGTCGTCAGTGCGAACAAGAGGTGACCGAGACGTGTAACCAATGGCACCCCATACAATCACGCCGAGTGATACGCCAGTATGGCGATGACGGATACACGTTTCCAATGCGCGTTCATCGAGATGTCGCCAAAAACGGATCCGACCATTATGATACTGTAAACAGGTCCTGAATTCATCCGAATAAATGACGTTTTGCCATTCGTGCACCCAGGTTCGTCGTTGAGTACACCATCGCAGGCGCTCCTGTCTGTGATACAGCGTCAAGGGTAACCGCAGCCATGGTCTCCAAGCTGATAGTCTGTGCTGCTGCGAACATCGTCGAACTGTTCGTGCAGACGGTTGTCGTCTTGCAAACGCCCCTATCTGTTGACTCAGGGATCGAGACGTGGCTGCACGATCCGTTACAGCCATGCGGATAAGATGCCTGTCATCTCGACTGCTAGTGATACGAGGCCGTTGGGATCCGGCACGGCATTCCGTATTACCCTCCTGAACCCACCGATTCCATATTCTGCTAACAGTCATTGGATCTCGACCAACACCAGCAGCAATGTCGTGATAGGATAAACCGCAATCGCCATAGGCTACAATCCGACCTTTATCGAAGTCGGAAACGTGATGGTACGCATTTCTCCTCCTTACAAGAGGCATCACAACAACTTTTGACCAGTCAACGCCGGTCGACTGCTATTTGTGTGTGAGAAGTCGGTTGGAAACTTTCCCCATGGCAGCACGTTGTAGGTGTCGCCACCGGCGCCAACCTTGTGTGAGTGCTCTGGAAAGCTAATGATTTGCATATCACAGCATCTTCTTCCTGTCGGTTAAATTTCGTGTCTGTAGCACGTCGTCATCTTGCTGTAGCAATTTTAATGGCCAGTAGTGTATTTGATTGGAGCTGTGGACGCTAGGAAATGGAATGCCAAGTGGAGTAATCGGAACATATCCGACATATTCTTCTGTTTGAGTTCTGTAGATGTGTGACAACAGCGGAGGCAGCCAAAAACATTTGCGCCGTGTACAGGGATAATGCCACTGGACAGAGCACGGCAAGAAAACGGTTTTCTCGCGCCGATCATTCCTATCCAGTGTTGTTACTGGTGAGGAGAAATGATGCCTTTATGCTAACAAAAGTAAAGGAATGATTGTGCCCAAACAAAGCAGTTAATCCCCTGTAAAGATCTGCGCGCATCCACAAAATGTAACGTTATGCATCTGGTGAAACAGCAACTGGGTGGTGTACTACTAATTGCTTCTCCGAGGTGCAACCATCACTGCCGACTTTTATTGTCAACAACTGAGACGTCTTGCAGACGACCAGGGAAGTGATACTCGACGCATTCTGCTAGACTGACAAAACAGACTATAATGGAGTTGGGCTGGGAAGTCATTCGTCTGATCTTGCGCCCTCAGATTTTAACCTTTTCCGCTCTCTGCCGAAGAACCTCCAAGGAAATTCCTTTCCAGATGAAAATGGGCTCCGAAGATCGTTCGACGTATTCTTCGTCTCAAAAACCGTTTGATTCCTACAGTAGCGAAATCGAAAAGTTACCCTAGCATTGGCAGACTTCTAAATAAATAATATTGTTGATGACAAAGCCTCTGTTATGTATGTATGCTGTCTTTATTAAACTTATGAAAAAAAACGCAACCTAATGCAATGCATTCGGTAAACTGCAAAGTTTCGATTTCCCCTCTCTTTTATAAATTCCTCCTGGGTGACCTTCACTGCCTGATCAACGTACAGATAGAATAACATCGGGGATAGGCTGGTACCCTGTCTCACTTCTCAACCGCTGCTCCCATTCATGTCCGTCGACTTTTATAGCTGCCGTCTTGTTTCTGTACAATCTGTGTATCACCCTTTGCTCCCTGTATTTTATCCCCATTACTTTCAAAATTTCAAAGAGTTTAGTCCAGTCAACAATTGAAAAGGTCTCCAAAAATCTATATCTGCTGTAAATGTAGATTTGCCTTTCTACAACCCGTCTTCGAAGACAAGGTGTAGGGTTAGTATTGCCTAATGTGTTTCTACACTTTTCCGGATCCGAAACTCATCGTCCCCGATGTTGGCTTCTACGAGTTTTTCCTTTCTTCTGTAAATAATTCAAGTTAAGTATTTTGCAATCATGACTTATTAAACTGAGAGTTCTGTAGTATTAACATCTGTTCCATAAATCTTGCTTACAGGTGGAGAAGTTTTGTGTTGTCTGACTCTCCCAAGTATATCAATAAAGATGAGGGAATGTCGTCTACTCCACGGACCTTGTTTCCACTTAGGTCTTTCAGTGCTCTGTCAAATTCTTGTCGCAGTATCACGTCTCCCAACTCATTTTAACCTACTTCCTCTTCACTTTCTATAATATTGCCCTCAAGTTTGTTTCCGTTATATATGCTCGCTATATATTCCATCCACCTTTCAACTTTACCTTCTTTGCTTAGTACTGGCTTGCCAACTGATCTCTTGATATTCACATAGGTGCCTACTTTTCTCCGAAGGTGCCTTTAAATTTCCTATAGTTACGCATATCTCTACATCCATGCAACTGTCCTCCAACGATTCCTGCTTAGCCAGTTTGCATTTTTTATCGGTTTCATTTTTTTCGCTTGTGTCATTCACTGCATTTTATATTTTCTTCTTTCTTCAGTTAAATTCAATATCTTCTGTACTACCCATAGGTTTCTGCTGGGCCTTTTATTTTTATTTCTAGTCCAGATGAGTGGACTGTCCAAAAGTGCATTTACAGTTCCATCGGGTCATTATCTGTTCGGCGGATGCCGTTTCTTTTGAAAAATGCACCAGCCATTATTTCAATGGTATGACTTGTAATATTTCAGTGCCAACTTTTCATCTTCAAGCATCCATAACTGATGTTACTATACTGGCCTAACAAACTTTTAGATACACTACCAGCCCAGAACCTCACCTATCTGACAGCACATTGGGCACAACCTCCTTAGTTCTCTAGGCAAGTCACATCACAGAAGGGGCGTATTAGCATGGAGCAAATATCACAGAAACCGCCACCACAAAGTCGTTGCTATAGGTAGTTCAACTTCGAATGCCAGCTTGATACTGACTTTCATCTGTGCATCCTATGCTTATTTACGGCAGAAAAACACCCACCCTCCTGAACTACCTGCACACCATGTATCGATAAGTTGATAACCACTAGAAAATAAATAATTGTTAAGTCATCGCACATTGTAAACTAGGTTAGCATAAGAGCAGCTAGAATGAGAAGCGTACATAAACGTAAAAAATACACTGAAGAGCCAAAGAAGCTAGTACATCTGCCTGATATTGTAGGGCCACTGCGAGCACGCAGAAGTGCCACAACACGATGTGGCATGGACTAGACTAATGTCTGAAGTAGTGCTGGAAGGAATTGACACCATGAATCCTGCAAGGCTGCCCATAAATCCGTAAGAGGGGGTGGAGATCTCTTCTGAACAACAAGTTCCAAGGCATCCCAGATATGCTCAGTAATGTTTATGTCTGGGGAGTTTGGTGGCCAGCGGGAGTGTTTAAACTCAGAAGTGTGTTCCTCGAACCACTCTGTACCAATTCAGCAAGTTTGGGGTGTCGCACTGTCCTGTTGGAATTGCCCAAATCCGTTATAATGCACAATGGGCATGAATGGACGCAGGTGATCAAGCAGGATTCTTATGTGCGTGTCACCTGTCAGAGTATTATCTAGACGTATCAAGTGTCCCATATCACTCAAACTGAACACGACCCACGCCAATACAGAGCCTCCACCAGTTTGAACAGTCCCCTGCTGACATGCAGGGTCCATGGAATCATAAGGTTGTCTCTATACCCGTAGATGTCCATCCGCTCCATACAATTTGAAACGAGACTCGTACGACCAGGTCAATTTTTTACAGTCATCAACAGTCCAATGTCGATGTTGACGGGCTCATGCGAGGTGTAAAGCTTTGTGTCGTGCAGTCATCGAGGGTAACGAGTGGGCCTTCGGCTCTGAAAGCCCATTTCGATGATGTCTCGTTGAATGATTGGCACGCTGACTCATGTTGATGGCCCAGCATTGAAATTTACTGCAATTTGCGGAAGGGTTCCACTTCTGTCATGTTGAAAGATTCTCCTCAGACGTCGTTGGTCCCGTTCTTGCAGGATCTTTTTCCGGCCGCAGCGATGTCATAGATTTGATGTTTTGCCGTATTCCTGATATTTACAGTACACCTGTGAAACGCAGTGATGCAGTGTCGCATCGCTGTGCTCTGACTATAACCTACGTTGAAGCTCACTTAAAGAACCTGCCGTTTTAGCAGCAGTAACCGATCTAACAACTGCGCCGGACAATTGTTGTCTTATATAAGCGTCGCTGTACGGGGGGGGGGGGGGGGGGGGCAGCGCCGTGTTCTGCCTGTTTACATATCTCTGTATTTGAATATGTATGCCTATGCCAGTTTCTTCGGCGCTTCAGTATATAATGTGTAAAGTTAAGTGATTTTCGAAAGTAATACCAGTCTGTGATCCACGGGACCAGCTTATCTAAAGAGTGGGGAATGTTACGCCACTACCTTTCCAACTGACGTTTATAATACGTAGCTAGCTGAGACAAAGTTGACTCTGCATTTCACTGTCAAAAGCTGGAAAGGTGTAGACCTGGAATGACAGATGTCAGCGTTTGGACCTTGAAGCGAGCCTGTTACCACACGTCTAGTCCTGCTATTGCTGCCATGGCTGGAACATTATCAATGCAGAATGGTACAAGGTCCAGGCTGCTTTGGTGGTGGTCTGCATTATGACATCCCTGGACCTTGCGCTGCGCCACTTCCGCGGGCTATCTCATCAAAAGATATTTCCTGTCACAACGAAACAGGTCGAGCAGCCATAAATACTGCCTGCTGTGGCCATGCCATATCTGTCGTCGATCACACCTATCCAGAGAAATACTCCACGCCAGTAGTCAATCCGTAAGTGCCATACAGCCTTAGCTACTATTAGACGTTGCCTCCAATTGCTAAAGTATGGTCTGCACTTCGCTGCCTCCCAGATGGGGCATACAGCTAGCTGACTTCATCTGGTTCCAAGATACCACCCAGTGGTTCTTGGTTCACCGACTGTGTTTTTGGGCACCTCGCTCCTGATCTACTGTCACCGCCTGTTCACGTCCAGTGCTTCTGTGCCTTAGGCTATTGGCATATTGGTAAGCCACTGGCGCTGCGTTGGCCAAAAGGCTGCTGATACAAGTGATGCTGACTGCTGGCGTCTGTGCACAGCCAGCACGCCACTGGCGTTGTGCTGACGTGGACTTCTGAAGGCATTGCAAGCCATAGAGAGAACGCCTCTGCCTGTTAAGTAAACTGTCTGCATGATTCCTCGACGGTCGAGGAGCAGGTTCATTGCACCTGCTCTGCAGTCTTCCATCTGCACCAAAATCGTGGCCTGTAACGAAGTCAGCTACACTCAGGACCGTCCTGATTCTGCTAAACAACTAAAATAAAAAGGAATGTTTGGGAATTTATGGATATCAAGTTAAAGAAATATGTATGGATATGGAATTACTTCGTCTCATTTTATAAACAGCATCACAAAAATTATTGGCAGCAATAAAATGCTGTCCACATAAGGCACTGATACTACTGGCTTACACTGTTGATGTGTTCTTAATACAGCCGGCCGAGGTGGCCGAGCGGTTCTAGTCTGGAACTGCGCGACCGCTACGGTCGCAGGTTCGAATCCTGCCTCGGACATGGATGTGTGTGATGTCCTTAGCTTAGTTAGGTTTAAGTAGTTCTAAGTTGTAGGGAACTGACGACCTTAGAACTTAAGTCCCATAGTGCTTAGAGCCATTTTGTTCTTAATACACTGCCAGAAAAAAAGTACATTCTCTAAGAGGTTTCCAATTTACATAAGATTTATTGTTATAACAGTGCATATGGAGTACAGTACGTGAAATGATTACATTTACAGATCAATAGGAGAAGCAGTTCTCGGGTACCAGGTGTCGACCTATGCTGAAACACTCGTAATAGTACGTGGTATATCCTTCCTGTGTGACAACGTAGGCGCTGACTCTGGGATCCGGTAGATCGTACAGATTGGTTCAAATGGCTCTGAGTACTATGGGACTTAACATCTGTGGTCATCAGTCCCCTAGAACTTAGAACTACTTAAACCTAACCAACCTAAGGACATCACAGACATCCATGCCCGAGGCAGGATTCGAACCTGCGACCGTAGCAGTCGCGCGGTTCCGGACTGCGCGCCTAGAACTGCTAGACCACCACGGCCGGCAGATCGTACAGATGGCGAATACTGTCCTGGGATATGTTTTGCCATGCCTGCTCGACCTGTTGAAGAGTTGCTGGTTGACGAGTCGCATGAGTCGCTTTTCGTCCCATCATACCCCACATGAGCTCGATTGGAGACAATTCCGAGATATTGCTGGCCAGGAAAGTTGCTGTACGTCTTACAGAGGACGTTTGAGTTTCATGGGCAGTGTGTGGACGGGAATTATCCTATTGAACAGCGCATCACCTTCCTGTTGCAAGAATAGTGAAATGACAGGTCTAACAATGTCCTCTCCAGAAATACCAAAGGTGAACGAGAGTTGTAGCTTTTCGCCCCAAAGACCAATGTGTCTTGAACAAATGCACTCTACGAGATAGTGCTCAATATCAAATCAAACGGCTCTGAGCACTATGGGACTTAATATCTGAGGTCATTAGTCCCCTAGAACTTAGAAATACTTTAACCTAACATCACACACATCCATGCCAAAAGCAGGATTCGAACCTGGGACCGTAGCGGTCGCGCGGTTCCAGACTGAAGAGACAGCGCTCACCAGGTCTTCGTCGTATGCGCAAACGACCGTCACTTGCATACAGGCAGAATCTGCTTTCATCGCTGAAGACCATGACGCGCTATTCCATCTTCTAAGTGATCCTCTGACGTCAACAGTCGAGCCGTGCACGTCGATACTGTGGCATGTCTGTAGTCCCACTGTTAGTAACCAGTTCGCGACAGTTCCTGATAACACATCTGAGTTGACACTCCCTCTTATCTGTACTGTGGTATCTGTACAATATGCCATTGCTGCCTTTACAATACTACGATCCTGGCTGCCATCTGTGCTGCGTGGAAATCCAGAACCTCGTCTATGTGTGTGAGAATGTTCATGCGACCACTGACGTCCAACTTGTGAGGCAAGTCTCTGAAAAGATCACCCCGACACTCGGATAGCGACAATTCGACCCCTTTCAAACTCGCTTCGTTGGCTGCAGAAGTGCGTCTCTGCGACATGGCTGCCTGCTTGCTTCACACGTTTGCAACACCCCGAGCCTTCTGCCGGTAAGCATTCCCTATTACAAGGTAGACAAAGATGGTGCTCTGGCAGCTATGCCACTTTGCCACCTACTGGCGGACGACACTGAAAACATTATCAGTACATCTGCTATCCCCCAGGTGGCAATGCATCATAAGATCAAAATCAACGTCGTCTTTCCAGCTGTACTAATTTTTTCCTGCCGTGTATAAAAAAGCTTCATATCTGATTTTTCTCCACATGTGCGAAATTTCGTACAGTTCCGACAGATGTCACTGCTGTAGTTAATCATAATGGCATCTACTTAAGACACTCGTTACAAGCTACATGCTATAAGCCATGTGAACATTCATAAATGTTTGTACGCAATGTAAGGTAATGATGCTATGATAGGCGTCCTGATGGATGGTTGGCAAAGAGAGTTGAAGATACTGAGCTTCATGATTGCTCACGTTTGGGACATCCTGTCACAGCCTCTGCACCGACATGCTGGATTGCGCGGAGGCCTTTATTCGTGCAGGCCGGCGCATCAACTCTAAAATTGACTCTGCAGTTATCGGTGAGCATTGGAAGTGCAAGTGCGATGATTTACAATCTTGCATATCCAAAGGTGTGTTCGAGATGCCTTCCACGAATGCTCACGCCAGGCCACAAAGTACGAAGGAAGTTCGTGTCCCATGATGAATATATCTGCTCCAGTTGTACAAGACTAATCCTTTATTTGGATAAAATCGTACACAGGACCCGACTTTCATTACGTAAATCCCAATTTCAGGCGCGTGATTGCGTACGAGAATATCGTACCAGTCATGTAAATGTTCCAGCAAATTTATCAAGTAGGATGCGAAATCCTGTGTGCGTGAGGCATGGAAAGGTTCTGTGAGTCAGCCAGTACCGCACCGGGTAAATGGGGCCATGTAACTGCTCAGCTCGCCGCATGGAATGGAAGCCCAGCAAGAGCGGTCAACAGACTACTGCGTGAACCACAGTGAGACTCCTGTGTGTACATACGTCAGCGGGTGGCCGCCATTGGGGATTGTATGGAGGGCTGCTTGAGGGTTTTCTACATGGGACACACTTGAAGATGAGAGCGTGATTCGTGCAGTGAGCACAATACAAGAACGTTTACCAACAGCGAATACACATGCTTACACATTACTCGGTGTTAGTTCCTGTGGCGGCCTCTCTCTGACATATATGTACACAGAAGTCTCAATGCAATTCGCGCGGCAGTCTGTTGACGGTCTTGACGGTCATCTACGATATGCGATGGTCTGGGCACTTATACAGCCCAGTTTACCCGGTGTGTTTGCCTTGAAAATGGCGGTGTGTTCTCCCCCCGAAATATCGGCGGTGGCTGAAAGTGTTACGTAGCTGAATTCCCGGAAGTTATTTGAAAGTTGCATACGCCAGGAGAAACTCAGGTCTCACCTTTTCATGCCTCGCCCGCACGGTATCTCGCATGCTATTTGATAAATTTGCTGGATATTTTAGGCGACTGGTACGACATTCTCTTAAGCAATCAAACGCCCCTGAAGATGGGGTATACATCCTAAAACCCGGGTCGTGTGTACGGTTTTATCCAAGGACTAGTGAAGTACAACGGGAGCGGATTTATTCATCACAAAAAATTTTTGCAACAGTTGTGGATGTCCCACAATAGTTTATTATACCAAATTTCGTTTCCTCTGAAGTGGTGGAGCAGTCCGAAGCCAATGGAGAGGCCTTTCTGTTACGAATCTTTACAGGAGACGAAATCTGGGTGCATCACTTTGAACCGGAAATAAAGAGACAGTCACTGGAGTGGCCCAACCACAATCCCCAACACAGGGCAGCTCCAGATTCTCGCTGACTGTATTTTGCAACAGTGAAGGTGTCGTTCTCGGGGATTTGTTGCTAAAAGGGTTGACCACTAACTGTTTCAGATGCCTATGTGAACAAACTCAAGGAGCGCTTCCAACATGTTTGATCGGACAAGAATGCGAAAGAAATCTTGCTCCCATATGACAATGCACGCCCGAATACAAATTTCAGAACCCGGGAAAACACTGTCAAATTGTATCGAACATCATTGATTCATCCTCCATATAGCCCAATTCTTTCGTCCTCTGATGTTTACCTGTTTGGGCCGCTTGATGATTTTCTAAGCTCGCCACGCTTGGAAGATGATGAGAGCGTCATTCGTGCAGTGAAAACATAGCTATGAACTCAGTACAAGGGCGTTTACCAACAGGAAATACATGTCCATATACAACACTGGCATAAGGCCATAGAACTTAATGGAGACTAGGAAAACACTACGTGTAAAAGAAAGGTTGATTGATATTGTGACTAAATTCTAACTCTTAAGAATAAATACGTTCTGAGGAAACGACCCTCGTAACGATGTAAGTGGTAATAAGTCTTGAATTATACTCTCCTTATCCCATGTTGCAGAGTTAGATATGGAATACAATTTCATAGTCAAATTTTTCGAAGAATACTTACATTTTAACTCTACTTCTGTAGATTCACAGTAGTTTCCATTCGTTTGTATACTAATTAGGCTCCAAGACCCAGCATCGCTCATCGAGACATTTCTTATACGAACGCCGCAGTCACCCGCTGTGAAATTACCCCAAAAGACCACATTTCCATGCGATGACGTCTCTTCATACTGCAGAAATAAAAGACATTTTGTTATACAGACTAAATGAATGATTACAATGTATTGGCTTCGCTTATGAAGACAATGCCCTTATCGTTTTATCTATCCACACACAAATCACGACTCGCCCTCACAGCTTCATTATAGAAACGGTATTCTGGGCTATGGCGAAGACAAATTCTCTGAAGTTTGCAAAGTAGGACCGAAGTTCTGACAAATGACTTTCAGGGCTGGATACGAAAATCGATAAGAGCATTGAGCACGACATACGAGTTTGTGAGTGAGTCCCAGACCATTACACAGTTTCAATTTGACATTAAGTACCAAAACAGACTGAAAGATTCATCCATTATAGGAACATATTGCAAGCTGCTAAGCTACTGAACAAGTGAAAGCTGATGTATTATAGAGTGTCAATTTATGATGCTACTGACAGTGTTGCCAACAGAATTAAATTAAAATAATTATTGTACTGTGCTAGCAATAAATCCACAATCCTATGCTCAAGTATCAATACAGTCACAAATTAAAATATGTCAGATGGAACATAGTTCAATAAAGAGATTGTAACAGTGGAAGTATCCTATGAGACAAAAAAGGACATACCACGAACTAATTATCCGGAAGGAGCGGAAATTAGTAGATGTGATGTACATGTACAGACAAACAAAGGACTACACTTTCAGAAAAAACTGGATTATTTATTTAAGAGAAAGAGCTTCACAAATTGGCATTGATTGACAGAGCTGTTGGATGTTTTCCTGAGAGAAATCGTGCCAAATTGTGTCAATTGGCGCGTTAGATCGTCAAGATCCCGAGTTGGTTGGAAGGCTTGTCGATAATGCTCCAAACTTTCTCAGTTGGAGAGAGATCCAGGGACCTTGCTGACTAAGGTAGGGTATGACCAGCACAAAGACAAACAGCAGGAATTCTCGCCGTGATCGAGTGGCCATTATCTTTGCTGAAATGGCCCAGAGTGGCTTGCCATGAAGGCAACGAAAGGGGCGTAGAATATCGTCGACGTACCTCTGTGCTGTATGGGTGCTGCGGTTGAAAGGCAAAGGTTTCCTCTTATGAAAAGAAGTGGCACCCCAGACCAACACTCCTGATTGTTGGGCCGTGTGGTGGGTGGCATCAGGTTGGTATCCCACCGCTGTCTGGGGCCTTTCCAGACACGTCTGGAATCTCGCTGACTGGAGTCGACCTGTCTTCAGAAATGAGTCCCGCTTCGAACTGAGCCTCGTTGAAGAACAAAAACGTGTCTGGAGGCGCTTCGGACAGCGGTGCGATACCTGTTACCCACGATATGCCCCGACAAGCAAGAGTTATGGTCTAAGATGCTATTTACTTTCGTAGCAGGACCCCTTTGGTTGTCACCCGCGGTCCCTTACAGCACAGCGATACGTCGACAATATTCTGTGCCAGATTTGTTGTGCCACATGGCAAGCTGACCTGTGCTTACATTCCAGCAAGATAATGTACGTTCGCACATGGTGAGATTTTCTACTGCTTGTCTTCGTGCTTGTCAACCATGCTCTTCCCAAGTGAGAAAATTTGGAGCATTATGGGCAGTGGCCTCCAACCATCTCGTGATTTTGACGATCAGATGTTCCAGTTGGATAGAATTTTGCACGATATCCATCAGGAGGACATTCAACTCCAACATTCAATACCAAGCCGAATAACTGTTTGCATAAAGGCCAGAGGTGGACCAACACGTTATTGACTTGATCAATTTGTGAAGCTAGCGCTCGCTCGCTCTCTCTCTCTCTCTCTCTCTCTCTCTCTCTCTCTCTCTCTCTCTCTCTCTTCAATAAATCATCCAACGAAGTTGTACTCAGTTGTTTGTCTGTACATGTACATCGCATCTACCGATTTCCGTCCCATTCAAATAATTCCTTCGTGCTCTGCCGTTCTTTTTTCTTGTCTTAGAGTGTATGTTGACTGTACATGCACTTTATTTCGCCCTCTTTAAGTAATAACACTAGGTGGTTCGTTGAAAACGCTATGTGATGGACGAGGGGCGGCAAGTGGGGAGAAATCCTTTTATCAGTGTCCGTGAAAAATATATTTCATGTTCAAAGAGAGTACGAGACGACACGGACTGGGGAGTACAAAACACCGTTGACCAACGTGGAGGTAGTGGAGGCGCGAAACAATCATGGAGCAAGCAGGGCTATACAGTCCACCTGCCGGTGTTTCCTGGCGATCAAGGAACGGTATTTTTTAGTCAGTCTTAGCACTGTGTCCATTTCTGACTGAAATAATACCTTTAGCTGCCCCGGGCCAGAATAACTGATATTAAACTTAATGTTGTTTGATTTATATGAAGGAAAGTTATATGGAGGCTCAGTGAAAGTGATTGTTTTTAAGAATATAGTCAAGATTTGTTTGTTCTACATTTCATTGTTTTCTTTTACGTGATGAGAGTATTTGAATGACTGTGTGGTGACTTACTTCTTCATTCATTACCATACAATGCAATGTACTTTCTTTAATATGTCTTGCAGGTATGGAAATGCCGTGTGGCTAGGGCCTCCCGTCGGGTAGACCGTTCGCCGGGTGCAAGTCTTTCGAGCTGACGCCACTTCGGCGACTTGCGTGTCGATATGGATGAAATGATGATGATGATTATGATGATGATGATGATGATGATACGGACAACACAACACCCAGTCCCTGAGCGGAGAAAATCTCCGACCCAGCCGGGAATCGAGCCCGGGCCGTTAGGCATGACATTCCGTCACGCTGACCACTCAGCTACCAGGGGCGGACGTCTTGCAGGTAGAGATAGTTATTGGTTCCTGGGGACTTTTGTACGCTGGGAACGGAGGAATATAGTTTATTATAAGAATTACCTGTGTTTAGCCACTCAGTAGCAAATTTTGGACCCTATTAAGATTTAAGTAAAGGATCCGTTGTGCACAATCGGGGATCTTTAGGCTAGGCCCTTTTTATAGACAGTCCAGCTCAGTCATACTCGCAGAACTGAAATTATATAGGAAATGAGTGCTCGTGAACTTTTAAGTTGGACAGCTGTCTTGAAATCCAACCATCGAGGTCATTAAACACGAGAACTCCCAGAAGTACTTTGTGAGAACTTGTTATATTTCAAGACTTGATCATTCAATATTACAGCGACAATTAAGGTTTCTAAATAGCTCCTTCACATTACTTGGCTTTCCTTCGACTTCTCTTATAATCCTGCAACGCTCTGCACCCAGATTTGATCATGCTTGCAACGCTGTTCTTTCAAAAACACGAGATTTGTAATGTGTTACGTTTAAATCGTTTGTTACTACGATTATTGCTTTTAATCTTGCGGGTAGATGGCAGGCTCTCCAGTAACTTAAGACACAACGAGGGTGGAACTAATTCTTCTTGAAGAATTATAAAGAGCTGTTGTCCATATTTTGAAGAAATTCATCTGGCTCACAACCGACATTCTGATTTATGTGATAAATTTTAAATACGTTTGAGGCATTGAGCAGTCCATTCGAGCAAATTTATTTGAGTTAGTTTGATTTATGGAGAGAAGCAGTCTCGCGCATGTAAAAAGTAGGTGAGATTTCCAATTTTCCACGGCGTGAGAAGGATACACAAAGACTTCCATTGATACATGATGACTTTCCACATACCAATCCCAAGCTTATGGTATATATTTACCAACGACACCACCATCGCTGGCTTCCACTCAGCCAACAGTCCTTCCAGGTCCTTCCATATAATGTCAGCTCCTGGAGTAACCTCTGCTGCCATTACAAGCTTCCTAATTAGCATCTTACAATTTGTAACCGTCCCAGCCTGATGTAAAGATGTACACATCTCTGTCAAAACTTATATCTGAAGAAGTGCATGTAATCTTCCAGGAAACTCTACATTTAATGTCCTGTGCCTATGACAGTGAGTGTCAACATACACTGTCTGATCAAGAGTGTCCAGACACCTATTAGTGGACATTAATATGGGGTGAGTCCATCCTTCACCTTTATGGCGACTTGACCTCTGCTGGAGACACTGTCAGTGAGCTCTCTGAATGTCTGTCGAGGAATGCTAGCCCATTCTTCCTCAAGATCAGAAACCAAAGAAGATGTGATGTTGGACACTGTAGTCCGAAATATGTTCCATTGGGTTAAGATCCGGACTCTGAGTAGGCTACTCTATTTCAGTAATTTTATTGTTTACAAACCATTGTCTTACTGAAGCAGCTTTATGACAGCGTGCATTGCCATGCTGATACCATCATCGTCTTTGAACTGCTCTCCTACTGTAATCCAATAAAATGTGTTCATATCATTCTGCATTTAGCTCTTTTTTAAGCGCAATAAGGGGACCACAATTCCCCTTATGCCATATCATCTCCTACTCCGTATTTCACTTGAAAAATTTGTGAAGTTTTTCCTGCTGGCTACAGCACCAGAGTTGAAGCCAAGGTAGGCTAGTAAGCAATATCTAGGTTACCAACAACCAAGGAAATGTAGCATGGGTACACCACCGAGTTAATTGCCACACACCACCCAAGCTGGATGATGGAGGTGCCACCGCACCAGAGTAACCTCACGGAGAAGGGTTCATGACCTCATTTTGTCAACCACGCACAGTAAAATAATAACATGTAAGTACTATGCAAGAAAGAATTTTCAACACAGAGACGCTGCAGATGATGATTTTGTTGGAGGCTCAACTGCGCCGTCATCAGCGCCCATACAAAGTCCCAATTTGTCATGCAGTCCAATTTCTTTACTCAGTCCAATTTAGCCACTGTCTCGAATAATGATGATGATGATGAAATGATGAAGATAACACAAACACCTAGTCCCTGGGCACAGAAGATCCCCAACTCGGCTGGGAATCGAACGCGGGCCCCGGTGATCCAGAGGCAGCAACGTTAGCCACTAGACCACGAGCTGCGGACAATGCTGCAGAAATAAGCAAACTAAAGCTTGAAGAGAAACGCTGTGGCAACATGAAGCGGTGTACCGCTGGCAGGTCCAGAAAACTAGACCACATTCGTTCGTTCTCGCCATGCAATAACGTCATTAGCATAGAATGACTGGTCCAAATATGCTGACTTCCAAAGGCATGCTCCTAGTTTACACATAAGGAGTTCTGATGTGGGGCTTGTAACGAACCATCCAGAATCTGCCATGAATAATTCGATCTGTGATGCAATAGCCAGCCTGGTCTAAAGGAACTGATTGGCATGGGCTGCTATCAACACATATCCACTGATGAGAAGGCTTGGGTGCCACCTACCGCCAGGGACAAGGAGGCCTAGGTGACAGGTCCTGGTGGGCTCCCAAATTATCATCCTACAGGAATGCAATGTCTGCCACTCCTCAGCCATGTCTGTGAGCAAACACCGGCATTGCAGGCTGTCTCATGATCAGGGGCCATAATGAAAAAGGCCACCTAGTGCAGAGCTGTTGGCTGCCATACTGTGGCACTATATATGACATCAATGGAAGTGCCCTGGTAACCTGCTAGCTTTGCTGCTAACCACTGGGACACGCAGGTGCCGTTCATGGTGTGTTGAGTCAGCAACCTCCTGTGAAGTAGCTGCCTGCTGTGTGTGCCTCATCAATGCAGCAGCTGAGACTATGAGACGTGCAGGTATTGGTGCCTACTGGCTTTGTGTGAGCTGTACCTGCTCACCTGGCAGCCATGAAAGAAGGCAACTGTGTATTCATGAGTAATAAATGTGTATTCTGTTAACAATGTCTTATTAGCACCTCCTGGCATTCTCCACCACCACACTCCACATCATGCCATCCTAGCAATCGTAGAGACGATAGATACAAACCACAGATACAGCCCTCTGTATTTGTTTCAGAAGTCTGTATTTCTACTGGAAGTGGGTGCCATCCATTGAGACGTCAACACCTGGTATCACATCCACACATGTACAGCCCATATTTGGTAATGGGAGTGGCTGCCATTCATTGAGACAACAACAACTGGTGTCATACCCACACATGTACAACATCAGCAGCCAATGTCCCTGTCCAGCACGTTTCCAAGCTTGACTGCTACTATTTGAAGTTCGCCAGTATGCTGTGTGGTGAGTGACAGTCTTTTGTTGGTCTTTCTTGTTTCTCTTTTGTTTGTGGCCTTAGGGGTGCTCACAGGAATTTGAAGGTTATGTTTGTTAATCTGTAGGAGCCTGTGGATCTCTCTTTTTCTAGTATTACAGCAGATGAAGGTTTCATCTATGCCAGAAACGTGTACATCTACTTTGCACGAGACAGTTGAAATTTTGAAAGGGCATATAGTTGCTTTGTTGGGAATTAATGCTGAACAGAAAGAGATTAACGATGGATTACAAAGGTAAGCCATTAGTGGGCAAGTAGAATACGACGCAGGAGACACGAAAACTTTGTTGAGAATAACATTCCTCCCATCGAGCCTATAACATCTAACCTAGTACTTCTTTTTTCGAGGAGAACAACCAAGAAAGAGCCTATACTTATTAGTGATGTAAGGACTACTTCTAAATCGGGCAACTGGTCAGACTACAATTTTTTAAAATATGGCTGAGTTACAGTTAGTGGTTGACAAGACATTATCTACAACGAGACTCTTAGAAAAGCCAAACAATCGACCAGTTGGCTAATGGTCTTGTTAAGCTTTATCACAAGCGGAACAGGCCGAGCTTTTTAGGGAGCAGCTCAGTGGATTGAAACTCATTCTGGAAGCTCAGTGGATTGTCACGAAAGCACAATGGGTCAGTGGAATCTATCTCTGACATGATTAGGAAAGTCAACACACACACTTATGAACTAATGCCCAATTCACAGACTGACAGTCATTATACGTGAGGTGGAAAACAGAGCTTAAAATGTGTCTGTGAGGGTTATTTCACTAACATGTTGAGAAGCGTCAGAATAGAAACTCCAAGTGATTTTTTCGCGTTCATTACAACTGCCACACAACTGGAGGGAATTAACATTTCTACTCAGGGACACAGCAATCATAGTGTCTTCTCGGACATGTTGCATTTGATCGGTAATGCATAAAAAGAAGGTAAACAGTGACTGGGTAAGCGTTCGTTAAATGCAGAAGGGGGGGGGGGCTCTACCATGGGACGGAACTCCCAATAGAACAAATTACTGAAAAAACGAATGCAGGGATGGAATGCTGCTTGCTGGTCATATAGAACGGCAGGAAACAAATTTTTATGTGGACACTGGTACTCATGTGTCAGTCATTAGTCTAGGCTTCTTAGATAGGAAGAGACTGAAGTCGCCACTATGTAGGTTACGTGTGGTAAGTGGCAATGACGTGATGTCATTGGGAACAGCATTGCACAGCTTGGACATTGGAACTAAAAGTTTTCAGGAGCATATGGAAATGTTGCCTTATGTTCAGGGAGGCACTGTGCGATCCTAGGGCTCGACTTTCTTGATAAATAGCACACAAAAATTGACCTTTTGTTATATACATTTGAACTTGTTGGGACATTGTTTCGACTGGGCACAACGGCTGCAAGTAAGAAAATGTCACGAAGTTCACTGATCATGAAAATGGTACCAAATGAACAGCATACATGTACGCTAAAGCCAGTTTGCAAGATAACATACTGCAAGGCACAGGAAGTTAGTCTACGTTAGTGCAGGGACAGACTTACGAAAGTAAGTATTATGTATTGTACAACCATTATAAAGCAATGATGAGTTGGGTAAGTCACATTGTTTTTATGCAGAAGTGTAGAATACGTCAGGGAAATACATGGAGATTTTATAGTTCTGGTTAGTCCTGATAATTTTGACATGACGAGGTGAGACTGTCAAAGGGATTACTGATTGCTAATTTAGATTTACTAGAGGAAGATGATATAGGTATGTCAAATGAGAAAGTTTGCCAGATGCAAACTGTTGATTCAACTTTATTGTGTGAGAACGTGAAGCACTTACAGGGAAACAATAGGAAAGCAAGGGAAGCCTTGTTACTGTAATTTACAGAGTTACTAAGTCCAAGTGGTTCGTGACCAGCAACACCAGTCACACATCACAGAATTCCAACAGGCAATGACATTGCAGTACTAGGAAACCATACAGGGTCCCAAGATCTCTAACTGTTAGTGGAAGAATATATTAATCACCAGATGGCTGATGGGATTATTGAACATAGTAAAAACCCGTGGGATGCAGCCTTGGTACTTGTCCCCAAAAAGTCATTAGATGCCCCTAGGAAGTACAGATTTTGCTGTAACTATGAATACTTTAACGCAAGAACTGTTGGGAATGGATGCCCTCTAGTGAATCTAACAGAGACCTCGGAGAACTTTGGTCAACGTAAATAAGTTTAGACAATGGATTTGAAGAGTGGCTACAACCAGCTGCAAATAATGCCGGAGAACCAGCAAAAGACCACTTTTATCATCCCATGAGATCGTTACCGGTACTGTCAAATTCTGTTCGGACTAAAAAGTGCACCAGCTACTTTTCAGATACTATTGAGTAATTAGGGGGCTAAAACCAAAAATACGCATGGTGCATCTATATGACTTTATATTGTTTTTAAAGGGCATGGAGGAACATGTACGATGATTGGAGAAGTGTTCAAGAGAATAGCACGTAAAGAGTGAATATTGACAAATGTCATTTTTCAGCAACATAAGTAAACTATCTCATGCACATGATCAGTCATAAAAGCGTAAAAAATGATACATAACTAGTGTTGGCAGCTGTAGCATACATCAAAAGATTTACCATCTTTGTAAGCATTTTCAACAACTATATAAAAAATTTGTAAAAAAATTTTCTGAAATTGCCGAGTCTTTGAACAAATTGTTAAAGAAATGAACAAAATTTGAAAGGCCTACCTACTCTCAGACAGTGTTTCACACCTAGAGACAGGCACTGATGTCAGATGCAGTGTTAGCATTTTTTAGTCGGAAGAGGAATTAGTTTTGTTCTGTGATGCAAGTATTATCGAGAGCAGATGCATTCTCAAGCAGAGTATGGATAATAGCGTACGCTTCCAGACAACCGGATAAAGTGGAGTGGAATTATTCCACTATGGAGAAGGAAACTATGGCATTTCTTACTTTTCTTATTTTTATGGACAAAAGTTCAAAGTAGTGACTAATCATGCCACAAAGTGATTCTTTGGTTTGAAAGGCCCATCCAGTAGATTGACACACTGGGCAATAAAGGTGAGAATTCAGTTATGAGGTAGTGCACAAACCAGGAAATGCATAGTAACACTGATAGTTTAAGCAGAAATATTGGAGTTTTAGGAGCACTGGGCAAGAACATTGTTGATTTGCAGGGAGCACAGACACTGACCGTCAGGTATTTAGGTCACATAGTTCATGTCGCAGAATGATAAAGTGCAGACCACGTGTGGTAGTACCTGTGGCGTCTAGAGAGGAAGTTCT
This sequence comes from Schistocerca cancellata, assembly GCF_023864275.1. Taxonomy (NCBI): domain Eukaryota; kingdom Metazoa; phylum Arthropoda; class Insecta; order Orthoptera; family Acrididae; genus Schistocerca; species Schistocerca cancellata. The sequence goes on from NC_064628.1 coordinate 767,393,816, forward strand.
GATACAAGCATATGACCACAAATCGGCAGGTCATGGTTGTCACAGAGCAATTGACCGAAAGGTAGCTGGAAAGGTTTGTTGGAGGACTAGGAAACGAGATGTTGATCCAAATGTTAGGAACTGTGTACCTTGTGCGCAACGAGCTGACCTTAGTCTCTGAAACTTTCCGTTACAGAGACTACAGGAACTGTCTAAACCGTAATAAATGTTAAGACTGGTTATTTTAGGCCCATATAATTGAATGCCAGCAGGTAATCGTTACATATTGACCTTAATAGCTCATTTTTCATAGTTTGTAGTGATGTTTGCAATTCCTGATCAGCAAACAAGTACAGTAGAACAAGCATTCGTGAATAACTGGTTACTCACATTTGCTGTTCCAGATACCCTAATTATGCGTCAGGGCACTAACTTTATGTCCAGTATGATGAAACAATTGTGTTGACTGCTTTGCATTTGCAAGCTTCGAAAAAGTCCTTTCCACAGTCAGAGAAATGGAAGAATGGAGAGATAAATCACACAATTTCTAAAATATTAAGCTATTATGGGAACAGCAATCGTGACAACTGGAATGTGTATCTTGAGTCATTGTCGCAGCATACAATTCTAAGGTACTACAGCTTCTGGCCTTTCATTGCATGTGGCAGTATACGGCAGGCAAATGCCTTTGCCTTTCGAAGTGATAAAACAAAAACTTGGAACATGCCGTGAACCCGTAAAAAAATGCGGAAGTGTTGCGAGAGATTTGGAAATACAAACGCTTTAGAATGTCAAGAATGGAAGAGAGAACGTGCGGGGAAGTTGCCACGGAGTAGGACTGGTGAATTGGTTTCGGTCACGAAGCTGTACAAACCTGAATGTAAAACTAAACAATTCCTAACATGATATCAGGATTCATGCCAAGTTATGTATATGACATTGCCTGTCAACGTTAAGATGCAAGCGCTGACGATGACTTCTGTTATTCATTGTAGGGCGAGTAAGTCATTCAGAGTAGCTGTGGATGCTTTAACACAAATTACGTTATTGTCTTCAGTACAGAATTCTGAGTCTAACAGAATCAAAAAACGACCAGCCAATAATAATGAAGTGCACAAAGGACGCCTTACGCACATAGACCAGGCCAATAAGTAGTAATATGACCGAATTTTTAGATTATTTATGAAGGTTATTATATGCACTGATTATCTATGTTCTAGATTATAAAGAATTATTACCAGTTTTTTGTGTTATGAATCGTGTATTCCCCCCATGAACCGTGGACCTTGCCTTTGGTTGGGAGGCTTGCGTGCCTCAGCAATACAGATAGCCGTACGTAGGTGCAACCACAACGGAGGGGTATCTGTTGAGAGGCCAAACAAACGTATGGTTCCTGAAGGAGGACAGCAGCCTTTTCAGTAATTGCAGGGGCAACAGTATAGATGATTAACTGGTCTGGCCTTGTAACACTAACCAAAACTGCCTTGCTGTGCTTGTACTGCGAACGGCTAAAAGCAAGGGGAAACTACAGTCGTAATTTTTCCCGAGGGCATGCAACTTTACTGTATGGTTAAATGATGATGGCGTCCTCTTGGGTAAAATATTCCGGACGTAAAATAGTCCCCCATTCGGATCTCCGGGCGGGGACTACTCAAGAGGACGTCGTTATCAGGAGAAAGAAAACTGGCATTCTACGGATCGGATCGTGGAATGTCAGATCCCTTAATCGGGCACGTAGGTTAGAAAATTTAAAAAGGGAAATGGATAGGTTAAAGTTGGATATAATGGGAATTAGTGAAGTTCGGTGGCAGGAGGAACAAGACTTCTGGTCAGGTGAATACAGGGTTATAAATACAAAATCAAATAGGGGTAATGCAGGAGTAGGTTTAATAATGAATAAAAAAATAGGAGTGCCGGTAAGCTACTACAAACAGCATAGTGAACGTATTATAGTGGCCAAGATAGACACGAAGCCCATGCCTACTACAGTAGTACAAGTTTATATGCCAACTAGCTCTGCAGATGAAGAAATTGAACAAATGTATGATGAGATAAAAGAAATTATTCAGGTAGTGAAGGGAGACGAAAATTTAATAGTCATGGGTGACTGGAATTCGACAGTAGGAAAAGGGAGAGAAGGAAACATAGTAGGTGAATATGGATTGGGGTTAAGAAATGAAAGAGGAAGCCGTCTGTTAGAATTTCGCACAGAGCATAACTTAATCATAGCTAACACTTGGTTTAAGAATCATAAAAGAAGGTTGTATACATGGAAGAATCCTGGAGATACTAAAGAGTATCAGATCATATAATGGTAATACAGAGATTTAGGAACCAGGTATTAAGTTGTAGGACATTTCCAGGGGCAGATGTGGACTCTGACCACAATCTAATGGTTATGAACTGCAGATTAAAACTGAAGGAACTGCAAAAATGTGGGAATTTAAGGAGATGGGACCTGGATAAACTGACTAAACCAGAGGTTGTACAGAGTTTCAGGGAGAGAATAAGAGAACAATTGACAGGAATGGGGGAAAGAAATATAGTAGAAGAAGAATGGGTAGTTTTAAGGGATGAAGTAGTGAAGGCAGCAGAGGATCAACTAGGTAAAAAGACATGGACTAGTAGAAATCTTTGGGTAACAGAAGAAATATTGAAGTGCTGAAAGGAGAAAATATAAAAATGCAGTAAATGAAACAGGTAAATAATACAAACGTCTCAAAAATGAGATCGACAGGAAGTGCAAAATGGCTAAGCAGGAATGGCTAGAGGACAAATGTAAGGATGTAGAGGCTTATCTCACTAGGGTAAGATAGATAGTGCCTACAGGAGAATCAAAGAGACCTTTGGAGAAAAAGAGAACGACTTGTACGAATATCAAGAGCTCAGATGGAAACCCGGTTCTAAGCAAAGAAGGGAAAGCAGAAAGGTGGAAGGAGTATATAGAGGGTCTATACAAGGGCGATGTACTTGAGGACAATATTATGGAAATGGAAGAGGATGTACATGAAAATAAAATGGGAGATATGGTACTGCGTGAAGAGTTTGACAGAGCACTGAATGACCTGAGTCGAAATTAGACCCTGGGATTAGACAACATTCCATTAGAACTACTGATAGCCTTGGGCGAGCCAGTCCTGACAAAACTGTACAATCTGGTGAGCAAGATGTATGAATCACGCGAAATACCCTCAGACTTCAAGAAGAATATAATAATTCCAATCCCAAAGAAAGCAGGTGCTGACAGATGAGAAAATTACCGAACTATCAGTTTAATAAGCGACGGCTGCAAAATACTAACACGTATTCTTGACGGACGAATGGAAGAACTGGTAGTAGCCGACCTCGGGGAATATCAGTTTGGATTGAGTAGAAATGTTGGAACAAGTGAGGCAATGTTGACCTTACGACTTATGTTAGAAGATAGGTTAAGGAAAGACAAATCTACGTTTCTAGCATTTGTAGACTTAGAGAAAGCTTTTGACAATGTTGGCTGGAATACCCTCTTCAAATTCTGAAGGTGGCAGGGATAAAATACAGGGAGCGAAAGCAGAAACCAGATGGCAGTTATAGGAGTCTAGGCACATGAAAGGGAAGCAGTGGTTGGGAAGGGTTTTAGCATTTCCCCGATGTTATTCAATCTGTATATTGAGCAAGCAGTAAAGGAAACAAAAGAAAAATTCGGAGTAGGAATTAAAATCCATGGAGAAGAAATAAAAACTTTGAGGTTCCCCGATGACATTGTAATTCTGCCAGAGGCAGCAAGGGACCTGGAAGAGCAGTTGAGCGGAATGGACATCAACAAAAGCAAAACGAGGATAACGGAATGTAGTCGAAATCGGGTGATGCTGAGGTAATTAGGTTAGGAAATGAGACACTTAAAGTAGTAAAGGAGTTTTGCTGTTTGGGGAGCAAAATAACTGATGATGGTCGAAGTAGAGAGGATATAAAATACAGACTGGCAATGGAAAGGAAAGCATTTCTGAAGAAGAAAAATTTGTAAACATCGAGTATAGATTTAAGTGTCAGGAAGTCGTTCCTAAAAGTATTTGTATGGAGTGTAGCCATGTATGAAAGTGAAACATGTACGATAAATAGCTTGGGCAAGAAGAGAATAGTAGCTTTCGAAATGTGGTGCTACAGAAGAATGCTGAAGATTAGATGGGTAGATCACATAACTAATGAGGTGTTGAAGAGGATTGGGGAGAAGAGAAGTTTGTGGCACAACTTGACTAGAAGAAGGGATCGGTTGGTAGGACATATTCTGAGGCATCAAGGGATCACCAATTTAGTACTGGAGGGCACCGTGGAGGGTAAAAATCTTAGAGGGAGACCGAGAGATGAATACACTAAGCAGATTCAGAAGGATGTAGGTTGCAGTAGGTACTGGGAGATGGATCTTGCACAGAATAGAGTAGCATGGAGAGCTGCATCAAACCAGTCTCTGGACTGAAGGCCACAACAGCAACATCGTGTATTTTGGGGTTTTGTTTTCCTTTTCATTCCTCGATTGTAAATTATGTTGGTAGGTAGCACAGAAGGTAGTTTTATGGTTTATGATGGTTTTGTTGTTGAGCCATGTAGACACGTCTTTCGAAGGAGGGAGAGGAAATGGAAAATTATAGGAAAATGGGTACAGGTGCAAGTCTGAGACTTATTTGTAATTTCGGAGCAAATGGAAGCTATCCTTCTAATGTTGTTGGAAGGCTTACGGGGATGTCAGAGGGAAACAGTCATAGTACTCCAAGCTAAGATGGTTCAGACTGTTTCAAGGCGTGTGGGATGCAATTGTTCTTAGGAAAACCGTAAACAACTGAATGTTGAAGGGAAGTGTTAGGCCCACACCCCGAGATCAGAGAGCGGGCACACGTTTTGTCTACTATGTTTTTCGCCTGAAGTGGTGATAATAAATTATGAAAATGGGTAGCCGAATGACATTATAGTAATGGAATTATGGAACAGCACAATATTAATAAGCGATACGACTTGTGACATAGAGGTCATGATGACCCGTCTCCCAGGTACGAGCACTGGTACGATTATGCTCAAGTGGAGATAACCTACATTGTATTGTCTGCAAAAGCCTTTAGAGGTGCTACCAATTCGAAACCTAACTTTCCTGAACAGAGCTCTGTACACAGACCACCTACACTCACTAGATGAACTCTTAGAGATACAAAAAGGACGAATGACAGCGGAACAAATGTGTGAACATGTGCAACAATATGACAGATAGCGTTACAGTATTATGACCATAAGTGTTACAACTTCCAGTGTTGCAGTCGTTCTGACTTCCATTTGTGCAATCTGCTTTTGTTTTATACGAAGATCTGTACACCACACTGAGTTACCTGTACACCTAATACCCGTGGATTGCTTTAGCAATAAAACTAGGAGTTAATAAGTGAGACTTAAGATTAAACTAGTAGACGAGATTGTGAATTTATTATAGATTGTACTCGACTACACATGAAAAACTGGAGACAATATATGGGTTTAAGAGGATAAGTTAAATGGGGTGAATGTGAAACATAGCTTTAGAGGATTAAGGGTCAGTTCCATGCGAGCAGGATGACAACCAAAACATGCTGTGCAACTGTTCATGTAAATCATGCATGACGAGATTGTTCCAGGAACATTCCTAGCAAAAGTTCGAGGCGAATTTTCTATGGGAATGGGGAGTGGTGCTTCCCAGAACAATATTCTAGGCAGATATGAAGGGTTTTTGAAGTGTTTCCTGGCTGGCTAGTATGCAATATCTGCACTGGAACGTCAACAATGAAGAACAGTCGATACTGCATGTAGCATGGGCACACCGCCGAGTTCATTGCCCCACAGCACCTGAGCTGGATGAGCATTGTGCCAAAGCATCAAAGTGAACTCATGGAGAAGAGAGCATAATGTCATTCTGTCGGCCACACACAGTGAAGCAATAACATGTCGATTGTATGCAAGAGTGGCTTTGCAGCACTCACCATGGTAGTGGTTTCATGAGTCCAGAAAACTTTGTAACAATCCCTCACCCTTGCCACACAATAAAGTCATCAGTATACTGGTACAAATACACAGACTTCCAAAGCCCAATCCTTAGTTTGTAGCTAACCAGTTCCAGGATGGGACGTATGAAGCACCATACATGGTCTGCCCAGATGACTCCGATATATGATGCCACAGCCAGCCTGGTTTTCAGCTGTGGCCTGCTCCACCGTGTCTCTGCCTTTGCTGATGAGAATATTTGGGTGTCTCCTACCATCAGGGACCCGACAGGCCTACATGATGGTCCATGGTGAGCTGCCAAACTACCAGTAGCTGCAGTAACTGCCGTCCCGCCAAGCTGTGTTTATAAACAGACATTGGCGTCACTGGCCATCTCTCACTGAGCGGATGGGGCGTAAGTCTTCGTGTTTGTGGCCATCTCATGCAGAGCCGCTAGTGGAGCACCATCTGTAATGTCAACGAGACCACCCTTGTAATCTGCTAGCCACGCTGCTGGCCTCCACGACATGTGGATAACATCCACTGTGCTTCGGATCAGCAACCTCTTGTGATGCCAGTGGCCAACACTGCGAGACACACAGGCGTAAGTGCATACTAGTATTCTGTTAAGAATGACTTACTGGCACCTCCAGGAGTTCGACAGATCCTCACCACTGCACTCCACTTCACACCATCCTGGCAGTTATAGAGGCCACAACTCTGGCCCTCTATATCACTGTTGATGTTACATGTGGTGGCAGATAATGTTCTCCAGGCATTCATGAAACCCAAACCCTTTCATCGGGATGCCACAGGATATACTGCGAGTCACCTCAAATCACTCACTTCGAGTCATCCACTGTCCAGTGCTGTCGCTCAGTCATCTCTTCTTGCTTCGCACCGGGAGAGGTGGCGCAATGGTTGGAATACTGGACTCGCATTCGGGAGGACAACACTGCAAACCAGTCCGGCCATCCAGATTTAGGTTTTCCGTGATTTCCTTAAATCGCTCCAGGCAAGTGCCAGGATGGTTCCTCTGACAAGGTAAAACCGATTTCATCCTCGACAAGCTCAGAGCTTGTGGTCCGTCTCTGATGACCACGATGTCGACGGGATGTTAAACCAAATCTTCCTTCCTTCCTTCCTTCCTTCCTTCCTCCCTTCCTTCCTTCATCTTGCTTGGCAGTCAGTATGTAGAGGAACCACAAGCGTGCTGTCATGAAACTCAATTTACTTTGTTAAAAGTTGGGTCTTAAAGTCCACTTTTGACGTAACAAGTACTACGAGAAGGCTATGAGTTACCAGGCCTTTAATGCTATGATACTGCTATGCAGTAAACCAGTTAATTCAGTAGATAAATGAACATTGTTAAATTGCCGAGTATGTAGAAAGAGCCACAGAGTTTTACCACGTAAGCAAGAGATTTCGGCAAAGCGCTAATCTGTCCAGTCGGAAATAGAATGCACACTGAGACTGTTCTAATGTAACAGTCGGCTTTACCATGCTCCCGAAATTTATTAACTTTTTGAGATGAATCTTTTCAGGCTATTAAATTATTACTGCTTTACAGCGTTTGCAAATAAGTTCATCGTAATGGCATTCCAGAACGCTTTTCAAGTAAATTAGCTATCTGCAAGTCCCCTTATAAACACAGGAAGCCTGCTTGCATGTTATCAAGAATCTAGTGCGTTACAAGAATTGCTTCGCTGAACATCTACGAATTCACAGAAAAGAGGTTGGAAGAAAGCCTGAAAGCCTATGCGCTGATTCATTAAGACAGTCCATGAAAGTTTTAGCTTACTAGTGCAGTCTCGGGTGGGAAGGCATCACTAGTTATACTGTACGTCACCTATATCACTTCCTACGGAATTATGGGTAAGCTGAGAAACTTTTATATCGGTTTAGTACAGTACGGGAATTTTGCAAGTGGCATCCCTTGTAAGAAGAACCATGTGTTGGAAAAACCTGTGTTTCGGGTAGAAGATGCAACTTGAAATCAAGTGCGTCGGAAAGATAAGCAAGCAGTGAGCTGTGAGCTGCGAATTAAAATTTACTGGAATTTGTGTTTTGTGGGTAGCAACATTGTGCATGACGCATAGTGTGAACTACGTGTCATGAATCGTAATAAGTCTTTACTTTTGAATACATTAGGGGAGTGGCAGTGATCAATGTGTTACAAATATTTACTGTTACAGTCAGTCTCGGACACGACTTATTTATCAAGGTGACCGGTTTGGACCACTACTGTGGTCATCTTCAGACCTACAAGTTGTATACAAATAAAATTATATGCCACAAAACATATGTTGACACATTGCTATTATATAACGGTTCTAATAAAGAAATTGATGCTTTCGCTAACAACTTAAATAATTTACATCCAAAACTTGTATTTACAGTAGAACACAAAAGTAACAATAGCATTAATTTCCTGGACCTCACAATTGCAAACAAGAATGGAAAACATAATGTTTCTATTTATAGAAAACCCACATCAACTGACGTAATAATAAATGCTACATAATGTCATCCATTAAGATACAAAATGGCATTTTTTAAAACTATGATACATAGGATACTGAAATTACCTCTTCAGCCTGATGCAATCCAGAAGGAAATTGATACATTAAAACAGGTAGCAGTTGCTAACAATTATAATTCCCATCAGGTTGATCTGTTATATCAAAAATTACAAGAAACAAATGATGCTGTTATAAATTCCAAGGAGAGATTTACAAAAATGACATACATGGGACCTATTTCAGATAAAATAAATAAATTATTTAAGAATACAAGCGTGACAATAGCATTTAAAACCAATAACCCCCTACAGATGAAACTCAAACACACAATTGGGGACTCAAATATATACCAAAAGTCAGGCGTTTACAAAATAATATGTAATGACTGTGAGAAACTGTATATTGGCCAAACTGGCCGTAACTTTCCAACACGTTTTAAAGAACATACTACTGGTACTGCACGTACCAAATCATTATTTGGTCAACATCTTGATGGACACAATCATTCTGAGGGTTGCATTTCTAACAATTTGAAAATATTACATACTGTGCTAAAAGGACTACTGCTAAATACTTTAGAAAAATCGAAATCTTTTCACTTCCCAAAAGTAATCCATTATCTGTTTTAAACGAACAACTTCAATCCAAAGACAAACATTTCATTGAGCTTTTCGATGATCTGCTTTAGAATGTTCACTATTCTGTCCTATGCATTTAAAATTATTAAGACCTTTAGGAAATATTTTATCTTAACATTGTAATTATATTTCACCAAACATTAGTTTATGACTATGTTTCAGAATTTTTGCTTATATGCTTTTAGACAGCATATTGCTAATTCATATCCTTTTATTTTTGACACTATTATAACTTTAAATTCGTTCCATTTTCATTATTTTCATATGTTTATAAGACTAGCACACAACTTAAGGAATAGCAATGCCTTTTAAAAATTGTCACATGTAATTTACATAACTTCATAGACAATATTTCATATATATATGGACAACTACTTCATAACGTATTTGTGCAGCATGTAGTATACATGTCAGCTAAAGATTATTGCAGCCTACTCGTTGAAAACCGTTTCAATAAAGACATGTTGCTGCTCAATAATACATCGTCTGACGTGACAGTCTTCGCCATTCCACTTTCGCAACAACTTCGTTAGAAAGAAGCCAGCTGCCACATCTTTGCACTGGCGTTTGTCCTTACCATGGCAACCACTAGCTCGCCTATCGACTTTACAACTTCAGTGGAGAGAAGCCTGCTGCCTCATCTTTGGAACGGCGTCCAACTTCACCATGGCAACCAGTGGTTCCAAATGGTTCACTTGAGAGGGCAACCCATGTACTGCCAAACCGAAGTTCATTTATCATACATATTTAAATATTTTTAACGCTTCTTAATTGACAATAACTGTTTAATAAGCTAAGTTTAGTGTGTATTTATTTTTAATTCTTGACAATGTTCTTTTAACTAAGAAATTTTACATTGTTATTCGACTTATAACTCATTGATTAGTAATGACATCATGCCATCAGAGGTGGGCGGAGCCTCCATTATATATAGTAAGACGTGCACTGGTTTCTCCAGTAGTGATTCTCCAACAGAAAGATGTTCCTACTCAATGGTAATTCATCATTTAATAGCTTTATAACTTTTAATGTATGTAGCCCTCTAATTAAAGCTTTGTATATAACTTGTAGGTCTGAAGATAACCACAATAGCTGTTGAAACCCGTCACCTTGATAAATCGTGATCAAGACTGTTTTTAATAGTAAAAACAGTAATAAGTCTGCATCACGAAAAAGTTAAAACGCGTTCAAGGATTATGAACGTTTCACGTGTGAAATCTTAACGATCACCGAGAAGACATTGCGAGGAAGAAGAAAGAAGACAGTGGGAGCAGATGAGGCGAGGCCAGTCACGAACCTGTATGGGGCATTGCTGTGCGCAGACGGGAGCGGGAACCAGTCCATCACCGTGGTAGAGAGGGTATGCACTGGAGGTGCACACAATGAGGTCTAGAATTCCTCGTACCAGACAACTATGTCCTCTGGAGACCAAAGAAACATACCTAAACTAAGTCGAAATTCACGTAAAATATAAGGAGGACTAAATAACAATTTAAAATATGTCTGTATAAGGTTATGTTGCTTAGATCTGGTAGGACAAGCTAAAAAGTCAGAATGGGTAACTTAGTCGAAAACGTAGAGCAGAATATGGCTCAAGAAGCGACAGACTCAGCAAAAGACATTAGTAAATTATACCCATTGGAGAAATCTAAGGGAGGTCAAGGGTGTAAGATGAGTGATTTAACGGTCAATGAGGAGCAGAAAATGGCTAAAGGGCCTGTGGGCACTGCAGACAATATAGCTGAAGCAAATACTCAGTTACTGATGAGGGTGTAACTAGAGAAAATGAAAATATGAAGTGCACTTTGAGCAAAATGAGGCAAATGTATAATACTGAAATTACCGAAACAAAAAAAAATTTTTCGGGAAAATAACTAAAAGTTTGACAATATAAGTAAAGTCATTCAGGAAATTAACCAAGAGCCTATGAAAATTCCTGATAAGGCTATGAAGATAAGGCCGGCAAGTAAGGTGGATATCAGTGAAACCTTTCAGGTTGAACCTAGTAGAAATAGCAATAAAAATGAGAATACTATTAATACTTTGCGAGATACTGTTAGTGATGAGACTGAAAAAAGTAACAGGACAGTCTCTGACGTAAATAATAAGTTAGTCCCAGATGAACAGATTCAAACAACACTATCTGTTAAAGAAGTTACTGCTGAAAAATTTGTTGTAAGCAATGCAAAGGACGTGATTGTGAATGTACTTGGTATTCAGCGTAAGATCACTGATTTTAATTACGTAGACATTGAACTTTCTGCTGAAATGTAAAGAAAGAATTAAATTCGGAATTGGAAAGTAGAAGTAAAGTAAGAAGTCACGATGTTAACAAAAACGACCCCTATGTAAAAATAGGTACTTTCCGCAAATTTGCTACTGAGGAAAAAGTGCACAGTGTCAGGAATCATAGAAAGAAAGATGGGAATGTTTTGAAATCTTCATGTCAAGTAACTGGATTGCCAGAAAAAACAATGAAAGGTAACAGCTGGGAGAGCGTAAAATAGAACTCAAAGATAGGAACAAAAACCATGGCAAAGTAAACAACGTTCCCGCAAACGAGAATGAAAGACACGGCGACGGTTTCTCTGGGAGAGGAATGTGCTGGAAATAAAGGCGTTCACATTTTCATGGCTGTATACGTACCAATAACTGTGATAAATAAAACATAAGAGTCAATATAACAATATAAAGTTCAGATTTTCATCATAACACGATGTAACGATGACAAAACGTACAGATAAAGGGAAAGGAATAAGGACTGGGAAAAAAGAGAATTATCAAGTTTAGTGGGAGGATTGAAGTTGATGGCAGTGAAACAGCAGTGGTCATTTGAATCAGTAGCAAGTTACGTGCCACTGGAAAATGTGGATTTCATGAGCAATTAATAGATAGAGTCTGCAGAGATTTGAGGTCATAGATGCCATTAGAACAAACAGACAAGTATTAGCAGATATGAGAAATGAAGAAAAAATATTGATAATTATTGACATGGTGATACAAAATCGACGCATGAGTTTTATTATAGGAAGGGACCGCTTGGTACACCATGCAGACGTTGTGAATTTTGAAAATGGCAGTGTGACCATTAATATAAATGGTGCAGAAAATAATACTATGGTTCAAATGGCTCTGAGCTCTATGGGACTTAACTTCTAAGGTCATCAGTCCCCTAGAACTTAGAACTACTTAAACCTAACTAACCTAAGGACATCACACACATCCATGCCCGAGGCAGGATTCGAACCTGCGACCATAGCGGTCACGCGGTTCCAGACTGAAGCGCCTAGAACCGCACGGCCACATCGGCCGGCAATAATACTATGTATGCAAATATAAAGGGTCCTTGCGAAGGAGCACAAAATCGATGCTAGGTGACGATGATGAGTGAATGTTTTCAGTACGAATCCAGTAAAAATGAAATTACAGACAAAGAGAAACGAATAGTCAGAACTTTTTTGAAACACAAGAGACAGACAATGAAATACAAATATCGATGTTTGCTGACAGCCCCAGTCCATGTCGCCTGGCCACCAAGAGCTGATGCATAACAATTTGATTCACGGATCCAGTTATATGGCTCCTTCTGTGTATAGCGATTTTACGATTATGACGTATGGGGCCTGAAGATGGCAGCAATGTAATGCCGATACTGGTAGCACATAAGAAGTTCATAAAATAAATTTCTACAATACATACGGCTGTTGGTAAATTTTTGGATCAGGAAATGCATGCCACCCGTTGTCCCATGGTCCTCAATTGATCAACGAAGAACATCTTTGCAGCTGACGTTCACTCCTGTCATCCTGGGCCCATGGTGCACAACAGTGGCCTCGTCCCAGATTTTGGAAATCGCCATTTTGCCATGTAGTTTACAAACTTAGCCGTTTCGGTAATCTTCCACCGTTCGCTTGGAAGCCAATGGTCACACCCTACTAGATGTCAGATAAATGGCTTCGTTTCCTTATTACGACAACGATTGGTGTGTTTGCTGCATCCCCCCCCCCACCCTCCCGACACGCTTTACAGACCATTCGCTGCTAGTGCCGCCACCTGCCATCTGTGAGTGGTTATTGCACGTTGACGTCGAACCATATGCGGTGGTCACATTAATGTCACTGGACTATGTAAGATAAGTTTGGAGATCCGATCGCTTATACGAGGGTATTTCGGAAAGTAAAGATACACCGTACACCAGAAGAACAGAAGTTTTAGCGAGCAAGTTGGCAACAATGGTGCTAACCTTGAACAGTTAACTTTCCTTTCTCCTCGCAGACGTTCGGCAGTTGAACGTTGCTTCTGGTTGGAGTAGGTCGTGCTTAAAATGGCTGTGCCGATTCAGAATCCCGCCAAATGCGAAGTGCGCTCCGTCATACGTTTTCTTCATGCAAAAGGTCAGCGACCAGCGGATATTCACAAAGAAATTGTTTCGGTTTCTGGGAACATTATGAATCGACAAAATGGTGTCGTCGTTTCTCTGAAGGTAGGACCGATGTTCATGATGAACAAAGAACAGGTCGGCCATCTGTGATCTTTGATGCCCTTCTTCAGAGAACGGAGGAAGCAATTCGTGAGAATAGACGTTTTCTAAATAAATGTTCTATTTAAGGACTGCTTTTTACTTTTCGAAATTCCCTCGTACAACAGGTTATTAAACAAACAGCGGGTTGGAAATTCCAGCAAGATGGCACGCCACCACATTATAATTACGAAGTTCTCCCATACCTCCCTAGGAATGTGGTGACTTGGGTTGAATGTGGTGGAACAATATCCAGGCTACCACGACCACCTGATTTAACTCCAATGGACTTTTGTGTATGGGGTTATGTTAAAGACAGAGTGTCAGCTGCTCCACGTCAGGGGAACATCGATGAGTTGTGACAACAGATAACAAGCAGTTGCCACCATATACCCATACTTGCTTCATAGGATTTAGCAGGAAACTGATTACAGATGGGACGTTTGTCCCGTTACAAAGGGTATCGATATTGAACATTTTTAATTAAACTTGAAAATATACTGCGTTCAGTGGTGCACGAAACGTTTCTGTAAGTTATGTACCTTCACAATTTAAGGTCACTTTTGTACAACTAGTTTATAATCACTCTGCATTTTAGGGATTTGATTTGAAGTTTTATTTCGAAATTTTTTTTTCATAAAATGTTCCAACACTATCCCAGGATTGGTTCACAGTGGCGCAGACCTCACGTAGCCATGGATCCAAGTTGTCAAAAAGGCACTGTGATGACAAAGACAGAGTGTTTACTACTCCACTTCAGGGGAACATTGATGAGCTGCGACAACAGATAACACAAATAGTTGCCACCATATACCCAGACTTGCTTCATAGGATTTAGCGGGAAATTTACCACAGATTGGACGTCTGTCCTGTTACAAAGGGTAGCGACATTGAACATTTGTAAATAAAAGTTGAAAATATACTGCATTCAGTGGTGTACGAAACGTTTCTGTAACGTAATGGTCAGGGCTGTGTTTACATGGAATTAACTTGGCTGTCTTGTTCAATTACACTAATCATTGACTGGAAATGGTTATATTCAGCTACTTGCAGACTATTTGCAGCCGTTCATGTACTTCGCGTTCCCAAACAATGATGGAATTTTTATGGGTGACAATGTGCCATGTCACCGGGACACTATTGTTTGTGATTGATTTGAAGAACATTCTGAACAACTCAATCGAATGGTTTGGATACACAGGTTGCCCGACGTGAATCCCATTCAACATTTGTGGGACATAATCGAGAGGTTAGTTCCTGCCAATGCTTTTTTTCTAAAAAAAACAAGTTTGAGGGTACTCTGACATTGGATATAACGCAGGGAAAATTATAACTGATACATGGGATACCACCCGTCTGCTTTTAGCCATGAGTGCATCAACAGGTCGAACAAAAAAAAATTTAAAAATAAAACTAAAAAAATGGTATCGGACTCTTCAGTTGACTTTACAGCTCAAATGAAGCAGGCAATACCGAGAAACACCCAAACATACAAGAGAATATGGTATCGAACACTTCAGTTTACGTCACCTCAAATGAAGCATGCGATTCCCATCAACCTCTGAACAATAAAAGAAAATGGTATAGTACACGTCAATTGATCTATAATACACCTCAAATTAAACAGGTGAGTCAAATCAACCCACCAACATACAAAACAATACAAGGAAACATTACCGAACAGATTTTAACCTATAAAACACCACTAAAAGAACTGATGACCAGAGATGTTAAGACCCATAGTGCTCAGAGCCACTAAAAGACACAATACAGCAACCTATCATCATCAGCAACCTATCATCATCAGCAACCTATCATCATCAGCAACCTATCATCATCAGCAACCTATCATCATCAGCAACCTATCATCATCAGCAACCTATCATCATCAGCAACCTATCATCATCAGCAACCTATCATCATCAGCAACCTATCATCATCAACAACCTATCATCATCAACAACCTATCATCATCAACAACCTATCATCATCAACAACCTATCATCAACAACAACCTATCATCAACAACAATAGAAACTACACTACCAAAATCTTTTGTAATGTTGTTTGGCTCTGAAATAGCATAGATGATGGGTGGTATCCCATTCTTCAACTGACCCAATTTTTAATACAGCTGAAAATTTATTTCTATAAAACTACAGTGTTGTGTGTCTTCCATCATCATTTCATCCTCATTCACTCGCCGTAGTGGCGTTAAAGAACTTGTGGAGCGGCGGCCGAATTACCCCGTGAGGGGTCTCCCGGCCACCAATGCCATACGCTCATTATTATTAGTAGCAAGATGTCTGCCTTTCATGAACCATGGGCTGGAACAACGTCAGAGGAGGACCAACCAACATCGTAAAAAAATTACTTTGTCAACGAAAAAGTTTAGGGGTACGCATCCCCAAGCGTTCCCCCAGAAAAACAGCACTGGCTCCTGCACAAAATACTGCACCGGCAACACTTTCACAATTATGGACGGCTATAGAGGCGGTTTGGCTCAATATTTCTGCAGGAGACTTCCAACAATACTTTGAGTCAATGCTACTGCATTACGCTGGGCAAAAGGAGGTCCGACTAGATATTAGGAGGTATTCCATGAGTTCTGTTACCTCAGTGTATACATTCGGTGCGGCCCACCGTCTATCAGAAGCGCTGCCCCATTAGCGGTCTGTTGCGCACTGACGTTGCCCAATCTAACACAACGTGGTTTGGCCTATCGATCACACTTCCTGCCTGCACATCCACCGGCTGAGCCGTCTCCATCAGCGGCCAAGCTCATTTTCTGCAGATCATCAGTGCACCTCAGACACTGCCAATTCCTTGGTGCAGCCTACCCTTGGCTGCCCAGTCTGAGGTTTCCGAGTTGAACACTAGGGCTTCTCTTCCTTGCTGCAGCCAGCAGCTGCCACCAGGTCCACGCTGTAACTGCGTAGGTTCCATGTGCCAATGGCACGAACTGCTGTGTGTCGCGTCGTGTCGTGCTGCATCTCGATAACCAGTCTACAATCAAACTTTCTCACTGCTTTGAGTACACAAGATGGCCTTCACGCGCTCCCACGTAGATAACACTGTAGAAGGTGAGGCTGAGACTCTCTGTGACACTTCATAAGGGTAATTAGCAACTCTCAAGTACTCTAAAGTCCACGTGTGTACTGCCGGTCCATAGCGTCCAACGGGCACAATATTTCGGCGATCAGACATGTCGCCACCGTCAGGTGCGCTGACGAACTGAGCTCCTGAGGATGGATGGCCGTCTTAAATCCCCTCCCCTCGCGAGGCCTTCTCTCCGCGGTCCGCGCCCGTGGTGGCTTCGGTGTAATTGCCTCGTCCGTCCTCGTCGCCCATTCCTTTCCTTTGATGAGCGTCTTTTT
Source organism: Schistocerca cancellata (assembly GCF_023864275.1). Taxonomy (NCBI): domain Eukaryota; kingdom Metazoa; phylum Arthropoda; class Insecta; order Orthoptera; family Acrididae; genus Schistocerca; species Schistocerca cancellata. Next base: position 767,410,827 of record NC_064628.1, read on the forward strand.
AATTAGACTCAATGCTGGTTCCTATGCCCTGCTGAGGTTGTAGACGCAATGTCAGTTGATGAGTCCGCACCTGGTACTAATTTCGATAGCCTCTCTAACGACGCTGTCCCAGTATTTAGATCTCTGTGCCAAGACTCTGGTATGTTGATAGTCCATTTTACCATTTTCGGACCGACAGTGCTCTGCGACCGCCGACTTGTGGGGTACCCAAGTCGAGTGTGCCTCTGATGTTCTCGGCAACGATCTTCGATGGTGGCCACTGTCTGTCCAATATTAATCCTCCCACATTGACCTGGAATCTGGTGTATGCCGGCCTTCCGCAAACCGAGATCGTCTTTGACACTTCCTAATAATGCTCGCGTTTTATTTGGTGGGCAAGACAGTTCCTACTCGGTGTTTCCTCAATATTCGTCCTATTTTCCCCGATAGTGCGCCAGTATACGGTATATAGGCAGTGTCTATCTCTTCCTCCGTGGCTTCTTCCATATTCACACCCTGTACTGTAGAGGTGGGGTGGAGAGCGCGTCTGATCTGCCATTCCGAGTATCCTTTTTTCCGGAATACAGTTTTGAGCACTTGGGGCAGACTCTCTGCGTCAGAGATGGTGCGTGCCCCGTGCACCAGTGTTTTAACACCCCATTCCTCTGCGCAGGGTGGTGGCAGCTATCCGCTTGCAAATACAGGTAGGTGTGCGTTTTCTTCCTATATACCCTGTGGCCCAGGGTGCCATTCGCTCTGCTTTTGACCATGACGTCCAGGAATGGTAATCTCCCTTCTGCTTCGGTCTCCATAGTGAATTTGATGCTCGGATGTATGGAGTTCAGGTGTGTAAGGAAGTCTAGAACCTTGTCCCTTCCATGGGGCTAAATCACGAACGTGTCATCCACATAACGTAGAAAACAAGTAGGTTTCCATTTGGATGACGCCAAAGCTTCCTCCTCGAAGTACTCCATATAGAAACTCACGACCACAGACGAGAGGACTCCCGTTTGTTCGTAGTATTCTCCATTAAAGAGAAAATACGTGGAGGTCAGAACGTGCTTGAAAAAGTCGGTCGTCTTCTCGTCAAATTTCTGTGCAATAAGCTCAACTGACTCTCGAAGAGGCACCCCGGTGAATAATGAAACGACGTCAGAACTCATCAGGATATCTGAGTCTTTCAGCTTGAAGTTGTCGAGACGTTTTACGAAATCCACATAATTACGAACATGATGAGGGCATTTACCCACATAAGGTGTTAGTAATTCTGCCAGGTATTTGGCCAGCAAATATGTAAGTGCCCTAATGCTGCAGACAATTGGGCGTATCGGCACCCCTTTTTTGTGGGCTTTAGGGAGTCCATAAAGTCTTGGCGGTACAAGTCCTCGAGGTGTCAATTTCTTGGCGACTCTCTCTGCTAAATCTACGACCTTGAGAAAAGCTCTAGTCTAGTTCTCCACCTTCTTTGTGGGATCAGCGTTGATCTTCCTTTAAGATTCGTCATTTAGCAGGCTCTGCATCTTCTTAATGTAGCCCTTATGGGAAAGAACAAACTGTAGCATTGCCTTTGTCAGCCGGTAAGACAACAATCTCAGGGCTCTGTTCAGGTCTCGAATCGCTGCTCTCTCCCTGCTGGTAATTTTCGACTTGATCGGTTTAGTCCTCGTCAGAGCACGGTAGGTTTCCCGGCGTACTTCTTCAGATTTAAGACGGCCGCCCACCCTCAGGAGCTCAGTTCGTCAGGGCACCTGACGATAGCGACATGTCTGATCGCCGAAATATTGTGCCCGTTGGACACTATGGACCGGCAGTACACCCGTGGACTGTTCGAGCAAGAAATACGCGGGGAGAAACTGAAGAATCACATCTCTCAAATAGATGAACGATTTCAACCAAGGCACCTGTTTACAACAATGATTTACGTATGCAAACCACCTCTGATGGAGCTACTATTAACACTCAACGCACCCTCTTTCACTGTGTCGCGCTTTAATTTTGTGAGCAGTTTCCTTGCAGTAAAATGTATTCCGTCTTTATTGACGAATGCCGCTGAAAATGGGTTCACTTTCCTACGAAACATCAGCAATGCTGGTCATATTTGCTTGTGACCAGAGGGGTTTTTTTGCTGAAAATGGCACGCTTAAAGTTATCGAGTGATGAACGCACCTCTGAAAGGTAGTAAGCACTTTAAGAAATACAGGAAGTTCGAGATATTTGCCGAGGAGTTATCGGAAAGGTATTCCGACAAAAGAAGCATGAACTATTATCAGTATAAATTATCCACCCTTAGGCAAAGGCAAGAAGATTTTGAGGCATTTGAGGATAGAATTCATAAGATCTCGTATCGTATGTCTCTTGGGGGAAGATGGGAGACAGAATGATGTCCTCTCAGAAGAGGCTGAGGCGCGAGCCGTTTGTGTGTTTATCCACTGCATAAATCCGCAAATCAGAGATGAGGTTAAAATATTGCAGTCTTTCTCACGCTATTGCATGAGGAAGCTGGGCAATATGGACCCTCACTATGTTTTCACAGACGGGACACATTACAGGAGATGTAAGTGGCTGGGTCACACTTCTGACAGCCGGCCGGAGTGGCCGAGCGGTTCTAGGCGCTACAGTCTGGAACCGCGCGACCGCTACGATCGCAGGTTCGAATCCTGCCTCCAGCATGGATGTGTGTGATGTCCGTAGGTTAGTTAGGTTTAAGTCGTTCTAAGTTCTAGGGGACTGATGACCTTAGATGTTAAGTCCCATTGTGCTCAGAGCCGTTTGAACCATTTTTTGAACACTTCCGACATGTGTCATGTCCCTTGCTTCATCCTTTGTAGAGAAATTGATAACTAGGGAGTTCTTTGCCGCTGGTCGTAAGGAAGATCAAGTCGAGGCAGGAAAGGGTTTCAAAACTGGTAGATTAATGCACACGTGGTGTAGGAGCAGAGTCTTTGAAAAGGAATAAAAACGTTTTCGGTCCCGGCTCGAACCCCGTATAGCTCAAAAGTTGAATGGAAATAATCCCAATGGCGGCCGAAAACTTACCACATAAGAATTCACTCTTACTCTGCCAACGGCCTTGTCAAAAGAGGGCGGAGGAACGGACAAAGGTTCAGGTCACTCCTTTACCCTTCGGGTGGGAAACTGCCCATAAAAGGCGGAAGAATCAGAAATGATCAACGGTGGGAGGAAGCAGAAGGTAATGGAAGCCATTAGATTAAAGACACATAATGGGTACCCACAAGACACGTGCCTCTAACTGAAAGAGTGTCATAATGATGTCTTCATTGGCAAAAAATTCCGGAATAGTCCCCTCTTCGGATCTCTAGGAGGGGAGTATCAATGGGAGGTGACCGTTAGACAAGATCGAGTAACCACCGGAAGGATAACGCTCTACGAGTCGGGTGTGGAACGTCAGAAATTTAAACGTGGTAGGGAAGCTTGAAAATAAGAAAAGGAAATGTTAAGAATACATCTAGATATAGTGGCCGTCAGTGAAGTCAAATGAAAAGACATGGATTTCTGGTCAGACGGGTATAGGATAAAATCAACAGCACAGAAAACGGTGCAACAGGAGTAGGATTCGTCATGAGTAGGAAGGTAGGACTGAAAGTGAGTTAGTGTGAACAGTTAAGTTCACCCAACATCGTCAGTAACCCAACATCGAGAATAGTTCAGGTAGACATGTCGACGTCGTCGTAAGCATAAGAGAGAGAGAAAGTATATGAGGCTACTGAAAGCGTAATTCAGTACATAAAGGGAGACGAAAATCTAGTATTCATGGGGAATTGGAATACTGTTGTAGAGGAAGGAGTAGAAGAAAGTCTACAGGAGAATATGGTCTTGGTAGTATGAGAAAGACAATTGAATTCTGCAGTATATTTCAGATGGTAATAGTGGACACTTTGTTCAAGAATCACGATGGGAGGAGGTGTACTTGGAAAGGGCTGGGAGATACAGGAAGATTTCAGATTATATCATGGTCAGGCAGAGATTTCAAAATCAGATATTGGACTGTGAGGCATACCAGTGAGAGATATACACTCAGATCACAATTTGGTAATGATGAAGAGTAGGCTGAAGTTTAAGAGATTAGGCAGCAAGAATCAATGAGCAACGAGATGGGATATGGAAGTTCTTCGGAATGAAAGGATGGGGTTAAAATTTTCTGAGGCTATAGATGTTGCGATAATGAATAGCTCAGACGCAGCTCAGTTGAAGAGGAGTGGACGTCTCGAAGAAGGATAATCACAGGAACCAGAAAGAAAAACGTAGATATAAGGAAGGTAAATACAAAGAAACCATGGGTAACACAAGAAATACTTCAGCTAATGAACGGAAGAAGGAAGTACAAAAATGTTCAGGGAAATGCATAAATACAAGTCACTTAGGAATGAAATAAGAAGGAAGTACAGGCAAGCTAAGGTGAAGAATGTGAAGAAACTGAAAAAGAAATGATTGTCGGAAGGACTGGCTCAGCATATAGAGAAGTCAAATAACTTTCCGTGAAATTAAAAGTAACGGCGGTAACATTAAGGGTGCAACGGGAATTTTGCTGTTAAATACAAAGAAGAGAGCGTATAGGTGAAGGAGCATATGGAAGGCCTCTATGAGAGTGAGGATTTACCTGAGGGCGTGATATAAGAAGAAACAGGCGCCGATAGGGAAGAGATACGGGCCCTGTATTAGAATCAGGGCTTAAAATTAAATAAGGCAGGAGGGAAAGATAACATTCCATCGGACTTTCTAAAATAATTGCGAGAAGTGGCAACAAAACGATTATTCACGTTGGTGTGTAGAATGTATGGGACTGGCGATACACCCTCAGACTTTCGAAAAGAACATCATCCACAAAATTCCTAAGATTTCAAGAGCCGACAAGAGCCACAGTTATCTCACAATCGCTTTAACAGCTGATGCATTCAAGTTGCTGACAAGAATAATACACAGAAGAATGGAAAGAAAATTGAGGATCTGTTAGATGGCGATAAGTTTTGTTATATGAAAGGTAAAGGCACCAAGAGAGGCAGTTCTGACGTTGCGGTTGATAATGGAAGCAAGACTGAAGAAAAATCAGTACTTGTTCATAGCATCTATCGAACTGGAAAAAGCGTGCGACAGTGTAAAATGGTGCAAGATGTTCGAAATCCTGGTAAAAATAGGGGTAAGGTATAGGGAAAGACGGGTAACATACAATATGTACAAGAACCAAGAATGAACAATAAGAGTGGAAGACAGAACTAAGTGCATGGATTAGAAAGGATATCTAAGCAGGGATGTAGTCTTTCGTCCTGCTGTTCAGTTTATACATGAAGAAGCAATGGCGGAAATAAAAGAAACGTTCAAGAGTGGGATTAGTATTCGAAGTGAAAGGATACCGTTGTTAAGATTCGCTGATGACATTGCTGTCCTCAGTGTAAGGGAAGAAAAATTACAGAATCTGTTGAATCAATGAACAGTCTAGTGAGAACAATATGCGGACTGAGAGCAAGCGAAAAGGAGAAGAAGAAGAAGAAGAAGAAGAAGAAAAGAATGTAATGAGAAGTAGCAGACATGACAACAGCGAGAAACTTAACATCAGGATTGGTGATCACGAAGGTAAGGAATTCTGCTACCTAGGCAGCAAAGTAGCCTATAGCAAACAGAACAAGGACAACATAAAAAGCAGACTAGCATTGGCAAAAAGGGCATTCTTGGCAAAGAAAAGTCTGCTAGTATCAAACATTGGTCTTAATTTGAAGATAAAACTTGTGAGAATGTATGTTTCGGGTGCAGCATTTTATGGTAGTGAGAAATGGATTGAGGGAGAACCGGAACAGAAGAGCTTCGAAACATTTGAGATATGGTGCTACAGAAGAATGCTGAAAATTAGGTGAATTGATAAGGTAAGGAATGAAAAGGTTCTCCGCTGAGTCGGTGACGAAAGGAATGTATGGAGAACACTGACAAGAATACGTGACATGATGACAAGACATCAGTTAAGACATCAGGGAATAACTTCCATAGTACCAGAGGGAGCTATAGTGGGGAAACACTGTAGATGACAGAGATTGGAATACAGACAGTAAATAATTGAGGACGTAGGTTGCAAATGGCGGCTGCATCAAATCAGTCAGAAGCAACCTGTGATTGTGGAGTAGCACTCAAAGGGAGTCCTAGCCAGTCGTGTCACTTTTTCAGTTTCATGATCCATCACATTTTCTTTCATCTTTCCTATCGACACGACTGTTGTGTGCCACCAATGGGAGTAAGTTTCCGCACTAAGAGCATCTTGCTTGAACTGACGTAAGCGCTTTAGGGTCTGTTTAAACCCTTTCTGATTGTAAACCACATCTAGCAAAAAACCAAAACCATCACTTTGACAAGGAATGAACAAAATAGGGAACAATGACGCGAGTGAGTTGTTGTTTCAAGGACAGACACATCCGCCACACCATTATTTAAGTTCTTTTGGTCATCAGTCTTCTGGCTGGTTTGATGCGGCCCGCCACGAATTCCTCTCCTGTGCTAACCTCTTCTTATTTAGGCACTGAAAGAAAAGGTTTTGACAATTGTGGTAGGGTCTATCAGTTTACTAGAGGAGACAGGAGACTATTGGGGCGCAGGGTCATCATACAGTCGATCAGCACCTGTTGTCACCGAAACCATCAGGATGCTGTACGATACAGCAGATTCCAGAACGAAAAGATTCACTTTCCCCAATTCGTTCACCTTCTTTGTAGCTATCTTTTCTTATATGAGCTATAGTGGGTAGGACTCAAGGACATGTCTTCATATTTTATATACCAAAGTAAACCTGTTTTTACAAAAATGACGTGCTCCCACTATTATTTACTCATCTTTTTACATGATGGTGATTTTACATCTGGCATTTTGTGGGGAGCCAATTTTTCTTAACTTATGGCCAATTTTGAGCTTGGTGTTCTGCAATGTATGTTCATAACAAACTCAATCACGTAAAAATGGCAAAAAGGTCGAAACGTGGGTCATAATTAAATGAACAACAGTATAGTCAAATGGCAGTATGTTCATGTAAAAATTATTGTATGTCTGTTGCTCAGCAACATCAAAAACTGTTTTCTTATATGGTTGGGGAATGAGGAATATTTTTATATGAATTGCAACTCTGTGCAAACAATTATGGGTTTCATGAAAGGTATTAATATGATGATATATATGAGGTATACAGAGAAATAATGTGAAGATGATTAATTTTGAAGACGAATTAATACAAAAAATAGAGCCACATCACTGAGGAAAAAATGTGGAAGTGATGTACACAGGTTAAGAGTTGCTTTTTTATATTGATAAATTTCCATTTTTCTTTCAATAGCATCACAAAGATAATGGGAATGGCTGCACAGCAAGTTAAGAGCATGAAACACATGTTACTCCTGGAGCTGTATTCTTTTGCAGCCTTTGTCACCTTTGAACACTTGCTACCAGCCTGACATCACCGTGAAAAGTAAGGCCTCACACACAGATGTTGCATATGCTAGAATTGGCCTGACCAAAATCCGTGCTTCCAGAGCACACTATTCCAAAAAGGCGTGAGATGGCTATGTACCAAAGGCTGCACACAGAGGAAGCTTAGGAAGACTTTTTTGCAACACAGTGCGATTGCTACTAACAGGCGAATATTGAAGCTTGCTTTTATAACAATGATTTTATCGCTAGTGTTTATTTTAAACTTCACATTTTTCCACTAAAGCAATAACTTACTACTATTAAGTAGTAAAGTACATTAGACACTGATACAGTAAGCAGAATTATAAAAATCCCTATCAGGGCATTTGACAATAAGTTGTGATGTTTATACATTTATACACATTACGATTTTAGAATATGTAATATATATATGCAACTATGGTTCATGATACAAACATATGAAGTTATGGAGATTAAAATCTGTCAAACATGAACGTTTGCAAGAATTTATCAATTTCAAACAGGAAAAAAAACATTCTCACATATACATTGAAACAAACACTGAAATAACTTTAGCGACCTGTGTGTGCAGTCGAGGATAATATCAGCCTTGTCCACAATATCTATAACCAAATGCTGCTCTCCTTGTATTAAGACGCTTAATGAATTGAAATAATTGGTTATGGTAACCATAAAACATTTTATAGCTACTTTTCTTACCCTTAACTAGTCTTTTTCCCTAATACCCACCTTCAGGTCAGCCAGTATTCACTATTGCTCATCAGAACACGAGTGGATCATATCATCTCTATGATTGGTGTTGTAATGATGTTCCAGTAAATGTCTTTCATAATGCAACAGTGTATTTATCACTCCACATGGCCTCCAAACTATACGAGAAGTAAAGCAATTCCTATTCCGTGTTGAATGATATGGCTTCTCCATTTTTTCTTTTTTAAACAAGTCTGTATACACAATAGCATTATTCATGCAGGACCAAAATATAATTTATTACAACCTGCGTTCTTATCTCACTGTGACAAGCTGAGTAGCCTTTCGCTGTTCATCCTCACCCTTCAGTCCCCTTGCACTGCACTCAGAGTGCTAGGATGGAGCGTGCATGCGAATGGAGCGCTGTTTGGCCATGCCTGCACTAGAAGCATGACTGGACATAGGTATGCCACCACCCTTCATTCCCATTCTCCTCTGCTCCATGAATACAGCATCCATTTTTGCTGTGCATGATGTCATAAAAACCACCAATCCCATATGCTTTGCTATGTGTCAAGTTTAAATGACCACAGGATAGCTGCAACAGCTGAGTGCTCCACTTCAAGTTTCAAGCCTCTTGTCTCACGCCTCAATGGAATAGAAACTGTAATGTGTGTCTGTAACTACTCTAGAAGAAAAAAAAAAAGTGGCATTGGCACAGTACCGGGTGACATTAACTCTGATGTGTCAGACAATGTATAGGATTATGCCTAAACGTGGTATTTAGTAAGTAAAGCCTGAATGTTCATTTTCTTTGCATTGTATTATGTGAAACACAAAGTATCTCAGCAGTGTGTGTTATATGGAAAGATGACTTGGAAATCTTCCATGCATGTTTGATGTGATAGGACCAGTACACATTGTCACAGAGGTCATAAGAATATTACTTCAGTTAAATGATATGGGTGACAGAATGGTACTTAGCTGTTGCTGCATTTGTACGTCTATGTGAAGGCAATCACACCCAGCAAATTTGTCTTGAGATGGTATATATAAGTGTGTGTGTGTGTGTGTGTGTGTGTGTGTGTGTGTGTGTGTGTGTGTGTGTGTATTATTGTATCTACTTTGATGTTGCATCATTCCTTGTTTGCTATCTGAATTTATGTTGTTTTAAGTGAGTGCTTGCAGCCTTTAAGTTACTTTTTAGCAACTTCAGCCTGTTGTTTTTCACATATTGTTTTGTCGTCTCCCCATAAGAAGTCTGACGTTTTATCTGACGATTAATAATAAATTTCTTGCCACACCTGATATATCTACTGTTTTGTGGTGTATCTGGCTGGTTTATAACTTGCGTAACACAAATGTATGCATAGAGATCATCACTGACTGTATTGGCATTTGCCCTATGGCCTTGGCTGTAAACGACAGTAAGGGACAAGTTGGTTCTTCTGAGAAACTGCTCACTAAAGTTTCACAAACCCTCATAAATACGATATTTCAGTCATACACAATGTATTTTTTGTCAGGAAACTCATACTTTTCAAATATAACTGCAGAAACGACATTTTTCAAAATAGTAAATTCTACATAAAATTTTATTCTTAAAAATTTGTTGGTGGGGGTACTTAACATTATGTAACATATATCTTACGAAATATTATAACATTCGCCTTACCGTTAGCGTTGACCAGACATTTCGTAACGACACAGAGAAGTCGTAGGTGCGGAATATGAATCCTTGCCAATACTGACATGACTCGCAGGTCACTAAAGAATATTACAAAATTACTTACGGGCATTGCTAAACTCCAATCATTTGTAGTTTTTTGAGGAGTATAGTCGACTTAGGGAAAAAGTTTCTATATAGTGTACTGCAGTAAAAATGATGAAGTATTCAAATAATTCATGTACATTTCGTTATCACTTTCCATTCAGTTCCGAGATATGAACAATTGAATGAATTCTTAGTCGTTGATGAGATTTCAGAGTAATTTCGGAAACAATACTATATAATCGAATTAGACCTTATCTGGAACGGCAGTTACATGAGGCAAGAATCTAAGGTCATATTAATTACGATGAACGAATAAACTGTTGCCTTATCCATTAATTTCAAAGATTTCTGTGTTCATATTCTAAAGAATTACATTCCTAATTAGCCGTGTGCCACCAGATGGGGCAACCGAAATCAATATCAGTTCTTTCGCAAGCAAGTACCTAAGATTCGATTACAATTGTTTATTTGCAAACAGAGAGCACGTAAGGTGATTAGCATTAACTTTCAACGATATACTTTCTGGGCAAATTAGTGAAGCGTTACTGCAAAATATCTCAAGAATACCAATGTAAAATGTCCGACTTCTTTTAGTTTTTTGCTACTAAGATTTGCATTAACGACTTTTACAATAATAAAATATTACAATTTCAAAAACTAATCGTGATTCATCATACTATAATATTAATTTTAGCAAGCACCTCACCACAGCTCTTAAACAGTATTAAGGATGACTAACATTTCTACTATCATCCTGTCATGTAAATATATATGATCTATGGTGAGAAATACGACTTGCTTAAATAGGTATTCACATGTATCTGCTAGTAACAACTTTCGGAGTGCATTTTTGTTCAGAAACGTAAACAGGATCTTTATCCGAGTACTAGTTATCCACGTCATTATGAGGCTCATATCAGTTGTCCCTGAAAAGTATTGTTTAGTATGAATACTGCACGCCTTACTACTACTCGCAGCCTTACGTTTGGCGTTGATCACTGTTTACATGCACACATCCTGACAAACTTTCCATTGGCAAGAATCTGAAATTCGAGATAGTACTCTCTCTTGGTGGAACCGTCAACTAATATTAGTAAAGCACACACTGTTTTGTACATACAATAACTCTGTCGGTTATCGACTGTCCCATGCCATTGTTTACTACCGAGATCTTCAATTGTGTATTTGTTTTATTATCCCTTAAATTTTATATGTTTGTCTTGAGGTAATTAAATACTGGTATTTCGTAACAATCTGATGTTTGTATTTTTAAGACTTTTTACTCTTACAGAAACTGTTCTTAAATTGAATGTTTATTTCTGCCCTCTTTCCTGTGGCGAACCAACATTAGGAGGAGGAAATTAGTGTTTAACGTCCCGTCGACAACGAGGTCATTAGAGACGGAGCGCAAGATCGGGTGAGGGAAGGATGGGGAAGGAAATCGGCCGTGCCCTTTCAAAGGAACCATCCCGGCATTTGCCTGAAGCGATTTAGGGAAATCACGGAAAACCTAAATCAGGATGGCCGGAGACGGGATTGAACCGTCGTCCTCCCGAATGCGAGTCCAGTGTGCTAACCACTGCGCCACCTCGCTCGGTACCAACATTAGTTTGAAAATGTTTTAGTGGTACGATTTATTCACACTGCTGAGAAGATGGGGCCACACCTGTTCAGGATGCCGATCTGCACTGTATTTTTATATTTGCTGTCCGACATTTCAGCTAATTTTGAGCCCTTCCTGTTTATTCCTACCCTCTTCCCATGCCACTGATGATCTTTTGTCAGAGAAAGATAGGTCAACCTTGAGAAGGATAGTTCAGGCTTAATCCTTCTGGCAGTACCCGTTTTTCTATCTTGTCTTTCCACCAAATAGTGCTTCTTTTAGGCTCTGCCATCATGAGTGATCTGCCCTGCCTTCTCCCCTATACGTAGCCAATGAATTTGTATTTTGTATTCAGCATGTGAGATTCAATTAATACCAACGTTTTTAGGTGAAATATCCCTTTATTTTAAAAACCACCTTTCCGACACCCTCCTCTCCCATCCTGACCAGTCTCTACTAATGTCCATACGGTAATAACTCTTAATTATCTAAATATTAAGGATGACTAAAGAGCGTCAATCGTGCGACTAGAGTCTTATACGACTTGCAGAGACCAAACATAGATAGTAAACACACTACCCATACTTTTGTTCTAAAGCAATAAGTCATCATTCAAGAGACGCTAGGAAAGTCAAGAAGAAAGCGATTATAACAAAAGCAACACTATAAATTAATTTTTAAAAAATACCTCTTCATTTTTCTCGGGAAATGTCCAGTTCCCTTTGGGTGACATTACAAAACATGATTCCATGCCCGGAAATCTTTCACTTAATCGTATTAAGGCTTCTTCGTTCTGCACTACAGCTATAGGCTGTGATTTCGAACAAGATAGGCCACGTACTACACCATTCTCCTCCACTTCATTTAAAAAAGTACATCCTGTAACAGAGAAAAATAATAATTCTTTAATAATTACAACAAAAATGTAACTAATTGTAAGTCAGTTAGGAAAGAAAAATGGTGCTGCTAAATGAAGTCCGTTGCACCCACATGTTAGACACTGTAACACATCTCATATCTAAGTGGCTGAAACATTAAGAATCTTCCTCAGTCGCCACCCGCACCGAACCCAGAAAACGGGTACAACTTGAAATGTCAATGTATTGCAACACTGCCACCTGGCAGATAACTAGAGTGTAGCTTACGCTGGGAAAGTTGACATTCATATATTGCCACTCATCTCAAAATAAGGCAACTGCATGTCCAAGGAAAATCTTCACAGCAGTATTTCTTGATTACTTGTGAGAAACGAATTCATCCTTTTATATTCATATTCGGTGGGAACATTAATGGCCATGCTATTGCGAATTTTGAAACCATCCTCGTCCTCAAAATAGAAGTATATTGACATGGAGACGTAGTACTATTACATCCTAATAGTTCAATCTATACATCGGTCCATGATCATAATGATGAGTAGTATTTTCCAGCGATTATTATGCGACCATGCCGGGGGGGGGGGGGGGGGGGGCACGTTGATGTTTCCTCTCTGTCCAGTGCAATGGCGATTGGCGGCCTGTGACGTGGGGAGGGTTGATCTTCGAGGTAGAAATGGGTGTTAGGAGAGATGTAGTTACATTTAAGCCAGATAAAATGAAATGCACAAATATTTTTTGCGTGATTTGTGGAAAATAAATCTTTTACGTAAATTATATTTATAACAGAAAAAATTCTTAAAATCAGATCCTTATCCCTTATTTATACACTAACAGAAAAAGCCACTTCACTGGGTCTTTTTTCCCTTTGTTTCTAAACTATAACACATAATATAATCTGCAGTTGATCATCTTATTCGTAGGGCACCTGACTTCTTCAAAGTTTATAGTGTAAACTACATTGTGGTTGAGATTTCGAATATGTTTTGTATTTTTGTCCTTACTAGCAAACAGCTGTAAGAGCAAGAAACACGTTTCTTTTAAATTCACTCCTCAACATTTGAATGTCGTTGTGCAATACGCTACTATACGCTACTCTTACCAGGTACTGAAGCCTTTTCAAGAGGGATGGTAAATCAGTTGAAACGTGTGGAAATCGTTGTTTAATACTATTTTGCCCTTCCAGTTTAAATTTACGTTTCTATATAATGTTGTATAGAAGCTTCTTTGCGAGGATATACCGGGAACATTGAGCAAATGTATTAATTCTGTTTTGAAATTTACGCTTTCGCCTTGGTTCTCCAGCCTCTCAGATTTAAATATTGTTCTTCCTCTGGTATCATTCTGCATTCACTGATTTGTTTACCGAATTACGTTATTTTTTACTGCCAGAATTCTTCGCGCAGGCTTGCAGTTTTGGTTCAAATGGCTCTGAGCACTATGGGACTTGACTTCTAAGGTCATCAGTCCCCTAGAACTTAGAACTACTTAAACCTAACTAACCTAAGGACATCACACACATCCATGCCCGAGGCAGGATTCGAACCTGCGACCGTAGCGGTCGCGCGATTCCAGACTGTGGCGTCTAGAACCGCTCGGCCACCACGGCCGGCTGCAGTTTTGGTTTCTGTTGCGTAAAATTGCTCTAAATTAAGTTATATAAAAGTGATAAAGGCAAGGAAAATATTAAAAACGACTGTTTTATTAATGAAATAGGTTGGAGTGGGGCTGATACTATTTTTCCTCGTGTAGAGGGGCCTAGAGGAGAACAGTTTGATAAACACTGGCTTAGATGATTTTGGTTGAGTGTGGGACCAATGTGGTACGTGTAGATTCCAAGTTGTATTCTAAAATATTCAAGAATAATGTAGAAAACAATCATCCACATTCGATAATATTCGTAAAACCTCGAAAATATTATGCACTGAAGAAACCGGTATAGGCATGTGTATTCAGATACACGCAGATTACTGGGCTGCGGTTGGCAACGCCTATTTAAGACAACAAGTGTTTGGCACAGTTGTTAGATCGATTATTGCTGCTACAGTGGCAGGTTATCAAGATGTGAGTTTCAACGTGGTGTTATAGTCGGAGCAAGAGCGATGCAACACAGCATCTCCGAGGTAGCGATTAAGTGGGGATATTCCCGTACGACCATTTCACGAGTGTACGATGAATCCGGTAAAACAAGAACAGGACCAACGACGACTGAAGAGAATTGTTCAACATGACAAAAGTGCAACCCTTATACAAATTTTTGCAGATTTCAGTGCTGAGCCATCAACAAGTGTCAGCTTGCGAACCATTCAACGAAACATCATCGATATGGGCTTTCGGAGCCGAATGCCTACAAGTGTACCCTTGGTGACTGCACGACACGAAGCTTCAATGGACGGATACGTACATCGTGGAAAGTTAATGCTAATCACCTTACGTGCTCTCTGTTTGCAAATAAACAGTTGTAATCGAATGTTAGGTACTTGCTTGCGAAAGAACTGATATTAATTTCGGTTGCCCCATCTGGTGGCACACAGCTAATTAGGACTGTAATTCTTTAGAATATGAACACAGAAATATTTGAAATTAATGGATAAGGCAACAGTTTATTCGTTCATCGTAATTAATATGACCTTAGATTCTTGCCTCATGTAACTGCCGTTCCAGATAGGGTCTAATTCGGTTATGAACCATGAACCATGGACCTTGCCGTTGGTGGGGAGGCTTGTGTGCCTCAGCGATACAGATAGCCGTACCGTAGGTACAACCACAACGGAGGGGTATCTGTTGAGAGGCCAGACAAACGTGTGGTTCCTGAAGAGGGGCAGCAGCCTTTTCAGTAGTTGCAAGGGCAACAGTCTGGATGATTGATTGATCTGGCCTTGTAACAATAACCAAAACAGCCTTGCTGTGCTGGTACTGCGAACAGCTGAAAGCAAGGGGAAACTACGGCCGTAATTTTTCCCGAGGGCATGCAGCTTTACTGTATGATTAAATGATGATGGCGTCCTCTTGGGTAAAATATTCCGGAGGTAAAATAGTCCCCCATTCGGATCTCCGGGCGGGGACTACTCAAGAGGATGTCGTTATCAGGAGAAAGAAAACTGGCGTTCTACGAATCGGAGCGTGGAATGTCAGATCCCTTAATCGGGCAGGTAGGTTAGAAAATTTAAAAAGGGAAATGGATAGGTTAAAGTTAGATATAGTGGGAATTAGTGAAGTTCGGTGGCAGGAGGAACAAGACTTCTGGTCAGATGACTACAGGGTTATAAACACAAAGTCAAATAGGGGTAATGCAGGAGTAGGATTAATAATGAATAGGAAAATAGGAATGCGGGTAAGCTACTACAAACACAATAGTGAACGTATTATTGTGGCCAAGATAGATACGAAGCCCACACCTACTACAGTAGTACAAGTTTATATGCCAACTAGCTCTGCAGATGACGAAGAAATTGAAGAAATGTATGATGAAATAAAAGAAATTATTCAGATAGTGAAGGGAGACGAAAATTTAATAGTCATGGGTGACTGGAATTCGAGTGTTGGAAAAGGGAGAGAAGGAAACGTAGTAGGTGAATATGGATTGGGGCTAAGAAATGAAAGAGGAAGCCGCCTGGTAGAATTTTGCACAGAGCACAACTTAATGAATCATGATAGAAGGTTGTATACATGGAAGAACCCTGGAGATACTAAAAGGTATCAGATAGATTATATAATGGGAAGACAGAGATTTAGGAACCAGGTATTAAATTGTAAGACATTTCCAGGGGCAGATGTGGACTCTGACCACAATTTATTGGTTATGACCTGTAGATTAAAACTGAAGAAACTGCAAAAAGGTGGGAATTTCAGGAGATGGGACCTGGATAAACTGAAAGAACCAGAGGTTGTACAGAGTTTCAGAGAGAGCATAAGGGAACAATTGACAGGAATGGGGGAAAGAAATACAGTAGAAGAAGAATGGGTAGCTTTGAGGGATGAAGTAGTGAAGGCAGCAGAGGATCAAGTAGGAAAAAAGAAGAGGGCTAGTAGAAATCCTTGGGTAACAGAAGAAATATTGAATTTAATTGATGAAAGGAGAAAATATAAAAATGCAGTAAATGAAGCAGGCAAAAAGGAATACAAACGTCTCAAAATGAGATCGACAGGAAGTGCAAAATGGCTAAGCAGGCATGGCTAGAGGACAAATGTAAGGATGTGGAGGCTTATCTCACTAGGGGTAAGATGGATACTGCCTACAGGAAAATTAAAGAGACCTTTGGAGATAAGAGAACCCCTTGCATGAACATCAAGAGCTCAGATGGAAACCCAGTTCTAAGCAAAGAAGGGAAAGCAGAAAGGTGGAAGGAGTATATAGAGGGTCTATACAAGGGCGATGCACTTAAGGACAATATTATGGAAATGGAAGAGGATGTAGATGAAGATGAAATGGGAGTTACGATACTGCGTGAAGAGTTTGACAGAGCACTGAAAGACCTGAGTCGAAACAAGGCCCCCGGAGTAGACAACATTCCATTGGAACTACTGACGGCCTTGGGAGAGCCAGTCCTGACAAAACTCTACCATCTGGTGAGCAAGATGTATGAAACAGGCGAAATACCCTCAGACTTCAAGAAGAATATAATAATTCCAATCCCAAAGAAAGCAGGTGTTGACAGATGTGAAAATTACCGAACAATCAGTTTAATAAGCCACAGCTGCAAAATACTAACACGAATTCTTTACAGACGAATGGAAAAACTAGTAGAAGCCGACCTCGGGGAAGATCAGTTTGGATTCCGTAGAAATGTTGGAACACGTGAGGCAATACTGACCTTACGACTTATCTTAGAAGAAAGATTAAGGAAAGGCAAACCTACGTTCCTAGCATTTGTAGACTTAGAGAAAGCTTTTGACAATGTTGACTGGTATACTCTCTTTCAAATTCTAAAGGTGGCAGGGGTAAAATACAGGGAGCGAAAGGCTATTTACAATTTGTGTAGAAACCAGATGGCAGTTATAAGAGTCGAGGGGCATGAAAGAGAAGCAGTGATTGGGAAGGGAGTAAGACAGGGTTGTAGCCTCTCCCCGATGCTATTCAATTTGTATATTGAGCAAGCAGTAAAGGAAACAAAAGAAAAATTAGGAGTAGGTATTAAAATCCATGGAGAAGAAATAAAAACGTTGAGGTTCGCCGATGACATTGTAATTCTGTCAGAGAGAGCAAAGGACTTGGAAGAGCAGTTGAACGGAATGGATAGTGTCTTGAAGGGAGGATATAAGATGAACATCAACAAAAGCAAAACGAGGCTAATGGAATGTAGTCGAATTAAGTCGGGTGATGTTGAGGGTATTAGATTAGGAAATGAGACACTTAAAGTAGTAAAGGAGTTTTGCTATTTGGGGAGCAAAATAACTGATGATGGTCGAAGTAGAGAGGATATAAAATGTAGACTGGCAATGGCAAGGAAAGCGTTTCTGAAGAAGAGAAATTTGTTAACATCGAGTATAGATTTAAGTGTCAGGAAGTCATTTCTGAAAGTATTTGTATGGAGTGTAGCCATGTATGGAAGTGAAACGTGGACGGTAAATAGTTTGGACAAGAAGAGAATAGAAGCTTTCGAAATGTGGTGCTACAGAAGAATGCTGAAGATTAGATGGGTAGATCACATAACTAATGAGGAAGTATTGAATAGGATTGGGGAGAAGAGAAGTTTGTGGCACAACTTGACCAGAAGAAGGGATCGGTTGGTAGGACATGTTCTGAGGCATCAAGGGATCACCAATTTGGTATTGGAGGACAGCGTGGAGGGTAAAAATCGTAGGGGGAGACCAAGAAATGAATACACTAAGCAGATTCAGAAAGATGTAGGTTGTAGTAGGTACTGGGAGATGAAGAAGCTTGCACAGGATAGAGTAGCATGGAGAGCTGCATCAAACCAGTCTCAGGACTGAAGACCACAACAACAACAACAGTATTGTTTCCGAAATTACTCTGAAATCTCATCAATGACTAAGAATTCATTCAACTGTTCATATCTCTAAACTGAATGGAATGTGATAACGAAATGTACATGAATTATTTGAATACTTCATTTTTACTGCAGTACACTATATAGAAACTTTTTTTCCTAAGTCGACTATACTCCTCAAAAAACTACAAATGATTGGAGTTTAGCAATGCCCGTAAGTAATTTTATAATATTCTTTAGTGACCTGCGAGTCATGTCAGTATTGGCAAGGATTCATATTCCGCACCTACGACTTCTCCGTGTCGTTACGAAATGTCTGGTCAACACTAGCGGTAAGGCGAATGTTATAATATTTCGTAAGATATATGTTACATAATGTTAAGTACCACCACCAACAAGTTTTTAAGAATAAAATTTCATGTAGAATTTACTATTTTGAAAAATGTCGTTTCTGCAGTTATATTTGAAAAGAATGAGTTTCCTGAAAAAAAAAATTACATTGTGTGTGACTGAAATATCGTATTTATGAGGGTTTGTGAAACTTTAGTGAGCAGTTTCTCAGAAGAACCAACTTGTCCCTTACTGTCGTTTACAGCCAAGGCCATAGGGCAAATGCCAATACAGTCAGTGATGATCTCTATGCATACATTTGTGTTACGCAAGTTATAAACCAGCCAGATACACCACAAAACAGTAGATATATCAGGTGTGGCAAGAAATTTATTATTAATCGTCAGATAAAACGTCAGACTTCTTATGGGGAGACAACAAAACAAGGTGAAAAACAACAGGCTGAAGTTGCTAAAAAGTAACTTAAAGGCTGCAAGCACTCACTTAAAACAACAAATTCAGATAGCAAACAAGGAATGATGCAACATCAAAGTAGATACAATAATAAAAACACACACACACACACACACAATTATATATATCATCTCAAGACAAATTTGCTGGGTGTGATTGCCTTCACATAGACGTACAAATGCAGCAACAGCTAAGTACCATTCTGTCACCCATATCATTTAACTGGAGTAATATTCTTATGACCTCTGTGACAATGTGTACTGGTCCTATCACATCAAACATACATGGAAGATCTCCAAGTCATCTCTCCATATAACACACACTGCTGAGATACTTTGTGTTTCACATAATACAATGCAAAGAAGATGAACATTCAGGGTTTATTTGCTAAATACCACGTTTAGGCATAATCCTATACATTGTCTGACACATCAGAGTTAATGTCACCCGGTACTGTGCCAATGCCACTTTTTTTTTTTCTTCTAGAGTAGTTACAGACACACATTACAGTTTCTATTCCATTGAGGCGTGAGACAAGAGGCTTGAAACTTGAAGTGGAGCACTCAGCTGTTGCAGCTATCCTGTGGTCATTTAAACTTGACATTAGCAAAGCATGTGGGATTGGTGGTTCTTATGACATCATGCACAGCAAAAATGGATGCTGTATTCATGGAGCAGAGGAGAATGGGAATGAAGGGTGGTGGCATACCTAAGTCCGGTCATGCTTCTAGTGCAGGCATGGCCAAACAGCACTCCATTAGCATGCACGCTCCATCCTAGCACTCTGAGTGCAGTGCAAGGGGGTTGAAGGGTGAGGAGGAACAGGGAAAGGCTGCTCAGCTTGTCACAGTGTGATAAGAACACAGATTGTAATAAATTATATTTTGGTCCTGCATGAATAATGCTATTGTGTATACACTTGTTTAAAAAAGAAAAAGTTGAGAAGCCATATCATTCAACACTGAATAGGAATTGCTTCACTTCTCGTATAGTTTGGAGGCCATGTGGAGTGATAAATACACTGTTGCATTATGAAAGACATTTACTGGAACATCATTACAACACCAATCATAGAGATGATATGATCCACTCGTGTTCTGATGAGCAATAGTGAATACTGGCTGACCTGAAGGTGGGTATTAGGGAAAAAAAGTCTAGTTAAGGGTAAGAAAAGTAGCTACAAAATGTTTTATGGTTACCATAACCAATTATGTGTATGGCTGCCTTAAAGCACTCACTCACGAACATTGAACAAAACTTGGACATCCTGCATGGAGCTCGTAAGGGACAGTTTAGTTACATTTTGGAAGAGGCTGAAATATACACCCATAAAAAGAAAGACCCGGATTTAATCCTCAACGAGCTAAGCGAGTTCAATCATAATGCCTATTTTAGTATTTACGACGACTTACTGAAATGATCACTGTTGCGTATAGAAGTCCAAGCCGAAGGATGAGAGATGGTGCATGGTGAAACAGCTGGAAGATGAGTGCAGCACCTTATGTCGTTGACGGGGCCCTCTGCACTGCCCTCTTACCCACGGCGATGGACATTAGACGACTGAACGGCTCGCGGCACAACACCGAAATAGCGGGGACCATGGAAGCAGACCATGGAGGAAAACAAGTCTACACCAGCGCCATGGATACAGAAATCGCCCTTTGTTTTCTATCATACAAAAATGATAATTTTATTGTGTATTTTAATTTTGACAAGTTCAGATTTTAACCTTAATAACTACAGATTTTCACTAACAAGGGGACCCTCCATACTGTAAATCACTGATTTTGATGCGCTTCAAGTATGTTGTAGAGGCGCTTACCCTGAGTACCTGGCATCCGGTTTTTTAGCGACGTGCCTTGGTTTTTTAGAAAATCGAATTTGAAGTTCATTGCGAGCCTTGTATATCCGTAACATTACATGTATTTCAAGTAAGTCAGCGTGCCGTAGTGGTAAAGGTACCGTGTTCGAATCCTGCTCATCCAGTATTTTTTTTTTTTTCAAATCGACCGAATTTTTCTATTTTATTTCAAAGAATATCAACAAACAGTGTAAGGTGTGCGGAATTATAAAGATATATTCAGTTATTAATTTTTTCTGTCATACAATATTACAAAATCTTATTTTTCATCGTCCGCATTGCTTGATGTGCCAGAACAATATTTTGGGTGACACGTATCATAGAAACAACCGAAGCACCAATTTCCGCAGCACCACGCTCATTTTATGAAAGGAACCATCTTGCAAGTGCACGGTTTCTTCACGAGCGATACCGGGAAACACAATTATTTTGCATTCTAAAATATTTATCTTTCATCCGCTAATTTCGATGTGAGCCATGCGTATCTAATCATGCTTTCAAAATTAGCTGCGGTGAATTGATGTAGGATTAACGAATGTAATTTTATCGAATCTTCCCTAGAAGCGATCTCTCTATTGTCTTTCATTAAGTCGGGAGCATTCTGTATAATTTTCGCGAAGAGTTTCACCTGTCGGTAAAAATAATCAGGGCTGGTAATAAGGAGTGCACTTTGGTGGGACCACTTTTAGGGTGCAGGTTCTCGCTTTCCTTTCATCGGCGAATAGATGATCGTATAAAGTTTAATCGGTTTGCCCTTCTCACGAATCGATAACGAATTTTTTCTGTCCCATGTATGGATGAATTACAGAACGCAAAAATTTTTCTAACACCAGTTTCGTGAACTTCCGGGATTTCGTGCAGGACACGACTACATTTCTGTATTTCCCAGTTAATTTATCTACTCGTTTTTGAATGTTAGGCCCCAATTTTCCGGACTGTTCTTGCATACAGAAAAAAAGAACATATGGGAACAGGATTCGAACATGGTACCTCTAGCGCGGTATCCGTGAACCTTTACCGATGCGCTACGCTGACTTGTTCGGAATATACGTAATGTTACTGGCATACAAAGTCCGCAATGAATTTCAAAATCGATTTTCTCAAAAACCAAGGCCCATCGCTAAAAAACGGATAACCAGGTACCCAGAGTAAGTGCCTCTACAACATATTTGAAGCGCATCAAAATCCGTGATTTACAATGTGGAGGGTCCCCTTGTAAATATTTGTTAGAGATAAAAACAAATTAGAAAAATCTGCTTAATACAGTATGTGCATATGTAATGTAACAAATGTATCAGACGCCACCTGTCGGTAAGGGTTTTATAATTAATATAAATGACGTGCATTCTGCCAACCAATTTAATGTGACGCAGCATTGAAGGTTGCTGTTTGGGGACGGGTTACCTCTGTAACCGAAATTGCAGGTACGTTCTGGTACCTTTGATGTTGATCGGATAGGATGAAATAGGTTTGCGTTTGTGAAATAGTAAAATAGTATCATTGTCATTTCAGATCTGAAGATGATTGTAGAGGAACCGAAACCGGTCATGTGGATAAACATTTTTGCAATCAAGACGGATTATAAGTAACATTGTAAAATCAATTGTTAAAGTTAGAAACTGCATATGTCTTGAGGCAGAAACTGCATGTATGTCATGAGGCAGTATAGCCACAGCTCATCAGTTATTAAGACTATATCGATCCTCTATTTGAGAACGAGAGTGCCTAGCGACTTCCAGCAACTATACACATGTCAAACCTCTTCGATAGTTTTTCGCGCTGACGCGTTCCACAGAGTAACGAAAGGAAGCTAGTTTGTTGCTTACATTTTCTCTGTCCGTGCACTAGAGCTTTAGCATCAGGCTTGATGTATTAGTTCTTTGCCGGCCGGACTGGCCGGGCGGTTCTAGGCGCTACAGTCTGGAACCACGCTGCCGCTACGGTCGCAGGTTCGAATCCTGCCTCGGGCATGCATGTGTGTGATGTCCTTAGGTTAGTTAGGTTTAAGTAGTTCTAAGTTCTAGGGGACTGATGACCTCAGCAGTTGTCCCATAGTGCTCAGAGCCATTTATTAATTCTTTACTTCTACATCTACTCGCAAAACACTGTGCAAACAATACCCGCATATACTACTTAATGTACCTGCAAAATTATATCATACTTCAGGAGATACGATATATACACTGAGATCCGTGAAAATTTGGCTTTTCTTAAAACAGAGTACAAATTACCCAGACTATAATCAGGTAGTGTTTCATGAGGGCACTTAGCGACTTTCAACAAACTGTAAAACATAATTTCAGGGTTTTTTTTTCTCTTGCGTGCTTAACGTCAAATATTTATCACAGTAACTCATTCAAAAGGAATCAAACATTTGAAGTTATGTTATATATTGGTGGTACATTTTTTAAAGAATCGGAGTCTAAATTTTAGAGCCAATGTTTACTAGAGAACTTCTTTTTTTGGTCCATACTATCTTCTCCCAAACTACGCAAAGCATAGCGCTTGCAGTTGAAGAAATTTGTTTCAGTATCGTATCTTGAGAGCTATGACGATTTCTTCATCTCCTGATGAAGAAATTTTTAAATTTTTGTAATTCTTACGTTTTCCATTTCTTCGATCACAAATATTACTGACAATATTCGAAAAACATACTACACGTGACTGGTAATTGCTGGTGGAATCGACAGGGTGAGTCTGATAGCCCTACCCATCTGTTTCATGCAATCCGCATATTTTAATTTCTCGGGCTCTATACCTCCAGGTCTCATCTTTTTATTTTGTTGTACACTTGTTTCCAACATGTTTTTTAGATGTTTTGAATATTTAATTTATTGTTGCCAACGGAAAAAATTGTACGTGTTTTAGTGCTTGGCAAGTTTTTGCTTTCGAAAAAGGTGTATCAAAGAATCTGCATTAAAATTTATTTGAAAAAAAAATGGAATAAAGTTAACAAAGTGCAGCACCTCAGTTGAAAGGTTGACTGTGGCTTCTGTCGAATCTCCTATGAGTAAGACTAGAATTTGAGTGGTATAAACGTTCCAAAGAGGGTCGAGAAGACTAAAGACGACGACCGCCCTAGGCGCATTAGTACATCAATGTGGAAGGAGTAAAGAAAATGGTTCTGGAAAATCGCCGAATCACCACCAGAGAAGTTTCTGATGTCGGAATATTCATTGATTCATGCTAAGCAGGTTTCTGGATGGTTTGCTCATGAAACGTGTAGCAGCGAAGTTTGTTCCGAAAGTGTTGAATTTCAACCAAAAACGTCTTGTAGGCATCGCCCAGAAATTGATGGATGAAGTCGACAACGACCGAAACTTCTAAAGCAGATTATAAAAGGTGATGAATCGAGAGTGTACGGGTGTGACGTCGAAACCAATGTCCAGTCGTCCCAATTGAAACTGAACACTCAAGTCAGAAAAATTCGACAAATTCGATCTTCTCATTGTTTTCTTCGATTACAATAGGACAGTGCATCGTGAGTTGTTGCCTTACGGTCTCACGGTCAATAAAGGAATACTACCTGGAAGTTACGCGCCGTTTACGTGAAGAAATCCGAAGAAAACGACCAGAATTTATCAAACCCACTCGTGTAAATTGCATCACGATAATGCTCCCGCTCACACCTCAAAGCTCGTTCGTGATTTTTTGGCAAAAAAAAGAAAACATTATGTTGCCTCAGCCACCGTATTTCCTGAACATGACACCCTGCAACTTTTCTATTCCCGAGGCTGAAGAGAACCATGTAAGGATGTTTACTTGCCACCATTGATGAGATAAAAACAGAATCTCTGAAGAAGGTGAACAAAAAGTTAGTTCCAGAATTGCTTCCAAAATTGGAAAAATCCATAACTGAGAGGGGTTACTTTGAAGCGGACAAAGTTGATGTTGATGAATAAATAAAATTTTGTTTAAGAAAAACAGAAAATACCTGTTACTTTTTGATAACCTCATATACGGAACAGCAGATAATTTAGGAAGAACAAGGAATCAGCTCTTGTCCAGAATAATTGCTCGCTACGTTTGTTTAATGACTCAGTGCAATTCTAAGGATAATGTTTGATGTCAATCAATATTACTTGCAAACACACAGCAGTAAATGACTAATGGGTCTGTCTACTAGCAAATAATTTTGTAGACATGTGCATCCCATGATAGGAATTCCAGTCGATTTGTTGGTAGTAGCCTATCTCTATCCACGAGACAACTTCGAGCATACGTTAGTTTATTATGAATCGTACACTTATACAATAACTTTTGATCAAACTATGAAAATGTTTGTTAGCCATGTTGGGACGGATATATTTTGTCTGGATCAGGCTTAGTAATTATTACAGCCACTGAAATGCATACAGATGAAAAATATTTGCGAAACGATAGAATGCTAAGAAAGAATCAGTCACTAGATAATTGCACAAGAAGCTTCTATCAAGCAAATAAATATTTATTTACAAAAAGTTATAATATTAGTGTTTGTGTCGAAACCAAGTCGTGCTTACCGTTGTTGATATAAAGTAGAAAAATCATTCCCGCTAAAAATGTATATGCAGCACCAAGACGTCGCATTTCTGGCGGGAACAATGTCGAAGATCGGAAAACCAGCACGCACAAACTTGGCAGTCTCTACTGAACTGAAACACCTCATTGTCAATGCATTAGACGAATGTACTCGAAAATGTCAGTGTTAATCATGATATCATACAACAGGTACTCTCATCTCGTCGAATGATTGTTCAAACACTTAAGTCTAGTGCGATAAAATCGCTGGTGGGCTTTACGGCGCGACAGACAGAATTATCGGCTCTTGCAGCAGTATATCAATCAGATAAAAAACTGCTATCTAAGAGGATATTTCACCTATAATGTAAAAACCTCAGTAGCCGAAACCTTGATATTTTTTCAGAGACTGGATGCTTGTTTTCATTCTTCGAACAGGTAGATTGTACAGTTAGTTAACACATAACGTACAAATGTTCTGATCAGTACTTTCTGCAAAGTTACCTAACTACACAGAAAGTAACTAAGTAATTTTGTGCGTTTTTAAACTGTACATGATCATTTTGACACAGCTGGTCGTATTAAGGAATTTCCTTGCTTCGATTCTGCGGACAAAGGTCACAGAATTTTAAAAATAATGATAAAAATTTAAAAATTGAAGGAACTGAGAAGTCGATTTTTGATTGTATATGTAACTGTCTAACACAGTACAGAGTAAGGTTCCAGGCTGCCATCAAGAATTCCTGCACAAGAAAAGTATACCAAAAAGACTACTTTCTACTTAGATCAGAAAAAAGAAATCACGTGTCGCTCGAATTTTCAGTTCTGCTGAAAGTCCATTGAAATGGGACTCGCAGAATAGTGCTAAATTTTCTGGCAGTTGCTAAAGTGTACAGATCCTTTTTCTGACGAGTGTTCACTATGAGGCATTAAATCTACAAGAATTGAAGCTTCAGAATTTCGAGACGACTGAACGTAGGTCTGCACGTAATTCACGAACTGACACCACAAATCGATGTAACATTTGATGTATGGAAAAAAATGCTCTTTGTGAATTCGCACAACTATCTCAAACGACAGTGCTACTGCAGATAGTAGAATCATAAAATAAACGTAAACTTTCACGCTTTCAGATCTACCGACATTGCAAATTATCCCTGTACTGAAGGCAGTGGCACTTCATTTCTGCTGAAGACTCTGGATGTAATACGCCCAAGACAGCTCCTCAAATATCTTAAATCCCAAGAATTTGAAATACTGATAAAAATTTAAAAATTAAAGGAACTTAAAAAATGGTGATTTTCGGCAGCATATTGCATTACATTATAATATCGTCTTGTAAATGAAAAAGGTGCTACTACTAGGTTTTCTTCAGTTAGTCTGATCTCTGTAATCGACAAACTGATGTAACTTACCGTCATATTACCTAAATGATTGACATTACGTTCCGCTCTTTCACAAAGGCACCGCGCACATTTACACGGATGGTGGTAGTGGTGGTGGTGGTGGTGGTGGTGGTGTGGTGTGGTGTAAAAAGAAGACGCACCACGAAGGAATTATCCGAATTGGACGGAAATCGGTACATGTGATGTACATGTACAGACGAACAAATTACTATAATTTCACTAAAATTCGGTGGTTTATCAGAGAGATCTTCACAAATCGAGGAAGTCAATAACGCGTTGGTCCACCTCCGCTCCTTACGCAAGCTTGGCATTGATTGACAGATTTTTGAATGTTCTCATGTGGGATATCGCGCCAAATTCTGTCCAATTGTCACGTTAGATCGTCAAAATTCCAATTTTTTTTGAGGGTCTACCTATAATACTGAACACGTGAGGCAATACTGACCCTACGACTTATCTTAGAAGAAAAATTAAGGAAAGGCAAACCTACGTTTCTAGCATTTGTAGACTTAGAGAAAGCTTTTGACAATGTTGACTGGAATACTCTCTTTCAAATTCTAAAGGTGGCAGGTGTAAAATACAGGGAGCGAGAGGCCATTTACAATTTGTACAGAAACCAGATGGCAGTTATAAGAGTCGAGGGACATCAAAGGGAAGCAGCGGTTGGGAAGGGAGTGAGACAGGGTTTTACCCTCTCCCTGATGTTATTCAATCTGTATATTGAGCAAGCAGTAAATGAAACAAAAGAAAAATTCGGAGTAAGTATTAAAATCCATGGAGAAGAAATAAAAACTTTGAGGTTCGCCGATGACATTGTAATTCTGTCAGAGACAGCAAAGGACTTGGAAGAGCAGTTGAACGGAATGGACAGTGTCTTGAAAGGATGATATAAGATGGACATCAACAAAAGCAAAACGAGGATAATGGAATGTAGTCGAATTAAATCGGGTGATGCTGAGGGAATTAAATTAGGCAATGAGACACTTAAAGTAGTAAATGAGTTTTGCTGTTTGGGGAGCAACATAACTGATGATGGTCGAAGTAGAGAGGATATAAAATGTAGACTGGCATTGGCAAGGAAAGCGTTTCTGAAGAAGAGAAATTTGTTAACATCGAGTATAGATTTAAGTGTCAGGAAGTCGTTTCTGAAAGTATTTGTGTGGAGTGTAGCCATGTATGGAAGTGAAACATGGACGATAAATAGTTTTGACAAGAAGAGAACAGAAGCTTTCGAAATGTGGTGCTACAGAAGAATGCTGAAGATTAGATGGGTAGATCACATAAGTAATGAGGAGGTATTGAATAGAATTAGGGAGTAGAGGAGTTTGTGGCACAACTTGACAAGAAGAAGGGACCAATTGCTAGAACATCTTCTGAGACATCAAGGGATCACAAATTTAGCATTGGAGGGCAGCGTAGAGGGTAAAAATCCTAGAGGGAGACCAAGAGATGAATACGCTAACCAAATTCAGAAGGATGTAGGTTGCAGTAAGTACTGGGAGATGAAGAAGCTTGCACAGGATAGAGTAGCATGGAGAGCTGCATCAAACCAGTCTCAGGACTTGAGATCACAACAACAACAACCACAACCCATAATGCTACAAATGTCCTCGATTGGGGAGAGATTCGGCGACCTTGCTAGCCAAGGTAGTGTTTGGCAAGCTTGAAGATAAGCCGTAGAAACTGTGGCCGTATCTTGCTGAAATGTGACTTACCAAGCAGAGCAACAAAACGGGATGCAGAATATCGTTGATGTACGCCTAGCTGTAAGGATGCCGCGGATGACAACCAAAGGGTACTGCTATGAAAAGAAATGACACACCAGGTCATTGCTCCTGGTTGTCAGTTTATATTTCGGGCGACTGTCAGGCTGGTCCAGAGCGTCTTACGACAAGTCTTCGGCCCGAAATCTCATTGACTGGAATTGAACTCTCTTCAGTTCCGATTCGAACTGAGCCCTGATGACCAGTGAAGATGTGTCTAGAGGTGTCCCGGACAGCAGTCGGAAAGCAAACTGGCTGTCGCCTGCCATAAACTAATCTAAAAACTCCATCTGGTCAGGCCTTGGAAGGCCCAAAATTACCGACCGGCCGTCGTGTCATCCTCAGCCCACAGGCGCCATTGGATGCGAATATGGAGGGGAATGTGGCCAGCACATCGCTCTCCCGGCCGTATGTCAGTTTACGAGACCGGAGCCGCTACTTCTGTCGCCTGCCATAGGATCCGGGGTGTCATTTCATTATATAGCAGGACCCCTTCGTTTGTCACCCTTCCAACACAGTGCTGCGTCGACGATATTCTACTCCCTGTTGCCTTTGAGGGCAAGCCATCCTCGGCTTACATTTCAGCAAGATAATGCCCGCTTGCACATGGCGAGAGTTTCTACTGCTTGTTTTCATGCTTGCCAAACCGTACCTAGGCCAGAAGCGTCGCTGGATCTTTCCTAAGCTGAGAATGTTTGAAGCATTATGGGCAAGGCCTCCAACCAGCTCGGGATTATAATGATCTAACGGCTCAATAGGGCAGAATTTAGCACGATATCCCTCAGGAGGACACGCAACGATGCAGTTTCAAGTCGAATAACTCCTTGCATAAGGGCTAGATGTGGACCAACGAATTGATGAAGCTCTTACTCTTGAATGTAGCTGTAATCATTTGTCTGACTCTACATGTACATCACATCTACCAAAGAATGCCTTTAAGGGCTAAAGGACACCATTATCAACACCTCGCTCAGTTTGAACGAGGTCATATAATAGTGCTCCAGAAGCTGCATGTTCCTTCTGCGATATTACAGAAATACTTTATAGGAGTATATCCATTGTACATGGCAGGTGGCAGTGATGGTCGCGAGAATGTACAGTCGCTAGATGATTAGGTTCCGACCGTCACGTGGCATCACCAAGAGGGAAGACCTTCATGTTTAGTGTACGGCTCCGGCGCTTCACCTGCAGCAGAAATGTGGGTAGCAGTTGGCACCATAGTCACACAACGAAATGTTACAAATCGCTTACTACAAGGACAGATCCAGATGCCCTGAAGCGTGCATTCCACTGACCCCAAACACCACCTCTGGTGACTTCAGGTGTGTAAGGCGAGACTCATTGGAGGGCAGGGTGGAGATCTGTTGTGTTTTCTGATGAAAGCTGGTTCTGCCTCGGTACCGCGCGACCGCTACGGTCGCAGGTTCGAATCCTGCCTCGGGCATGGATGTGTGTGATGTCCTTAGGTCAGTTAGGTTTTAGTAGTTCTAAGTTCTATGGAACTGATCACCTCAGATGTTAAGTCCCATAGTGTTCAGAGTCATTTGAACCATTTTTCTGCCTCGGTGGCAGCGACGGCCATGTGTTGATTGGATGGAGGTCATTTGAGGATCTGCAGCAAACCTGTTTGAGTGCTAGATACACTAGATCTGCACCTGGAGTTGTGGTCTAATGTGCGATTTCATATTACAGCAGGAGGACTCGTGGTTATCCCACGCACCCTGGATGCAAAACTGTAAGTCTGGTGTTTCGACCTGTTGTGCTGTCATTCATGAAGAGCATTCCAGGGAATTTTTCAACAGGATAACGCTCGTCCACATACTTCTGTTGCTATTACGAATTCAAAAGTAATAGCAGTGTACATGGCTACAACACTAGGAGAAAGGATGATCTTCACTACTCAAGGTTAAATCTACACTCCTGGAAATTGAAATAAGAACACCGTGAATTCATTGTCCCAGGAAGGGGAAACTTTATTGACACATTCCTGGGGTCAGATACATCACATGATCACACATGTCACACATTGACACCGGTGTGTCAGACCCACCATACTTGCTCCGGACACTGCGAGAGGGCTGTACAAGCAATGATCACACGCACGGCACAGCGGACACACCAGGAACCGCGGTGTTGGCCGTCGTATGGCGCTAGCTGCGCAGCATTTGTGCACCGCCGCCGTCAGTGTCAGCCAGTTTGCCGTGGCATACCGAGCTCCATCGCAATCTTTAACACTGGTAGCATGCCGCGACAGCGTGGACGTGAACCGTATGTGCAGTTGACGGACTTTGAGCGAGGGCGTATAGTGGGCATGCGGGGGGCCGGGTGGACGTACCGCCGAATTGCTCATCACGTGGGGCGTGAGGTCTCCACAGTACATCGATGTTGTCGCCAGTGGTCGGCGGAAGGTGCACGTGCCCGTCGACCTGGGACCGGACCGCAGCAACGCACAGATGCACGCCAAGACCGTAGGATCCTATGCAGTGCCATAGGGGACCGCACCGCCACTTCCCAGCAAATTAGGGACACTGTTGCTCCTGGGGTATCGGCGAGGACCAGTCGCAACCGTCTCCATGAAGCTGGGCTACGGTCCCACACACCGTTAGGCCGTCTTCCGCTCACGCCCCAACATCGTGCAGCCCGCCTCCAGTGGTGTCGCGACAGGCGTGAATGGAGGGACGAATGGAGACGTGTCGTCTTCAGCGATGAGAGTCGCTTCTGCCTTGGTGCCAATGATGATCGTATGCATGTTTGGCGCCGTGCAGGTGAGCGCCACAATCAGGACTGCATACGACCGAGGCACACAGGGCCAACACCCGGCATCATGGTGTGCGGAGCGATCTCCTACACTGGCCGTACACCACTGGTGATCGTCGAGGGGACACTGAATAGTGCACGGTACATCCAAACCGTCATCGAACCCATCGTTCTACCATTCCTAGACCGGCCAGGGAACTTGCTGTTCCAACAGGACAATGCACGTCCGCATGTATCCCGTGCCACCCAACGTGCTCTAGAAGGTGTAAGTCAACTACCCTGGCCAGCAAGATCTCCGGATCTGTCCCCCATTGAGCATGTTTGGGACTGGATGAAGCGTCGTCTCACGCGGTCTGCACGTCCAGCACGAACGCTGGTCCAACTGAGGCGCCAGGTGGAAATGGCATGGCAAGCCGTTCCACAGGACTACATCCAGCATCTCTACGATCGTCTCCATGGGAGAATAGCAGCCTGCATTGCTGCGAAAGGTGGATATACACTGTACTAGTGCCGACATTGTGCATGCTCTGTTGCCTGTGTCTATGTGCCTGTGGTTCTGTCAGTGTGATCATGTGATGTATCTGACCCCAGGAATGTGTCAATAAAGTTTCCCCTTCCTGGGACAATGAATTCACGGTGTTCTTATTTCAATTTCCAGGAGCGTATATATATATATATATATATATATATATATATATATATATATATATATATACGGGGTGTTGCAAAAAGGTACGGCCAAACTTTCGGGAAACATTCCTCACACACAAGTAAAGAAAAGATGTTATGTGGACATGCGTCCGGAAACACTTAATTTCCAGGTCAGAGCTCATTTTAGTTTCTTCCACCTACGCTCAATGGAGCACGTTATCATGATTTCATACGGGATACTCTGCCTGTGCTGCTAGAACATGTGCCTTTACAAGTACGACACATGTGGTTCATGCACGATGGAGCTCCTGCACATTTCAGTCGAAGTGTTCGTACGCTTCTCAACAACAGATTCGGTGACCGATGGATTGGTAGAGGTGGACCAATTCCATGGCCTCCACGCTCTCCTGACCTCAACCCTCTTGACTTTCATTTATGGGGGGCATTTGAATGCTCTTGTCTACGCAACCGCGGTACCAAATGTAGAGACTCTTCGTGCTCGTATTGTGGACGGCTGTGATACAATACGCCATTCTCCAGGGCTGCATCAGCGCATCAGGGATTCCATGCGACGGAGGGTAGATGCATGTATCCTCGATAACGGAGGACATTTTGAGCATTTCCTGTAACAAAGTGTTTGAAGTCACGCTGGTACGTTCTGTTGCTGTGTGTTTCCATTCCATGATTAATGTGATTTGAAGAGAAGTAATAAAATGAGCTCTAACATGGAAAGTAAGCGTTTCCAGACACATGTCCACATAACATATTTTCTTTCTTTGTGTGTGAAGAATGTTTCCTGAAAGTTTGGCCGTACCTTTTTGTAACACCCTGTATATACAGGGTGTCCCAGCTATCTTGTCCACCCAAAATATCTCTGGAACAATAACAGCTATTGGAAAACGACTTTCACCGGTATCAATGTAGGGCTGGGGCCCATGAATGTACATATTTGGAAACATTCTAAAACGAAAGCATATGTGTCTTTTAACATAAACTTATGTTTTTTTAAATGGACATCCTATATTTTTTCTTCAGCAATCCATAGCATGACAAAGTACATACACAATGGCGCTGATTGCATCGCAATATTCCCATTACATCCCGAGATATTAAGACGCGAAGTTGACGCTTGAAACACCCGATATGCGCTGCTAGCGCACGTCCTGAGGCTCAGGCGTGAACCCCATGCTGCCCGTAATCGCGATGTGATTGACATGCGTAATCACACTTCCATACTTATCAAGAGGTCCGAAACGAATAATACGGTCTACTGCCATCCTGCTGCGATTACGGGCAGCATGGGGTTCACGCCTGAGCCTCAGGACGTGCGCTAGCAGCGCATGTCGGGTGTTTGAAGCGTCAACTTCGCGTCTTAATATCTCGGGATGTAATGGGAATATTGCGATGCAATCAGCGCCATTGTGTATGTGCTTTGTCATGCTATGGATTGCTGAAGAAAAAATATAGAAGGTCCATTTAAAAAAACGTAAGTTTGTGTTAAAAAACACATATGCTTTCGTTTTAGAATGTTTCCAAATATGTACATTCATGGGCCCCAGCCCTACATTGATACCGGTGAAAGTCGTTTTCCAATAACTGTTATTGTTCCAGAGATATTTTGGGTGGACAAGATAGCTGGGACACCCTGTATATATACTGAGTGTCATGTAATATTTATATTTTGTCTAATGTAATATTTTGTATAGACACCTTGTATTAACCTGACACGTTCCACATCATTACGAAGTGTCGTATTCATGATCTATGGAACGAGTACTAATCTAATCTAATCTGTAACCAAACGTACTCTACAGTGTGTTGACATGTTGCCTCGGCCTGCTATATCACCAGATGTGTCTCCAGTCGAGCACATACGCGGCATCATCAACTTCAGCGTCATCCACAAACAGCATTAATAGTCCCTGTATAGACCATGTGCAACAGGCGTGAAACCCCACCCAACGAAATGGCTTCCAGCCACCATACAACACAATGTATGCGAGTTTGCATTCAATATTCTGGCGGTTACACCGGTTATTACCGGTAATGTACCAACGTTTCACATCTGCAATGACTTATCTGGCTCTTACAGTAAGCTGTCACCTTGCAATGTTAACAAGTTAAATATATTACCTAGACAAATTTGTTTCCAAAATTTCGGTACTCATATTAGTCATTTTTTAATGTTGCGATTTTTGATGAGTCATAAGATTACGACCGCCATTAGATACCTACGCTCAGATGACACAATTCCTGGTAATTATGGCTCGTGGTCTGTGTTTGCAGGGCTGGCGCCCGACAACGTCTCAGGTGTTTTCCATCGGGTTGAGATCAGAAGAATATGATGGCCAAGACATCAGCGTGAGTTCACTATGGTGCTCCCCAAATTTCTGTGTCACTAACAGTTGCCGTGCTGAAAGATGCAGTCGCCATCAGGGAAGACTTCAGTCATGAAGGGATGGAAGTGGTCTGCAGTGACGTTCACACTGCCCACAGCTGTCGTGATGCCTTCGATTACTATCACAGGTCCAATGGAAGCCCAGGTGAATATTCTCCATAAGATAAAACTGCCATTATCTGCCTGCGTCCATGGTCTGGTGCATATTTCGTGCAGCCATTCGCCTTGATGATGGTGTATCCGAGTACTATCATCGACCTGGTGTAACAACGCGAATCATTTGACCAGGTGACACGTTTCCATTGATTCACGGTCAAATCTAGATGACCTTTTGTCAATTGTGACCAGGCGCGGCTCGTAATAAAAGGCTCTGAGGCGGAGCCGCCCCAAAATATATGTTAAAGTAAACTTCGCAAGAACATATTACAAAATTTAAATTATCGGGACGAATTTCGCACATTTCCCATTCCGATTAAAATAACGACGGTCAACGTTTTTGGAACTGTTTGTATCGATAGATGTTTTCCGAACGGTTAGTAGTGTTTAGGCTGCGCCTTGGAAAGTCCGTAAGCTGCATGTAGTAGCGGTTTGGGGGCGTGGCTTCTAAATAGTCCGCTGTTTATGGGCGACCCGAAGGCTCAGAGCTTGCAGCCTAAGGGTGTCATACCAACCACCACACGTTTTTCACGTTCCACTGTTGTTGTTGTTGTGGTCTTCAGTCCTGAGACTGGTTTGATGCAGCTCTCCATGCTACTCTATCCTGTGCAAGCTTCTTCATCTCCCAGTATCTACTGCAACCTATATCCTTCTGAATCTGCTTAGTGTATTCATCTCTTGGTCTCCCTCTACGATTTTTACCCTCCACACTGCCCTCCAATGCTAAATTTGTGATCCCCTGATGCCTCAAAACATGTCCTACCAACCGATCCCTTCTTCTAGTCAAGTTGTGCCACAAACTTCTCTTCTCCCCAATCCTATTCAATACCTCCTCATTAGTTACGTGATCTACCCACCTTATCTTCAGCATTCTTCTGTAGCACCACATTTCGAAAGCTTCTATTCTCTTCTTGTCCAAACTAGTTATCGTCCATGTTTCACTTCCATACATGGCTACACTCCATACAAATACTTTCAGAAACGACTTCCTGACACTTAAATCTATACTCGATGTTAACAAATTCCTCTTCTTGAGAAACGCTTTCCTTGCCATTGCCAGTCTACATTTTATATCCTCTCTACTTCGACCATCATCGGTTATTTTACTCCCTAAATAGCAAAACTCCTTTACTACTTTAAGTGTCTCATTTCCTAATCTAATTCCCTCAGCATCACCCGACTTAATTTGACTACATTCCATTATCCCCGTTTTGCTTTTGTTGATGTTCATCTTATATCCTCCTTTCAAGACACTGTCCATTCCGTTCAACTGCTCTTCCAAGTCCTTTGCTGTCTCTGACATAATTACAATGTCATCGGCGAACCTCAAAGTTTTTACTTCTTCTCCATGAATTTTAATACCTACTCCGAATTTTTCTTTTGTTTCCTTTACTGCTTGCTCAATATACAGATTGAATAACATCGGGGAGAGGCTACAACCCTGTCTCACTCCCTTCCCAACCACTGCTTCCCTTTCATCCCCCTCGACACTTATAACTGCCATCTGGTTTCTGTACAAACTGTAAATAGCCTTTCGCTCCCTGTATTTTACCCCTGCCACCCTCAGAATTTGAAAGAGAGTATTCCAGTTAACATTGTCAAAAGCTTTCTCTAAGTCTACAAATGCTAGAAACGTAGGTTTGCCTTTTCTTAATCTTTCTTCTAAGATAAGTCGTAAGGTCAGTATTGCCTCACGTGTTCCAACATTTCTACGGAATCCAAACTGATCTTCCCCGAGGTCGGCTTCTACCAGTTTTTCCATTCGTCTGTAAAGAATTCGCGTTAGTATTTTGCAGCTGTGATTTATTAAACTGATAGTTCGGTAATTTTCACATCTGTCAACACCTGCTTTCTTTGGGATTGGAATTATTATATTCTTCTTGAAGTCTGAGGGTATTTCGTCTGTCTCATACATCGTGCTCACCAGATGGTAGAGTTTTGTCATGACTGGCTCCCCCGAGGCCATCAGTAGTTCAAATGGAATGTTGTCTACTCCCGGGGCCTTGTTTCGACTCAGGTCTTTCAGTGCTCTGTCAAACTCTTCACGCAGTATCTTATCTCCCATTTCGTCTTCATCTACATCCTCTTTTATTTCCATAATATTGTCCTCAAGTACATCGCCCTTGTATAAACCCTCTATATACTCCTTCCACCTTTCTGCCTTCCCTTCTTTGCTTAGAACTGGGTTGCCATCTGAGCTCTTGATATTCATACAAGTGGTTCTCTTCTCTCCAAAGGTCTCTTTAATTTTCCTATAGGCAGTATCTATCTTACCCCTAGTGAGATAAGCCTCTACATCCTTACATTTGTCCTCTAGCCATCCCTGCTTAGCAATTTTGCACTTCCTGTCGATATCATTTTTGAGACGTTTGTATTCCTTTTTGCCTGCTTCATTTACTGCATTTTTATATTTTCTCCTTTCATCAATTAAATTCAATATTTCTTCTGTTACCCAAGGATTTCTATTAGCCTTCGTCTTTTTACCTACTTGATCCTCTGCTGCCTTCACTACTTCATCCCTCAGAGCTACCCATTCTTCTTCTACTGTATTTCTTTCCCCCATTCCTGTCAATTGTTCCCTTATGCTCTCCCTGAAACTCTCTACAACCTGTGGTTCTTTCAGTTTATCCAGGTCCCATCTCCTTAAATTCCCACCTTTTTGCAGTTTCGTCAGTTTCAATCTGCAGTTCATAACCAATAGATTGCGGTCAGAATCCACATCTGCCCCAGGAAATGTCTTACAATTTAAAACCTGGTTCCTAAATCTCTGTCTTACCATTATATAATCTATCTGAAACCTGTCAGTATCTCCAGGCTTCTTCCATGTATACAGCCTCCTTTCATGATTCTTGAACCAAGTGTTAGCTATGATTAAGTTATGCTCTGTGCAAAATTCTACAAGGCGGTTTCCTCTTTCATTCCTTCCCCCCAATCCATATTCACCTACTATGTTTCCTTCTCTCCCTTTTCCTACTGACGAATTCCAGTCACCCATGACTATTAAATTTTCGTCTCCCTTCACTACCTGAATAATTTCTTTTATCTCGTCATACATTTCATCTATTTCTTCATCATCTGCAGAGGTAGTTGGCATATAAACTTGTACTACTGTAGTAGGCATGGGCTTTGTGTCTATCTTGGCCACAATAATGCGTTCACTATGCTGTTTGTAGTAGCTAACCCGCACTCCTATTTTTTTATTCATTATTAAACCTACTCCTGCATTACCCCTATTTGATTTTGTATTTATAACCCTATAATCACCTGACCAAAAGTCTTGTTCTTCCTGCCACCGAACTTCACTAATTCCACTATCTATGTAATAAAGGAATGCAGAGTGGCCGAAACTTCGCTATCCAATCTCTGTCTCTGCACATCTCTA
The DNA here is from genome assembly GCF_023864275.1 of Schistocerca cancellata. Lineage (NCBI taxonomy): Eukaryota > Metazoa > Arthropoda > Insecta > Orthoptera > Acrididae > Schistocerca > Schistocerca cancellata. The sequence goes on from NC_064628.1 coordinate 767,448,817, forward strand.
CTACGCTTCGATGCGTCATTAATCGACATTTAGTATTATTGTTTTGATAATGTTTTACATAGTTGTTTTGTTTCTACCATTGGCTATTTTATCCACATTTAGAATAAGTTTGCAAATATCCCGCCAGAGTGCACTAGACTACCGTCACTACTGGCTCTCTAACCGTAACAACAGTACTGCCATCTAGCGAGAGTTTCATAAGTGATTAGAGGACAAAGCGCGCGAAATTTGTCCCGTGACTTTACTTTCCTTGCTTGCTGATGCTGACTGCTTTTGTTGATATCGTGTGATATTAGCAAGTTTCTTTTTCGGAGTGTATTTTGCAAGATTTTAGTGAGTTTTACTAGCTTGTGAATATCTGCGACATACCGCGAGTGTGAAACCAGCACAATATGAATTCAGTGTGCAATTTAATAGGTAAAAACTTGGAACACGGCCATAGGATGCAAGTGAAAGAACTTGGTGCACCCAAACCCGATCTAACGATCAATCAAGAACAGGAACAGTGCAAATCTAGGCAAGGATACAAACGCAGTTTTAATAAAGCAATGTACGATGCAGCTGAGTGGTTGTGTGGTTGTGAAGTGAAAAATGCATCTTTCTGTTTCACCTGTCTTCGTACAAATAGTACTGACAGTGCCTGGACTGAAACTGGTATCACTGACTTAAAGAATTTTCACGCAAAGGTGAAAAAACATAATTCCAGCGAAAAACATTGAACTCCGAGCTTTGGAGGTAAACTACAATAAACACCTTAAATTTAGAACTGAAAACACCAAAAGTATTAAGCAGCCGCAAAGTTAACATTCATCGCATTAAAGATCTCTCCGAAACGCGTCTTTTCATATGATTTGCTGCAAAGTGTCAGAAAATGTAATGATGACGTATAAAAACACTAACCAAAGATTTTAACTCGAAGTTAGCTTCTAATGATATTTAATAAATACCTGATTATAGAAGACATAGTACGTAAAATTATGGGTGGAGAGTGATCTGCCCACCCCCCTCCCCCTGAATTCTTAGTTGTTTATGTCAGACTAATCTGTAACGTAACCAGAGGTCTATATTGGCTCCGATTGATAAATGCCGCAGCCTTCCCCAGTATAGAAACCACGAGCCGCGCCTGATTGCGACTGTAATGGACGATGCCATTGCATCTACATGGGAACGCGTAGGAGCCTTCTGCCACGGGTCCCCATATCCTACAATGTGTGCTGAACAATGTGCTGGTGCTCCCAAACACAAATAGCTGTTTCATACACATACAATGAGAGATGCCTCCCTGGCTGTTGCGGAACGTCGTTCCGCATGTTGTATATGCATTTGCATATTTGGCTCCTTTTCACCGGAAATTGCATATTTTAACTAAAAGTTAGTGATGATGTATATTGTCGCTCTATGTTTAAAATATTTTAAAAATTTAAACCGGCGATCCCTTTGCTGTCCCACAGATTGGCCGCGACCTAGATCTGCGTGCAATCGCTAAGCGTGAGGCAACTGCCTTATGCAAGCTTTTACTCGCACGTCCATTGTTTCAGTTTAGCTTTCTATTTACTTGAAACAGTTTAACGTGTAACATCGTGTAGTGTGTAATGTGTTGTGCGCCATGCCGCCCCAAAAAAGAAACGCCATTTCGTGGATAGCTGACCATCCTGGAACATTTACATTTGGCGGAATTGCTTTATATTGTCAAGTTTGCGAGGAAAACGTTTTGTGCAAAAAAAAGTTTCAAATAGACCAGCATGTCAAGACAAGTCTTCATATCTCAGGAATGCAGAAGAAACAATAGCAAGTTGCAGTAGCAGGGATTTGTCTAAAGGTAATATACCGTTTCTCCTGGGTGGACTTGGGTTTTTAAAAAAAATGTAAACTAAGTATTACGATAAATTTTATTAATAATCGACATGTACGCCAAAAAAGAAGAGATAGAACTACAGTGGACATGTTATTCCATTGACTCTTGCGCTTCTATGCATGACCATCTTTCCTTTGTCATTAGCTTATCTTATCTGCTTGGATTCGGACCTAAGGGGACGTTCTTGTGTAAAGCTCATCTTGCTGTACCAGCTGATAATGTAAGTTGTAGTTAAAACCCGAAAAATATAATTTTTTTGCCAAAAGAATTTGTGTATGTGTTCAATCTATCGTAAATCTGATACCTTTATTGTCTTAAGTAGATATGGGCCTTAACAAAGAATTTTCATTGTTAGGCGCCATCTTAGATAAATGATTAACTTTTGTCTTTTAGCTCATCTACGAGACGTGCCGTCGGTTAGGGCAATTAACTTTATTTCAGATCCCACGAGACCGGAGGCAGCTACTAATAATTTAACAATTTTATTTACAGATTTTCTTTATATAACGAGATAACATCCCAGGCAGAAAAGGTCTGGTCACAGGATTCCAGTTCCATTATAGGATTTCATTTTTAGATGCTACTCTTGTTATCTTATATTGGGGAATAGAGACGAAACCACGATGTATCGACGATTACGTAACTACCCTGAGAACTGAGCTAGTTTACTGAGTGCTTATACAAGTTGGGCTAAATTAAACAACGAATTACGCTGTTAATAATATTCCTGCATTAGTTATTTCTCTTTTATGCTGAGCCATTGCATTAATGTGTGTTTCTTTTTAGTGTGTGTCACGGCTCATATTTTATTACTAATAGTCACAAAACAAATAAAAATTTATATTTTATTACATTACAGTAACCAAAAAAGTCAGTGTAACATGGATCTATGTGAAGCATTCATTGAATCCAATATTCTTCTTCACAAACTTACAAACCTTATCCTCAAAGGCTTCCTGCGCAAATATTGTTTAAATCAAAATATATCAGATTAATCACCATTGCTTAAAAATTACATACGGACAAGTTACGTAAATGCTCAAAAGAAATACGCAATGAACTCAGACAGCATTATCTGGATTTCAGCTGACAGAACTACAGACACTTGTGGCCGTCACATTGCAGATTTAATTGTTGGTGCTTTAAAAGAAGTCTTCTTCTTCTTATTTAGCGGCCTGTAGATAACTTGAAAAAGTAATCCATTTTACGATCGCCAGACTTGTGAATGAAGGTATTAGAAAAATATTGCCAGAATCTTCTACATATGAAAGGGTCTTCGTGTTTATTTCAGATGCTGCTCCCTATACGATCAAAGCAGGAAAAACCTCCTGAGTATTTTATTAAAATGTTATTCATGTGACGTGCTTTGCTCATGCAGTACATCGCCTTGGTGAAGAAGTACGTTCCGCGTTTGTGAATGTAAATAAACTGACTTCATCCACAAAGAAAGAATTTCTAAATATTCCTGCTCGCATCTAGACGTACAAAGAAACACTACCAAATGTGCCTTTAACTTCCGAACCAATGGTAACACGTTGGGGAACGTGGGTCGAAGCTGCGTTGTTTTACAATGAACATTTAGATCTCATTAGAAGGGTAGTAAACGACTTCCATAGTGCAGAGGCTTTAGCAGCTTGTCAGCGCAATAATTCCTGTATTAAAAAAGGCATTGCTGTGATTAGCACTCATTGTTCCCATATACCTGCAACTATTAAAAAGCGTGAAACTCAAGATTTGGCGTTGAATTAATCTATTCAGTTCATGATAAAATTATTCTAGTGAACTCCTTATTGCCGGAGGTATTCCCAAGAAAACTTAAAGAAAAATTTGAATACATTATAAACAATAACCCAGGCTTTGAACCCCCGTGAAAAATTGATAGTTTTACTAATGGGATGGGTGTACTTTTACCAGAAACAGTAAGTGCCAATATAGCACCCAAATTCAAATACTGCCCGGTTACCTCAGTTGATGTAGGACGGTCCTTTTCTGCTTATAAAAATGTTTTGAATGATCGAAAGCACAATCTTACTACCGAACATTCGGAACAATAAGCCTACTAGGTTGTTTATGTTTATATTAGTAGAAAAATGTAAAATTGTAAATGATGTTTTGGTCCAATAGCATTAATTCAGAGTTTATGCTGTTCATAAAAGCTCATAATTGTATGCTTAAAAAAAAAAAATACGGAGTTTTTGAGCGTGCCCCTCTGCGTGCGATATACCTCGAAATTGGTCCTGTACATATCGATCTTTCGCTGCGACCCCCTCGCCTCGCATCCACTTGTTACCGGCAACAATAACAAAGAAGAAAGAATTCTTGAAATACGGTCTGCGTTCCCATTTTGCAAATTTTTAGAAAATAGTCCCAGAAAGACCCCCTTTCTAACCTCTACCAGAGAGTATTCATAAAATGATATTAGCATTCTATACGTACCGATTTTTCGCGTGGCCGGCGCTCTTCCTCGCAGTTGATATGTACAGGCTCGACTTTGAGATATAATGCAAGCAGTAACTACCATGTTTTTTTTATTATTCGATCTAGCATATTTCGGCACTTTTCATGCATTTCTAAGCATTTTGATGCATGTTTGCATGCATATTCTGGGGTTTTTATGATGCATATAATATGGTCTCTTACAATCATTGCTAACGACGACACTGTTGTCGTAGCACAGATCCGGCTGCGTGCGAATAGATCGATTACTCCGAACTATATATCGCAATATTGACAATTGTACTGTGATGTGACTCAATGAATCTGCAAAGAACGACCTGCTAAGTAGCTATCAACAACAGCACTCAGTACATCTCATCAGAGTGGACAATAATTGTTTACAAAGTACCTACTATTCTCAAGTTTTAATAAATTACTAATAATGTGGGTGTGTTGCAGTATTAACTCCACATGAAGTACGTTAGTTATTACAATACATCACATGTAGAGAGTACGAAATTGCAGGAAAATAACACTGCAGGTTTTTGACAGTTGAGAAAGAGAAATTGCCAATTATGGAAACAGGTGATTCACTCCTAACTTTGGTAGGTTTATGAAGAACAGACAGGTGTAGGCCACTATTCAAAAAACTTTCACATGCAACATTTCAGCCACCAGGAACATTATGAAGTTAAGACTTCCACAACACAATACATCTAAATCATAAAGAAGTAATGCTTGAATGGCAATAAAACTGTACAACTGTTTACCATCTCATATTTCAAACATTAACTTGAAAGAGGAATTTTTGCAAATAAGAAAACTATTGATAATAGAAAGTACTTCCTATTCAGTAAAGGAATACTTACTAAATGCAGAAAATTGGAAATAGGCATACAGTATAAAGGAACAAAAATGAGCATAGATACATATGCAGTAAATTCAAAATGTGTCCTCGTGTATGGCAGGGTAGAAGTAAAATATATGTAAGTACATTGTACAGTAGATACAAAACGTACAGTCATGTATGATGCTATTGTATTTAAAAATGATGGACCATGATAATTAAGTAGAGTATATGATCACTATTGTGTTGAACTGACATCGCAAACATGTACTACGACGTAATCCATACAAAACATCCAACGCGACTAAATAAATAAAAATTAATACTACTTTAGCAAGTTACAATGGTCTGGGGAAGAAAAGCATATGAACAGATGCGTTGTAAATATCTATGTGGAAGTCGATACTTCTTGAGGATAGATGCTTCAGTTCTCGTGATATAATGTTATCAGTTCCTGGAACTACCATTGTTTATCAGGGCTTTAGTGTATTCACGCAAAGTGGCTGAGGTGATTTGTGGGAATGAAGTTGTAAGTAGGGCTGTAAACGGTCTTGTAACTGATCTGATGGTCGTCTCCTTATGATCATGACTCTGTCTGTGTCGTTGGTGTTCAGTGTAGTAAACTGTAGTTTAAAAGAGTGTGCCATAGCGTCCGCTGTATCAAAGGGATCGTAATCTGAGCCGTATTGTCCTTGGAGAGATGTGATTGTAGATACGGTACATGTTGTTGTGTTGCATTTGTTATTCGCCACAATTTTGGCGTTCTGTTCCGCATCACAACGTGATTCTCTCCATATCCGACTTTTGTCTTGTTGTAATTGATTCCTTATGTGTCTGCACAGTCTGTCCATCGCGATAATTTCGCCAGCGTCGACTTTATTGCAGTTGACACTGAAAGCATAGAATCTACATACAAAACTCGTCGCACTGTGCATGCATAACTTAACGGTTTGCAACGCACACGTGAACATACGCATACAAACCCTAGTCTTCTCTCACTGAAACAGTTACTAAGATTTACACGAAAAATTGCATCGGCTATGGTTCGTTACACATTTCTTACTAGCTATACAGGGAGATTAAATGTTACATGGTGTACAATCTGTTTCAAAAATTAAAAAAGAATCGATAGTGAAGTAAGGGTGTGTTCGAATCAAACAAAACTGAACTACGTCTCTATCAGTACTGAACTTACACTAAAGAGCCAAAGAAACTGGTACACCTGTATAACGTCATGTAGGACCCCCGCGAGCTCGCAGAAGTGCCGCAACTCGACGTGGCATGGACTCGACTAATGTCTGAAGTAGTGCTGGAGGGAACTGACACCATGAATGCTACAGGGCTGTCCATAAGTCCGTGAGAGTACGAGGGGTGGAGATCTCTTCTGAACAGCACATTGCAAGGCATCCCAGAGATGCTCAGTAATGTTCATGTCTGGGGAGTTTGGTGGCTGGAAGAAATGTTTAAACTCAGAAGAGTGTTTCTGGAGCCACCCTGTAGCAACACTGGACTATGGGGTGTCGCATTGTCCTGCTGGAGTTGCCCAAGTCCATCGGAATGCACAATGGACATGAATTAGCTGATCAGGCAGGATGCTTACATACGTGTCACCTGTCAGTCATATTTAAATGTATCACGAGTCCCATATCACTCCAACTGCACACGCCCCACACTATTACAGAGCCTCCACCTGGCGACATGCAGGGTTCATGGATTCATAGGGTTGTCTCCAAACCCATACACGTCCATTCGCTCCAAAAAATTTGAAACGAGACTCGTCCGACCAGGCATCAACAGCCAAATGTTAGTGGTGAGGGGTACAGGCGAGGCGTGAAGCCTTGTGCCGTGCGGTCACCAAGGGTTCACGACTGGGCCTTCGGCTCCGAAAGCCCATATCGATGATGTTTCATTGAATGGTTCGCACGCTGACACTTGTTTATTAACCCAGCATTGAAATGTGCAGCAATTTGCGGAAGGGTTGCATTTCTGGCACTTTGAAAGATTCTCTTTTGTCTTCGTTGGTCCCGTTATTGCAGGATCTTTCCGGCTGCAGCGACGTCGTAGATTTCATGTTTTACCGGACTCCTGATATTCACAGCACACTCGTGAAATGGTCGTACGGAAAAATCCCCACTTCATCGCTACCTCAGAGACGCTGTGTCCCATCGCTCGTGCGCCGACTATAACACCCACGTTCAAACTCATTTAAATCTTAGTAACCTGCCATTGTAGCAGCAGTACCCGATCTAAAATGTGGGCCAGACACTTGTTATCTTATGTAGGCGTTGCCTACGGCAGCGCCGTATTCTGTCTGTTTACATATCTCTGTGCTTGAATATGCGTGCCTGGCGCTTCAGTGTAAGTTGCTGAGGAGAATGGACATTTCAAAGATAACGAATGAGTCTTCGATTGCTAGGTCACGTAAATGCATTGTTTGAGTCTAACTAAAATCTGCTGAATACATTTGGAATTAATACACACAAAATGATTTTGCTTATTGCGGACAAACTATGGGAAACGCCTGATGTTAAGAAGAATTCCGCTAGCAACTGGTAAAATTGTTGTTTTATTGAAACACAACGGCCGTATCATCAGTGTAACGAACATGGTAAAGAGTAATATACAGTGTCTCATCTTCGTAGTTATTAAAATTTATAAAAGTAATATCTAAACTACACTCAGTGTTAAAAAGGTCATAGATGTACCCAATGCTCCTACCCAAGACATGTTATTCAGTGAATATTATCTACATTACATTGGCGAATAATGCGTGATAATGACATGATTCATTATTTACGTAAAAATTGCTGGTTGGTGGATCATGTAGTTGCAAAGCAATGTTTTAAAATTTGCCTGCATCTAAAAGAAGAAGAAATATCTTTGATTGAGAGAACACGAAAATTTTTTTAAAAGAAAAAGCTGTGGTAAATAAATTTTTGCATACTGCATCACACGCAATGATTACCCTAAGAAACCGATGGGTTATTTCGAAAAAGTTTTCAGGAACACCTTAACTTAAATAATCCCCGATCCGCATTAGCAATGCACTTACGCGAATAGGGGCACAGCACCACAAACCCTACAGAAAATTTTAAAATACTTCATCAAAAACTCATATTTTGAATATATTAGAGGAGGAAGAAAGTTTTAGATATAAAAGAAAAGGAAACAGTTCACGTTGCGTAATCAATCTGAACTAAAGAACCATAGCGTTTTCTGGCTGATTTTGATTGTTTTTACGATTAAGTATCAGTATGTAATAAAATTCAGAATTATTCGCATTTGTAAAGAGAGTGACACAGCGGTTCTATTCATGAGTAACACGACTTCACACCGTCCACATGTAAAGGGTGAACATTAACACGACCTATATATCACAGGGACGGATCCCTGACTGGAAATAGAAGAAAGAAGGTCCATGAACATGTGTCCAGAAATGCATTATTGCCATGGTAGATTGCTCTGACGAATGCAAATTCATCTGACTATGTGCCGTGGTGCCGTGTTTTCCTTGTGTGTTGCAGGCTGTGTGATTGATACAGTGTACTGTAAGCAGAAGAATGGTTTGGTATTCATGTCGGGGACAAACCGAGGTGGTGTTTGTGGACAGCCAAATAGATGGAAACGGTCGACAGGCAGCACGGCTGTGCCAAAACAAGTACCCTCACAGACACCAAGCGCACCACGAAGCATTTCAAGCTCTTTTTGGGCGTTTGTGTGGTCATGGATCCTTTCAGACAGACAAACATGCAGTTTGGTGGCGGCTGTGCATACACCAGATATGGAGGACCAGGTGCTACAAGATACTGAAACGAACCCTAGAACAATCTCCAGGCAAGTGGCCAGTCGACACGGTGTAAGCCAACGTACGATTATTTCTGTCCTTCATAAGCGCACTATTCCTGTCACTTGCAACAAGTGCAAGGATTACCAGCAGCAGATTTCCCTCTACGGGAATGATTTTGTCAATAGTTTTTGGCCCAGATCATCACGATTACGGACTTTCTGTCGTCAGCCCTCTTTACCAACGAAGCAACCTTTGCCACAATTGGCATCATCAACCTGCGTAATCAACATCTTTGGGCTACAGACAACTGTCGGGAAATGGTTGAGGCATCTCATCAGCATCAGTTCAGTATCTGTGTGTGGGCATGTATTCTTGGCGACCACATACTTGGTTGGACCAGTTATTATTCCATAACGCCTCTCCGGGGGGGACTTACCTAGGCTTCCTACGAATATTTTGACTAGGGTGCTTCAGAATGTGCCTTGGGCATGAGGTAGCACCACCTCACTTCCGCATTACATTTCGCTGCCACCTCAACATCTTCCCTGGACTTTGGATACGATGTGGAGGTCATGTAGTATGGCCTGCTAGATCACTGGACTTAAACGCCCTGGATTTTTACCTTTTGGGGTATCTGAAATGCGTTTTGTATGCTGAACCAGTTCCTGATGTACAGACCCTTCAATGACATGATCACGACACCTGTGATGCTATTTGGAGAGAGGCCAGAACATGCAATCCATGATAGAACGTGTCCATTGCATCCCGTGGAGGCTTCTTTGAACATCTGTTGTGATGTGGATGCAATGCAGCTCTGTACTGTGTTCTGGGATGATTTGTTGGCGTTGCACACACACTGTTCATTTCCGGACACATGTTCATTGGACCTTTTTTTCCTCCATTTCCACTCAGGAATTCGTCCCTGCTGTTTGTCGGTTTTATTAATATTCACCCTGCGTACTTTCCATTCCGCTAGCCTGTTAGTCAGTTTTATTTGGCAGTCGCTTGTGCGGCCGCTTCTGCTCTTCCCAACACCGTATTGCTCTGCTCTTCAACACCGGATTGCCCTGCCATCACACCGGTAAGAAAATGCCACTTTGTATCATTTCACATAGTATATTCCATTGTGCGCCGACTTGCCAAGTTAGTAGTGACAATTTTTATTGCCAATTCGGTCTTAAAAAAATTTTTCGCCTCCTCTCGCCACTAGATGTTTTCTATTTTTAGATGCAGGTAATTTTAAAATGTTGGTCTATAACAACATGATCCACCCACTAGCAATTTTTACTAAATTAATGGAATACGTCCTTGTTACCCTTCATTCACCAATGTAATGTAGACAATATTCACTGAGTAATATATCTTGACCAGGAGCGATGGGTACATTGGTGACCTTTTTACATTGTGAGTGTATTTTAGGTATTACTTAAATTTTTATATCCACATAGTTGAGACACTTTATATTACTCTTTAACATTCAGGTTACACCCGATGATGTGGCCTTAGGCCGCGAAACAGGTTGTGTTCCAATAAAAAAGAAAAAACTATTTTACCAGCTGTTTGTGAAATTTTCTTAACATCATGCCTTTCAACAGCTTCAGATGCCCAAGTATAAAATACTTTGTGTAGAACGGATATATGGCCGGAAATGTGTTCCCAGTAGTACCTCTGTATACAGGGTGTAACCACATTCCCAATACAGACGTTGAGGATGTGTAGTGGGGTTCAAAGACAGTTAAGTTTAGTATAGGAACTCACGTTAGGAAGCGTATCGTTTTCCCCTTTAAGCGCAAAACACCACAACACATGTTCAAAACTCTCATTTTTGGTGCCAGTGACTAGGATATTAGATAAGTAATTCACATATCACGTGATGTCTCATGCATGCTACAAATTTGCTTACATGGCTTTCAGTTGAGCTTGTAATTTGCATTGGAGGAAAACCTACTGGCGCAAGTTATGGCTGTGGAGGATGCTGGTGGACTACAGACTGATGATCATGTGTACTGGAACAACGTACAGAAGTACCGGCATTAGGGAACAGTGCAACAGACTCGGTGCAGTATTCATTGACCTAAACAAATTCTTAAACTGCAAGTGTCTGGGAAAAGACGGCCTGCACTTGAATAGATTAGGCTCTGTGAACCTTAGTAAAATGTTTATAGACGTGTGTAAAGTCCTAAGAAGCAAGGGAAACTAATTCATTGTGATAGGGGTGACAAAGAAAGAATTCAAACTGAAAATAAAAAGTTTAGGTACCAAACAAAGGATGCACGTGAAATAACTAAAAGCAAAAATGATCTGTTGATGCACTGGAATATAAATGGCTTAGGGGCAGAACTACCAAATCGTAAATTCTCAAAAATCGACGAACTAAAAATTATGCTTTCAGAATCCGTAAATATTAAAATAGTCTGCCTAAATGAACACTGGTTAACAGAAGATAGTATAAAAGTACTAAATAGTATAAATAATTTTAAGGTAGCTGCTAGCTTTTGTAGAATAAGCAAATCTCGTGGAGGCTCCTGCATTCTTGTCAATTCTTCCATAAGTTATACAGTAAGAGATAGTTTTAATTATTTAAATGAAGAGAGCGTGTTTGAAAGTTGCTCTGTAGAGCTGAGTGATCTGAATACATTGGTTATAGCAATCTACAGAATTCCTGGATGTGCGGTAACAAAAGTGTTTTTAACCAAATTCGAATGCCTCCTGGAAAAACTCCAGAAAGAAAGTAAGAAAAAAGTTGTTATAGCAGCAGACTTCAACTTAAATGTCTTAGTTGAAAGCAATGATTCCACAAAATTTCGTGACCTAATTCAGAAATCTGGTTTCAAGCTAAATTTTTCTGAAGGCACTAGGGAAAACAGCAGATCAGTGACCTGCATTGATAATATTATTACTAACTACAAATTTGACAGTGGAAATAAGCACAAATACTGCTTAGACTTGGGTATTTCAGATCACTCAGCTCTGTTTATTGAGCTCCCAAAAGCAAATAACCTAAAGCCTCCAGAAGTGTGTATAAAAAGAAATCTTAGTAAAAGTAAAATGGATTTATTCCGCAGTAAATTAAGTATAATAAGCTGGCCTGTAGACTACAATAGTTCAAGCTCGATAAACTATGACAAATTCTTAAATTGTTTCTTAGAGGTATTTAATGAATCATTTCCTCGTAGATATAAGCAAAAGAAAGTTAATGGTAAACTCAAATGGATTACAACAGGAATAAAGATCTCTAGTGCCAGAAAGAGAGAGCTCCACAATGAGTTAAAATCAAACAAAATTCCAGATTTTGTTATTTATGTCAAACAGTATAAAGCTGTATTTAGGAAAGTTGTAGCGGCAGCTAAAAAAATGGCAAATAATAAATTCATACGAGAACACAGAAATAAGACAAAAGCAGTGTGGTCAGTTGTTCAGTCTGGACTAGGAGCCAAAGTAAAAATTCATGAGATTTTGAAAATTAGACATGAAAATGAAATTATAGTAAACCCTGTTCAGATGTCAAGTTGTATCAATGAATTCTTCCTAAACGTAGTAAGATCGGATGTGGATATGACATTCTATCAGGGCATCACAAATTTGGAAAACAGCCAGAACACATCTTTTAAACAATTTGAAAAAATAACCCAAAGGGATGTGGAAATATTGTCTCTAAGAAACAAAACCTCACATGGGTCGGATGAAATAACATCTGTAATCAAGTATGTGTACAATATTATTTCCCAACCACTGTCAGCTATTATAAATCAATCTTATGAATAGGGAATTACCGCCCTATCTCTCTGTTGCCGGTCTTCTCTAAAGTGTTTGAAAAGATTGCAGCAAAACAAATTAATAACTTTCTTACTGTGAATGATATAATTTTTAAAAACCAGTTCGGATTCCAACAGGGTAAAAGCACTGCGAATGCTATAAATGAGTTTATCCAAAAAATATGCTCCACGTTAGATAAAGGTAGAAAGGTCACAGGTATATTCTGTGATCTGACTAAAGCTTTTGATTCAGTGAACCATGCATTACTCCTCCACAAATTACAGATGTATGGAATCAGAGACACTGCTTTAAAATGGTTTAGCTCTTACCTGTCAGGTAGGAAACAAAGAGTAATTTTAACTTCAAATGGAACCAATTATTCATCAGACTGGAAAACAGTTCCCCAAGGAGTCCCACAAGGTTCGATATTGGGTCCCTATCTGTTTCTTTTTTACGTAAATGACCTACCACTTGCTATTGATGTTCATTCAGTCTTATTTGCTGATGATACATCAGTTCTAATTGAAAATGAGGTATCTGAAAATATTCCAGAAAAAGCCAAAAATACTTTAGAAAAACTTGAATCTTGGTTCTATCAAAATGGACTAAAACTAAATGTAACTAAAACCAAAATGATGCAATTTGAAGCTAAATCAGTAGAAAGGAGTGAAATAAAGATAACTTGCAATGATCAGGATATCACAGAAGCAAACCACGTGAAGTTCTTAGGCCTAAATCTTGACAAAAATTTAAATTGGAAGGTACACATAGATTACTTAGCAAATAAACTGAACAACTTAGCATTTGCAATGTGTATTTTGTCAGATGCCACAAACATGGATACCAGAAAGATAGTTTATCACTGCTACTTTGAGTCAGTTATTCGTTATGGCATAATCTTCTGGGGAAATTCAGCAAATGTCACTAGGCTCCTAGTATTACAAAAGAAAGTAATTAGAAACATGTGTGCTGCAAACAAACGGGAATCCTGTCGACCACTGTTAAAAAATTTAAAAGTACTATCTATCCCCTCACTTTACATATATGAGATGGTGGTGTTCCTATATAGAAATCAACATACACTAGACAATTTCCATTTTGACCACAACTACAGCACTCGCCACAGAGATAACTTCAAACTTCCAACACATCATTTAAAACTTTATGCCCAAACGCCAGAGTATATGGGGTTAAAAATTTTCAATAAAATAAAAGGCAGTAATATATTTAAAATGGAGTTTGGTTCACTGAAAAGATTGCTCTTTACTCTCCTGGTGGAAAAGTGTTATTATTCTGTCGATGAATTCATTGAGGACACCTTCACAATCTGAACACAGGGATTGTAATACATTTATTATTTTATGTACATGTGTAGCTGTAACTTAGAAATGTAAAATATAATGTAAACTTTTGTATTTCTCTTAAAAAAGTGAAAAAAGTTTCTTTTGTAAACCTTGACATGTCTCCTGTACATCAAATTAAATGATTTGAAAATTGTATGTAATGAGATGAATAAACCACATAACATAACATGACATAACATAACATATCTGTGTTGAGGTCGGTGGTCGTCACATCAGGCCCTGCTTGTATGTGGAACCAATGGACAAAAAGCAAGAGTCAGGGAGCAACGTTGTGTGTGCAGTGTGAAAACGGTAAGTTTCCAGACATGAATTCCTATGATAAACATAACCACCTTGGTCCCTATTACAAGTCTTCAAAGTGTGTAAAGAGAATTTAGTTATGCCTCTTACAAAGGTCATAGGTTCCAAGCAAGGTAAACACACTGGAAGGTGGAGATAAAACATCTTTCACATAGTAGAGTTCAGTGGTTGAAAGAGAATATGAGAACACACCAGACAAGTAGGAATGTTCTATCTGTACAAGTGCTTTAGTGGTATGGTGTCAGTGAACGATCAGTACTGGTTTATACTCAATGTGTAGTTGAGTGGAATCTCTAGATACCTCCACAGCTTGGAAAGGCAAAAGTGAGCTTTAGAAAAATCGTTTAGTATCCACATTACCTTTTGTATCACCAGAGGAATGACTTCCAGTTGGCAAATGCTGATGTGCCCAATGTGATTGACAATAATCCCCACCCACCCATCGAGGCTGAACTATTGCTAATGGTTCATGCCATCATCGTAACGCTAAAATACTAGTACGTACAGAATATTCCCACTTGCCTGGTATGTTCTCATGTGTACTTTCAATCATTGAAACCTACACTATTGAAGATCTTTTACTTCTACCTTCAAGTGGATATACCTCCCTTGGAATGCATTTCCAAGCATATGATCTTTTCTGCTTCTCTTCCTCTCAGAAATAATTTCTTGCAGTTTGTTCCATTTAGCAAAATCACTGTGCACACATTACCAACACTTCACATATTCAGTAGATTTTGGTTAGTCCGTTCTCTTTAACAACTTGTCTTCAGTGCATATCAGAGACACAGTTCACTCTTATTTGCCCTACACTAACCCTTACTTGATTCTTTTTAGTTTTGAAACAAATTGTTCCCCAATGCATTTAGCAACTACAAGTGCCCTGAATTCAGAAGCAGTTCCAATTAAGTCAGTTTTCAAAAGTTCAGCAAATTTGATCAGTTACTCTCCAAAATTATTTTTAATATCTCTGGGATTGAAAATACCTGATGATAGCATTTCTTGTATCCAAAGAAGGAATAATGGCTCTTTACAGCCTAAAGAAAATCCAAAGAATGCAAGAAGAACTATTGATAAAAGACAAAAAAGTAGAACCCAGCAAAAAGATAAAAACAGATTAAGAGTGGGAACATTAAAAGTAACAACCTTGACAGGAAAGAATGAAGAGGAGAAAGTCATATCCTCAGAATGAGTGAGACGAACTGTAAGTGAAAGAATTCAAAACTGCTGAGAAGTGGATATAAATTATATTGCCATGATCACTATAAAGTGGCAAAGAATGGAGTGGGTCTTGTGCTTCAAAAAGATCTTGACCCTGTTACAGATGTAAGCTTCATAAGTGAAAAAATATTTAAAGTCGAAGTGAACATGGGAAAGAAGTTTCATTATACAAAATTGTAAACATGGTTGGAGCAGCAACTGTTGAAAATCTCCACGGTAAACGATAACACCCAAACAGTTGCCGGGCAAAGATTTACTGAAATCCTTGACCACGGTTTCGGTATATCTAAATATACCTTCATCAGAAGCAAAAATACACCTGAACAGGAAGACACCTTCATCAGCAAAAAAACTTAGCAACATAACTGAGATCGAAGAAAGAAACAAACACATATAGTTTTAAGTAGCCATGAAAATTACCAAGTATTACAAGCACAAAAACTTTTAGTCACTTACTAAAATCACATCCTGCAGTGGAGATGCATAAAACAATTGTGCCAAAGACATCATCAGTAGTTAAAATTAAAATATCACCGCCATCTGTACAGCATAATTATGAAGAGGTGGTTGATGCGAACATGGCATATTATCAGTACTTAGCCTGTGAACTAACATGAAGAGGGTACGGAAGCACTAGGGCCGACTATTTCACCGAGGGCACTTGTGGTATGCGTGAGACCCTCGCGCACAGTAAGACCCAGGGATACATGCTCATGCGAGTCAAAATTTTAAACGTTGTGCTAATTCAAACCCTCGGTCTTAATAAATAAAACGTATCAGAACCATTTGAAACACCTACATACAATAGAAAATATGAACACCAATTTGCCTGTGTCCTAGTGTCAAGCAGGTGAAGCTTGTGCTAAGGATCACATCTAAGGAGAGAGGGCACTAGTGTTATGTGAGACAATCTCACACAAATTAAAGACTAGGACACATACTAGCGGAAACAAACAAAATGTTGTAGTAAATTGAAACCATCTGTCGTCGTGAATAAAAAACATAACAGAATCATTTAAACCACACATACACATTGAGAACTGTGAACAATAATCATAAAAAATCCGTAAAATCCCAACAAGACAGGAAAGGAGCATCTCACCAGTGTCAACAGACAAGAAAACTAGCTTCTAGTCAGCCAAACTATATTACGTTAGAGCAAGAAGGGGTTTGAAACCATCCAAAAAAAATTTTGTTTCTAAGCTGCATCTGTTCAGTAATAATAAATCCATCTTTCTGAGGTAGATGTTTAAAAATTTCTAATCCTCTAACAGGTCCAGTTTGTAACCCTTAAGCCTAGTTTACATGACGACATTGGGTTGCGCCACTTGTTGCGTGGAATGAGTTGTACACAAGTGGTTTCATATATGACTGTAGACACGGCGACACCAGTATACACTTCAGTTTCATTTTGTAGGTCCCTGAGTCATGTCTGAAATGAAACTTTTGGCAGTTGAACATTGCACAAGTTGTGATGGAGTTAAAGCTGCTTTAATCCAGTTTCTTAATTCAGGGAGGTGTGCTGGTAGTGGAGGCACATACACATGATCCTTGATGAAGCCCCAAAGGAAAAAATTGCATGGCATTAGGTCGGGTGAATGTGGAGACTATGCAAAGCAAGCCCTGTCATTGGGCCCCTTGTGGCCTATCCAGTGCTTGGGTACAGTGAAGTTCAATCAATCGCGTATTTCGCTATGCCAGTGCTCACACTGAACATTTATAAGGCTCTTCATAAAACTGTTTGAGTTGCTCTTTTATTTGACATATCATTTATAACTGTAGGTTTAATGTAATAAATATTATAAAGTGTTAAAACCCTAATATTCATTTATAAACAACCTGTATATATACTAAGTGATTGTGTCTCTGTCTTGTCAACAAGCATTGTGTTCATAAAGTCTTTTGACACAAATCAGTTGTAGGGTGATGCACTCAGGATTCAGTTTTAATTATTTGTAGTAGCAAGTTGAAAACACTGTGTTATGGTAAAATGCATTGTAGCAAGAAGTGTTTTGAAAAGAATATACAGTCCTGCAAAGACTTATTATTCACTTATGTGTGCAATAGAATACATGGAGATCTTCTTAGCAGCCACTGCAGAAAGCAATCATCTATTACATCTATTAAGACTAGTGTGCCACAATCCCCCCCCATCGAACATTGGTACCTTATGAAACAGTAATATTAAACAAATTACTATTTGTAAGCTACTGTGTAATTATTAATATTCAAACTGTTCAGTGTAATGCTATTTTGTGTTGAAACCATTGTGAAGTTACTTATTTTAACCAGAAATAAGAAAGCAATGTACAGATAAAATAGTGATGTTATGTCAACTGTCTTTTCAAATAAGAATTATCACTTTAAGAAAAAATTGGTAGATTGTTTTTAATTATCCTTTCTTGCCTTTCTGAATGCTGGGTACTACATATATAAGATTACCACATTGTATGGCTCTTGTGAAAATAGGGTTTTGATAGCTCAAAACCATTTTATTTTAGTAAACTGATTAACATAGTATTTCTCTTATTTTAATTGAGTCATAGAAATGAAATTTAGGCTATTTTAACTAAGTTGGAGGCAGTTCATTTGTTGATATAGTGATCGAGCAACATCAGCGTTCTATTGTTAGATGTTTATTTACTGAAAGGCAAATCTGAACTTTTAGTATGAAGTCTGTTATTCTTTTTCAAAACCCTTTTCTGTGTGAGAATATTAACTTATTTATACCTTCATATGTCATCAAACATATCAACAACCAATATTGTCCTTTGGCCTGTAACTTCAATCTTTGAAATGACAGAAAACATTAAAGTAATTCACAAGGATCTTTAATAAAAGTAAAAAGTAATCAAAACTACAATTGCTGATTTCAGAAGCTCTCCTGGTTTGCAGCAGAGCTTCTGTAAAGTTTGGAAGGTAGGAGACGAGATACTGGCAGAAGTAAAGCTGTGAGGACCGGGCGTGAGTCATGCTTCGGTAGCTCAGATGGTAGAGCACTTGCCCGCGAAAGGCAAAGGTCCCGAGTTCGAGTCTTGGTAGGGCACACAGTTTTAATCTGCCAGGAAGTTTCATATCAGCGCGCACTCCGCTGCAGAGTGAAAATCTCATTCTGATTCCAATGATTGATAGGGAATGTCTTCAGAGACCAACTGTATGGTGTCTGCAATAGAAAAACCGAAAACTTGAAAGGCATTCAATCCAAAAAGTTAGTGGAGCTCGCATCACTGAAAACAATAAGAGTAAGAGACCGAGTGACTGATTTGTAAGTAATGTCGGTAGTGAATTGGCCCAGTAGGGGATTGAACTGTTTACCATAACCGCGGAGATGCCAGTAAACTGGCGCCAACAGGGGCGACCAAAGGTCAGAGAAAGTTTGTGCATTCAACGAGGAAACTGCCGTGCCCATATCTACTTGCAGTTGTAATCGGCGCGACTGAACCGACGCCTCGATAAAGAGTTTGTGTGCCGATGCGTCGGGAGCCTGGCTCGATGAAACTTCCCGAATGTCAGTGTCCATGTCCTCTGTACCTGCTTCCTTTGATTCTTTTGAGGCTGAGCGGCAAACTTTAGCAATGTGTCCTTTTTTATTACATTTGCGACAAACGGCCCAATGCTGGGGGCACTCTGACTGATCATGATGTATATAGCACGACGCACAGGACGGTAACGGGCTGGTGGCCGGAACTCTGTTTACGCGCCGTGTGGGAGTGGCTGTAATGGCCGGATTGTACCACTCGCACGTCGTCCACCCCAGACACAGTGGACGTGGCTGCGCCACCCTGAACCGCCGCGACACTGCAGCATGCTTCCATCTGTTGACCTGCGGTGTGAGAGACTTCATATGATTGAGCAATGGACAGGACTTCCTCAAGGGAAGGGTCTTCCAACTGCAGGGCCCATTGCTGGACCTCCCTATCAGGGGCTGAACGAACAATGACGCCGCGCACCATAATGTGGGCATACAACTCTCGCGACTGCTCCATGACAAAATGACACTTGCGACTAAGACTGTGCATGCCCATGCCCGGTAAGACTGATGGGTCTGTTTCTTGCATTGATAGAACTCGACCCTAGCTGCCACAAGATGCATGTGGCGGCGATAATATGAAGACAGCAATGAACACAGTGCGTCAAAAGACAAGGACGAGGGTTCCTGCGACGGCACTAGCTGCCGCAAAACTTGATACAGTGAGGGAGATATCCAAGACAAGAAAAGAGCATGACATACCTCCTCATCGGCAACATGAAATGCCTGGAAATGCTGCTGAAGGCAATATTCATATGTGTCCCAATCCTCCACCGTCTTGTGATATGGGGGAAAGGGAGGAGGGAACGGCACTGGAGCAGACTGCGTGGAGTGCAATGCAGGAATCGCTTGCTTCATGGTTGCCATGAGCTCCATCTGCTGCTCAACCAAAACCCGCACTAAATCCTTCATGCTGTGGATAAGCTGCTAAACCGGAACAACGATGCAACATGCAAAAGAACGACCCTACTCGTCGCCAATTGCGTATTAACACGATTCATGTTGTCCATCACACTTCACATAGTGTAGATCGGGAACTGTCTGCTAGGCATGCCCGATGTAAAACTGACTGGGCACGGCCCATGCTGCCTGAGTTGTTGTTCCGCCAGCAGAGGGCGCAGCCGAATTCTCGCGTGCCCTCTGGTGGACGGGACTTTACTTGCGGCAACTACTGTCCGTGACGCGCTGTTCCTATGTGCGCCTCCCGTGATCTTTCTGGTGGCTACTACACTAGTTGCTTTGGGAGATCCAAAATACGACTTTTCCATTTAAGATTCTCATCTGTATGTACACCCAAAAACTTAGTGTGCTCTACCCTGATACTAACTTCTTTTGATGTGTTATGTTTATTGAAGTAGTTATACTTTTTGCAGCAGAAAATTGGATGTGCTGTGTTTTTTTAAACTTCATAGCAAGCCCATTCGTAGAAAACCAATTAATAACTTTTCTTTATGCTGGGAAGACTTTACAGTCTCCAGTTCTATACACAGTTGCAAACAAATGAAGGATGCATCACACGTTTATAATAATGAATCCACATCATGTAGAGGGAAACACAGAATAAGTGGCAGACTGAGAAGTATCATCTAATTTGAGGGAGAGCAGTTTTCACAATGTGAAAATCTTGTTTCAACTTATGTTACAATATTATCCAATACCTTGAGGTATACCTGTTTGTATTTTGACATCAATGGATTGCCAATGTATGCATCCATCATTTCGACTCCATTCATGGAAGCTTCAGGTTGCAAATTAGTAAATTCCATGAAGTTTCAAATGTTGATCGATTTATCTCCATCTTTAAAGTTTTTCAGATAAGCTGTGGATTCTGAGACAGTGTTGCTGCAAGACTGTGCAGGTTTTTTTTTTCTTTTTTTGAAGAGTGGTGAAAAGCAGTTCAGTTTTTAAACATATGAGTTGAAAAATGGGGAGAAGAAAAACTAAGTGTAGGAGGCTATTTTTGATACCATGGGCTTTTCTTGTGGTCATTGCACTAGAGTCTGTACTGTCAATTATTTCATGTAAAACCTCAATTAGCACCAGACAGTTTATGTGAATGGCAGATGTTATTGTGACATTATAATTCCATCTTATTTCACTGTTCAAAGGAACATATTTACTAGTAGTACTGTTCAGAACTGCTGTCCATTTGGAAGATAAGGGGAAGAAAGCAAAAAAACCCTGAAGTGTGGAAAAGCTCTGCTACAAAACTAAATTTAAATGATGTGCAAAACAGTAGGTAAAAATAGCTCGGGGAACAATCTTACATATCTCAGCTTGTATGCCATTTAATTTTATTGTCAGAATGGAAGCACCATCAGAGGTTTGGGCAACGAGTTCGTTCTTCGTATAATACTTCTTATACATGTCACTCAGCACAGGAATAAAGCAGCAACAGTTCCAGCTTGGCTATCATCATGAGAACCAAGAAAGTGTTCTTGAATGTTGCTGTTGCAGTCCATCCTCACAGCAACTGAGCATTGTGATTTGTCTGTTGCTTGATCCACAATGCAGGCATACCTGTCTTGAATGTATATATTCACAGTCCTCCTCCTTTACATATGTAATCAGTTTGCTCAGCATAGATTTTGAAAATCCTGAAAATAATCTTTTCTTCCAGTATGCTTTCAAATCTTCATTTCTGTTTAGCACAAGTTTAAAAACGGCTCTGCGATTTTTAGTATTTGAGGAATCTTCTGTCTAATCGTGTCATCTAATAACTAGCTCCTGCTAACAAAAAACACATGTCACGTCAATTAGAATTTTCATTGTATCTCCGTTAGCTTTCACTTCTTTGTTGTCTGATTTTTGTTCCAAAAACTGGCTGGCATGGTTCTCTAAATGAAATAAAACTGTGTAGATGATCTTTAGAAGAAGCATGCCATGCTCAACCACTACACAAATTCGTCAGATCATCAAAACCATTAGTGGACAATACAGTTTCCCTTGTGCTTGAGAGCAACCATGACCAGTAGATTAATTTTCCTTCTATAGCACTTGCACATAATCACTTGTGTTACTCATACCATGAACTTTGGAATGCACATGTTTTGAACTTCTTTCTGAAGGATATGTAATGCCAGTGTTGGACGTCCTTTCTACAAAATTTCATGTCTTGCTGTTTCACATTTCCTTGTAACTGAAAACTCTTGCAAGGAGATAATAATATCCTCACTCGAGGAATTTCATCAGTGCTTATACAAGGCCACAGTTCATTCATATCCACTGCGCATAAGACAACTAACCTAAGAGAAACCTAGAGAGGTGGCACCACAACAACTGACCTCCCGTATTATGGAACCACATGGCATTATAGGACAACTTGTACCCTCTCTTCTGTTTCTAGCAACTGAGCATTTATGGGTCTCCTGACATGTGCCTTGCCTTCTTACCATAGAGAGAATGCTTTGCACTTCTGTGTGCTTTAGTTTAGGTTTAAGCTTTTGCACTTTGACTTGCTCCCTAGTGCTGGTGGTTTAGAAGAAATAACACAAGATAATGTCTTTTGTACATGCTGACAAAAGTGCATAAAGTTTTATTGTAAAAAGAATTATTGCTACAACTACTACTAATTCTACTAAAGAAACATAGGGAGGCCCAGCCTCCCTTGCCTCCTCCGATCAGCTGCCACTGGTAGGATTTGGTTGGAGGGGATTGGACTAGAGGTTGTGCAGACATGGGACTCAATTCAACAATTAATTTATACATTTAATATAATAATTATATAAATATTAATAAATATGAATTTTAATTTATATAAAATACTCCTGGGTAACAGAATAATAATACAGTCACAGTAAAACAGAATATGATTCTGTAGCCCTTATATATCCTTAAGCCGGGCTCATCTACATCTACATTAACACAAATACTTTGAAATTCACAATTATGTGCCTGACAAAGGGCACTGAACCACCTGCAAGCAATTTCTCTACTGTTCCACTCTCTAAAAATGCACAGGAGAAAGGAACACTTAACTCTTTCAATTCAAGCTCTGATTTCTCCCATTTTAATATTATGATAACTTCTCCCTAGAGATGAGTTAGGTGGGTATCAAAAAACTATTTTCATGTTTAAAGAAAGTTGGTGATTGAAATTTCATGAAAGGATCCTGCCGCAGTAAAAAATGCCTTTATTTTAATGATTGCCTCCCCAATTAGTGTATCCATGACACTCTTTCCCCTATTTCACAATATAAAATTTACTGCCCTTCTTTGAATTTTTTCAATGTCTTCTGCCAATCTTGTCTAATGAGGATCCCATACTGTGCAGCAGTATTCCAGAAGATGATGGACAAGCACACTGTGTCTTAAGTAGACCTGTTGCATCATGTAAATGTTCTGCCATTAAATTACAGTGTTTGATTAGCTTTCCACAGAACTTTATCTGTGTGATCATCCCAGTCTGTTATTTGTAACTGTAATCCTTAAACATTTAATTGAATTCACAGCCTTTAGATCTGTGTGATTTATTATGTAACCAAAATTTTGGTGGATTCCTTTTATTACTCAAGTGTATAACCTTACACTTTTCATTATTTAGAATCAACTGCCATTTTCTGCACCATACAGACATCTTCTCTAAATCATTTTGCAATCAGTTTTAATCATCTGGTGACTTTACAAGATGGTAAATGACAGCAATCATCTGAAAACAGTATAAATAGACTGCTAAGATTGTGTCCTAAATCATTTACATAGATTAGGAACAGCAGGGAGCCTATAACACTTCCATGGGGAACACCTGATGTTACTTATGTTTGGCTCAATGACTTCCTGTCAATTACTGCAAAGTGTGACCTTTCTGACAGGATGTATAAATAGACTGCTAAGACTGTGTCCTAAATCATTTACATAGATTAGGAACAGCAGGGAGCCTATAACACTTCCATGGGGAACACCTGATGTTACTTATGTTTGGCTCAATGACTTTCTGTCAATTACTGCAAAGTGTGACCTTTCTGACAGGATGTCACGAATCCAATGACAAAGCTGACATGCATGATGGTCTGTAGGCACACAATTTGATTAGAATCACCAGTGAGGTACAGTAAGCCTTTTGGAAATCTAGAAATATGGAGCCAATTTGAAATCCCTTGTCAACAGCATTTAGTACTTCAAGAGAACAATATTGTCTTAATTGAAGCAGACTATTTGTCAATAAATCATTATTTTTCAAGTAGCTAATAATACCAGGCATGTTTTTTAAGTAAGTACCATTTTGAAATTAAAAAAGACGTGCTAAGATATCTCAATTTTATTTTTACATGAAAGCCTGTACCTTAATCTACTTTTCTACATAATTTCCGTCAATATTGAGGCACTTGTCATAACACTGTACCAGTTTTTGAATACCCTCCTCATAGAAGTCTGCCAACTGACTTGTTAACCACTGCATCACCACTGTTTTGACTTTGTCTTCATCTTGAAGATGAGTTTTGACCAATACTACCTCCTGCAGAAGTATGTGACACTTCTAAACACTCTATATTTGCAACGACAATCCTTATTATAATGTATTACTAAGTAATCACTGATGTGGTACTATGGTAAACATCTCATGGAACACTAAGAAGACAAAATCTCTTTTCACCGTTACCTGTTATTTGAAAGATGTGATGTTTGACTAAAGTAACGTTTCAATTTTTGGTACTATTTTTGGAGAACACTGATCTCGTAAGCTATTTAAAATTAGTGAAAAACAGTCTGGATCACAATGCTTATTTTATTTAAAATGATCAGTTTTGGCCTAGTCTTAGGCCATCTTCAGAAAAGCACTGTCAGCTGAAGTTGACAATGTTCAGAACAGAATAGAATAGAATAGAATCATTATTCGCCTTTCAGTATGTTTTCCATACAATTGGCATCATCAGTGTGTTCAATACTTTTTTTTAAAAATTACAATAATTATTATTGTAAATAATTGTGCCTATGCAGGGCAAGCAGATATGCATGCTAAAGTAATATTTATAATACAACAATTATTCATTCACAATAGTAATAGTAATAATAATAATAATAATAATAATAATAATAATAATAACAATAATAAATCATAACAGTTAATTATACAATAGTATCAAGATATATTTATGGTACATCTTACGTATCCATGTAAAAAGTCTTTGTTGGTAACATTACTGTCACAAACACATAGGTATAATTCACATGGCAGTTTTTTGTTTCATGTAGCATATCTCTTTTGTGTCACTGTTTTGAAACTCATCAAGTGAGTAATATGGCGTAAATTTGAGCCACACTTCTATTGTCTGCTTAAACTTATTCATTGGTAGTTCACTCACAGCCTTTGGGAGTTTGTTATAAAATTTCAAGCTAAGGTGTTTCTGGCTCTTTTGTGTTAATGTCAGCCTTGTGTATGGTACGTCTATGTTACTATTATTTCGAGTATTATGAACATGCACTTCAGATGTTAAATTAAAGTTCTTAGGTTCTCTTTAGCATATATTAAACAATTATAAATGCATATACTAGGTAGTGCCATTATCTTTAGTTCTTTAAAATGATTTTTGCAACTTTGTCATGGTGCTAGTCCTAAAATGCACCTGACTGCTTTCTTCTGCCACTTGAAGATGGTACTTGAACCCACTGAGTACAGTCAGTAGACTTCAGTTGCTGAAACTGTCTTGCTTTGAAACATTAAAGTGACCATATCTCAAAAATTATTTGCCTTAGACCTGAAATTCATAGCATTTTATTGTTTCTTGTAAGCTCTAAAAGTATGTGCTATTCATAATAATGGTAAATTTTTCCAAGCCACGCATTTTTTAAAATTTGTATGGTTTCAAAATTGGATTTTTTTGTATTGCAACTATACAGCAGTCATACCTTATCTCTTAATTGTATGTCAAATTTCATTATAGCATTACAATGGGAACATACTGAAATAAATTTAATTTTTTTGCAATTTGCATCACCAGCAACACCAGAATTATGTATGTTTTGCAGGGTGGTCCATAAAACTGAAGTTAAAATGAAATTTATGTGTTTTAGTTAAACACAGTTTGGTTCATCATTTTAAAAATATACTAAACTGTCCCATATAAAAATATTAGGATAAAAATGTTAGGAATATTATGTCATTCTTATTTCATATAACTTTTAATTTAGCTGTAATTTGTGTTATAATAGAACAATAGAAAATTTATATCACCAACACATATTAAAAATAAAATATTCACTTGTATTGATGCAGTAATTCACTTCAGCAGAGGTAAATAGTTGAGGTAAAATTAGCAAAGCACCAGAGTAGAAAGGAGAGCAGGTTGTTGCATGCATGTATAACACATTCAGCACAGACATACTCCAGTGACCAAGTGGCTGAAGTGTGATGGTCCAATGATTTAAAATGTTTAATTGCCCAATAAAATGTTAAAAGGCTCATCTTAGAATGTGACAATTACCCAGCACAGCTAAGAAAGTGAAACATTGTACTGGTCATATTCCAGCATGGGACATTTAGAATGAAACTGGTCATGGCTTAATAAAATGATAGTTTATGTGTTTTCTTAAAACTTATATTAATCAGCTGTGGAACCACAACATGACTAACATTATCTCCTTTCCAAATGTTTGAGTGATGGGAAGGAAATAGTCCTTAGTCACCCTTTTCTTTGTGACAAGTGATGAGCATGCAGCAGAAGAAACAAGGCAGGGATGGGGACTGTGTGTGGGTGGCTGGTGGCTCAGAGGGAGGCTGGTTTGCTGGCTAGGTGGCTAGGTTTGCAGGAGGTAGGGGTGGCAGGTATAGTTGAAGTGGCTGATGGGAAGCAGCACATGCTAAAGGCAATGCGGGGACATGAATTCAGAAGGGGTGTCAGTATGGAGGAAGAGGAAACTGTTGGCTGGAGGGACAGTGGTTTACCTGAGATGGAGACCATCTGTATCATTCAGAGAAGCTACTGGCAAAACTCCCTCCTGTACAGCTTAGCCACCCATGGATGACAAATCTCAGCGATGAGAACTCATTTGCCCAGTGTGCTGAAGACCTCACAAAGGCCTTCACAGACAGATAATACCCACCAAATCTAGTCCACAAACAGATTTCATTCCCCATATCCTCACACCCCCAGTCCTCCCACCAGCCTCAAGAATCAGCCAGAAAGGAGCACCTCCCCCCCCCCCCCCCCCCCCCTCTTGTCACCCAATATCACGCTGTGCTGGAACAGCTGAACCATATCCTTCACCAGGGTTTTGATTATCCATCTTGCCCTGAAGTGAGGGGCATTCGATCCAAGATCCTTCCCACCTCTCTTAAAGTGGTGTTCTGTCACCCACCCAACCAACGCAACATTCTAGTTCATCCCTATGCTTCTCCCACTGCCAACCTCTTGCCACAGGGATCATATCACTGTGGAAGTACCTGGTGCAAGACTTGCCCAATCCACCAAACCCAGCACTGCTACACCAGTCCTGTCACATGAGTATTCTATACCATCATATACTAACTCTACTGCAAAAACCACACAGCCTTTTATGTTGGTATGACCACCAACCAGCTGTCCAACAGGGTGAATGGGCACCACTAAACTGTTGTCAAGAACAAAGTTGACCACCTGCTGGTGCAATATGCAGCTGAGCAAAATTTCTATTGCTGCTTCACAACCCAAGACATCTGGATCCTTCTCACCACCACCAGCTTCTCTGAACTACACAGATCAGAGTTATTCCTATAACAAATCATCTTGAACCCAGTCTCAGGTAATCCACTGCCCTTTTACCCTCCACCCAAATGTTTCCCCTCTTTCATCCTGTCATCCACTCCTTATTCACATTCTCACATCACCTTCAGTGTGAGCTGCTTCCCATTGGCTATCACAGCTATACCTGCTACCCTCTGTCCTGCATTCCTAGCAGGCAAACCAGCCTCCTTGTTACGTACTAGCTGCTCAACCCTAGTCCTTCTCCCTTCCTCCCGTCTCCCTTTCCATCTCCCCAGCCCTCCCAACACTATCATCTCCACAATTAGCCCACCTTAGCAAAATAGCATTTGCACTGCCAGTCTGGCCAGCACCATGTAGGGCATATGTGTATTTGTATATGAGAGTGTATCTACGTTCGTGTACTCCAGCCCATAAAGGATAACTGCAAAGGCTAGCAAATTTTCCTTCTTTTGCATGTGCCTATTGACAACTTAACACTTCTGCATTATGGTGAGTGGTCTCCTTTAATCATATGGATATCTCAGATTCATATTAGTATCATAGTTAACTCAGAAAATTAGCAAGAATTCAAATATTGATTAAAAGTATTATTGTCAAAGATAACTTCATGTAAGGTCATGTGATTCACTTCTAAGGTTTATGATATTATCTGAAGAATCTGTTGATAATATTATGCAATTTTTGACACACTGAACTTATACAATTTTATAAAGTTTTATTTGTAATTTCAACAAAACATTTTTCTGACAATAGGATCTTGTATGGAATATGACAGCAAGATTATAAAAGACACAGGGAAAGATGATACTATTTCAGTACTTGGCTGATTTTTGTGACATAAACACTGTATTTGTTAAACTGATAGTCTTATGTTGTGACTACATTGGAAAAATTCACTAAGACAATCTGACAACAATGTCATTTATTCCACAGAATATTGTCATCATCATCTGATATGCGTGGATACTGAACACCAAACAGAAAGATGGAAAATATTAGTTTATTTAAAATCAGAATTACATCCACCATTGAAAGATCAGCATAACATAAATGTTAAATAGTCTGCACAATAGAAGATACAACCAAGTGAGAACTGTAACAAATTGTTAACGCAAATAAACATAATGCTGTGTACACTGAGGACAGCTTTAAGAAAAAAGTTTTTTTATTACCTCACTACCACTGTAATCTAAATACATTTGAATTAATACCTGCTTAAAGCTGCGTAGAAGAACTTATTTTTGAAGACTAGTCAAAAGCATTTGTGCAAATTAAAAATATTTGAAGGTAACATTGTCACCATTATCCTCAATATAGCAGTGACTTACATAAGTTGTAGAAAAGTTGAGTTTGGGAAGTAGTTATTAAGAAAGTGACTGTATGACTATTATTGTGTCATTTAGCTGGTTGAAAAGATTTTCGTCCAGCGTAATTACAGAATAAACTGTTAAAGATGAAATCACAGTTTTGCCTTAATATTTAGTGAGGAATTTATGCTTATGTGCTTTACTTGATAAGAAGCATTATAAGTAAGTAATAATTTGTTCTTATCATTTACTAAAATAGTATGTGATACTGCACTAATTTTTCCATGAGTCTCAAAAACGTTTGTTAAACTTAGTTTACCTGAAGTCCTGTCCTACACCTTCCTGCGGAGTAGTGTGTAATTATAATCTGATTACGATTACTTGTTACTTCCTCCACTCAGAGTGAGCAACATTTCATGTGGACTCTCCACTCTTGTCAAAGCACCACAACAAAGCATCAGTTCAATTGCAGTATTTGAATCAAGGGGTGTGCATGTATGAAATCTTCGTTAGGCACTGATGACAGCTGCTTTAACTGTTGTTGCTGCTATGGACAAAAACACATTGTACGTGTGTTGGCAACCACTGTCTGATGTCTAAGGTTTAATTGTGGCTTTACTGATAGCTGACATGGTAAAAATGTAGTCTCATTGTCAAATATAGAATAACACGTAGTTTCAGTCACTGACTATATCAACTAACACTAGTGCCCTAGCTGTCCAGCAGTAAAGGTTTGTCACTTAATTACACAACATGTGTGTGCGACCTAAGTCCAAAGGTAATAAAATTATGAAAATTGTGTCATGTTATTACATTGCTGCTACAGGTCGTGTATTTGCAAAGCAAAAGGAAATGAAGAGTAACAGAAATAATGGTAACAAAAAGTTACTTCATGTGTGTCTATTCTATTTGTCACAACTTTTGATGCATGACAATTAGCCATGTTTATTACAGTTTTTATTGTAAATACTGAGTCACCATTTCTAATTAAATATTTATTTATTTTCAGTAATGAAAGGGCCATAACAAGAATATAAATATCCAGGGCCATAACAAGAATATAAATATACAATTAGAAGATATGATATATATATTTTCACAAAGGAATATAAAATCAACAACAGTATGAAAATAAAGTAAAAAAAATCATGATGATAAGATAGCTGTTGCTCCTAATCTTAAAAGATAATCAAGTTTATAGAGTTACAATCTTGTTACATCAGTCCATCCATTAAATGATAAATGGTAACGGTTTTACAATTCCAGAATTTTTAAGGACTACTATTTTCTTCTTGTGAGCTTGTATTCGATACTGCATCAGTCTGAAATAATTAATAAAATTAATAAGTAATAAAGTTAGTAATGAAACCTATAAAAATATACACTACAAAATTTAATAAGTAAAAAGAGTTGTGGAAATTGGATTACAATAAATAAAACCACAGACAACAAATACCATAGGAGACCCATGGGAAAACATGAAAAAATGAAGGAAGGGGAAGAAGGAGAACAAAACGTCTGTAGCCTGTGTAAGGACAGAGAACTGATCATCAACCTGCATCTTAGTTTCCTAAAAAGCAATGTACATCAAATCATTTGAACCAAAAGCCCAACTGCATTCTATTTACAGAAATATTAATGATTTAAAAGAAGGAATAATTACAATAAAATTCATTTTAGGACAGGTTTTCAGGATAGCCAAAGACTTGGCTAGAGCACATACATTTATGGTATCTGTAATATTTATCAATAATTTGAAAAAGATTTCTGGAGCAGTGCTGGTTGGAGATAGAACAAATCTAAATGCAGGCATCACTGTTGTTTGTATCTGGCTACCAATGGTGCAATTGGAAAGAATTCACAGGTAATAGGTACATAGACCATAGAATCGTTTTCAGTGCATGGGATTTTGCTACATAGGATATCAGTGTCTTCACTTACTGTCATAACACAGTGTCAGGACGCTCATTTTGTAATTTTCATGGTGTGGGGTTTAGTTTCATCAATTTGGATACATTATTAAGATAACTTTTATGAAAATACCATATTTACTCGAATCTAAGCCGCACTCGAATCTAAGCCGCACCTGAAAAATGAGACTCGAAATAAAAGAAAAAAAAATTTCCCGAATCTAAGCCGCACGTGAAATTTGAGACTCGAAATTCAAGGGGAGAGAAAAGTTTTATGCCGCACCTCCAAATCGAAACAAAGTTGGTCCATTGTAATATAAGACACAATTTAGATCGAATGAATAACGATACAGCTACAGTAGTTTGGTTCGAGTCGTAAGCTTAGCAGTTAAGCTTCACCAGGTAGCCATTGCTGTGCGTCAGGCGCTCCGTCCGTAATTATACGGGTACCCTTCCTTTTTCACTTGCTTCGTCTGGTTTGAATCGATTGCTTATTTTGCTTTGATCTTATAAGTGCCGTTTTCTTTGTTATAGATGTTTACGTCACTCTAAGCTGAAAATGGATTACTGTACTATGTCACGTATTGTTTGTCACATTCTGATAGTGTGTGTTTACGGCCTTTCGCCGCTCGCAGCATGGCTTGCTTTTGTGATCGCCTACTGCCGCTTACAATAAATAAAAAAAAAAAAAAAAGAGAGAGAGAGAGAGAGAGAGGAATCGTCTCATTAGCGAAACAATGGCAAAAGACTGCTATTTGTTGTTACTTACACTGCTGCTTTCTTTGATAATGTTTAACAAGAACCAAATAATAGACTGCGTATGATAGAACATGTTCTGAACGAGAGTTACGCGAAAATTTTTCTCCGTTTGAAAATCTTTGCAGCCGCTTCTTTATTACATCAAATTCTGCACAGAAATTAGTCATCTTGCCGTGCTTCATTTCTGACTGTATCACTATTAGGTATAAGAATAATACGAATATAAACATGACAGGATATGTACATTCTTCCGCGTTAGCTGTTGTCTCACTCTTAGTTTCGTAGTTTATTAGGCAGACAGGAATTAAATGAGATAGCAGCAAACACAAAGGAATACATGGCAAAATGTTTATATTCACATTCTTTCTTATGGTGAAGAGAATACTGCATGTGATTCACATTTCATCAGGTTCCTATTAGCAACCATCTCTTCTCACAGGTAGGAAAAAATTTAGAACGTAGAGTTGGCCATATTGACAAACATCCCAACAGTCTTGCCAGTCGGATTTTCGTAGTACATTGAAATTCTGCTACATTCGAAGATGAACAATACGGAATTTGTACTTACTTCGTTGGATAATGTATGAAAATGCAGTGGTCGAAACTCAGGGCGGAGAAAAAAAGCTCGTCTTCCACCCTTTTTTTAAAAAAAATTATTTACTGACGCAGAGGTTTTGGCGCCAGTATTTATCTTTGTGCCTACAAAGCATGCCCGTATAGCGCTACATATATTCGACGGGAGAAGTTAGTTGTGGCAGCACCTACCAACATTTTTCAGTACTTCCGCTTGCTTTGCACTCGATTCTAAGCCGCAGGCGGTTTTTTGGATTACAAAAACCGGAAAAAAAGTGCGGCATAGATTCGAGTAAATACGGACAATTGTAGGTGTGGTTATGCTAGATTCAAATTAGCCGTAAACAATTTTATATATTTTGTTTTTGTATTGTAAAGTTGTAAAGTCTTGAAAATTATTAATTTTGTGAAAATACATGTTTAACCTGAACAACTGCAATAATAATATTAAAATCCAAAATGTAAATTGATTGTGCAAAACCTAATGTATTTACAGTATTTGATGTATATCTTTGAATTATACATCTCTCTTATTTCTGTCATCTTTATCGAGTAAATGCGTCTCCTATAAAGTTGAAGTTACAGGGTAGCTCAAGTAGGCATCTGAACATGGAATTTGTGGCTAAAGTTAATCTCCTGTAACCAAGAGGAAGCAAATCATACATTTGTTGAAAATCAAAGAAAGTGAACAATCCAGTGACCTGAATTTTCAAGCCCATATGATATGTACAAAATCAACATAAAACACAGGAGAGTAGTAAAAAAAGCATCACACTTGGCTATGATCAGACATCAAAGGCTACAAAAATCACTAGATAATTAAGTATTAGTTGAACTATATACAAATTGATATGTGAGAATATAATTAACTTTCAATCAGTCCTCACTAGCTATGTACTTGCTGGTTTTTCTACAATTTGTGTATGGAGTTATACAGAAATCTTTTGTTAGGGATGTCATAGAGAAGTTGAAACATTTCACAAAATAATGAAACAAATAGAGAATTCTATCATGGTAGTCACAAATCCTTGTTATAGTTGCTTGAAAGGACCAAAAATAGGAGTCTGCAATTGGTGAATATTGAACACTTCACAGGTTGCACTCTTCTGAACCGAGAGCGAGCATTTAATTCTGCCAGTTTTCAACTTTCTTCTAAATATATTGCTCAACAGTTGCTATTGATTCATTAGAATATTCTTTATACTATTTTTTATAATGATCTCTTCTGATAAACATTTCAATTATTATGATATAATAAGATAAGTTCTACAGAACAGTTGCAAGCAAAAGGTCATAAAATGAAAAATATAAATAGTTGTGTAGAATATACATAATAATAGAGTAGGTAATCTTTCTGCTGAATGCAAGAGATTATAAATAATTTGAGACATATGTAAGTTTGTATGAAACTGAAATTGAAATTACAGTTTTCTCTAATGCAAGAGAGACACCTTATTGACCTATTTACACCTATACATTTACCAAGTGATAAAATAGCTAAGTTTACATTTCTACAATTGACTTTTAAATTTTGTCATTATGCTACCAAGACATTAAATGCCTGGTGGAAACAATTTTACCCATTTTGTGTTTACATAATGTACCCATTTATCCATTAGAAATCCCTATGCAAATGTTTTAACAATGTATAGTGGTCATAATACATGCAGTTTTCTAGAGCGAACAGGTATAAATGGCAAAGTTCATAAAGGAGAAGACATATTACAACATGATTGTCCAAGCAACAAAGACATTTTTATTTCCTAGGACCTGATTTCATCAGCAATTGATATGGTGCAACAGCAATCAATAGAAATACTCGGACTGTGCAGCTCTGATAGTATCCTTACGATTAGGTGATGTAATTATGCATAAATCAAAACTTACTGATCTAAGCTTTTTTAAAGATCAAGCATGTGGCAAGATAAATTTAGTTTGTAACTCATGTAAGTTCAAGGATTTGTTCTATTTGTTGAATTTCAATTTTAAATTCATATACGGTACTGTAAAACGTAACACATATGTATTATTTTCTAATATCAAGTATCTGGCACGGTGGCAATGATGAGGCAGTGGGATGACCATATAGAGCAGCCAGCCAGGGTTGGTGATGATGAAAGAAGTTGTGTTCAAATTAGCATGTGATATCACACAACAAAACAATTTCCCAATAACCATACAGTGGTTAAGGACAAAAGTAGTTTTCAGAAAAATGCTATGAGTGCTAGAAAATGTATAACAAAATAAAGTAAACACTGTTTCAAAGATCTCGGAAAGAAGATTATTATAATGAAAAGATCTAAGCTATGTGAAGAATAAATGGATGCACCATCTTCTTTAATTTATTACAGTCCAGTAAAAGCAATAAAACCCTTAAATGGTACTTGTTAGCCACATAACCAGAGTATCATTCAGCTCATTGAGTGGTATAGTCGTAAAACTGGAACTCACACAAACTGATTAATTACATATTGATAACTGCTAGACAACAGTGAATACAACATTTACTGTTATGTGAGATGTGTATATTGCTATTCACCACACAGAGGAGGCACTGAATGACAAATAGCCAGACTGAAAAAAGACTACTACATACTATTAGCTATCAGAGTGATAGAAAAGGTAATGTGTGTCTGGGTTATAGATTTGTGAATGTGTATGAATTTTGTCCGTATCTGATGAAAGACTTGCTATGATAATAGTTAACAGTCTTTCTTCAATGTGCCTGTCTGCCACACATTACCTCCTCTTTGTGGTGAGGAGCAATCTATCTGTTTCATATTATTGTTGTTCCATCCTGAATTTTCTACTCTTTGGACATATTACTCCTATTCCCCCAACGAACCACGGACCTTGCCGTTGGTGGGGAGGCTTGTATGCCTCAGCGATACAGATAGCCGTACTGTAGTTGCAACCACAGTGGATGGATATGGTTTCTGAAAGGGGCACCAGCCTTTTCAGTAGTTGCAGGGGCAACGGTCTGGATGATTGACTGATCTGTCATTGTAACATTAACCAAAATGGCCTTGCTGTGCTGGTACTGGGAATGGCTGAAAGCAAGGGGAAACTACAGCCGTAATTTTTTCCAATGGCAGCTTTACTGTATGGTTAAATGATGATGGTGTCCTCTTCGGTAAAATATTCTGGAGGTAAAATATTCCCCCATTCAGATCTCCGGGTGGAGACTACTCAGGAGGATGTCATTATCAGGAGAAACAAAACTGGTGTTCTGCGGATTGGAGCATGAGATGTCAGATCCCTTAATTGGGCAGGTAGGTTCAGGGTGTATACGATCCAGGACAACTGGGAAATCTGGGAAAAACCCGGGAATTTTTTCATCCGGGGGAAAACTGGGAAAAGCCAGGGAATTTTTCGGAATTCCAGGAATTTTTCATTACTTTAATTTCAGTTAAATTTTTGTAATTTTGACTGATAAGAATTGATTCTCTAGCAAAGAATGTTGCTGTATCCTGCTTCTGGAGAATGATACCGCAGCAATAAAATATAAATGAGAGGGGGAAAAAATAAAACTTTAGTGGCAAAGGAAATACGCCATTTATGACAACAAAACACCGTGCACGCACAAGCGTCTGCAAATAGCAAAAATATGTGAAAGGCTGTGGGGCGAAGACTATGTAATACTTCGTAACAATAAACTGCTTTCTATGAGTGTGATTTCACAACTGTTTACGTTAGGTTCATTTGACCAATTGCCAACGGGTGCATGCGCAGTTGACTTGCGTATGACCAGTAACTTCTCCCACTTCCTGCTACTTGAAGTGTAGCTGTTAGATGTATCGGCAGGCAAGCAGCTATATGATAATGAAAAACATTTTTATCGCACGCCCTAGCTCCCAGATTTGCACATGCGCAGAGTTGTCTGACCTGTAGTGGGGAGGGGTTAGCCTCCACATGACCCGTGTTTGCGTTAAGTGATTTTGCTGTTTCCTCTTCGTTTACAGCTCCCACATCAAATGAAAACAAAACAGATTTCTGTGGTCTGGAGCTATAAAGTGAATTAAAATATATTCACATAATTACGGAGGGCAAAAATATATTTTTAGTTTCAGTTTTCTGATTTTTTTTTTTTTTTTACAAGTTATTAGCAGTCAAGCATTAATTGCCTTGCAGAATAATGAAGTTATTTTTGTCAGTTTGCTAAAGAAATTTGGCTTTATTAATCTTTCCACTGAGGCAATCAATTTATTTGAAATGAAGTGTTTTGTTCCACAGTATTGGCTAGTTCCAACTGTTCGCTGAATTCCATGTGCAGATTTTCATCTTCTGCCATGTATGGCATTAAGCCGTAATAAAGAACCAAATATGAGATAGTACAGTACCAGTACTCCAAGAAAATTTACATTCCTAAAACCACACTGAAAAGCTTAATATCAGATGGGACCTACTTCATTGTGAATCTGAAAAAACCAATGTGCACTTCAAGCTGAATCATGCATTTTAGTATGGTTTGTGAAATTCCGATGCTGTTGGAGTATCCTCTGATGCCCTGCTTCTTTTATTGTGCAA
This sequence comes from Schistocerca cancellata, assembly GCF_023864275.1. Classification (NCBI taxonomy): domain Eukaryota; kingdom Metazoa; phylum Arthropoda; class Insecta; order Orthoptera; family Acrididae; genus Schistocerca; species Schistocerca cancellata. The sequence goes on from NC_064628.1 coordinate 767,485,668, forward strand.
TGTAAGCTCTCTTAGTGCTTTATAGACAGGGTGGTCCATTGATCGTGACCGGGCCAAATATCTCATGAAATAAGCGTCAAACAAAAATACTACAAAGAATGAAACTTGTCTAGCTTGAAGGGGAAAACCAGATGGAGCTATGGTTGACCCGCTAGATGGTGCTGCCATAGGTGAAATGGATATCAACTATGTTTTTTTTAAATAGGAACCCCAATTTTTATTACATATTCATGTAGTACGTAAAGAAATATGAATGTTTTAGTTGGACCACTTTTTTCACTTTGTGATAGATGGCGCTGTAATAGTCACAAACATATGGCTCACAATTTTAGATGAACAGTTGGTAACAGGTAACTTTTTTAAATTAAAATACAGAACATAGGTACGTTTGAACATTTTATTTCGGTTGTTCCAATGTGATACATGTACCTTTTTGAACCCATCATTTCTGAGAACGCATGCTGTTACAGTGTGATTACCTGTAAATACCACATTAATGCAATAAATGCTAAAAATGATGTCCGTCAACCTCAACGCATTTGGCAATATGTGTAATGACATTCCTCTCAACAGTGAGTAGTTCGCCTTCCGTAATGTTCGCACATGCATTGACAATGCGCTGATGCATGGTGTCAGGCATTGTTGATGGATCACGATAGCAAATATCCTTCAACTTTCCCCACAGAAAGAAATCTGGGGATGTCAGATCTGATGAACGTGCCGGCCACGGTATGATGCTTCGATGGGCAATCCACCTGTCATGAAATATGCTATTCAATACCGTTTCAACTGCACACGAGCTATGTGCTGGACATCCATCATGTTGGAAGTACATCCAATGCCATTCTGTCATGCAGTGAAACATCTTGTAGTAACATCGGTAGAACATTACGTAGGAAATCAGCATACATTGCACAATTTAGATTGCCATCGATAAAATAGGGGCCAATTATCCTTCCTCCCATAATGTCGCACCATACATTAAACTGCCAAGGTTGCTGATGTTCCACTTGTTGCAGCCATCATGGATTTTCCGTTGCCCAACAGCACATATTATGTTGGTTTACGTTACCGCTGTTGGTGAATGACGCTTCATTGCTAAATAGAATACGTGCATAAAATTTGTCATCTTCCCATAATTTCTCTTGTGCCCAGAGACCGAACTGTGCATGACGTTCAAAGTCGTCGCCATGCAATTCCTGGTCCATAGAAATGTGATACGATGTTGATGTAGCATTCTCAACACCGACATTTTTGAGATTCCCGATTGTCACACAGTTTGTCTGCTACTGATGTGCGGATTAGCCACGACAGCAGCTAAAACACCTACTTGGGCATCATCATTTGATGTAGGTTGTGGTTGACATTTCACATGTGGCTGAACACTTCCTGTTTCCTTAAATAATGTAACTATCCGGCAAATGGTCCGGACACTTGGATGATGTCATCCAGGATAACGAGCAGCAAACATAACACATGCGCGTTGGGCATTTTGATCACAATAGCCATACATCAATACGATATCGACCTTTTCCACAATTGGTGAATGATCCATTTTAATGTATCATGAAGCAAATACCGTCCACACTTGCGGAATGTTACATGATACCATGTACTTATATGTTTGTGACAATTACAGCGCCATCTATCACAAAGCGAAAAATGTGGTCCAACTAAAACATTCACATTTCTTTACATACTACATGAATGTGTAATAAAAAAATGGGGGTACCTATTTTAAAAAAATGCAGTTGATATCCATTTGACCTATGGCAGCGCCATCTAGCGGGCCAACCATAGCACCATCTGGTTCCCCTTCAAGCTAGATGAGTTTCGTTCTTTGTAGTTTTTTCGTTTGATGCTTATTACGTGAGATATTTGGCCAGGTCACTATCAATGGACCACCCTGTATACGAACATGTGGGCTTCCTACACCACTGCAGTTACACATGCACAGTAATGCCTGTTTTCTGGCGCTCTCTGGCTACTGCTAAATCGAACCTATTTCTAACAGTTTCGGGATAGTAATGCGAATAGTGGTTCGAAAAGTGTTACTTTCAAAGTAAATTTCTTTTTACGCAAGATGAATTATGTTACATATGAGAAAGTGGGATGAATTTCTTAAATCACAGAGCATTTAAAACTGAACACTTTGAGGACTAGCCACTTACTAGAATTTCAAGCCCATTATTTTAAATTTACTTACACGTTCCTGTGAAGTATCTTAAAGTGTAACACAAGCAAAAAAGATCAGTGTTACATGTGAAAGCTTAGCTTTTCTTGTAGCTTATTAATCTTTGAGATCAATATATTTATGTGGATGATAAGCTTTCCTTGTAGCTATACTATGTATATTAATGGAAAACGTTAACTTTTGCTCTTTGTGTGTTCTCACTACGTAGCAGTGATCTTGTGATTGGCTGACTATAACATGTGTTCTGTGCTCTGAATATCTGCTATCATCAGCTGGCGAGATCACATGGCATGAGATATGACTGGCTTACAAAAGGACATCGCAATCTCAATTTCAGTGTTCCAGAAACTAATGTGCTGTGTTTGGTGCAATTCGAATTTATACTTTCGTAATACGAATACGAAAATCCCCCCCATGATGCATGGACCTTGCCGTTGGTGGGGAGGCTTGCGTGCCTCAACGATGCAGATAGCTATAGCGTAGGTGCAACCACAACGGAGGGGTATCTGTTGAGAGGCCAGACAAACGTGTGGTTCCTGAAGAGGGGCAGCAGCCTTTTCAGTAGTTGCAGGGGCAACAGTCTGGATGATTGACTGATCTGGCCTTGTAACCCTAACCAAAACGGCCTTGCTGTGCTGGTACTGCGAACGGCTGAAAGCAAGGGGAAACTACAGCCGTAATTTTTCCCGAGGGCATGCAGCTTTACTGTATGGATAAATGATGATGGCGTCCTCTTGGGTAAAATATTCCGGAGGTAAAATAGTCCCCCATTCGGATCTCCAGGTGGGGACTTCTCAAGAGGACGTCGTTATCAGGAGAAAGAAAACTGGCGTTCTACGGATCGGAGCGTGGAATGTCAGATCCCTTAATTGGGCAGGTAGGTTAGAAAATTTAAAAAGGGAAATGGATAGGTTAAAGTTAGATATAGTGGGAATTAGTGAAGTTTGGTGGCAGGAGGAATAAGACTTCTAGTCAGGTGAATACAGGGTTATAAATACAAAATCAAATAGGGGTAATGCAGGAGTAGTTTTAATAATGAATAAAAAAATAGGAGTGTGGGTAAGCTACTACAAACAGCATAGTGAACGTATTATAGTGGCCAAGATAGACATGAAGCCCATGCCTACTACAGTAGTACAGGTTTATATGCCAACTAGCTCTGCAGGTGACGAAGAAATTGAAGAAATGTATGAGGAGATAAAGGAAATTATTCAGGTAGTGAAGGGAGACGAAAATTTAATAGTCATGGGTGACTGGAATTCGACAGTAGGAAAAGGGAGAGAAGGAAACATAGTAGGTGAATATGGATTGGTGCTAAGAAATGAAAGAGGAAGCCATCTAGTAGAATTTTGCACAGAGGATAACTTAATCATAGCTAACACATGGTTCAAGAATCATAAAAGAAGGTTGTATGCATGGAAGAATCCTGGAGATACTAAAAGGTATCAGAGAGATTATATAATGGTAAGACAGAGATTTAGGAACCACGTTTTAAATTGTAGGATATTTCCAGGGGCAGATGTGGACTCTGACCACAATCTATTGGTTATGAACTGTAGACTAAAACTGAAGGAATTGCAAAAAGGTGGGAATTTAAGGAGATGGGACCTGGATAAACTGATTAAACCAGAGGTTGTACAGAGTTTCAGGGACAGCATAATGGAACAATTGACAGGAATGGGGGAAAGAAATACAGTAGAAGACGAATGGGTAGCTCTGAGGGATGAAGTAGTGAAGGCAGCAGAGGATCAAGTAGGTAAAAAGACGAGGGCTAGTAGAAATCCTTGGGTAACAGAAGAAATATTGAATTTAATTGATGAAAGGAGAAAGTATAAAAATGCAGTAAATGAAGCAGGCAAAAAGGAATACAAACATCTCAAAAATGAGATCGAGAGGAAGTGCAAAATGGCTAAGCAGGGATGGCTAGAGGACAAATGTAAGGATGTAGAGGATTATCTCACTAGGGGTAAGATAGATACTACCTACAGGAAAATTAAAGAGACCTTTGGAGATAAGAGAACCACTTGTATGAACATCAAGAGCTCAGATAGAAACCCAGTTCTAAGCAAAGAGGGGAAAGCAGAAAGGTGGAAGGAGTATATAGAGGACCTATACAAGGGCGATGTACTTGAGGACAATATTATGGAAATGGAAGAGGATGTAGATGAAGATGAAATGGGAGATACGATACTGTGTGAAGTGTTTGACAGAGCACTGAAAGACCTGAGTCGAAACAAGGCCCCGGGAGTAGACAACATTCCATTAGAACTACTGACGGCCTTGGGAGAGCCAGTCCTGACAAAACTCTACCATCTGGTGAGCAAGATGTACGAGACAGGTGAAATACCCTCAGACATCAAGAAGAATATAATAATTCCAATCCCAAAGAAAGCAGGTGTTGACAGATGTGAAAATTACCAAACTATCAGTTTAATAAGCCACAGCTGCAAAATACTAACGCAAATTATTTCCAGATGAATGGAAAAACTGGTAGAAGCTGACCTCGGGGAAGATCAGTTTGGATTCCGTAGAAATGTTGGAACACGTGAGGCAATACTGACCTTACGAGTTATCTTAGAAGAAAGATTAAGGAAAGGCAAACCTACAATTCTAGCATTTGTAGACTTAGAGAAAGCTTCTAAAGGTAACAGGGGTAAAATACAGGGAGCGAAAGGCTATTTACAATTTGTACAGAAACCAGATGGCAGTTATAAGAGTCGAGGGGCATGAAAGGGAGGCAGTGGTTGGGAAGGGAGTAAGACAGGGTTGTAGCCTCTCCCCGATTTTATTCCATCTGTATATTGAGCAAGCAGTAAAGGAAACAAAAGAAAAGTTCGGAGTAGGTATTAAAATCCAAGGAGAAGAAATAAAAACTTTGAGGTTCACCGATGACATTGTAATTCTGTCAGAGACAGCAAAGGACTTGGAAGAGCAGTTGAACGGAATGGACAGTGTCTTGAAGAGAGGATGTAAGATGAACATCAACAAAAGTAAAACGAGAATAATGGAATGTAGTCGAATTAAGTCGGGTGATGTTGAGGGAATTAGATTAGGAAATGAGTCACTTAAAGTAGTAAACGAGTTTTGCTATTTGGGGAGCAAAATAACTGATGATGGTCGAAGTAGAGAGGATATAAAATGTAGACTGGCAATGGCTAGGAAAGCGTTTCTGAAGAAGAGAAATTTGTTAACATTGAGTATAGATTTAAGTGTCAGGAAGTCGTTTCTGAAAGTATTTGTATGGAGTGTAGCCATGTATGGAAGTGAAACATGGACAATAAATAGTTTGGACAAGAAGAGAATAGAAGCTTTCGAAATGTGGTGCTACAGAAGAATGCTGAAGATTAGATGGGTAGACCACATAACTAATGAGGAGGTATTAAATAGGATTGGGGAGAAGAGAAGTTTGTGGCACAACTTGACTAGAAGAAGGGATCGGTTGGTAGGACATGTCCTGAGGCATCAAGGGATCACAAATTTAGCATTGGAGGGCAGCGTGGAGGGTAAAAATCGTAGAGGTAGACCAAAAGATGAATACACTAAGCAGATTCAGAAGGATGTAGGTTGCAGTAGGTACTGGGAGATGAAGGAGCTTGCACAGGATAGATTAGCATGGAGAGCTGCATCAAACCAGTCTCAGGACTGAAGACCACAACAACAACAACAATACGAAAATATGCAGTGTATATGTTGCTGCACATCAAAGTTCTTTCCAAAATTCCTCACTTTTTTTTTGCCCCTCATGAAAAGTCTTTCCAAAACTTCTGTCCCATGCTTTTTCTTTTTCAGAAAGTTCTATGCCCGTGTATAAAACTTTAACCATTCAAAGGACTGATAAGTTTTACAGTTCTGAGGGAAAAATCTATGGAAAACCTACTGTCACGTAGCATGGAAAAAGTGTATTTTCTCCTGGGAAAAGGTATATTTTTTAAACGGGATATCCGGGAAAAATCTAGGAATAATCCGGGATTTTTTTCCTTGTCTGCATATACACCCTGTAGGTTAGAAAATTTAAAAAGGAAAATGGATAGGTTAATGTTAGATATAGTGGGAATTAGTGAAGTCTGGTGGCAGGAGGAACAAGACTTCTGGTCAGGTGAATACAGGGTTATAAACTCAAAAGCAAATACAGGTAATGCAGGAGTAGGTTTAAAAATGAAAAAAAAGTGCTGGTAAGTTACTACGAACAGCATAGTGAATGGATTGTTGTAGCCAGGATAGACACAAAGACCATGCCTACCACAGTAGTACAAGTTTACATGCCAACTACCTCTGCACATGATGAGAAGAAATGTATGATGAAAGAAAAAAATTATTCAGACAGTGAAGGGAGATGAAAATGTAATAGTCTTGGGGGAATGGAATTCGAAAGTGAGAAAAGGAAGAGAAGGAAAAGTAGTAGGTCAATACGGAAGAGGGGTAAGGAATGAAAGAGGAAGCCGCCTGGTGGAATTTTGCAAAGAGCATAACCTAATCATAGCTAGCACTTGGTTTGAGAATCATGAAAGAAGGTTATATACATGGAAGAGGCCTGGAGACACTGAAAGGTTTCAGATACATTACATGATGGTAAGACAAAGATTTAGGAACCAGGTTTTAAACAGTAAGACATTTCCAGGGACAGATGTGGACTCTGACCACAGTTTGTTGGTTATGAACTAATCTAAACTGAAGAAACAGCAAAAAGGCAAAATTTTATGGAAATAGGACCTGGATAAGCAGAAAGAACCAGAGGTTGTGGAGAGTTTCGGAGAGAGCATTAGGGAATGATTGACAAGAACAGGGGAAAGAAATACAGTAGAAGAAGAACGGATAGCTTTGAGAGATGAAACACTGAAGGCAACAGAGTCAAGTAGGTAAAAAGACAAGGGCTAGTAGAAATCTGTGGGTAATAGAAAAGATATTGAATTTAATTGAAGAAAGGAGAAAATATTAAAATGTAGTAAATGGAGCAGGCATAAAAGAATACAAATGTCTCAAAAATGAGATCAATAGGAAGTGCAAAACAGATAAGCAGGGATGGCTAGATGACAAATGTAAGGATGAAGAGGCATATATCACTAGGTGTAATATAGATACTGCCTACAGGAAAATTAAATAGACATTTGGAAAAAAAGAGAACAATTTGGATGAATATCAGGAGCTCACATGGAAAACCAGATCCAAGCAAAGCAGGGAACACAGAAAGGTGTAAGGAGTATGTAGAGTGTCTGTACAAGGGTGATGTACTCTAGGGAAATATTATGGAAACGAAAGAGGATGTAGGTGAATATGAAATGGGAGGTACAACACTGTGTGAAGAATTTGACAGAGCACTGAAAGACCTAAGTTGAAACAAGGCCCCAGGAGTAGAGAACATCCTATTAGAACTACTGATAGCGAGAGCCAGCCCTGACAGAACTCCACCATCTGGTGAGCAAGACGTATGAGACTGGAAAAGTACCCTCAGACGTCAAGAAAGCAGGAGTTGACAGGTGTGAAATTACTGAACTATCAATTTAATAAGTCATGGCTACAAAACACTGACACAAATTCTTTACAGATGAATGGGAAAACTGGTAGAAGCCAACCTTGGGGAAGATCAGTTTGAATTCCATAGAAACGTTGGAACACGTGAGGTAATACTAATCCTATGACTTTAGTTAGTAGATAGGTTAAGGAAAGGCAAACCTACATTTCTAGCATTTGTAGACTCAGAGAAAGGTTTTGACAATGTTGACTGGAATACTCTCTTTCAAATTCTGAAGGTGGCAAGTGTAAAATACAGGGAGGGAATGGCAATTTACAATTTGTTCAGAAGCCAGTTGGCAGTTATAAGAGTCAAGGGGCATGAAAGGAAGCAGTGATTGGGAAGTGAGTGAGACTAGGTTGTAGCCTATCCCTGATGTTATTCAACTGAGACATTGAGCAAGCAGTAAAGGAAACAAAAGAAAAATTTTGAGTAGGAATTAAAATCCATGTAGAACAACTAAAAACTTTGAGGTTTGCCAATGATACTGTAATTCTGTCAGGAGTTGAACAGAATGGACAGAGTCTTGAAAGGAGGATATAAGATGGACATCAACAAAAGCAAAACTAGGATAATGGAATGTAGTCAAATTAAATGAGGTGATACTGAGGGAATCAGATTGGGAAGAGAGACACTTAAAGTAGTAGATGAATTTTGCTGTTTTGGGAGCAAAATAACTGATGATGGTCAAAGCAGAGAGGATATAAAATGTAGACTGGCAAGAAAAGTGTTTCTGAAGAAGAGAAATTTATTAACATCAAGTATAGATTTAAGTGTCAGGAAGTCTTTTCTAAAAGTATTTTATGGAGTGTAGCCATGTATGGATGTGAAACATTTATGATAAATAGTTTATACAAGAAGAGAATAGAAGCTTTCAAAATGTGGTGCTACAGAAGAATGCGAAGATTAGATGGGTAGATCACGTAACTAATGAAGTACTGAATGGAACTGGGGAGAGGTCGAATTTGTGGCACAACTTGATGGGAAGAAGGGACTGTTTAGTAGGTAGTGTTCTGAGGCATCAAGGGATCACCAATTTAGTACTGGAGGGCAGTGTGGAGGGTAAAAATCATAGAGGGAGGCCAAGAGATGAATACACTAAGCAGACTCAGAAGGATGCAAGGTGCAGTAGTTTCTTGGAGATGAAGAAGCTTGCACAGGATAGAGTAGCATGGAGAGCTGCATCAAACCAATCTCTGGACTGAAGACAACGGTGAGAACAACAAAAACTCTTATTTAGAGAATAATTACATGTAAGCACAATTTTGCTTACTTCCTGGATCCCTACTCATCAGTGTTGGCACCACCTCCCTATACACCAACATCACTCATGCCCATGGTCTTACTGCTATTGAACACTACTTTTCCCTACATCCTTCAGACTCCAAACCCACTACCTCATTCCTCATACAGCTTACTGACTTAGCCTAACCAACAGCTACTTCTCATTTGAAGGGAAGTTATATAAACAAATCTGCAGCACAGTCATGAGCACTTGCATGGCACCTTTCCATGCCAACATTTTCATGGGACATGTAGAGGAGACCCTCCTAGCCTCCCAAAACACCAAACCACTGGTTCAAGTTCATTGATAATATCTTTATGATCTGGATCCAGGTCCAAGATGCCCTAACTTCGTTCCTTCACAACCTCAACTCCTTCTCCCACATCTGTTTCACATGGTCCTCCTGAACACAGTGTGCCACCTTCCTAGATGTTGACCTCCTCCTCTCTGATGGCTCCATCTGCACTTCTGTCCACACTAAACCCACCAACGACCACCAGTACCTGCATTTTGACAGCTGTCACCCCTTTCATACCCAAAAAATCCCTCCCATATAGCATGGCTACCCATGGACGGTGTATCTGCAGTGACAAAAACTACCTTACTCAGTATGCTGAGGGTCTCATTATGAACTTCACAGATAGGCACTCTCCCTCTGACCTAGTCTGCAAACAGATCTCCCATACCATTTCCCCTTACAACCCCATTCTCCCACCACCCCCAAAACCCAGCCACAAAGGAGTGTCCCCTTTTTCACCCAGTGCCACCCCGAACTGGAACAACTGAATCACGTCCTTCACCATGGCTTTGGTTATCTGTCATAATGTCCTGAAATGAAGGACATCCTACCTGAGATACTTCCCACCCCTCTTAAGAGTAGTGTTCCATTGCCAACCCATCCTCCACAACAACCTAGTCCATTCCTATGCCACTCCCAATCCCAACTCCTTGCCACAAGGATCATATCCCTGTGGCAGGTCCAGGTGCAAAACCTGCCAAATCCACCTGTCCAGCACTTCCTATTCCAGTCCTATCACATGTTTATCCTACCCCATCATGGGCAACCCACCTAAGAAAGCAGCCATGTTATTTACCAGCTCTGCTGCAATCATTGCACAGCTTTTTATACTGGTATGACTACCAACTAGCTGTCCACCACGATGAATGGCCACCACCAAACAGTGGCCAGGAGCAAAGTTTACCACCCTGTGGCACAACATGCAGCTGAACATCACACACTTGATTTCAATGGCTACTTCACTACCTGAGCCATCTGGATCCTTCCCTCCACCACCACCAGCTTTTCTGAACTTATCCTTGCAACACATTCTCCACTCCCATGATTTTTCTAGCCTCAACCTATGGTAACATACTGCCCCACACCCTCCACCCAACAGTTTCCACACGTCCTATCATCTCCTACCCATTCTTGTCTCCCAACTTGTTTATTTGCAGCCCTCTGTCAACACATTCACCCATCTTTCCCCATTACTCTCATTTTTTTTTGTTCCTATTTTACCCACCTTCCTGCCTCACAACCTCCTGACAATATGCCTAGCCTAGTCCCTGCACTATGCCTAGTCTAGTCCCTGCACACTCACCAGACAGCATACTTCTCTCTCCCCACCCATACACTACTATCCTTACCCCTTCCTGTTCCCCTTCTCCTACCCCTTTCCTTCCTCTCCCCTCCCCTGTCCCTACCCCCTCCAGATTGCTGCTTGCATCCCATGTGTTGTTGCATTATGGCCTGAGAAGCTGGAGTTGGCGGTCATGCGTGCGGGATATGTCATTGCTTGCTTGTGTGTGTGTGTGTGTGTGTGTGTGTGTGTGTGTGTGTGTCTACTGATGAAGACTTTGACTGAAAGCTACAGGTGAACATCTTTTAATCATGCCTGTCTGCAACTTGACATATCTTCTTTACAGTAAGAAGCAGTCTATCTTTCCTACATTGTTAATTATTTTTCAGTCATCCCTCATGCAGCTGATCATTTGGGCATGATTTGAAATTGTGCATTCAGTGAGTGCTTGCTATATATACATCTTATATTTTCACAGGTTCAGCTAGTCCATTTTTCCATTTAATGAGCCCATAACTTGAACTTTTAGCTTCATTTGCCATTTTTATGAAGACTAATGCAAAATTGTGTGACAAAAAATGGATTTTACAATTTCATCACATGTTATTCTTTCAGCTTATGAAGATTGGTTGTGAATCGTTTTACTACTGACTAACCTGCAAGAAATAAGGAACACTCACAAACACATGACCATTGTGCATTTGAGACTTAACTGTATGATTTTTTTCACTTAATACATGTTTGAACAGTGTCATGGACAGGAACTGCAAGGTACATTGTCCACAGTAGCTTGAAGACATGAGAAACTGACAAAACTTCATGGTAGAAAGTGACATTGGCAGAACAGCGAGTGGAAGTGATCATTATCCAGATGGTCCAAGTGGATGCATGTGGATGGGACCAGTATGGTGCACAATGAAAGCAAGAGAGACAGACAAGTACCAGCAGCATTGGTTTTATAAAGAGTAGTTATCAGGATTAGTAGCCATGCTAGATGAAATTACTTAGTTATCAAGCAATAATGGTTGAAAAATCATAAAAGTATGCCTAGGAGCCCAAAATCTTGTGGAGGGAGGGGGGTGGGATGGGGGAAGGGAATATATGGGAAAATCTTGGGGGCCTTTTTTAAATTCAGTGCAACTGACAGTGTTACAGAGGACTTTGACACTGTGAAAAAGAATTTTGGGAGGAAGTGGTAAGAAAATCAGTGAAACCAGAAATAAATTCAAACAAAATTGGAGGGAACAGGGAAGGAACAGATAACTGAGAGTCCAGTTACCCTGAAGCTTTGTGGAAGATGAAAACTAAATCACAAACTTTATTTATTCAGTCACACACGATGTGAATAGTATGGGTGTCATAAAAATATTCACAGAGTATAAATACACACATAAAACGTTTATTCTATTGCATATTTGTACAGATTATGTCAGTATTATTTTGTTTAACAGCTATTGGTTCAAAATCATTTTTCTAATTCATTTTGAAGATAATCATCAATACTACAAACAATTTTATTAATAAATAGTTTTTAAACCTTTCGTGGAGGTATGTAAGTCATATTTGCTTTTGATCATTCAGCGAGTCTTTCTTATAACTTTGTCATAAAACACATTGTTGAGCTTTCATTTTCTTTTTCATGCTGAAACATAAGTGGCGACTGGATCTGGCCCAGTGCCCCTGTATCTACATCTACTTCTAAGTACATACTATGCACTGCTGTGAAGGGCATGTAACAGGATGTACCATACTGTATGACATATCACAGTTTTTTCCTGTTCCATCTGTGCACAGAAAGATTGACTTCTTACATATCTCTGTGTATGAAGTAATTAGTCTACTTTAGTTTCATGCTTCTTATGTGAGGAATACATAAGGGTAGAGGCAGTTAAAGTATATTCCTAAATTCTTCATGTAATATTGGTTCTTGAATCTTTGTGTGCAGGCTTTTGTGGTATTAATTGTACTTATCTTCAAGTGTCTGCCAATATAGACTTTTCAGACTTAATATGAAATTTTTCCTTTGAGTCAACAGATCTGCGACCATTTGTGGTATCTTCTTTCTATATGTTCAATACTTTTTATTTGCCCCACTTAATATGTGTCTGACACACTCAGCCAATGTTGTAAGATGTGATGTAGAACTGTTTTATATGTAGTCTCCTATGCACGTTTACTGCGTTTTCCTAGTGTCTTGCCCATATACTGCAGTCTGCTGCCTGATTTATCTATGATTGAGCCTATGCCATTATGCTACTTAATATTGCCACATATGGTTACAAACATGTTGTGAATTGACTAATTCCAACTGCGTCTTGTTGATATGGCTGTGATAGGATATTATCTTTCTGTATTTTGTGATGTGTGCAGTTTTACATTTATGAAAATTTAAAGCAAGTTGGCAATCTCTGTACCACTTTGAAATGGAGATCTGCCTAGATATTTGTGTAGCTTTTTTCAGATAGTACTTCACTACAGATAATCATGGGCAAAAAGTTTGAAATTACATTTAGTATTGCCTACCAAATTACTGACGTGCAATATAAGCATTATGAAGCCAAATAGACTGTCCTGGGGCATGCCTCATGTTACATGTGTACATGAATCTCCTTCCAAGATAACACAGTGCATGGTTCCTGTATTACGAACAGTGGGTTAGCAAACATAGCTGGTGCCCAGGACATGAAGCTTTGTTATCAACCCTCAATCTCTAGTCCCCATTCACATCAGCATCTGGGGTAAGACACTAAACTTTATTCCCCCTACCCCATAAATACATGTAGCAATAAAATACATACAAATTACTCTAATAATAATATATTTTCCAAAAAATCTTGTTTGTCTTGAAGACCATTTAGGGATCTTCTGCAAGTGACACCTGGGATATGGTGGACCTCCTTGCCTCCTCCCCCCCCCCCCTCCTCCCTTCTTGGTACTCCACTTATCATAAACCTTCCCCCCTCCACCCTTCTGTTACCAACAATGATTACCAGTTGTTCTTGTACAAATGCTTAGGAATTCTATCACTAATTTTGTGCATCCATTTTAAGTAAGAAGGAAGTTCATAAACTAAAAAAATGGACTCATCTGGTTCTTGCAGATCTTAATCAAAATTATGGCTTGTTCAGTATTATTTTCATCTAGTTGGCATGATGGGTTCAGTTTCTGACAAATAAGCACTCTCTCATGTAATGAAGCTTTCTTATTTTGTTCTCATCATACTTCAGTATAATTTCACAGTTTCTACTCCCATGCTTTAACATCACATTTTCATGACAAATGCTTCACAAAATTCCTCCGTAACCCACTGGAATACTACTACTTCTTTCCATAGCTGGCTAATACACAATGACTACTGCTGATAATACTCATTAACAGACTGTACTGTACTAATACACAAAAATCAGTAACAAAGTTAGTTATCATAGCTCACAGCTATCTAAATATGTCAATCTTTACATCCAAAGAAATGTGAACATTATTGATATGATCTGAATTATTTCCAAAAAGATAGAAAAATATTTAACATCTCATAAAAACAATGATTATAGGAAACAATAAGTGTTATATTAATGGTGTGTCAAGGAGGTAAATACCTTATTATCTGGTGTATCATAATCTATGATAATCCACAAAAAATGAGGTATCTGTGCAGTTCCATTACACACACAAAAAGTTCCTCAGTCCAGTGCCATATTTTGTTTGATACCTCATATGATTGTGCCTTCCATCACAAAAGTTGGTGTGGTACTGAGACAAATGCTTTTTGGAAATCAAGAAATAATGCCTCCACCTGACTACCTGGATCTATGAGTTTCAGCATGACATTTGCAAAAAACTCATCAGGTTTCTCATGACTGATATTTTATGATACCTACCGGTTGGCCTGGAGGAAGTATCCTGTTTAAATAATTCATTATTATCAAGCTCAGAATGTGTTCTAAAATTCTACAACACATGTCTGTCAGTGCTATTGAGTTCTGTATGTTACTTTCGTTATTCTTTTTCTAGATAGCCAGACTAATGCTTTCTTCTGACCACTGGGCACATTATTTTATTCAAGGGCTTCTCAGTCCATTATGGTTAAACTGAAGGTAATCCAGTTGAGTATAGAAACTAATAGTGCCTCCACAGGCCCTGGAGCCTTGTATATTCCTAAAATTTACTGCTGTGTATACAGATGATGTCACATTTGTAAGCATGGTCTCAGAACTTCTATGTTTGCAGATGCTGTGTTGGTGTGCTTAAGTTTCACACCCTGTATCACAAGCTTTGTCATGAATGTTTATTTTCAGAATTCTACATAATGTGATGACACACCAAAAAGGTGTAACATATTATTAAATAATTGTTATTTTGTAGTCATTGACAAAGATAAATACTAGTTTTTGTCTTTATTTGCTAAATTGTTTATCTGAATATTTTTATTCAGTTTACTCATGAAGAAAATAGATGTTACAGGACTGTCTGAAACTCGTGGTAACACTCTGATAGTAGGATTAAATTGTGACACTCACATATGTTTTTGTGTTGTATCTGAAACATAAAGACTTACTGAATGTCTTTGTTGTGGAGCTTTCCTCTTTTTCCTCAGGTACCATACACCAAAAATAGCAACATCTGTGACAAACATTACTACTCCCACTGTTGTTCCTATAACAGCGCCTACAGACCAAGATGAATCTGCAAAAAAATAAGACTTCAGTATAGTAGAACACTGGAAACATATACAAAATTTTAACAAAAAGGCCATTCCCAGCAAATGTGCAGCCATTGACCTACTACAGATCATGTTTTCTTCTATTAATCGTTTAGACACTGTGGATCCCTACAGAAACAAAATTTTAAGACCAGCACATCATTATGTCATTGATAAGTTAATTATTTTTTCAATTAGTTACTTGATCCATTGATTAAATTCATGATAAACTTTGTAATGTATATACAACTAAAGAAATAAAAAGTAGTATTTATATAGCTACGTGTTGGCCACTTACAGTTTTTTTTTTTTTTTTTTTTTTTTAATAACAACTAATTACCTTAACTCAAGAATACCTTTATGGTGTAGAAAGAGTTGTTAAAGGAAACAACTTTAATCCATATCTGAAAACAATTCCACTATCTGTGAGACATTTTATTTCCATGGGTAGGCTGTCAAAGAGTTTTATAGCTGCATGTTAGACACCTTTCTGTGACAGAGTTAGATTCACTAAAGAGTAATGAAGATCTTTCTTCTTCCAGTATGAATATTTCTGTGACTCTCAAATTTTGATACATTATTGATGAAATTTCATAAATGAATAAATGTACTGTGAGGCCATGGCCTAATATTCCCAGGTGCTTAAATTGATACCTGCTTGCTTAAAGTGATTCCTACAAGATGAGAGCAAAAAGTAAGGGAAATTTTAATTCTGCAGGTTTTATATATCAGATTTTCAATTTTATTTTGTCTTGTTTGCACACGTTCCTCATGTATGTTTGCAGTTCCAGCTGTTTTGAATATTTATTTATTGCTGACAATTGAAAAGGCTATACTTATTTCCAAATGCTTACTGAATTTTTATTTTCAAAATACATAGATCAAAGAATTTACATTAAAGGAATAAAATGCAGCTCTGCATTGAAAATTTTGACAGTGGCTTTTGACAAATCTGCTGTGAGTAAGACAAGAGTTTTGTTGTGACTTGCCGATTATTCAAAGTGCCGCCGCGCAATTACGCACGTCCTCTACGTGTGGCGCTGTCTGCCAGCCATGCAGCAGCTGCGCTACCTAAGCAGCCAGCCGAGCAGCGGCCGCTAGACTGAGACTCAGTGTTTAATCGAATGCCAACTTGTACACAGGTCAACTTACTCAGTGACTTATATGTGTTGTTGTGTTGTCCGAAATATGTGTTAAATTTGAAGATTTAACAATTGGCAACGAGGTAGTGGATTTTTCCTTTTCACCGTTGACTCACAGGGTTCCATGGCTACTGTCGAGCAGCTCTTGCATGATCTCCTTGAACAGCAAACGCTTCTAACAGCGGCGATTCGTGATTTCGTCGCAGCGTCAAATTCGGGGCGTTTCTTGTCATTGGCTGTACCTCCTTTTCCACCTTACGACGAGACGGCGGAAGACTGGTCTGATTATGAAAAACGTCTTTGACAGCACTTCTTGGCATTTCATGTCACGGACAAACAACCATGTAAGTCTCTGTTCCTTTCCTGGATTTCACCCCAAATGTATCGGTTGTTGTCGCAATTGGCTCCTTTGAAGGATCCTGCGTCTTTGTCCTTTGCTGAAATGTGCTCCCTTCTGTCTGTCTATTTTCAAAAGCAAATGCATGTGGTAGCCTCTCGTGTTGCCTTTTATCGTTGTCAAAAACAACCAAATCAGTCCTATCACGCTTGGGCTGCGGAACTTCACGGCCTCAGTCGAAAGTGTCAATTTGTTACTGACGTTCACAAAGAATCCTATGCCAATTCCATGGTACGGGATGCTATTATCTGGACCGGCGCCCGACAAAGAAGTTCGGCAACGTGCCCTTCAATCGGCGAGTCACAACAAGTTTAAAAGTAGTATAAACTTTTTAAAGAAGATTGCGAAGTCATTGAAGACGACCACTCTGGATACTCTTGCACATCAATTACAGATAACGATATGGAATAAATAAAGTAAATGGTTCTAGAAAATTGCCAAATCATCATCAGAGAGGTTGCTGATGATATTGACATATTCCTTGTCTCATGCCAAGCAGTATTTTCAGATGATTTGGGCTGAATCATGTAGCAGCAAAGTTTGGTCTGAAATTGTTAAATTTTGACCAAAAACTATGTCTCATAGACATCGCTCAGGAATTGGTAAATCAAGTTGACAATGATCCAGAACTTCTAAATAAAGTTATAACAGGTGAAAAAACATGGATATATGGTTGTGGCATTGAAACCAAAGCCCAAACATCCCAATGGAAATTGCCTGAAGGCCCAAGACCGTAAAAAGTTCGACAAGTTTCATCACATTTGAAGGTTCTTCTTACTGTTGTCTTTGATTACAATGGGATTGTGCATTGCAAGTTCCTGCCTTATTGTCATACAATCAATAAGGAGTACTACATAATGATAAATGATCTGCCATCATTTATCAAGTCCACCACTGTGTTGTATGCAGATGATACAACATTTCTTCATGCTAGTGATGATTTCAATAACCTTAAAACTTGTGCAGCAAAGACAATTGACCAAGTATCCCATTGGTTCAAGGCAAATGGATTCCTGCTGAATGAAAACAAAACACAGCAGATGGTTTGTAGTCTTAGAGATAAGCTTCTGTCAGATGATCCAAGTTATGTCAAATTTTTGGGGGTATACATAGATGATAAATTATCTTGGGGTCAACATGTACAATATATTAGTGGTAAGTTGTCAAGAGTTATTTACCTGTTAAGGTGACTTATGGTTGTGTTCCTGCAAAATATGTTAGAATATCCTATTTTTCATTCTTTCAAAGTATAATAACATATGGAATTATTTTGCGGGGGAACTCTAGCTGTGTACATGACATATTAATACTGCAAAAAAAAGCTATTAGGATAATTACTGGTTCTGCATATAAGGCACACTGTAAACCATTGTTCTGTGAACAAAAAATCATCATTGTTATAAACTTGGTACATATACTATGTTCTAATTTATACCAAGAAGAAATTACCAGAAACAACAACCAGAGAAAATGTACATAGCCTCAATACAAGAAGGAATAGGTGCCCCTATATTCCTTACCACAGATTGTCAAAGTCACTCAATAGCTATGAAATCATGGGGTACAAATCATTTCATAATCTTCCTCAATCTGTTCAAGAATTACCTGAACAATTATTCAAACAAACAATTCATGACTGGCTAGTCCTCCACCCATTCTACGATATAAGAGAATTTACCAACTGTAATATAATACTATAATGTTAACAACAAACCTGTTGTTTCTTTCAAACTATTAATTGTATTTTAGTATGTATATGACGTTGTCTATTGCTGTAATGGCCAAATGACAATAAAATTATTATTATACTATTATTTATATTATTATTATTATTATTATTACTTGGAAGTTACATGCTGTTAATGTGAAGCAGTCCAAAGAAAACAACCAGAATTGTGGCAAAACCACTCATGGAAATTGTATCATGATATTTCTCCCACCCATACCTCAATATTCCCTGAACATGGCACCCTGCAATTTCTTTCTGTTCCTGATATTGAAGAGGACCTTGAAAGGATGTTGTTTTGGCACCACTGATGAGACAGGAAAAGAATATCTGAAGAAGGTAAACAATGTGACAAAAAGTGAGTTCCAGAAGTGCTTCCAAGATTGGAAAAAGTGCTGGCACAAGTATATTATATCTGAGTTGGGTTACTTTGAGGGGAACAGAGCTGATGTTGACGAGCAGATAAAGATCCTTTAATATAAACAAAAACTCCCATTTCTTTTTGATGACACCTCACATTTGTGTGAACTACACACATAATTCTAATTACTTTCTTTTGTGCAATGAATATCTTTTACCTAAGCAAGAAGTTACCCCAGAATATTATCCCATAAGACATGAATGAATGAAAATATGCTAAATGTCTTAACTCACTAACTTCTATATTCCCAAAGCTAACAATTATTCTTATGGCAAAAGTAACTGAAACTAAACATTTTAGCAAGTCTATTGTATGGCTTTTTCCAATTTAATTTTTTATCAATATGCACACCTAGGAGCTTAGAATTTTCTGTCATGTTTATTACATCTTATTGGTATAATAGGTAAGTAGGATGAGGGATTTTTTTTGACAATACAAAACTAGATGAGCTGCATTTTTTTGAACTTTAAAGATAGCCTATTTGTGCAAAACCATTCACTAACTTTCACAAAAACATAATTTACCATTTTGATGTTTCTTTGCTCAGCTTCATAACAATGCTTTTGTCATCTGCAAACAGGAATAATTCTAAAACTTCCTGGCAGATTAAAACTGTGTGCCGGACCGAGACTCGAACTCGGGACCTTTGCCTTTCGCGGGCAAGTGCTCTACCAACTGAGCTACCCAAGCACGACTCACGCCCCGTCCTCACAGCACTACTTCCGCCAGTACCTCGCCTCCTACCTTCCAAACTTTACAGAAGCTCTCCTGCGAACCTTGCAGAACTAGCACCATGGCTAAGCCATGTCTCCGCAATATCCTTTCTTTCAGGAGTGCTAGTTCTACAAGGTTCGCAGGAGAGCTTCTGTAAAGTTTGGAAGGTAGGAGGCGAGGTACTGGTGGAAGTAAAGCTGTGAGGACGGGGCGTGAGTCGTGCTTGGGTAGCTCAGTTGGTAGAGCACTTGCCCGCGAAAGGCAAAGGTCCCGAGTTCGAGTCTCGGTCCGGCACACAGTTTTAATCTGCCAGGAAGTTTCATATCAGTGCACACTCCACGGCAGAGTGAAAATCTCATTCTGGAGGAATAATTCTGCCTTCTGTTCCAAATAAAATGGCAGATCCTTAACATAAAACACTGAGCCAATGATCAAAACCTGTGGGACTCCTATTGTTATTTATCACCTGCAAATGATGTGACATACCCCTTTGTATTACCTGAACAGCCTGGAGTAACTTTCTGCATCCTGTTTCTTAAATGAGAGCTAAACTAGCCATTTACTGAACTATGTATTCCATTAAAACCTTATCTTTTCTAATAGAATATTATGACTGACACAGTTGATAATAGCTGGATCAGTAAATGACCCATCTGAAACACAAACTGTGATTGGCTAAGTATCCTATTATTACACATAGGCTGACAATCCTAAAGAACATCACTTTCTCAAAAATTTTACAAAATGATGTTATGAATGGCATGGGGGAATAGTTATTGACAGCTGTAGAGTTACCTTTCTATACAGAAGTCTTACAGTAGCAAACTTCAATCTTTTTGGGAAAATTCCATGAGTTGATGATGCTTTACATAAGAACATTACATACTAAAGGTCCAAAATTTTGTAGCATCTTATTGAAGGTATTATCCGAACCATATGAACTTGTAGCAATGGCAAGAACAGTCATCAAAAGTTAAAGATAATGAAAACAATCCCCATGCAAAAGAATCAGAGTTTTGGGTTCTTTGGCAAAAGAGAGAGTAGTTTGATCTGGTAAATGCAAAGTGTTTGTATTTGGCTTGTGCTGCGTGAAGCAATATTCAATAAAGTTCTTATTGTTCACTAAACAAGGTCTATTCAACCATCATTAGATATGATCCACTGAGACAACAATCACTACAAACTTTTTAGAGTCATGATGATCATGGAGGTGTGGGATTAATATATGTAGCACTAAATGTCATCTGTAGTGCTTATTCAGTGTATTGTTTCACTTTAGCTTCTGAATTATTTTCAACAGTTTTCTCACATATTTTTCAAAAGTAATTATTAAAACTGTGTGCTATACATGATCTGTCTTTTACAGTGCTCACATCCCCTTTAACAGAATTAGTGTCACCTTATATGGCTCCTTTCTCTGTTTCTCTTTTACCAGTATTCCATATGGATTTCATTGTATTATATGATCTGTCAGTGTCAGACAAGATGAGCTTACTATTGTATATCTTTTTTACAACTTTTCTTAACTTTTGCAGTACTGCCTATAATAAGGAAGTATTTCTGAGTTATTACTTGTTCTGGCTATGCAGTGCCTGCCTTTTTTTCATTTTGAAGAGATTCTGATGCCTGTAGTTATTCCAGATCTCTTTAATGTCTTGCCAATATTTTATTTCATTATCTTTTCCACCCAAGTCAACATTTTAAAAATTTCTTTAAAATATACAGTATTTTTTGTCATTGATTAGAGTATTTTTAGGCTGTACATGGAGCTAAGTTATGTAATGTGACTACGCTTCATGATCTGACACTCCATTTACCACTGGATGTGAATGTATCTCTTTAACTTCTTGTTGTTGAATGTATACGTTATCTACACTCCTGGAAATTGAAATAAGAACACCGTGAATTCATTGTCCCAGGAAGGGGAAACTTTATTGACACATTCCTCGGGTCAGATACATCACATGATCACACTGACAGAACCACAGGCACATAGACACAGGCAACGGACCATGCACAATGTCGGCACTAGTACAGTGTATATCCACCTTTCGCAGCAATGCAGGCTGCTATTCTCCCATGGAGACGATCGTAGAGATGCTGGATGTAGTCCTGTGGAACGGCTTGCCATGCCATTTCCACCTGGCCCCTCAGTTGGACCAGCGTTCATGCTGGACGTGCAGACCGCGTTAGACGACGCTTCATCCAGTCCCAAACATGCTCAATGGGGGACAGATCCGGAGATCTTGCTGGCCAGGGTAGTTGACTTACACCTTCTAGAGCACGTTGGGTGGCACGGGATACATGTGGACGTGCATTGTCCTGTTGGAACAGCAAGTTCCCTTGCCGGTCTAGGAATGGTAGAACGATGGGTTCGATGACGGTTTGGATGTACCGTGCACTATTCAGTGTCCCCTCGACGATCACCAGTGGTGTACGGCCAGTGTAGGAGATCGCTCCCCACACCATGATGCCGGCTGTTGGCCCTGTGTGCCTCGGTCGTATGCAGTCCTGATTGTGGCGCTCACCTGCACGGCGCCAAACACGCATACGACCATCATTGGCACCAAGGCAGAAGCGACTCTCAATACTGAAGACGACACGTCTCCATTCGTCCCTTCATTCACGCCTGTCGCGACACCACTGGAGGCGGGCTGCACGATGTTGGGGCGTGAGCGGAAGACGGCCTAACGGTGTGCGGGACCGTAGCCCAGCTTCATGGAGACGGTTGCGAATGGTCCTCGCCGATACCCCAGGAGCAACAGTGTCCCTAATTTGCTGGGAAGTGGCGGTGCGGTCCCCTACGGCACTGCGTAGGATCCTACGGTCTTGGCGTGCATCCGTGCGTCGCTGCGGTCCGGTCCCAGGTCGACGGGCACGTGCACCTTCCGCCGACCACTGGCGACATCATCGATGTACTGTGAAGACCTCACGCCCCACGTGTTGAGCAATTCGGCGGTACGTCCACCCAGCCTCCTGCATGCCCACTATACGCCCTCGCTCAAAGTCCGTCAACTGCACATACGGTTCACGTCCACACTGTCGCGGCATGCTACCAGTGTTAAAGACTGCGATGGAGCACCGTATGCCACGGCAAACTGGCTGACACTGACGGCGGCGGTGCACAAACGCTGCGCAGCTAGCGCCATTCGACGGCCAACACCGCGGTTCCTGGTGTGTCCGCTGTGCCGTGCGTGTGATCATTGCTTGTACAGCCCTCTCGCAGTGTCCGGAGCAAGTATGGTGGGTCTGACACACGGGTGTCAATGTGTTCTTTTTTCCATTTCCAGGAGTGTATAATGGTGCTAATATCTTGAACAACTTGGATAGGAAAATTTATGATTGATACCAGGTTATAAGTAGGTAAAAGCACCTCTAGATCACTTTTCATTGAAGAAATATACGTTTAAATCAACTCAAATTAATAATCCCTTCCTTCTGCTTGACACAAACACAATTAATCATCAAAAATTCACAGATTTCCCAACTGCCCAATGGGGATCTGTATACTGTAACAATCAGAAATATTACATTTATCAATAGTAACTCACAAGCACATGTTTCTATATCCTGATCTATACTTATTATAATATTTATATCCATTTTTTATAAATGTGACAACTCCTCTTCTATGCAAACCGAATCCATATGTATACGCAGCCAAGATTATTTATCCCTAGGGTTATATGGTGTCAAACAGAGACTGTCTTTGAATTTCTGGAGCATTGTAATAAGTAGACCTCAATTATCAAATATTGTTAATCTGTGTATTATGTCAGTTTATACTATAATTACATTTGATTGTGTTGATCATGTAGTTTCACTTAATAACTACTGCTTCATACATATGAGCAATGAGGTACATCAGTTTATATTATTATGTACATTTATTATGTTGATTGTGTAGTCGCAATGATTACTAAAATCATAAATTAATAACGTTGACCTAACCATCATGAAAATTAAGAAACATCTAACTTGCGTGAGTCTGAACTCTGATGTAAGAAAATTTGTTGGTCAATGTCAGAATTGTAGAGTGGCCAAGCTTAATTCTAGTATGCACCAGGACTTCTTATATTACAGATTGGAATGGATAGTGTCTTGAAAAGATGTAAAGTTAAATAAAACTCAAAAAGGGGTAAATGTGTGTAGTCAAATCATGCAAGTGATGTGAGAGAATAAAATTAGAAAATGTCACACTGAAAGTAATTGGTGAGTTTTGATAGTAAAATAGGTGATGATTTGCAGAAGTAAAGAGGATATAAATTACAGATTCGCAGTAATAAAAAGAGAAATATGTTAACATCTTGTATAGTTTTATATATTAAGAGGTCCAATCTTAAAGCATTTACCTGGAGTATGGTTTTAAATGGAACCGAAACTTGAACAATAAAGAGAAAAGAAGAGAACAGAAGCTTTTGAAATGTAGCATTACAAAAGAATGTTGAATATCAGATAGGAAGGACAAATGACTACAGAAGTAATAGGAACTTGCTGAATTTAGTCAGGGAAAAAATATCTAACAGGCACAGTTTTATCAAACAGTAGGTTACAGTAGTTATTCAGAAGTGAAGAGACCTACTCAGGGTTGATTAGTGTGGAGATCTGAAAAAAAAACAGATTTTTAATTGTAGGCCACAGTAGCAACAACTATGAAATTATAAATAATGGCATCCAAATTATTAGTTTTGGTAATGTTAGCTGTTCCTCAGTGATAAGACACTTGTTCCAGCATGTTCAATCACCAGGGAGCCATCTGAATTGGGGCTGAGAGTAGCACAATAAATGGTAATATATTTACTGACATTCAGAAGTATGAGTCTGGGACTGACAAGGAAATACTACAGGTTGTTATTCATAAAACAGTAAAATTTATGCTGAGTATTGTGCTCGTTTGGATCTAATTATCAAACAGACATGATGTAAAAGTCCATTTCTTTGTTGTTAATACTGATAAAGAAGGATATATATTGGTATTATCATTTCTCCCTAGCTTCTGAATGAAACCAACATTCACTGTCCTCCACCTCTCTACATGAAAACCAACATGCCTATCAACCAGGTGAATCATGTGAAACAGGACTTCACCAGCTTGGTGCAATGATGGAAAATGTTATACACTTTCAGAGGAAATTGCTCTCTGCATCTTTCCATTGATTGAGGTATGTTTGGTAATACAACCTTTGAATCCATGGTTAGAGCTGCAAATAGCATGGCATGAAGACCAATGTATGCTGGTGGATTGAGACCATGCTGAGAAGACAAAAGGAGGAAGCATCATACATCATAAAGAATGAGAAAATGGTGATCAACATCACAGAGAGTGCTGCTAGAAGGGGTTTCATCACCACTACTGCAGAACCTAGTGGTGAATTAACTCACCAAAGAGTTAAATGCTAGAGGTTCCTTTGCCAAGGATACACAGACAATTTAGTCATAGTAATACTTCATAAATCTGCAAGTATCTTACCATTAGAAAGTGGCACAATGTACTCTGGATGTTGTGTAGAACTTGTACAATAAACAAGATCGAATGGTCACTCCCAAGAAAATAATCCTACTATCATTCACAAGAAAGTATATCCAAGAAATATAGGAATGGTCAGGGAAATGCTGGCTGACTATATGGTAACTTCCAGCTGCTTCAGTAAAGCTTTCAAAATAACAATTGTAAGTAGGGAGCGGTGGAAGAATGAACCACAATACCATCTAGGAAACACAGTATGGTTTACTGATGGGTCAAAAACAGATGAAAATGATGGGGCCAGGATATAAGGGGTACAGTCTAGACTAGGGAGTACTATCTTTCCTGGGAAGTATTCCAGGTGGAATAATTGAAGGTGAATGGCAAGAATCTTCATAGCTGTTACACAGATCATGGCATCTGTATCCATTCAGGCAGCCAAGCAGCTCTGAAATCTCTATCAGACCCTGTAATGAGATCAAACATCATTGCAGAATGCCATGAAGCCCTTTTATGGCTACGGAAAGCCAGAGGGTAAATGTTGATGATGATGTGATGATGTTTGGTTTGTGGGGCGCTCAACTGCGTGGTTATCAGCGCCCGTACAATTACCCAATCTTTGCTCAGTCCAATTTCGCTACTTTCCTGGATGATGATGAAATGATGAGGACAACACAAACACCCAGTCATCTCGAGGTAGGTGAAAATCTCTGACCCCGCCGGGAATCGAACCCGGGACCCCGTGCTCGGGAAGCGAGAACGAGACCACGAGCGGCGGACAGGGGTAAATGTACTGTGGGTACCCTGTCACTCAGGAATTAGTGACAATGACCAAGGTGGTAGGCTGTCCAGGACAGGAGCTGGCCATGGGAACATCTGGAAACATTTGCACTCGAAGAAGCCCCCTATGAGTAGCCATGAGCTGAGTGCACCACACTTAATATTCCAATGTGAAGCATTGGAGGCTAAAAGAGACAGAATATTAAGGTCATTAATTCCTCAAGAAGTTGTATGTATTTCTTGAAGCACACTACTGTCTGGCTCTCTAGAATGACATGGAGAGAAACCACAAAATGTACTAAGTTTTGGTGTGGGAAACAGCTGGTTAAGACCACCATTCTTTCATCTCTTTTGGTAAATCAAATAAAATCAAAGTTTGCTCTAGAAGTTATAATTTTGTACATGGTTCAGGAACAGCAGAGGTTTGACACTGAAGTATGTACCTGCCTGGGTACATGGCTGCCATTAAACAGTGACCAACAATCTAATGGACCAAATAGTTGTAATATACAACCTCTGACAATAAAGTTCAGTGAATGAAGTCAGAATGGTCGATTAGGAAACACGCGAATAACAATGCTGCACCTGCATAGTGACCAGTATTGACAACCAGCCTCCACTGTAATTCAGTTGAGCATCGTGTGTGTTCCATGTTATACCTGTTGGACAAAGTGCTTGTTTAGTGCATTGATTCTGAACTGAGAACAGGACAGTGAATGAGCAAAGGATCAATTTAAAGTTTTGTTTTAAGCTTGGCAAGACACCAAAAGAAACACATGCAATGGTGGTATGTGTTTATGGGGATCAAGCACTGTCAGTGAAATGTGTATACGTGTGGTTTTCCCTTTTCAAGGAGGCCAGGAAAATGTTTCTGACAATCCCCTTAATAGACTATTGGTGACCATCGTCAGTGACAAAAATGCTTAGAAAGTGAGGACATTAATCACGAATGACCGACGTTAACAATGCTCATGATAATGGATGAACTGCAGATGAACTGTGAATCTCTGTGACAAATCCTTATCCAGGAGTTATGGAAGAGGAGAACGTGTTGTCATCGTGTGCCACATCACTTGACTGGCAGATAGAAGCAATCATGTTTAGAGACTTCACAGAATTTTGTCAAAATGGTGGCTGTGACACCCAATTTCTTCAAATGTATTTTCACTATGAATGAAACTTGGTTTCTCCAGTATGACCCTCCCAAAGCATGGAATGGCATTCTCTGATATCTCCTCATCGGAGGAAGATCATAGCTGAAAAATTCACACATCAAAATAATGCTTATCTCCTGTTTTGATAGTCAAGGCATTATCTATAAGAAATTTCTACCTGAGAGAGCAACATTGAATGCTGCATGGTATCTTAAAATTTTTGACTCATTTCATGCATCATCTGTGCTGGATATGACCCAAGTACACATAACAAGCAAGGTTCCTGGCTTTTTATTCATGACAACGCTCACCCACACACAGCCATTATTGTCAAAGAGCTCATGGCAAAAAAGGGGGTGGTGCAACTTGAACATCCGCCATACTCACCGGATCTCAATCCTCCAGACTTCTTGCTATTCCCTCAACTCAAACTTGCTTTGAAAGGAAAGAGATTTGATGATATTCCTGACATACAACAAAATGTGATGCGGTGTTTGAACACCATCCCAAAGGAAGACTTGGTGCAAAGTTTCCAGGACATGTATTGTAGAGCTCAGCAGTTCATAGTTGTGGGAGGTGACTAATTTGAAGGACAGTAAGGTTACTGTAGTTCATAGTTTATCTACATTAATGTTACAGGACTATTCACCAAACTTTATTGTCAGAGGTTGTATGCAGCTTCACAAATCACATAGTTTACAACCATTTCCTAACAATAACTTTTCTGAAATGTGCAAGTGGAAACTTTTTCTAAAACAGAATGTCTCTCTCTTTTTAATATGACATGGTAAGCACTTACAGCCATAGAGTACTACTTGTTCATTTGTATGTGAACATGTCTTGAGACCTGGCCAATTATTATCCTTCTTCTTCCAACCCTCCTGATGTCAATCTCTGCTAATCCATATCATTTATGCCCCTCTATTCCCAATCCTGATTTCATCCTATTCAACTTTATTGTCAGAGGTTGTATGCAGCTCCATACAATATGTTTCACTTGAATGCTTGCTTCACAAATCACATAATTTACAACCATTTCCTAACAATAACTTTTCTGAAAGGGCCAGCTCTACAGTCTCTCTCAATCCTTACTCAACCATATTTTCTGTTCTTGTTTCTCTGTGTCAATACAAATTCCACTTCCCTTTTTTACTGTTTCTAGGATGTACTCTCTAGGATATAACCCTTCTCCTCTCCCCATCTGCACAGGTAACAACCATCTCCTGTATGCACACCTAATACATTCATATCTGTATGATATTCAACAGAATGTGCTCCTTTTGTTTATCTCTTACCGTAATATATCTCTTTTCAGTCACCACCATTCAATAGAAGTGAGTCTTCTGTCTTTTTTTTTTTTTTTTTTTTTTTTTTTTTTTTTTTTTTTTTTTATGTGATGAGCATATTTTCAGGTATAACAAAACTGGAACTGAAGGCACTTTACAGTATCTGACATGAGAGGAAGCAAAGAATCTTCCATGCAAAATGGAAATGTAGCGCAACTGTATATGTATATTACATGAACTGATATCGTTGCAAAAATGCAAAATGTTGCAACTTAACAACTATAAATAATAATATTTTTGTAGAGAAAAACTGAAACAGTTTAACAGGTGTGTGTGTGTGTGTGTGTTTGTGTGTGTGTGTTGGAGAAATAAAAATATAACTAATTAACTGATCAGTTCAGAGAATATTTGATTATTTTGACTCTTAAGGATAGAAGATTCATTTCAGCAACAGCAACAAGACAAATAACAATGTTCATTATTAACAGCCCTGTCCCACTTCAGTATGCTCCTAATTGTTATTCTTTGACACTTATTAGAGCAATCATGTAATTATTAAAACAAGCAATCAAACTGCCATTACTGTACTTCGTATAACTGAGGAAGCTGCAGCATATTTCATAACAGAACCTTTCCTGTTAATTTTATTGCATCCAGTTATAGCTTGAATACGCATAAATAAACTATTGGCACTGAATGATAGTGACCATTTATACAAGCTACAAATATATGTCTGACAATTCTGTTATACAAAGTCTTAAATTGTACCAAATCCCTGAAGATTCTTCTTCATAATTGGATCTATACAATATGATGAATGAATAACTGAATGAATGAGTTTTTTATTTTGTTGATATAATTTGTGAAGAAGTAAAAACACAGGTTTCTTTTCAATGATACTTGTTAGTTTGAGCATTTTTGGAATGTGAAATATATCTTACAGATTGTCATTGAAATGACTGAAACAAAACTGGAATTACATTAAATTTCAATTATCTCTACATAAAATATTTGTGGATTTCGTGCATACCTTCTTGAGTAATCATGACTGAGGCACTACCTTCTATTCTTTCACCAAGTATAAGAGCTGCACATATCCACTGTCCAATATCTTCTTTGCCAAGTTTGTGTATTTTCAAACCACAGTCTCCATATTGTAGACCAGCGCCATTGTAACTATAATGTTCATAAATAGATACATCAGTCAATCTAAAGCCTTTCCCATCAGGCCTAACAAAGCGGCAGTACTTCAAGCTATGTCCAGTAGGTACTGAGTGACAAATGAAAGATGCTGAATCACCACTTTGTGTGACTGCTTTATCAGCATACAGTGTTGATCCTGTAATGAAGACAGATATTGAACGAAGTGGAGACATTGTACCAGTGCCCAGCACATATATTAAATTTTCATTATGACACCTGTTCACCTGCATCTCCCAATTGTTTCAGTGATTAATCTCCCAATTGTTTCAGTGATTAATGGTCAAACCCAATTTGCTAACATATCCATTCATATGATAATATATAATACATTTACTGAAATTCTTTCAACCATCATAAAATTAGTATACAAACCAAAATTTATGTGTACATTTTCATATTTGTGATGTATCTCTTCAGACTTTGCATTGTATTTTGGTTTTGTGTAGATAATTCTCACTTTGTACTATTTTTCAGTGAACTTCTTTTTATTTGATACTTTAATCTAGCAGTAGGTTAAACTATTTAATGTCTTACAGAAATTTGTTGATATGGGGTGGCCCACTGTTTATCCAAATAAATTTCACATTCATCATAAGTTGAGACAGTAATGAGAAAGACAAAATTAATTTAGTGTTAGAATCAATGTTCAGTTATTGAAATCATGAGGTGGACTGTTAGTGGTGAACACTAACAAAATAATTTATAATATTAAAAAAATGAAAAGTAATATAATAAATTCACAATTCAGTAATATCAATACTGTATTGTCATAAAAATATCAATTATTAAGAAAAACTATATGCTACATGTCCTACAGTTTAGTGACTAATGTAAAATTGTGTCAAATAGCAAAAGCAATTACATTTAATTGAAAAATAACGTATCATAATAAGCTGATTGATGAACAATAGTGGAAATTCCTGGATGGAGCAATATTTTCTACTGTATTTAAGAAATTATTATTAGCATTTGCTACCTTGAATCATGAGCTTTATGTATAAGTCAGTGGTAATATTATCTTGTTCTTTGGCTGCTGTCCTGTCTCTTGTTTCACTACATTCTGTACAGCCTGAACTCTGTCAGAATTACTGTTTTCTTACATAATGCACATACTCCTTGACTTTTAATAACTTTTGAATAGTTTGCAACTACTGCAGGATCTTTACTTGTTCTTACCAACAGGTACAACTCTATTTTCTTTCTGATGCAAAACTGTTATTGAAAATTACACACCAAGTAACTGAATATTACTGTGTAAAACCAATTGACGTCAGCTTGGATAATAACAAAAAATATAGTCAAAATATTTGCAAACTAATCAAAACTTAAATCCCATCTGCTTCACAGTCAGAACTATGTTATATTCCGTTTTATGGCAGACAAAAATGTTAGTATTTTATATACTGTCATTACTTGTCTTAACAGAAGAATCTCCTGAGGTAAGCCTAGTACAGTAGTTCATTGAGGCCACCATACTAGGCTTACCACAAGAAAATTCTTTTGCAAAAGTAGTCAGTAAAAATAATATTTAAACAGATAATTAAACAAAGCAAGACTACCAAACTATGTATTCATTCAATTTCACTTTAATGTTTGTACACACACATAGGATGTTCAAACAAAAGATGTTCTTACATTCACATATCATTACATTTGATCTTTAGTGATAACTAACAATAAAACTCCACTTGAGGTGAAATTCAGTATGCGCAACCATAATATAAGAGTCAAGAATAAATTCCACATTGATTTTGAATCCTTACCTCAAGTTTAGCAAGAAATACTCTATTCTGATGCTGAAGCCTTTGGCAACCTGCTCAAAACCACCTGCCACTAACCATTCCAGACAAGATTCTCATTACAATTGGGCCTTAGTTTTCTAAATTTGAGGAAGAACTTTGTCTGCTAACTTAATCTACTTTTAAATGTGCCTGTTTGCCACTCAAGGCCTTCTCTGTGTGGTGAGTAGCAATCTATATTAATAATAGTTTTTTTCTCTTGTTTAGGAACATTAGAGACCACATCAGGTTGCTGTTACACATTTCTGGAAGCCTATTTCGATACCCAAAATTGTTGCATTATTTCTCTAGCTACCTGTATTCTCTCTTCTGTTCAGCCACTGCTCTACTCATGCTCACTATGGAAGCCTTTAAAGCTGTTGATCAGTGATCTGTTCTTTGATCAGTTACAGATTCTCCGTTATTCACTTCAGTACACTTGCCCTTGCCCTTGCCCTTGCCCAGGAGCAGAAAGACTTACCCTTTTGCTCCTGGGATTGGAATGATTCCTTATCCTCTTATAACAAGAAAAGTTGAAAAATAAGTACTATTGTGAACTCTTGACTCAGCCTTGTTAGAAGCAAGACATATTTTCAGACTCTTTTTCTGAAAGTCATGGTGTCTAAGCAGACTTTCTTTTGAATGTAAAACAAATTGTTTCTAACATACGAACAGTCATATGTTAGAGACTTGCTGGAAGTTACATAATTTGCTGAGAGTGAGAATTTGTTAATGTGCATGAAAGTCAAATAAATCGTTGATTGACAAAAAGTAAAGTTTGTGTGGCTACTTATTTCACAAGTATAAAGATGCTTGGAAGTTCCTGTACCTAGCATTATTCAACAGAGGTGAAGTCAATAGAGTTTCCAGCAGCTGGCTATCCAGTAAAGAAGAGTGGCTGCAAACCCCAAGTAAGTCATTTCTTAAAGAAGTGTGAAGTTTGTATGTCTACACTCACACTTTAAGTCGACAGAACGTTAGAAGAGGTATTAACCAACTCATCACAAAACATGTAAATGTACAACACACTGTGGTGCATATGATAATGCTTAGGCTATTGTAGTCAGGCATCAACAAAGAGAAAATCAGTATATAACAGATATTTACAATGATCATCTCACTGAACAGAAGATTTGCAAAAGTCAGATGTTGATAATTTCCAAGACTGACTGCCTATCAAAGTCGTGGGGTCCAAACGATAATTTCGAATGTGCAACCGTAATTGATCACACGGCTCTGGTGGTGGATGTTAGGAGTATGTTTACAGTGGTCACTACAGCAACAACAAAAGAAGACCATTACAAAAATATGTGTAATTACAAAGGAGATGACTTATCTTACTTGTCGTCGGTTTTGTAGTCATGTGAAAGTCCATGTGATGTGTATGCTGTGGGAACAATTCCCTTTTTGCCATTAATTTGTGCATGTATGTAACTTAGAGCACCTAAGGGAATGACGGAAAACAGATAAAAATGAAGATCACAAATAAGTGATCATAATGCCCGCCACCAGAGTCGCATGATAAATTTGCAATCGCATGTTCGATATGTATCATTTGGACCCCACGACTTTGATAGGCAATCATTCTTGGAAATTACCCATATGTTACTTAACAGTCATGTTATTTGAACAATAGAAAATCCACAATGTTATTTGTTGTTATAAATAATAAATACATATCAGTCAGTGCTACTTAGAAATATGTCAGTGGAATAGAAGAAGTTGGTCACCAATACACGCTTTATGCTTCTCTTAAAAAGAATTTTATTAGTAATTAAGCTGCTTATGGCTGTTGGTAAGTTATTGAAAATATGTGTTCCATCTTTTTGTGATAAAGTAAGACTTTAAATCTATGGGAAGATTATTATGATTTCTAGTATTGATTCCATGAACTTTTTGATTCAAAAAACATTAGCTTGGGTTGGTGAGTTACTCTAAAAAATGATCCTTAGGAAATCATGGAATGAAAGTAAGCGAAGTATGCAAGCTGTTTTATTTTCATATCACATTTATATAACAACATATGCTTTGCAAACAAAGATTTGTTTGGGTGCTTCAGCATTTCTATGGTATGCTCCGCCCAACTGTCTTTACTGCAAAGTTGTAATCCAAGAACTTAACACTGTCAATCTCTTTTATTTGGTTGTCTTCATATTTTATGCGCATACTGAGTGGAAACCTTCTAAAAGTTCTAATCTGCATTTAATCTGTCTCTGCTAAGTTTAGTGACAAAGATTTGGCTATGAACAATTTCTTGATATTCATGAATATTTCATTAACCATTCTTTTTAAAACTGTATTTAATTTACTATTTACTGCAATGTTTGTATCATCTGCAAACAAAACACACTTGGTATCTGGTTATGTTACCAAAGAAATGGCATTAATAAAAAGTAACAGCCATAAGATGGAACCTTGTGGGGCACCGTATATAATCAGTTTCTAGTTGGATGGTAACTGATGGCTTAATACAGAACTCTTTTCCATTCACAGCTTTTGTTTCCAGTCAGAGAGATATGATCTGAACCATGTTGCACCAATTCCTGTTATCCCATAACATTCTAATTTACTGAAAAGGATACTGTGATTTACAGATTCAGATGCCTTTGACAGTCCACAGAGTATGCCAGTAGATTGTAATTAACTATCTAATCAATTCACTACACTTTTGCTGTATATGTAAATTTCCTGCTCAAATCATAATCCTGTAGAAATCTGAACTGTGACTTTGACAATATATTACTTGTTGTCAGACAGTGTAGAAGCCAGTTGTATAATACCTTACTTAAAATATTTGAGAATACTATCAAAAGTGACACTGAGTAGAAATTTGACTGCATTTCTTTATGTTGTTTCTAAAACAAAGGTCTAACGTTAGCATATTTCAACCATTCATGAAATTTTCCACTGATAAGTGACTGGTTATACAAACAACTTAATATGTTACTAAACTCAGAAGCATACTCTTTAATTAAGTTTGCTAATATTTGATCGTAACCACTAGAATTTTTTGGTTTTAAAGATTTTACAGTAGGCTATAATTGTACTGTTGTAGTGAGGATCATATCCATATTACTGAAGTTATTTGTAATGACTGGTTTGAGAAATTCCATGGCAGCATCTACTGAACCTGATAACCCATTATTTTCAGTAACAGTTTTGAAATGCATGTTGAAAAGTTTTGTCACTCTGTGCCCACATATCATTTACACTAAATGCTATCTGCTCCTGTTTATCTCTGGTTCTAACACTCTCCTCCTCCACTTTATCCAGTCATGTTTCTTGTTTTGTTACCTGATGTCACTAACCTTTTTCACATTTTTCAATATGTCTTGTAATGAACTATACAGGGTGTTACAAAAAGGTACAGCCAAACTTTCAGGAAACATTTCTCACACACAAAGAAAGAAAATATGTTATATGGACATGTGTCCGGCAACACTTACTTTCCATGTTAGAGCTCATTTTATTACTTCTCTTCAAATGACATTAATCATGGAATGGAAACACACAGCAACAGAACAGACTTCAAACACTTTGTTACAGGAAATGTTCAAAGTGTCCTCCGTTAGCGAGGATACATGCATCCACCCTCCATCGCATGGAATCCCTGATGCGCTCATGCAGCCCTGGAGAATGGCGTATTGTATCACAGCCATCCACAATATGAGCATGAAGAGTCTCTACATTTGGTAGCGGGGTTGCGTAGACAAGAGCTTTCAAATGCCCCCATAAATGAAAGTCAAGAGGGTTGAGGTCAGGAGAGCATGGAGGCCATGGAATTGGTCCTCTACCAATCCATCGGTCACCGAATCTGTTGTTGAGAAGTGTACGAACACTTCGACTGAAATGTGCAGGAGCTCCATTGTGCATGAACCACATGTTGTGTCGTACTTGTAAAGGCACATGTTCTAGCAGCACAGGTAGAGTATCCCGTATGAAATCATGATAACATGCTCCATTGAGCATAGGTGGAAGAACATGGGGCCCAATCAAGACATCACCAACAATGCCT
This sequence comes from Schistocerca cancellata, assembly GCF_023864275.1. Classification (NCBI taxonomy): domain Eukaryota; kingdom Metazoa; phylum Arthropoda; class Insecta; order Orthoptera; family Acrididae; genus Schistocerca; species Schistocerca cancellata. Next base: position 767,521,015 of record NC_064628.1, read on the forward strand.
GCCCAAATGTTCACAGAAAATCTGTGTTGATGACATGATTGCAGAATTGCATGCGGATTCTCATCAGCCCACACATGTTGATTTTGAAAATTTACAATTTGATCACGTTGGAATGGAGCCTCATCCGTAAAGAAAACATTTGCACTGAAATGAGGATTGACACATTGTTGGATGAACCATTCGCAGAAGTGTACCCGTGGAGGCCAATCAGCTGCTGATAGTGCCTGCACACACTGTACATGGTATGGAAACAACTGGTTCTCCTGTAGCACTCTCCATACAGTGACGTGGTCAATGTTAACTTGTACAGCAGCAACTTCTCTGATGCTGACATTAGGGTTATCGTCAACTGCACGAAGAATTACCTCGTCCATTGCAGGTGTCCTCATCATTCTAGGTCTTCCCCAGTCACAAGTCATAGACTGGAATGTTCCGTGCTCCCTAAGACGCTGATCAATTGCTTCGAACGTCTTCCTGTTGGGACACCTTCATTCTGGAAATCTGTCTCGATACAAACATACCACGTCACGGCTATTGCCCCGTGCTAATCCATACATCAAATGGGCATCTGCCAACTCCGCATTTGTAAACATTGCACTGACTGCAAAACCACATTCGTGATGAACACTAACCTGTTGATGCTACGTACTGATGTGTTTGATGCTAGTACTGTAGAGCAATGAGTCGCATGTCAACACAAGCACCGAAGTCAACATTACCTTCCTTCAATTGGACCAACTGGTGGTGAATTGAGGAAGTACAGTACATACTGACGAAACTAAAATGAGCTCTAACATGGAAATTAAGCGTTTCCGGATACATGTCCACATAACATCTTTTCTTTATTTGTGTGTGAGGAATGTTTCCTGAAAGTTTGGCCGTACCTTTTTGTAACACCCTGTAGAATCATCAGAACTGCTTCTGAGTGACAGATACTGTTCCTTTTTTGTGTTAGAAGATACCTTCATCCCTTGAGCAATCCAAGGTCTTTTCTGGGGGAAAACAACTTTCAAATTAGATGAAGACTTTATTAATAAAAGTGTTGTACTTTTCATTCATGACATACACGCTGAATATATCATTCTAGTTCATGTCTTTCAGGAGCTCCCTAAAATAAGGTTTGGCTACCCTCCTGAATGCAGACAGTATATTTTGTATTGTGATCAGTAGTAACAGAAATAGCTCATATGGACATACCTGTAACAGTGACATCAATGTAAACAACTTTCTCTTCATTTGGTAGGCCAAGATGACATTCCCATGAACCAGCATCTTCCATATTTGCAGTAGTTACTACCATACAACTTCCTGACAGCAGGTCAGTATTTGCATTCACTCGGGTTCCATTGGGGTGCCTTATCCAACAATAACTTAAACTGTGGTCAGCTTGACACGATACAAATAGCTCAGATCGAACCAAAACAATTTCTTTTCGCCTCTCAGTTTTCAGTTCTCTTATTTCATCTGAAGAAGATAAGTTAAGATATAAATTACTGAAGCATATGATGAGACACATATGTGACAGATACCTAATTACTTATATTAATCTCATAAATATTGAGATACCTTCATTTTTTGTGTTTTGAAGATCCTGTTATGAAGGAGAACATTAAGTATCCTGAAATGAATCAAGGTACAGATTAACAGAGACAAACAACAGTTGGTAATCAATGCTACTCACTGTTTTAATAACCAACTTTTGATAAGATGCATATATCACTTATAAAGAACACATCAAAGTTAATGGGAAACCTAATACTAACAAAACTGTTGCTACTTTCTGAATTTGTGCTATGTAACTGCCATTTTTCAGCTTAATATGTACATGAGAATATTGAAATTTGTTAAGTAATAACAGCTACTTATGTGCTTAAAGTATAGTGCCCTGTCCACAGCTAACAGTGCCACATGTAATGCTCATTTGAAGAGAATTGTGTAACTCGTGCAGTTGTATTGTGATGTATTTTTATGGGTACTCTTATCTAAATAAGCAGCTCATGCATCATTCATTGGACAAGTCATCTTATATTCAAGGTAGGTACATAAATACAGATAAAGATTATATGACAATATGTATAACAGACTGGTCACACAATTTTCACTTCTATGCATTAATACATGTTAATATAATAACATAAAAGTTGGAAACTATGCACAAACTGACTACAGTAAGAAGTATCATGGCTGGGCCACTGATGGAAACAGGTAAGGGTCCTGGTAGGAATGACTAGAATACTTGGTCAACTTAAAAAGTGTCCTGCAAAATATCTTGCTGTTCAGCCACCACCTTGGATATGCAGGTATTATCGTTGAGATTTGGTCTTTGATTAGTACCCTTGTGTTATCAGCAAACCTTCCAATGTCTGAACAACCCTTTACATTCACTGAATGGAATCAGGCAGAACAGAATACCATTGGTGTAGTTTGTCAATCTGATCATCTGCATTCTGTTATGGATAAAAGACACAATCCATGAAAAAGTATGCTTAGTTGTATTTTATGGCCAAACAACCAAGGCATTGAAATAGTCATAGAATTTAATAAAACTGAGTACCATACTAAGACATGAACCTTAGACCTTTGGCTTCATGGGCAAGAGCCCTATTGACTGAGGTTTCCCAACACAACTCACGACCTTCCCTCACTACTTAACTCCTGCCAGTACCTCTTCTCCTACATTCCAAATTTCACAGAAGTGCTCCTGCTTACCTTGTGGTACTGGCATTCCTGGAACAAATGATAGTGTGGTTAAATGCCTCAGACATAGCCTATTTGTTGCTTCCAATTCCTCATGGAGCAATATGTATGAGGCTGAAGATACCTCTACATTCACCGCTTAATACTGGTTCTCAAAACCTTGTGAGTAGGATTTTATGGCATAATTGGTGTCTACCTTCAAGCACCTGCCAGTTTAAGTTTTACAGCATATATGTGTTGCTCTTCCATGTATCCAACAAAACTGTGAGCATTCATGTGTCCTTTATTGTATATGTTGAATATCCCCCGTTACTCCTATGTGGCATGGGTCTCTCACACTTGAGCAATATTCTAAGATGGGCCACACAACTGATTCATGACTGAATAAGGTTTTCTAGTATTCTGCCACCTGCTTAACTATAAATGAAATTATGTGATTGTTCCATTTCAAGTCCCTACTGTTATATCTACTATATCCACTATCTATCATAACTGCACAGACTATCTTGGTATGCCTCACGGCGGACTCCACACTCGCACTGAATGCCATCTATCTGGACAGGGACTGTGGACAGGTGGTGTTCAGTGGGAGTGTGGATCTGCCTTGAGGTGTACTGAGATAGTCTGCGAAGTTGCAATAATGCTGTGTCTTGGATGGTGCTGTGGTTGCCGTGAGTTGTACTGAGATAGTCCATGAAGCTGCAATAACGCTGTGTTTTGGATGGTTTAGTGGTTACCGCACCTGCCTAGTAGGTAGGAGATCTGGTGTTCGAATCACAGTCTGGTACACAGTTTTGCCCATTGCCGCTGATTCCGCTTAATGTCCCACTGCAGCTGATAACAGTCATCTCCCTTCAATTTACATGTAGTGATTCACAGCTGCAGGATCTGCTTGATGTCTGTTCTTCCGAAGGAACAGACACCATGCATTCAGATAATACAATTAAAAGACACTTACATATAGCTTTCAGCCACAGCCTTCATCAGTACAATAGAGACACACACCTTTCGCACACACGCAAGTACACTTCATGCACATATGACCACCAACTCCAGCATCTCAGGCTGGAATGGCTTAGGCATAGCCTATTTGTTGTTTCCCAGTCCCTATGGAATATCCCATTACTCCTCTTCAACATGGGTCCCTTGCTCTTGAGGTGGAACACATTCCAGCTCGAGATGCTGGAGTTGGTGGTTGTGGCATGTGAGGTGTGTTTGCTTGTGTGTATGAACAGTGTGTGTCTCTCTTTTGGTGATGTGGGCTGTGGCTGAAAGTGATATCTAAGTGTCTTTTAATTGTGCCTGTCTGCAACATGACATGTCATCTTTACGGTAACTAGCAATCTGTCTTTTCCTATGTTGTTGACAAGCCTTCCTGTAGTTTTCTACTGTTATATCTAGGAATTTGTGTGATGGAAATGTGACTAATTTGAAGTTGTAATCATAAACTACAATTTTTCTGCCATTTGTGAAGTACAGTTCTATACACAACATGGATTCCAAAAATCTAAATCTACTGAGGTTGCTATTTTTGCATTCCTAAATGAAGCCTTAAATGCAACAGACAGCAAGGAGCATATCTCAGCCATATTTCTAGACAACTCTAAAGCACTCAATGTCATCAGTCATAACATCTTGCTTAAGAAACTTGAATCTGTAGGTACTAGGGGCCCAGCTATTGAATGGATCAAATCATACCTCCAAAATAAAGATCAAGTAGTTGAGCTATCCAAGAAGGGAACAAGATAAAGACCTACTGCTCACAAAAGCAGAGCATTAAGTACAGTGTACCACAAGGATCCATTCTAGGACCAATTCTGTTTCTACTGTTTGTAAATGACTTGGAACCAACCAGTCCACACCATAATTACTTAAAGTTCACAGATGACACAAATGTGGTAATAGAAGGAAGAGATTAAAAAGTGTACCACCTAAACTACAGACTGGTTTTCTGGAAAAAATGTTTAGTAATAAACACAGAAAAAACAGTTACAATGCACTTACACACAGTGCAAAATAAATGCCCACTAACACCAGACATAGCGTTCTTTATCAGAGCCCTTGAAAATGTAAGCCCTACAAAATTTCTTGGAATATGAATCCAAGAAGATCTAAGATGGATTCAAAATGCAAAATACATTACAAATAAATTGAATATCATTTGCTATGTTATCAAAATTCTTTCTGGTTGCACATTGAAAGAGACACTAAAAAAATGTATTCTTCACCCAGGCAGCATCTTTATTGCGATATGGCATAATCTTTTGGGGAAATGCATCTGCCATCAAAAGTTGTTTTATTTGCAAAAGAAAATTGTAAGAGCCATAGAAAATGTTGCCACAAGAAGCTCATGCAAGCCCTTATTTAAGGGGCTCCGGAACGTCCTATACTTGTAATGTTAAAATAACCATTATAAATTACATCTTTCCTCACAAAGTATTTGAGGTAGGAAGTTGAACATTTTACAGATTATTTATTGGAATATGGGCTACAACTTAACACAGGGATTTTACAAAATTTTAGTTCAGTTATTAAAGATGATTTTTTTTTTCAATTGTAATGAAAATTCACAACATTTTTTTGCAATTTTTTATTTATATATTCAAAAATATACAGTTTTTTTGGAAAAAGGCTGTGTTAAATTATGCAGAAGGTACTGTGTAACATTTACTGAAAGTTTGAAACAAATATGTTTGGAAGATCCTTAGAAAACATGTAATTAGTATGAGAAAATAAAAGTTTTGGGAATCGAGCGACAAAGATTGGATTAACTTTTTAGTGCATTCCAGGTCCATAGGATGGATTATCTTCATCCTCTGCAAACTTCTCCTCCAGCTTCCTCTTGTTCCTCCTCCTGTTTACTCTTGCTTTTATTTCTAGACTCTTTACAGCCCTGTCTGCAGCCCGAAGGCGTTCCTTGTCTAAAGCAAGCATCGCTCGTACCTTGTTAGAATGTTATTATTTACAGTAATAACACATACCTTTGGCTTTCCAACATTTCTCCTTTTCTTAAAAGCCTTCAGAGGATTTCTAATAACTTTACTTTTACTCATTATTATACTTCAACAAAACAGAGACTCAAGAAACAGAATTAATTACGAATATTTTCGAGATAACGACAGAGTAAATAAACATGAAACAATCGACAATCACACCAGCGATATATATTGAACCATCACAGGTTAGCCACAACACATACTTTATCTCACATCACTAAAATATACCTGATGAACACGGACGTTAATAATAACACCATTTGACAGCAGTTTAACAGCGCCACAGTGGGTCACGCCCACGTAGAACACATTTCAAAAAAATTTAAAAATAGTTGTAGTCTTCGGAATTGAATAAATTATATATCTATTAAAAGCTAATAGTCTGCAGATTCAGAAAACGCAAAAAAGTAAAAATTGAACTTTTCATGATTTTGAGCCTTTCCGGAGCCCCTTAAGAAACTTCACATCCTTCCGCTACCATGTCTATATATCTTACAAGTAATAATATTTGTTAGGAAAATCTTAGAAAATAGCAAGGGTCTTGTATCGACTAACCAAAGAATCCATCTGTATAACACAAGGAGAAAGCAGGATACACGTGTTCAACATGCATACACAATGCTAAAGCGGAATGGACCACTGTAAACAGGAAACAGACTGTACAATAAGCTAACTAATAACATTAAAACAATAAAAGACACTTCAAAATTTAAAACTGCTATCCACAAATATTTATTACAAAAGTGTTGTTATAGTATAGATGAATATCTTGAAACATTAAAATTTGTTCTGTCCAAGTTCTGCACTTTGTATGTAAGCCTGAACAACTTAGTACAGAAGTGTGTCACCTTTACTGTTTTACTTCAGTAATGTATTTTTAAATGTATATGGTACTTTTGAATTTCCATGTTATTTGCTTATATGTTTCTTTCCCTTAATAATGTGAACTTATTTAGAAATAGCGCGCAATTCCAAATTTTTCACAAATTTTCCACCTATACATTTTTCTGTTCCTTGGCATTACACATGTGTTATATGAACACTTGTATCATTATAAGATCACTGACATAATCATTTTAATCATGTATCATCTCATCTCCATTTTTGACTTGGCCTATATCATCATATGCTCCTCTGCACACAATGTATTATCTACAGGATAAATAAAATTACAATTACAATATATTTCTGTATATTTAAAATAAATTGTCAGTCTCTGTCACCACTTCAAAATCTTATTAAGTTCTAGTTGGATATTTGTGAAACTTTGTTCAGGCAGTACTTCACTATAAATAATCATCTGCAAAAATCTGAGGTTACTGACAATGTTGTCTGCCAGGGAATTAATATACAACATAAACAGAAAGGGTTCCATTACACTTCTCCCAAGAATGCCTAATGTTATTTATACTTCTATAAAGAAGTACTTTTTGTGTAGTTGCAGGGGGTGTGGTCTGGATGATTGACTGATCTGGCCTTGTAACATTAATCAAAACGGCCTTGCTGTGATGGTACTGTGAATGGCTGAAAGCAAGGGGAAACTACAGCCGAAATTTTTTCTGAGGGCATGCAGCTTTTCTGTATGGTTTACTGGTGATGGCGTCCTCTTGGGTAAAATATTTCGGAGGTAAAATGGTCCCCCATTTGGATCAGGAGGACATTGTTATCAGGAGAACGAAAACTGGTGTTCTACAGATCGGAGCATAGAATGTCAGATCCCTAAATTGGGCAAGCATGTTAGAAAATTTAAAAAGGAAAATGGATAGGTTAAAGTTAGATATAGTGGGAATAAGTGAAGTTCAGTGGCACGAGGAACAAGACTTCTGGTCAGGTGAATACAGAGTTATGGATACAAAATCAAATATGGATAACTCAGGAGTAGGTTTAATAATGAATAAAAAAATAGAAATACAGGTAAGCTACTACAAACAGCATAGTGAACACATTATTGTAGCCAAGATAGACATGAAGCCCATGCCTACTACAGTAGTACAAGTTTATATGCCAACTAGCTCCACAGGTGATGAAGAGGTTGAAGAAATGTATGATGAAATACAGGAAATTATTCAGATAGTGAAGGGAGACAAAAATTTAATAGTCATGGGTGACTGGAATTCAAGAGTAGGAAATGGAAGAGAGGGAAAAGTAGTGGTTGAAAATGGAATGGGGTTAAGGAATGAAAGAGGAAGCCGCCTGGTAAAATTTTGCACAGAGCATAACTTAATCATAGTTAAAACTTGGTTTAAGAATGATGAAAGAAGGTTATATATGTGGAAGAGGCCTGAAGACACTGGAAGGTTTCAGACAGATTATGTAATGGTGAGATTGAGATTTAGGAATCAGGTTTTAAATTGTAAGACATGTCCAGGGACAGATGTGGACTCTGACCACAGTTTGTTGATTATGAACTAATCTAAACTGAAGAAACAGCAAAAAGGCAAAAATTATGCAAATAGGACCTGGATAAAGAGAAAGAACCAGAGGTTATGGAGAGTTTCAGAGAGAGCATTAATGAATGATTGGCAAGAACAGGGGAAAGAAATACAGTAGAAGAAAATGGGTAGCTTTGAGAGATGAAATAGTGTAGGCAGCAGAGGATCAAGTAGGTAAAAAGACAAGGGCTAGTAGAAATCCTTGGGTAACACAAGAGATACTGAATTTAATTGATGAAAGGAGAAAACTTAAAAGTGCAGTAAATAAACAGAAAAAATGAGTAGAAACATCTCAAAAATGAGATTGACAGGAAGTGCAAAACGGCCAAGCTGTGATGGATAGAGGACAAATGTGAGGATGTAGAGGCATATATCACTAGGGGTAAGATAGATACTGCATACAGGAAAATTAAAGAGATCTTTGGAGAAAAGAGAACCTCTTGTATGAATATCAAGAGCTCAGATGGAAAACCAGTTCTAAGCAAAGAAGGGGAAGCAGAAAGATGGAAGGAGTTATCTAGAGGGTTTATACAAGGGAGATGTACTTGAGGGCAATATTATGGAAATGGAAGAGAACTTAGATGAAGATGAAATGGGAGATATGATACTGCTTGAAGAGTTTGACACAGCACTGAAAGACTTAAGTCAAAACAAGGCCCCAGGAGTAGACAACATTTCGTTAGAGCTACGGATAGCATTGGGAGAGCCAGTCCTGACTAAATACTTCAATCTGGTGAGCAAGATGTATGAGACAGGAAAAATACCTTCACACTTCAAGAAGAATATAATAATTCCAATCCTAAAGAAAGCAGGTGTTGACAGGTGTGAAAATTACCAAACTATCAGTTTAATAAGTCGTGGCTGCAAGACACTAACTCGAATTCTTTACAGACGATTGGAAGAACTTGTAGAAGCTGACCTCATGGAAGATCAGTTTGGATTCCATAGAAATGTTGGAAGATGAGAGGCAATACTGACTGTATGACTTATCTTAGAAGCTAGATTAAGGAAAGGCAAACCTATGTTTCTAGCATTTATAAACTTAGAGAATGCTTTTGACAATGTTGATTGGAATACTCTCTTTCAAATTCTGAAGGTAGCAGGAGTAAAGTACAGGGAGCCAGATGGCAGTTATAAGAGTCAAGTGGCATGAAAGGAAGCAATGGTTGGGAAGGGAGTGAGACAGGGTTGTAGCCTATCCCTAATGTTATTCAATCTATATATTGAGCAAGCAGTAAAGGAAGTAGGAATTAAAATCCATGGAGAAGAAATAAAAACTTTGAGGTTTGCCAGTGACATTGTAATTCTGTCAGAGTCAGCGAAGGACATGGAAGAGCAGTTGAACGGAATGGACAGTGTCTTGAGAGGAGGATATAAGATGAACATCAACAAAAGCAAAACAAGGATAATGGAATGTAGTCAAATTAAATCAGGTGATGCTGTGGGAATTAGATTAGGAAATGAGACACTTAAAGTAGTAAAGGAGTTTTGCTATTTGTGGAGCAAAATAACTGATGATGGTCAAAGTAGAGAGGATATAAAATGTAGACTGGCAATGGCCATGAAAGCGTTTCTGAAGAAGAGAAATTTGTTAACGTGAAGTGTAGATATAAGTACCAGGAAGTCTTTTCTGAATTTATTTGTATGGACTGTAGCCCTGTATGGAAGTGAAACATGGATGATTAGTAGCTTAGACAAGAAGAGAATAGAAGCTTTCAAAATGTGGTGCTACAGAAGTATGGTGAAGATTAGATGGGTAGATCATGTAAATAATGAGGAGGTACTGAATAGAACTGGGTAGAAGAGGAATTTGTGGCACAACTTGACTAGAAGAAGGGATCTGTTAATAGGACATGTTCTGAAGCATCAAGGGATCACCAATTTAGTATTCAAGAGCAGTGTGGAGGGTAAAAATTGTAGAGGGAGACCAAGAGATGAATACACTAAGCAGATACAGAAGGATTTAGGTTGCAGTAGGTACCTGGAGAAGAAGGAGCTTGCACAGGATAGAGTGGCATGGAGAGCTGCATCAAACCAGTCTCTGGAGTGAAAATCACAACAACAACAAAAAACTCTTCATTCAAGACAACATCTGGGTCCTCCCCTCCAAGAGATCTCTTTCCAATCACAATTAAGTAAATAGAAATTGGTGTCTACCAGGTCAAATGCTTTTCAGCAGTCAAGAAATAGTGCATCCGTCATATTACCTTGGTCCATGGATTCCAGTATGTCATGTGAGAAATGATTAAGTTGGGTTTTATATGATAATAGTCTTCAGAAATCATACTTATTGGTACAAAAGCTGTCATTCTGTTTGCAGTACCTCATTACAGTTGAGCTCAGAATATTTCTATGATTCTGCAACAGATAGACATCAGTGAAATTGAATGATGGTTTTCTTGTAAATGATTGTGACCTTTGCTTTCTTCAAATCACTAGGCATTGTTTTTGTTCCATGGGTCTATACTATACTATATTATGGGTAAAAAGGGGCCTAACTCATATGCAAATTCTGTATAGACTCTGGCAGGCATTCCATTGGTCCCTGGATCCTTGACAAATTTGACTGATTTCATCTGTTTCTCAATGCCACTGGGGCTAAATCATAGCTGAGGGAAGTTTATTGTTCCTCATCCAACTCTCAATGAACTCTCATATGGCAATATATCTCCAACAGTACAAAAATAACATTACTTTATCACCATATTGTCGCTGTCTCTTATCTATTTCATGCATCTTTGCAGTTGTGTGAGACTTAAACTGGAACTGCACATTTGTCTTTTTCTTAGTAAAAGACTATTTGAAAATGGACTTAAGCATTTTTAATTTTGATTTGTTACACCAGATTTCGGTTTCCATGTCATCCCTGGGCAATAACCTCAGTTCCACTGACAGCCTTAACATATGAATAGAATTTAGCTGGGTTTTATGAGAGGTCTTCCAAAAAGATTCTAGTACAGTAGTCATTGGAGGTCTCGAAAGTTTCCCTAATTACAGCAAAATGCATTTCATTCAGTCTCAGTCTCTCTCTCTCTCTCTCTCTCTCTCTCTCTCTCTCTCTCTGTCTGTCTATCTTGGGACTGATGGCTTTTGTAGTCTGCTCCCTTCAGCCCCACAAACCAAACAATTAACCTGTCCATCTATTTTTTGTTCTATGCTTCATTTTACATCTATTACGTAACAGCCAATGTTCCTTCAGAAGTTTATCTACAGTGATATGATGCCATGGAGGATCACTTGCACCATAAACTGTTCTGCTTGGTATTCATTTATGCAGCGCAAGGCTAACCAACATTTAAACATAAGCCATAATTGCTCTACATGCTCTTGCTCAGAGCTAAATATTTTGAGTTTCTCTTCTTCAATACAATGCTACTGCCTCTTTATCTAGGTTACTAAAAATGAAAATCATACTTGTTTTAGCTGTGTTTTATACTTTAGTAATCATTGTGGCAACAAGTGCCTTATGATCAGTAATTCTGTTTTAAGTGCAGACAATATCAGTTAGGTCAGGACTATTTGCAACAATTAGATCTAATACATTTTCATTAGGAGCAGGCTCCTGAACTATTTGTTTGAAGTAATTTTCAAAGAACACATTTTCTTTTATTTTGTTGGATCTTTTCACACTCACAGAACCACAAAGGAAGTAGTTAGAACATGTTTAAGAGGGAGTGCAGGTAAAGTAGGATTCAGGCTAAGATAGACCCATGTCTTACATTTGAGAAAGAGAGGAAAGGATGGAGGTTGTATTAGAGATATTTGAGAACACTGACAAACCTGTAGAACTCAGCTTTTGAACTTACAAATCATTTGTATGACACTGTCAACAGCCCAAAGAGTTAATATATAAAGGTTTTCCAAACATTTTTCAAAATTACACAAGTCATTTATTTGAAAGAATAATTTTGGTATTAATAAATTAAGTAGCTGATAATATTAATTTTAAAAAATAAAAACATAAAATGGTCATGAACAGTTAACAGACAATATAATTGAATCAAAAGTAATATCAGGAAAAGCTAAAGGAAAAACAACATTTATCCTGAGGACTCCACTCATATCTTCTGAACTGACATTTCAATTCAAAAGAGTTTAATTTCCAGAGAGATCAAGATTTAGTATCACTATAAATAAGGCACAAAGACAGATGTAAATATGTTGTGGAACAATTTGAAAGAACCATGCTGTTAACATAGTCAGCTCCATGTAGCTTTCTCTATGGATGGGGAAACCCAAAGAATTTATGCATCCACTCACCAAATAACAAGATGGCAATTGTAGTTCATAAGCAAGTATTGTGACAGAATAAGTTAGTTAAGTATGAAATATAGTGAAAACAAAGAAAAGTTTTGTTTCTCTAAATTCCAAAATATTCTCAAATGTTGTTGGAAGTTCCTGAATTTTTTAGTGCTCTCAAATATTTTGGAATGTTTTCCATGCTCTGTAAAGAAGTGGTTTCAAATTATGGTATTGTTGAATACTACAGTGAATTGGAGTATATTTTGGAGCATTTGAGGGTACTTTTCAAATTAGATTACCAACATTTTTATGAATTTTTTAATGTTAATTTTTACTGTAATCTCAAATGTTCTTGAGTGATCTGAAATGTTTGCAGAAAACAAAAGAAAATAAAAACCATATGAAGTGGATCTTTTTCAGCTAGTTAGCTAATAAAAATTACAGTTTTGAAAATTCTGTGAGCTATCTGTGTGTCATTTCTATTTGAAGCTCACTAGTTACATACCTGCTGCGAAAAAATCTCTACAGTAAATATGAGTTTTTGTTTGGTCCTAATTGCAAGTGAACTTAGTTGGTTTTTCTGTTATTTTTACAAAAATAAATCCCCAGGAATATAAGTATCAACAGAACTTATTGTCTTTGATGCAGAGGGATACATGGGTTCTGCAGTTCTCAAGTAAATGTAATAATACATAATGTAAAAGAAAGGAAGCCACTTACTTGTAGCTGGTGGTGTGTAGAAACATGCAAAAGAAAACAGTACTTACACTAGCTTTCTTGATCTTGCTATTTCTCTAGCAAAAGTATACATACACCTTTATACAGATGTAACCGCAGAGAGACCCAAATGTACACACCTGCAGTGAGATTGACTGTTGATTACTGAGAGCTGTTGCTTGTGAGGAAGAGATGGGGAGGGGGTAGGGAAGTACACATAATGAAAGGTGGGGTGGTAGGGTATTATGATGCAGATCTTTTGACAGATGACTCAGTGTGCTGCAGAGGATGAAGGAAGTGGGGTAAGAGAGGGGTGAAAAATAGAGAGAAACCGTGGGTGCCTTGCATGGACAGGGGGAGGGGGGGGGGGAGACTGGTGGGAGAAGGCAGTACACAATCTGGGCAGGGAAGTAGTGATGTGGACAGAAGAGAGAAGCGATCAGGCAAGGTGAGGCAATGGGAAACAGGTTAGCAGAGGTTTGAGCCAGGGGGTTTGCAAGAGCACAGTATATGCTGGAGGGACAATCGCCACATGTGTAGTTCAGCTAAACTAGTGCAGGAGGGAAGTATCCAAATCACTCATGTAGTGAAGCAGCTGTTGTGTTGTGGTATGGAGCATTTTCAGCAACTGGATGGTCAAGTTTGCATTTGGCCACAGTTTGGGAGTGATCATTCATATGAACAGGCATTGGTTACTTTTCATGCTCACATAGAGTACTGCAGCATCACTGATATACAACATGGGTAATTTCAGACATGACCCATCTTTTTGTATGGTAAGAAACGCCTTTGACTGGATTGCAGATGGAGGTGGTGAATGACTCAATGGGACAGGTGATGCACATGGGTCAGTCACAAGGAATGTACGACTGCAAGCAGGATTATTATAGGGATAGACAAGCATATTGTATTGGCTGTGTGAGTGGCAGGACACTATTTTGGGTGATGTGGTTAGGAATTTGCATAGGATATACCAACCTTAGGGTGCAGCAAGAAGTAGTCCAAGTCCTGGTAAAGGATGTTATTGAGCTTTAAATCTAAAGTGGCTAAGTTCCACATCTATTCAGATTCACTGTCTGTTGTTAAGAGTATCCAGTGAATGTCAAATAACTTTCAGAAGTCAGTTAATAACAGCTATGTTAATCTGTTAATTATATCATGATGATACACATATTATTTCAGAATGTATAGTGAAATGATACATAGAATTTTTGTCCATTATTTAGATATTATTTTGCAAACTCAGTTTGTTTGCTGTATTCTGGAAAAAGGGGCACTGGTATTAAATTCAGTACTAACAGAGTGTTGCCTGAGGCACATAATAAATTTAATGTCAATGAAATTTCATTCCCATCAAAGTGCAAGTCACCGGAGTGGCGTCACCTCTAAAGAATTGCACTAGGTGAATGGGAGGCCCTAGCAACACAGCATTTACATTCACATGTCAATGAGATGGAATCACTCCCTCTCATGTAGTAGCACAAAAACATATTTCTCTAATGTGCTTTTGATACAATCCGGTCTGAATAATACTGTAGATGCCTGCATAAATAGCTGTTCACATTAACATAATTGACTACCAATAATTTTTGTTCATAATTTTCCAGACATTAGAGTAAAGAATAATAATTTGTTGAATTTGTATATGTCTGTTGTAATATCACTTACCTGAAACTATCTTTGAGCATACAAATCAAGAGATTTTGTCTGCAAAGTACTGATTGCTTTCTATAGCCTGTCTCACTATATATTGGTATCTGTGCTGAATGCAAATTATGGTTTAGCACAGGTGCCCTCTCATTTCTGTCTCATGTTTTTGTGATCCAACAACTTTCTGGGAATTTGCCATATGATTTTTAATGATTTATTTTCATGCACACTTTCACACACTATTATACATAAATGATATTTACCTCTTGTGGTGCCATGAATGTTAATGAGCCTTGTCTCTGTCTCTATAGTGCCCTCAACAGACACACCAAGGATACATCTCCAAGTACCAAAATCCTCTTCTGACATAGTTGACACCGTGATTCCACAATCTCCACTTTGAAGACCCTTCCCATAGTAAAGTAAACCACTTATTCCAAGTCCTTCAGCAACTCTGAATGACTCTCCGGATGGTTTCACAAAACGACAGTACTCCAACGCTCTTTTAACATTGCAGTAAAGGTCAACTGCTCCTGCTTGCCAGTCTGACTTCTTCCATCCTACTGATTCTGTTTCATCTAAAATACAAATAATATAATGCTGTTAACAAATGTGTTGATCAAATACATGAATTGGTTTCAATAACGTCTTTACAATATTCACACTGCTAACTCAGTAAGCTTTCAGACAAATCCTTTTCCAAGATAAGTAAAAACACAAACACACACACACACACACACACACACACACACACACACACACACACACACACAGTTACATTGTGCTGGCTGAATGCTATGACTGTTATTTGGCAAGTTGACCTGGGCAAGAGGCTATGTTGAGTGGAATAGGAGAAGGGAGGATTGGGGTAGGTTGGTTGACGACTTGGAGAGAGGCAGCACATGTGCAGGATAGGGATGTGGGAGGAAGATGTGGGAGGAAGATGCAGAAGGTGCACACAGAGTCACCATTCTTCCTCAGGTCTCATCCCAAAAAGCAAACCTGTCAACAGAAGGAAGGACACATATCTGCAGCCTCAAGACAGACACTGATTTAATTAACCTCCTTGCAGCCAAAGACTCCACCATTGTTTAACTGCAATGACTACTTGACTGATGCCATCTGCCAACTGTCTGACTCCTCTGCCTATGAACCGTGCCAAAGTGATTCATATTCATGGTCCACATTATTGGATTCTATTAGTTGTACTTTTCGTCCCCATAGATCCATAGTGAGGAGAGCTTCAGGATGAAGAACATATCAGAAAACAAGACTACACAATAAATATTTTCAAAGAAAAGCATATACGCTAATATAACTTCCAGAGATCTAAAGTGTAATGGTCCAAGTGGATGTGGAATGAGTCAAAAAATCGTAAACCTATTTTCATCTACAAGTTAATAATAACTTGTCACAAAATATGTAAATGTTCAGCACACTGAGTTTCATACGATTATTTTTATGCTATTGTAGCCATGCATCATCAAATAGAAAAATCATTTTACAGCATTTATTTCCAATGATCACAGTACTGCACTGAATTGTACAGATTGTACATAATACTCATGTTATTTGATATAGTCAGTAACATATACACTTCAGTCTCCCCTGCAAAGAAATTCATCCATGGATTAGAAGGACTAGGCCACCTATGAATCCTTTAGACTTCTCTTAAACTGAACTTTATTAGTAGTTAAACTTTTGGTGGCTGCTGGAAAGTTACTAATAATGTGTGTACCTAAATAATGAACACATCTCTGGATCAAAGTTAGTGACCAAACCTTTGTGGAGCTTATTCTTATTTCTAGTACTGATTCCATGAACTGGTTTTTGGTTTGAAAAACAGATTTATTTTTAATGACACAGTTGTTAGCATCCCTAGTTACCTTGAGAGGCCTCTGCAAGACATTCTTGTGTTCACATCAGAGATAATTCTTTTTACATGTTGTCGGATTCAGAAAAATTGGCTTGATAAGTTACCACAAAAAATAATACTGCACAACATTAGAGAATGGAAGTAAGCAAAATGCTAGTGGAACAGCAAAAAATGAGAATTATTTTACAGAAATATGTGTATTAGATGCAGCATTTTCAAAACTTAAACACTTTCAAAATGATGCCCAATAGACATGACAAACTTGTCCCAATGTTTTTTCCACTGGTGGAAATGGTTTTCAAACTTGTCTGAAGTTATGCTGTTTAGTACTTCTAATGATTTTCCCCACTTCTTCTACATCTTGAAAATGGTCTTCTTTCGGGCTTCTTTCCATTCTTGGGAATAAAAAAAAAGTTACAGAGACCAAGTCCAGTCGCAGAAGTGGTGAGGAATCATTGCCATTTGGTTTTTGGCCAGAAACTGCCTGACACTCATTGCTGGGTGCACAGAGGTGTTGTGTTGCAAAAGCCAATCTCCTGATTACCACATTGTGGATCATTTTTTCACACTGCTTCATGTAATCATTTTAGCACTTGAAAGTAGTAAAGCAGTTAATTGTTGTACCGTGGGGAATGAATTCATGGTGGACAATCCTCTTGAAAAAAAAAAAAAAAAAAAAAAAAAAACAACTAATATTTTTCTCAAATGGCATCTTTGGAATGAAAGAGTCATCCAATGGCTCAATTGTTGCTCAGCTTCTCAGTCATGTCCATAACACCACAATTTGATGACTTTTGCATGAAAATCCAGATCAGTTTCTGACTGTTCTTTCAATTCCTGGCACATATGTTAGTGAATGGCTCTATGCTCATCAGAAAGCGTACACAGAGTGAATTTTGCTGTAACACATTTCATATTCAATTCTTCATTCATAAGTCACTGGATTAATCTCCAGGATGTTAGTCATTTCCACCAATTCATCAGTTCACAGTCCGGCCTCAGCAGCGAAAGACTGTGGTCATGTGTGTGTGAGCTGCATTTGCATGAGTGTATGTTGCTTATTTTCAATGAAGGCTTTGTTAGCTGAAAGCTCATTTTCTGACAGTATTTTTGTTGTGCCTATCTGTGACTCAGCATCTCCACTTTATGGTGAGTACCAACTATCCTTTTCATAATATCATTACAGTCCATCCTGGATTTTCCATTGTTTGATACTTAATACAAAGATATCTAAAATAACTTTTGCTGTCTCTTGGCAGTCTTTCACATCATTGCTATAACTGAATGAAATATTGGACACACTCTGGTTGGTTCAAGTCCTCTGAAAATAGTGACTGCTACATTGGAAGGCAGTATTAGCAGTACTGCACTGCGCCAACTGCAGGTACCAGACTGTACTGTCTAACTGCTGGTCGGTAATTGGTAACTGTGTGAGTGTCCACAGCACATCATGTTTTGATGCCTGTCAGAGGAAGAATTTCCATGTCTGCAAATCAATCTGAGGTTGACAACATTCCCTAGTGACTTCACACTAATGGCGGATAAGTATAACACAACAGAGGAAGTCACATTGAAGTGGGAAGAGCTCCACATTTGTGAGTGCCATCTGAAGCCTGCTGCATGGAGCGGAGAGATGCCAGGCGAGTGAGTGTGCCTGAGTGGTGTGGCCTCTCACAGTATTTGTTGTGTAGCTCTTGCTTGGTACACAATACCTATGTCTGACAACATTCGTTTGCAAATAGAGATTTTCTTAAGGACTTTAGCAGTTCTGTGGTATGTTCTTCCCACTTTAGTTTATTATCAAGCTGTAATCCCAAGAATTTAACACTGTCAACTCCCTCTATTTGTTTACCATTATGTTGTAATCATATACTGGTGGGAAACCTCTTACTAGGTCTGAACTTCACCTAGCACGTTTTTTCAAAGTTTAATGATGAGTAATTGGCTAGGAACCATTTATGTCCATGAAAATTTTACTAACCAACCTTTCTAATCCTATATGTGATATACTGCAATCTTTGTATCATCTGCAAACAAAACAAACTTGGCATCTAGTAACTTTACTGATGAAAGGCCATTGAAATATACAAGAAAAGAACACTAACATGGAACCTCGTGGGACATCACATCTAATTAGTCCCCAGTTGAATGAAACCTGATGGCTTAATACATGTCTCATTCCCACTGACTCCCCTTTTTTCATATCAAAGAGATATGATTTGTACCATCTGGCACTGTTTCCTAGTACACAAATTGGATGAAAGCACTTCAATTTCCAGGCAGGTGGCTGTCTTAAAATACTGTCATGTTTTGATGAGTGTGATACTCATCATCTTCTGGTAAAGTGTCTAGATATAGGATGCTGTAATATTTATACAGGTGGTGGGCCCCCTTCATCTGGCTATGGGTGGCCATGTACTGTCCAGCCAGTAAGGTGAGGGGGGTGGGCTGCAGTAGGGAGGGGGGCGGAGTAGTAGCAGGTGCACCATTCACATCTCTGTGTGGATATTCTAGCAGCATCTTGCAACTTGAATGGTACTGAGCATGCTGTCATCATACTACTGCTAATGTTAGATTCCACTTAGTTGCTTTCCTTCATCTCTGTTGACCAGATTCTCATGAACCCATATTTCCATTGATTCTTTTACAACACAGTCCCAGTGCTTAGCAAAGTACCTTAGTGTTCTGAATGTCAATGCTATGCTCTGCTATTGCTGATTTCTCTGTCTGTCCCAGT
Organism: Schistocerca cancellata; assembly: GCF_023864275.1. Lineage (NCBI taxonomy): Eukaryota > Metazoa > Arthropoda > Insecta > Orthoptera > Acrididae > Schistocerca > Schistocerca cancellata. Next base: position 767,540,362 of record NC_064628.1, read on the forward strand.
CACACATGTATGATGTGTTCCTCACAGACTTTTAAAGTACATTGTTGCATTTGCCCATGTACTTTGGCCACATTCACAGGTGATGCTGTATATTCCAGGTACATTTTGTTTTGTGGGGTCTTTCATAGAGCCAAACCACTCTTTTGTCTTCAGTGGTGGTTGGAAGACCATCTAATTTTCAAGTAGCTTTGTAATCTTGGACTGAGTGTCATCCCAAGTGTGAAAGAAAAGTGAGTCTTTTGTATTCTTCTTCCTCTTCACATTTTCCAGCATATTATCTCTTCTTGAATGCCCTACAAATCTGCACTTTTCTGTACCCATTTTAGCAGAATACTTCCTTTAGGTGTTGTAGTTTATCTAGGAGGTCTCCCCATACATCTGTTCATAAAACTCTGTTGCACCTGAAGTATGTGGTTGTCAGTGCATATTCAAGAAGTTCAACTATTTGTGGCACAAAATGTTCAGACAACAGTTACAAAACATCTTGCAGAGATACTTAGGTGAAAAGCTATGTAACACTGAAACTCATGAGCAAGTTATCTCTTTGTAAGTGCATGTCCTCAAATATTTTGGTGAAATTGGCTTATTTCTTAACAATTAATAAGATGACTACAGTGTCCCACTATGGTTCTTCTAGCAGACAAAGGGAATGCAATGGTGCTCATATGTACCAATGACTACCATCATGATATTGGCTCGCGACTACAAATCTCAGCCTACAGGATGTTCAAAAAGAATCCTACCTTGACAATGACCAGAAAAACTGTGGCTCTCGTGAAGAACTCAAAGCTACCAGAGGCAGTGAAGAAGTGGGTGTACCCCAGGGTGCCAGCAACAGTATGCTTATACAGAGTACCAAAAATCTCCAAGGAAGAGATTTCTCTGTGGGCAATACTCAGTACCATCAATTCACACAATTATGGACTGGCTGAATATCTGGTGAGACTTCAAAAACCTCTTGGGGGACGCTGTACTCGTCATGGTAAGAACTTGCCTGATTTTGTGAAAATACTTAAGGATAAGTGATTACAAAGATATGACCTGCTACTGAGTTTTGACTTGCATAGGTTTTTTGCGAAAGTTCCTCTACATGCTTGGCCACAGCAGAGAGTTTTATGAACAGATGGATGAAGTGACAATGGATTTCCCAGTGGCTCCAGTATTACAAGTCTCTACATGGAACATTTTGAGGAGATGGTCCTTCAAACACTTGCCAGAAACCCAAGCACTTCTTCTACTACATCAACAACACTTTTATGGTATGTCAGCATGGCAGACAGGCATTGGATGACTGTCTGGACCACCTTAACAGCATCCATTAAAACACTGCTTTCATTATGGAAATAGAGGATAGCGGTTGTCGCCTGGACATACTAATAAGGAAGAAGGCAGATGGTACACTCAGTCATTCAAACACACCTGGTTGCAACAAGCTGTCACCATCCAGCACAATGACAGACAGTGGTGACCACGCTGAAACATAGGGGGCACATAATCTGTGATAAAGAAAGCCTCTCAGAGGAACTACAATGTCTGAAGGAAATATTTTGCAAAACTGGGTGCACTGAAGCACAGATTTGTAGGCCATTCAAGAAGAGACAACATGCTGGAAAACAGGAAGAAGAAGAAGAAAAGAGACTTACTTTCCTTCTGTACTTGGAACCACTCTCCGCCCAAAGCTGGAAGGATACTTGAATAATCCAACATGAAAACAGTCTTCTGACCACTGTTGAAGACAAAAGATTGCTTGACTTTGTGAAATACCCACTAAAACTGAATATACCTGTAATATATAGCATTGCCTGGGAATGTGGCTAATAGTACGTTGGGGAAATGCACCATTATATTTTGAGACACTGTGAGGAGCACATCAGGAACATACAACTGGGACAGACAGAGAAATTGACAATAGCAGAGAACAGCATATGGGAGTACCACACCTTTGACTTTCAGAACACTAGGACACTTTACCAAGCAACTGGCTACTGCAACAATGTTGTAAAGGAATCAACAAAATTCATGAAAATCTGATCAACGAAGATGAAGGATACCACCTAAGTGTGATACAGAATCCCATCTTAGCAAGAATACATTGCAAGCACAGCAAGCACCCTCCAGTCACAAGACACAGCTGCAATATGAACAGTTCATGTTCTACCCTCATTTCTGTAGCTGAACCCCCCCCCCCCCCCCCCAAACCTCATCAACCAGACAGTACCCAGCCACCCAATCCCAGATGGAGGCGGTCAACTGCCAGTATAAATATTACAACTTCCACCACATATCTTGATGCTACAAAAGAAGATGATGAGTATGATACTCATTGAAACATTGTGATATTTTAACACTGTTATCTGGCTGGAAACCTGAGAGCTTTTCATCTAAAGTATATACTGGGAGAACCTACATTCATATATAGCTTGTATTTTATTGTGTAATGAATTAAGCACATTCTCACAGTAGCATTCCCAACATTGTAACTGTTACAAACAGATGAAATTACAATTGTTTGTCCATAGCTGTGGGTTCTTTGATTGCTCTGGGAGATGGCACATCTGAACTGCAACATATGAAATGAGAGATAAAATGATTTACTTAATTTTATAAATCCTTTGGACAGGAGTGCTTGATAATTTATGACTGTCATTGACTATTAAAGCATCACTTGATGCACTAACTAACAAACTGTTCTCTTGAAGTACAATGTGCAAAATTCACAGATGTACTTTTCCATCTGAGACTTTGAATAACTCTTCAGTCCCAGTTAATGATGATGGCTGCTTCAGCTGTGGTCATGAACTGGGGCAGAGCACTTCCATGCTTCACTCTACACTGACCTCTGTGTGAGGGCACTATGTGCTGAGAGAGAAGGTGTGACTTCAGCCTCTCCCATTCATCATTGCAGTCTGCAGTAACCCCTCAATAATGTCTGTGGTATCAATATGCATTGCCAACTTTGGTGTGGCACCATGATCTCTGAACTGTGACATTAACAATTTGTTTGTTGTCAGATGGTTAAACAGCCAGTTGTATACAACCTTTTCTAAAATTTTCAAGAATTCAAAAGTGAAACTGGTTAGGAATTTGATGATATTTCTTTATTTCTTCTCTTAAACAAAGACTTAACTTCAGCTTCTTTCAATCATTTAGGTAAAGTTCCACTGAAATAGGTCTCATAACACACAACTTAAAATGTTACTAATCTCACAAGGATGCTCTTAAATTAATATTGTTAATATTTCATCATAACCACTAGATTATTTTGATTTTAAAGATTTTTTGGTGGATATTACTTTTACTGGTGTAGTGAGGGTCATATTTGCAGTATCTACTGAATCTGACAACCCCATCTTTTTAGTAATAGCTATGAAATGCTTCATAAAAATTTTTCTTATGTTATCAATGTATCACTTAGTCTTAATACACACATCAAAAAAAGTTTTGCATCACCTCGTTTCTGAGAGTTCTGGAACCTGTACAGAAAACTGGTATAGAGATTAACATAAACATCATTTCCACCCTCTTTACTGCTCATGAAAACCACACATTGCATATTGTGCCACCATACAGCAAGACCTTCAGAGGTGGTGGTCCAGATTACTGTACACGCCAGTACCTCTAATACCCAGTATCACATCCTCTTGCATTGATGCATGCCTGTATTAGATGTGGCGTACTATCCACAAGTTCATCAAGACACTGTTGGTCCAGATTGTCCCACTCTTCAATGGTGATTCGGCATAGATCCCTCAGAGTGGTTGGTGGGTCACGTTATCCATAAACAGCCCTTTTCAATCCATCCCAGGCATGTTCAATAGGGTTTCATGTCTGGAGAACATGCTGGCCATTCTAGTCGAGCAGTATCATTATCCTGAAGGAAATAATTCACAGGATGTGCACCAAGGGGGCATAAATTGTCATCCACGAACATGAATGCCTCACCAATATGCTGCTGGTATGGTTGCACTATCGGTCAGAGTGTGACATTCATGTATCGTAGAACCGTTACGGTGCCTTCCATGACCACCAGCGGTGTATGTCAGCCCCACATAATGCCACCCCAATTCAGCAGGGAACCTCACCTTGCTGCACTTGCTGGACAATGTGTCTAAGGCGTTCAGCCTGACAGGGTTGCCTCCAAACATGTCTCTGATGGTTGTCTGGTTGAAAGCATACGTGACACTCATTGGTGAAGAGAATGTGGTACCAATTCTGAGCTGTCCATTCGGCGTGTTGTTTGGGCCATCTGTACCATGGTGCATGGTGTTGTGATTGCAAAGATGGACCTTTCCATGGATGTCAGGAGTGAAGTTGCACATCATGCAGCCCACTGTGCACAGTTTGAGTCATAACGTGATGTCTTGTGGCTGCACAAAAAGTATTATCCTACATGGTGGCATTGCTGTCAGGGTTCCTCCAAGCCGTAATCCATAGGTAGCAGTCATCTACTGCAGTAGTAGCTCTGGGGCGGCCTAAGCAAAGCATGTCATCAGCAGTTCATGTCTCTCTGTATCTCTTCCATGTCCGAACAACATCACTTTGGTTCACTCCAAGACGCCTGGACACTTCCCTTGTTGAGAGCCCTCCCTGGCACAAAGTAACAATGCAGACATGATTGAACCACAGTATTGACCAACTAGGCATGGATGAGCTACAGAAAACATGAGCCATGTACCTCCTTCCTGGTGGAATGACTGGAATTGATCGGCTGTCGGACCCTCCATCTAATAGGTGTTGCTAATGCTTGGTTGTTTACATCTTTGGGCAGTTTAGTGACAAATCTGTGTCTGTGATATAATATCCAAAGTCAATGTCTATCTTTAAGAGTTCTGGGAACCAGGGTAATGCAAAACTTTTTTTGATGTGTGTATTATCTTCTCCACTTCATCTTTGGCTTCACCAGTCTTCTTCTCCACTATATCATAGACTGTATTTATTTTGTTATCTGATGTGATTATCTTTCTCTTGTAATGCATTTGCTTCAACATTTGTAATACCATCTTTAATATTTTGCAGTATGTCTTATAATGAGCTTCCCAAAATCCACAAGCTTAACAATATTGGACACATCATTGTAGCTGGTCTGTGATCCCACTGAAAGAACCTCTGCTTCTGTTGGGCAACACCTCCAACCAATTTGTCATAGTCTAGCATCTATCTTGACTGTCCCCACCACATTACCACCTAGATGTCTAATAATCACTGTTCATGCCATCATCATCTCGGACTGGAGATCCTTCACTAAGGCTTTGAATATCTATTGTCATGCCTGGAAATGAGGGACATCTTACTGACAATCCTTCCCACCCCTTTTAAGGGGCCTTCCACTGCTCATCCAACCTACACAATATCATGGTCCATCCTTATGCCACTCTCTTTCTCAACCCTTTGCACACAAGTCATATCCCTGTGGAGGACTCACATGCAAGACCTGGCCAATACACCAACCCAGCAAATCCTACTCCAGTCCTGTTAGAGTCTTTTCCTATCTCATGGGAGGTAGGACCACCTATGAAAGAAGCCAAGCTCAGTTTCTGAACATGACCAAACACCAGTTAACACCAGAATGAATGGACTCTGCCAAACTGTGTAAAAGAGCAGAATAAACCACACAGTGGCAGAATATGCCCAATTTCAATTGCTGCTTCACAACCAATGCCATATGGATCCTTCTCCCCAGCACCAGACTTTCTGAACTATGCAGATGGGAATTATCCTTGCAAAACATCATCCATTCCCATAATCCTTCTGGGCTCAATCTCTACTAATCTCCTACACTCACACCTTCTTCCTAACAGTCTTACCTTTCTCTATTCTGTTACCCTATCCTAATTCACATCCCTACATTATCGTAACATATTACATAAACTCACTGACTCCAGTGTTCTTGTCTTGCAATCCTATGCAATGCACCTCTTACCTCTCCCTCCCATATTCATATCACACACACTTTGTGCCTCCGTCTGACATGTCAGCCATCCTTCCCCAACCCTTCCTTTCAATCCCCCCCCCCCCCCCTCACCTAACCCACGTGAAACACATCCTCAACCCAATCTTCTATATGAATGACCTTTACCTTGTTCTCCTACCTTTTAATTCTAACACAAAGCAAAAGCTTCCAGCAATCTGCTTTGTCTGCATTGTCACCAATCTTTGTTGAGTAAGCACATCCATCTGATTTTGCTGTTTTGATGGACATAAGACTCTCTTTTGCTTTTGTTGTTCTAAGTAAGCACATGTGTTAGGTCAAATAAAGATATCCTCATCTGATTCAGATGAAAACTTGATATGTGCAGGAAGTACAATAGTATTTTTAACCACAGCTTTAGAAACTTGTCCTGAATTATTAGAGGAATCACAACTTTCAGAAGTAAAACAAAAAAAGGAAAAAAAAAAAATAAAAAAAACAGAAAGAATCTCCTCATCTAAAGCAAATTTGTACGACAGGCCATAATGTCGAAGGAAGGAAAATGTTTGTCAGAAACAGATGGGACAAAGTTATGCAGTACCACAAAATTACACAGGCCAGTACTGCTGGAGTATTTTCACTTGACTAGCATGCAAATGGAAATAGAAGCTTTGTTGATGTAGAGATAATAAATGAAAACAATGGTTCATGAGGAGAAAATTGAAAATAGCTTTAATACATATACTGTTCCTTAGACCATATTACCAATAGATTGTTGTAGATGCTAAGCAGTTTTGTGTTTTCATTAATAAAATAATTCAAAATCGTGCATCTTGTATTAGATTTCTTGTCATTTTTTCATGTGCTCTCCTAAGAATTCCACTCTCAATTATAGGTTCCCCTGCATTATTACCATTGTCATGGAAATTCTGCACACTAGCTTCAAAATCTTCATCCTGTACATGTTTCATAACATTATGTAATGCAAAGCAGTAAGCTATAATTATTTGAACATTTGGTATGGAAACTCTATACACAGATTGCAAAACAGCTGACCAAAACTCTATGCTCTATCATGACTCTCTTTTTTTAAAAGCCTGTTGAATGATTTTTGACTCTCCTCTTTTGGATTATGATAGCGGTTATCAACCAGGGCTCTAGACCATAGCCCTCATGAAATAAAATAACAGTGTTCTTAAATTCAATTAACATTTACCTGACATTAATTTATCTGTATCTGATTGCCATCCACTGACTCTGGCCTACTAGCCTTAATGCCAGTGAACTGCTCCTTTACATTGCATGTAGCCTGCACATTTATACCAGTGTAATGCTTTCTGTTGATATATTCATCACCATACTGCACAGATTTCAAAACTCACACACGCATACTGTTAATTATGCCTATATCAATTGCAAATTTACATTTTTCCAGCCACTCATTTTTTCTTACAATCACGTCATGTGGTGATGATGGAAATTTGATCTTCAAGTCTGCTTTTTCTCTTATCTTCTTAGAAATGATACTACTGTTTTACTCACTGTTGTTTGATGAATCTCCATTTCTTCTGCTATGCCAGACTGGAATCCTAGATCAGATGCACACTGAAGGAAAATTTTCATCCTCAGTTCAGACAATAGTGCTCTAGCTCTTTTTTCCCCTGTGTCTGGCAAGAAATGATTTGCAATACATTTAACATTTTCTTTGTTAAAAAGATTTTATTCAGACATGCCACTATGAAAGACTCCGAGGACAGAAATTATACAGAGTTTTATAATTCTCTCCAAGTGGACATTGACATCCTCTGTAGCATTTTTAATGGAGTACATATGCTGCTAATTGAGCTATAACTGCACTCTGCAAACGTGAGTCTACTACTGACCAGCTTTGCATTTCAGAAGCTATTGCTTCCAGAATGAAGTCAGAGCTTCTATTTATTCATACAGTTTATCTAATACTGAAGCAAGAGCTGGAGGTAAAGGAAAAGCTGTTTTCTTCTTTTGCCCCCACAAGCTAAAGCTCTTGTTTCACATTTTATTCATAAATTCTGAAGCTCAAGCTTTGAAATTTGCAGGAAAAGCATTTGCTCCTCTCTATTCAAAGGATTTTATACATGAAGTTCCAACAAATAAGTGAACTTATCACCGACACCAGTAAGTCATCATTCTAAGTTTGGAATGCTGTGAGATTATAGTAATATTAACCATTAAATATTTATTGTCTGAAACAATTATGGCCCTCTTAAGATAATGTCTTAGTTGTGTTGGCTATGGCTGGTTCAGACTTTTCATTTGTACACTTTTGTCATCTATAAGCAATACAGATTCTGAAACAGTCTTTTAATCACACAAGTGAGTCATTTAAACAGTTAAAATCAAGAGTGGATCAAGTACAAATCCTTTGGGATGTATGATGATACATTATTTGAGAAAGCTCTGTACTTTAGATTGCTAATAATATTTTTCTATGATGAGAGTAGAATGTGTAGAAAGATGAAGAAACATAAATATTATGTAAATACAGGATATCTGTAATCAAAGTTCCTGCTTCAAAACACTGTAGAAAAGGAATCACAGCTCATAATGAATACAATTTGAACAGCATATCATTGATGCAGGGTGAAACATCATGGAACAAAAAAGAATTTAACTATAATTTGACCAATAGATGGCACTGTAAACATCAGAATATACTCTCCAAAAGATGAACAATACATGTCTGTTCCTCAGTTTGCATCCAAGGAACCCAACATGACTATCTCCATGAAGGATTACATGTCACTGGTAAAGCTCTTTTACAAGAGCAGGAACTATGAACCAGGAGCCTTATTGAAGTTCCAGACACTGAAGGGTATTGTCATTTCCCCTTAGCTTCCTGATTCTAGTTATTGTTCACAATAACCAATGTCTTTTATGAAAAATTTGAGAGGGGCAAACATTACAATAAGCTTTCTAGTTTACTTAGCTTTTTGTGTAGAGTTGGCTCCAGTTCTTCTTGTCAGGGTTCTGATTCCTGAAGCTGAACTTCTCACATTTTAGATCCTCATGGTTGAATTAATCTAAATAAATTTGAAGATTGTTGTTGCACAATTTTTGTTGTATTGTTAATATATTTTGTCACGTTGTAGTATTTTCACATTAACAGAGCTAACATTACATCGTTCACCCAAAATACGTCCATTCACATCGAAGGCATACTTACCACTACTTCACTCTGTGGTAATAACCATATTCCAAAGGATTTAAAATTTTTCTTGACAAATCAATTTCTATTTATTTTGATTATTATTTCAGAAATGAATCCAGAAATAAATATAGTAAACAGTACTAGATTGTGTAATTAATAATAGAAATTTTAAGTGTGCCAAATAATTTGTAATTTCAAAAGTTTCTAAAAAGTAATTTCAGCTGTACATTCAGTATTTAGTGATTGTAACATTGAAAGTAAGGTAAAGTAATTCCTGTGTGTAAAATTATGTGAAAGTTTTCAGGATAATATCGAACCTTCCAAAATTAAAAAAATAATACTGGCATCGACAACTACTGTTAAGGAAAAATAATGCTAGAGGAGCATGTCCCTTTACAGTATGAAAAAATGAACTGGTCTGATGTCTGCTAAGGGTCTGGATAAATGGATTACAAAATTTGTAGAGATAGGTTTTTCTGAAGTGCAATGTGGCAAAGGGAGGAAAGCAGTTTACCTGACATCTGTCAAAGATATGGTCACAGAATGTGAGAAGGGGTCCTACGGTGATGTGTAAGCATGCAGCATGTGTTGAATTTCCCAAACATTGGGCAAGCCTGTGAGCACAGTGCATAAATTTCTATAAAACATCTCACATCGCTGTCCCTACAAAATCACCCATGTTTAGGAGTTACTTCCTGACCTGCCAGCAAGACAAATGTTCACTCTGGAAGTTCTTGCTCACTTGGAAGTGAACAATGGATGGCCTTGGAACATTTTGTAGACAGATGAAATCCATTTCCATATTGAAGGACATGTCAATATGCAGAATTGTGAAATGTGGACGATGGAAAATCTGCACTCACATCAGCAGGTACCACTTTGTTCTGCAAAGGTGAGTGCACAGCATGGGTTGAATGTGTCATTTGTCGTAGGGAAACACTTTCAGGAAGATCAGTTCTGTGGGTCCTGTGGCTTATACCATCCCTGATAAACGCTATGAGAGTCTTTTGCTCACAACATTCCAACCCTTCAATAGCATGGGTGTGTGTTTTGGTGCTCCTCTGCACATTGTACAGCCAGTGAAGCAGCTCCAGCATGCAGCAGAAGCATTTCAGAAATGTTAGAATTGTCACCTCTCATTTACCTACAGCCTAACCCTTTAGATCACCTGATCTTAAACTGTGTGACTTCTGGCCATGGAGTTATCTGAAAGATGTTGTATTCGGTGCTTCAGTTATGAATAAAGCTAAAGTGAAGGCACACATTATGCAATGCATTCTGAATGTGACTGCAAGACACTCTGATCTGTTGTGGTACAAGTTATTTCTTAGTTTCAACTAGTGGCAGAAAATGGTGGACAACATATTGAACATGTCTTGCAACAGTCTCTTGACAATTAGAAACCTATGTTGTTTAGCTTTTTATACAGTTTTGGCCCATTATCTAACTAACAATGTCACAATTGTTGACTGCTGCACTCTTGTAGTCATGCACATTGAACCGTACAGATGGTGTAACATGCAACTCAAACCGCCATCGCATTGTGATTCACTTGTGATTTGTAGTTGATCTCACTTAAGTTAAGCTACTTAAAGCATTATATATTGTTTCAATTTTTGTCAATTTTTTATTTTTCTTTATTTTTTTGCATGATTTTCCTCTCGGTGCAAATATTATGCTGTTCGAATTTGACATCATTCTGAGCAGTGGCTCTCTTTTTACAGCATTTTAAAACTGGAACTTTAATTATGGACACCCTGTACATGTATATTCAAAAAGAAATTCTTGACTGTGTTATGTTAGTAACATGTTCTGAGCAGAAGTGCATCACAGTATGTGTGAGTATGAACACATTCCTCATTGTAGTTGTCTTAGCTTGGTGTGAGTACATGTCTCTTGGAGGCACAGATGAGTGGTTTAGGGAATATTGGTACATGGGGAAGTGATCAGGCAATTTTCATTCAAAATTGTGCTGATTTTAATGGCAGAATTGAATGAAATGGATTGTAGAATAGTGCATATGCACCTTAATGTTTGACAAGTCTTATTATGCTAAGTTTGACATACTGTATGTCAATAAAATCAAAAACAACATTACACATATTGAAGGAATATTAGAAAGAACATGAAGGCTTCTTATAGAAATAAGCAAAAGGTATTCCATGTCTACCATTGAGACCTATACACTAATAATCTCACACTATGATGAAGAGTTAGACGATCTCCATAAAGAATTATGAACACACATAAATTGCAGTAGATCCTAGTATACACTGATAATGAGGAATTTTAAAGAAAACTAAGACATACACTATTGAGCAGTTTTCAGCTGTAAACTTTGGATTGCACTACAAATGAGGGAGGTCATATGTTACTAGAATTTGTCAAGTGGAACTACATGTAAACCCTTAACATCTTCATCCAGAATAAAACAAACTGAAAATGGGATATGCAAGGACTAAATAGAATAAATTCTGAAACTGACAATATTTTATCAAAATCAAGAAAACTATAAAGAATGGGTTAATGTTGAATAACTTTAGAATTTCAGGTGTTCATAGATAAGTAAGATTCAGAGTGAAAATATACAAAAACCTAAAAGGAAACAAACTTGTCATGCATAACAGTGCAGTGGCACAAAAGATTCAGAAAGCAAAGATTATGAGAACATAAATGAAAGGGAAATCTATGCAACAAAAGTTCTTAAGCAAACAGCAAAATATATGCAAAAAAAAAAAAAAGAGAAAACACACACACACACACACAGAGAAGGAAAGAAAATCTCAAATAAAACAAAGCAGTGAACAGTGATTAATGAGAAGACAACAGGTACAAATTAAGGGTAGTAGGACTGTGACAGAATATGCTGACTTAAGCAAAACTGAAACTTCCTGACAGATTAAAACTGTGTGCCGGACCGAGACTCAAACTCGGGACCTTTGCCTTTTGCGGGCAAGTACTCTACTGACTGAGCTACCCAAGCACAACTCATGACCCATCCTCACAGTTTCAATTCTGGTAGTACATCTCCTACCTTCCCAACTTCACAGGACCTCTTCTGCAAACCTTGTAGAACAAGTACTCCTGGAAGAAAGGATATTACAGTGACATGGTGTAGCCACAGCCTCTGCAGCGGAGTGTGCGCCGATATGAAACTTCCTGGCAGATAAAAACTGTGTGTTGGACAGAGACTCAAACTCAGGACCTTTGCCTTTCATGGGCAAGTGCTCTACTGACTGAGCTACCCAAGCATAGCTCTTGACCCATTCTCAGAGCTTAATTCTGCCAGTAACTCAACCCCTACCTTCCAAACTTCACAGAAACATTTCTGTGAACCTTGCAGAACTAGCACTCCTGGATTAAAGGATATTGTGAAGACATGGCTTAGCCATAGCCTAGGGGATGTTTCCAGAACGAGATTTTCGCTCTTCAGTGGAGTGTGTGCTGATATGAAACTTCCTGGCAGATTAAAACTGTGTGCTACACCGAGACTCGAACTCAGGACCTTTGCCTTTCACAGGAAAGTGCTCTACCAACTGAGCTACCCAAGCATGAGTCACAACCCATCTGTGGATAGCTCAGTTGGTAAAGCACGTGCCTGTGAAAAGCAAAGGTCCCAAATTCGAGTCTCGGTCCAGCACACAGATTTAATGTGCCAGGAAGTATATCGGCACACACTCTGCTGCGGAGTGAAAATGTCATTCTTAAGCGAAGCTATTTGTAAATGTCTTCATTCAGAAGTCATGAGAAGATGAAATGAATTGTCAGTTAACAGAATTAAAAACAATTACATAAAGAAGAAACAAAATTAAACTTAGGTACACATCACATTTTTCCTCTTAAGGTTGTACAACCTACTTCTACACCTATACTCTGTAAGCTAACACTGTGGTGTGCAGCAGAGGGTACTTTCTGTACCACTGTCACTTTCCGCTTTTCTTAGTCCAATGCGAATGATTTGTGGGAAGAATCTGGCTGGTAAACTCAGAACTTTAACAGGAAACCACAACATGATGTAGATGCCTCTCTTGAGGCATCTGCCAGTGGAGTTGGTTGATCATTTCCATGACACTTTTGTGCTTACTAAGTGAATTTGTAATGAAACACACTGCTCTCCTTTGGATCTTCTCAATTTCCTCTATCAATACTATCTGGTACAGGTCACATAGTGATGTGCAATTTTCAGGAAATGGCCAACGAGGGTTCTGTAAGCTACCTCTTTTGTTGATGGACTACATTTCCTAAGGATTGTTCCAATGAATCTCAGCCTGGCATCTGCATTTACTGCAATTTGATTTATGTGGTCATAACACTTTAAATTGCTCTGCATATATACTTCTAGATATTTTATGGAAGTAACTACTTTCAGTGATTGTTCTGCATGTGTAATCAAACAATAATGGGTGTTTCTGTCTGTGTGCACACAATATTTTGCATTTGTTTGTATTTAGAGCCAAATGCCACTCCCTAAGCCAGGTGTTGATCCTCTTCAGGTCTTCTGCATTTTGCTACAATTTTATAGCATTATGATATCTCTGTATTCAACATCATCATACACAAAAATCTTCATGGAATGGATCTGTAACACTTCCTTGTAGTGTGCTCAAAACTTCTTTTACATCTGAAGATTTTTCCCTGTTGAGAATGACATGCTGCATTCTGTTTACTGCAAGTTATTCATTCAAATCACACAGGTGGTCTCATATCCCATATCCTCATACAGGGTGTTTCAAAAATGACCGGTATATTTGAAACGGCAATAAAAACTAAACGAGCAGCGATAGAAATACACCGTTTGTTGCAATATGCTTGGGACAACAGTACATTTTCAGGCAGACAAACTTTTTGAAATTACAGTAGTTACAATTGTCAACAACAGATGGCGCTGCAAGTGATGTGAAAGATATAGAAGACAACGCAGTCTGTGGGTGTGCCATTCTGTACGTCATCTTTCTGCTGTAAGCGTGTGCTGTTCACAACATGCAAGTGTGCTGTAGACAACATGGTTTATTCCTTAGAACAGAGGATTTTTCTGGTCTGCACATATAAGGCTCAGATGAGGAAACTCCTGACTTCTTCTGCTGATGATGCGCTTCTCCAATTTCTGGCTTCTTACCGTTTCACCCCCATGGGTGACCACAGCCTGGCTGAGCTCTTACATGGCCGACAGCGCCGCACACTACTTCATCTTCTGCGGCCTTCCACCTCACGGCCGCGGGTGCCTTCGATTGGCTGGTTCACCGCCGATGACCTTATATGGGTATGGGGATATGGCAGGCAGCCAAAATGGAGTCCTGGACGCATCTTACGACAACGCAGCAAATGCCTGTATGAAATCCAGACAGACACAGGTATTGCAGTGCGTCATTCGGACCAGCTTCGGCCTCTTGTGCCGGCAACGCCTGTTCTGGATGCCGCTACACCACCTTCGGCTCTACCTGACGCTCGGGATACTGGAATCTCTCATTACTCACAATGCAGTCCTCTCACCATCATATCGGTGCCAGCACAAGAACTAATGCCACCAGGAGACGTGTCCATGCAGGAACCAGATGAACATCATGTGTCGGAGCAACTCTACTTGCCTCCTTCTCCTACAGATGTGGACACATCGCCCATGTCTCCTGTTATAACAACCAGACTTGCCACAATGGGCAGATTGGTGCATGGGGCCCTAGCAGATTCGACTCCCACATCTCCTGTCATCTCTACCTGTTATCATCGGCGACACTTCCGTCCGTACGGGAAGCCTCAAGACTTTATGGCCAGTCAAACATCACCTATGGACATTAGCAATCTACAGGCCACCTCCATCAAGACCTGTGAAAAAAAATTCGAAGGGGGGAAAAGTGTTGTGGCTCGCCTATCTTTCAAAGTGCCGCCGTGCATTATGCACATCCTCTACATGCGGCGCTGTCTGCCAGCCATGCAGCAGCAGCGCCACCTAAGCGGCTAGCCAGCCAGCGGCTGCTATACTTGGACTCAGTTATGATTTGACTGTTAAAGTGTACACACATCTTACTCTGTTTACTTGATCTGTGATATCATGTATTGCATCTTCTTTGAAATATTTGTTCAACTTGAAGTTGTTACAGATACTGTGTTGACAAAATCCAACAGCCTGCAACCAAATAAGATAAGAATTACAAGCTATCAGCAGCCTTAATACTAACAAGAGCATATTGGTACTTTCTGCTGACAAGGGAAATATGACCATTATGATGAAGTCCAAAAATTATTTGTGGAAAATATGCAACCTACTAGATCTGAAGTGGCACTCTGTGACTTTCAGGATCTTATTGATTCCATTTTCCCACAGGACATCTCAAAGCTCATTCACGTGTGCCTTACAATGAGCTGCTTTATATGGAATGGCAATTTCTATAAACATCTGGAAGGCACTGCCACAGGTGGTCCACTTAGTCCAGTGGTTGGCAGTATTTTCACAAGCAATTTTGAAAGACATGTGCTTGAACTGGCATTTTGTAAATGTAAAGGGTGGTACAGGTACATCAACAATATCTCTTACTTGTGGATTCGTGGGAGGAACAGTGACTTCCTGAGATAAATGAACAGTCTCCACACCAACACAAAATGTTTATGAGCAATGGTAAAAAGTTGAGGCACAGCACATATCAGAAACCAACATACACTCCTGGAAATTGAAATAAGAACACCGTGAATTCATTGTCCCAGGAAGGGGAAACTTTATTGACACATTCCTGGGGTCAGATACATCACATGATCACACTGACAGAACCACAGGCACATAGACACAGGCAACAGAGCATGCACAATGTCGGCACTAGTACAGTGTATATCCACCTTTCGCAGCAATGCAGGCTGCTATTCTCCCATGGAGACGATCGTAGAGATGCTGGATGTAGTCCTGTGGAACGGCTTGCCATGCCATTTCCACCTGGCGCCTCAGTTGGACCAGCGTTCGTGCTGGACGTGCAGACCGCGTGAGACGACGCTTCATCCAGTCCCAAACATGCTCAATGGGGGACAGATCCGGAGATCTTGCTGGCCAGGGTAGTTGACTTACACCTTCTAGAGCACGTTGGGTGGCACGGGATACATGCGGACGTACATTGTCCTGTTGGAACAGCAAGTTCCCTTGCCAGTCTAGGAATGGTAGAACGATGG
Organism: Schistocerca cancellata; assembly: GCF_023864275.1. Taxonomy (NCBI): domain Eukaryota; kingdom Metazoa; phylum Arthropoda; class Insecta; order Orthoptera; family Acrididae; genus Schistocerca; species Schistocerca cancellata. The sequence continues at coordinate 767,556,606 of NC_064628.1, forward strand.
GTTCGATGACGGTTTGGATGTACCGTGCACTATTCAGTGTCCCCTCGACGATCACCAGTGGTGTACGGCCAGTGTAGGAGATCGCTCCCCACACCATGATGCCGGGTGTTGGTCCTGTGTGCCTCTGTCGTATGCAGTCCTGATTGTGGCGCTCACCTGCACAGCGCCAAACACGCATACGACCATCATTGGCACCAAGGCAGAAGCGACTCTCATCGCTGAAGACGACACGTCTCCATTCATCCCTCCATTCACGTCTGTCGCGACACCACTGGAGGCGGGCTGCACGATGTTGGGGCGTGAGCGGAAGACGGTCTAACGGTGTGCGGGACCGTAGCCCAGCTTCATGGAGATGGTTGCGAATGGTCCTCGCCAATACCCCAGGAGCAACAGTATCCCTAATTTGCCGGGAAGTGGCGATGCGGTCCCCTACGGCACTGTGTAGGATCCTACGGTCTTGGCGTGCATCCGTGCGTCGCTGCGGTCCGGTCCCAGATCGACGGGCACGTGCACCTTCCGCCGACCACTGGCGACAACATCGATGTACTGTGGAGACCTCACGCCCCACGTGTTGAGCAATTCGGCGGTACATCCACCCAGCCTCCCGCATGCCCACTATACACCCTCACTCAAAGTCCGTCAACTGCACATACGGTTCACGTCCACGCTGTCATGGCATGCTACCAGTGTTAAAGACGGCGATGGAGCTCCGTATGCCACGGCAAACTGGCTGACACTGACGGCGGCGGTGCACAAATGCTGCGCAGCTAGCGCCATTCGACGGCCAACACCGCGGTTCCTGGTGTGTCCGCTGTGCCATGCGTGTGATCATTGCTTGTACAGCCCTCTCGCAGTGTCCGGAGCAAGTATGGTGGGTCTGACACACCGGTGTCAATGTGTACTTTTTTCCATTTCCAGGAGTGTACATGGGCTGATGTCAAAAAAAGAAAAAAAAGAAAGAAAGAAAGGTAAAATATTGTCATGATGCACATGAGATGATTATGTGAGTCACAGCACCTCATATGCAAGATGCAAGACATAAGTAGCAAAGGTACTTCACCAGTTGTACAAGAAATGTCACAAAACCTAACACTCAGCAAAGTGATCCTTTAGAAGAAGAAATGTTGAGCAGAGCCTTTCTGCCATACGTCCCCCAGGGATGGACAGAATCAACCATATATCGTGTGAAGTATATTTACAAATTGCTCAACAAAATCAAAGAGTGCCAAAGACTGACAGTGGACAATTGTGTCTCACTTGCAGTGTCAAGAAACCATGTACATGTGGAAGAGTCTATGTTTGAAAGATTGGACAATCCGTCAATACCAGGATCATCAGATTTAAATGGTTTTGCATGTTGGGACTGGTAGAGAAACAAGCCTTGTCAGAGCATGCAGTATGTGAGACCAACCACATAATAATATTCACTGACATGCTTGTTATCACTGTGGAGTTTCCCTGCCCACTTGTTCACAAAAATCATAGAAACTCGCAAAAATAAGAAAGATTAAAGTCTCATGGTAAATGAATCATTGTATTCATGTGCTGCAGCAAATAATTGTTGCAGGTAGCTAAGGGAGCAACACAATGATAATGATCAGGGAAAAGCGCATTGATGCAAAGGACATTGATGCAACAGATACATATAATCTCCAGACATGGACTTGACTCCAGTATTATACTGTATTTCCAGAAAGATATGGAGCTGAGGACAAGAAAATGCTAAATACAGAGTAAAATGTTTTATATGAAAATATGGGTATGGCATTTGCAACAACAAGAAATGTATGGTATTTCCAACAATGAAGTAGCATTTGCTTAAATGGCCAATTTTACACACAAATGGGGTCAAAACACCCAGTAGCTATGTAACTGTCAATTGTAAACTTTCATGGCCAGAAATGTCACTATGGTGCTCAGCAAAGGGGATTTTCAAATGGAGAGAAGAGGATTATTAGAAGAGTTAATTCAACAGACCCACCAAAACTTGGAATGCACAGACTGCAAGTTAATGTGTCTCCATATTACACTCAGAAATTAATTGTGTAGTGGTGACTGGGATAGAATTGTCAGACTATTGCATTATTCTGTTAAGAAGCATATGTTGACAACTTATAGTAGACAGAAGAAGAGATCTGATAATTTGCAACCTAATATGATGATCCACTACTTAGATGTTTCCCACAGAGTTATCAATACATCTGGAAATGCATTATACGATGATGAGAGAGCTGTGCTTGCCAGCAGAGGTAATTTCACCATTAGTTTGGGAGTTGTGTCCATGGAGGAAATAATAGTCAATGAACAAGCAGGCATTCACAGTGTGGACACAGTTACTGTTGAAAAAGTCCATACAGAAGCTGTCAGAGTATTGGCTCACTCGAAGCTGCCAAAAAGAAATTACCTGTGGGTGAGAGCCATAAAGTGCCTGAAGGAAGATGATAGTATTATCATTCTCCTCACTGGCAAGGGAAATGTCACAGTAACTTTGAATGTCACTGGCTATCTTATTAAGATTAACAACTTATTAGATCTGCCAATGTATAGGAAACTGAGTAAAGATCTCACTGACAAAGGTGGAGTGAGGTGGCACAGTGGTTAGCACACTGGACTCGCATTCGGGAGGATGATGGTTCAAACCCGCCTCTGGCCATCTCGATTTAGGTTTCCTGTGATTTCCCTAAATCATTTCAGGAAAATGCTGGGACGGCTCCTATGAAAGGGCACAATCGATTTCCTTCTCCATCTATCCATAATCCGAGCTCATGCTATGTCTCTAATGACCTCATTGTCAACATGACATTAAACACTAATCTCCTCCTCCTCCTCCTCTCACTGACAAAGTTCTTATAACTTTTATGTGGCTGATAAAAAAGTTCTCTACCAAACAGAGCAATAAGGAAAGTCAGTTCAATTCAGCTGTGCTACCACCAAGACTTTGTGGATTGCTGTAGGTGCATAAAGAACATACATGTTCCTCTGAGACCTGTAGTTTGTCCATTGGTTTTCCAACCTATGTCATTGCCAAATTCTTGATCACATTACTATGACCATATGTGGGCCAATCAGACTCCTATATCACGAATTTGGCACAGTTTATAAGTAAATTAAATGGCATAGTTGTCCAACTGGAAGACATATTAATTATTTTTGACGTGGTATTGCTATTAACTATGGTTCTGCTCCATGAGCTGAATTGGATTTTTTCTCCTGATATTGCAGAATCATTTAAATATTGCCTCGTGGCCACATATTTCAAACAGAACAATGACTTCTATGGATAGACAGATGGTGTGGCTATGGGCAGCTCCTTAAACCCAGTTATAGTGAATTATTTCCTGGAAAAAGCAGGCATCAGAAAGTGCCAACAAAAACCCCAAAATATGGTTCTTCTATGTAGATATTATGCTTGTTTTGTGGAGGAGTGGCAGAGAAGAACTAAGTTGTTTTTGTAAGCATCTCAACAGAATTAATCCCAAGATTCAGTTTACTGTGGTGGAAGAGGCAGGTGGAAGATTAAAGTTTCTTGATGTGATAATTTTTTGAGAAAGAAGATGATAACTTAGGCCACACAGTTTACCAAAAACCCATGCACACAGACCATTACCTAGACTGGGATTCAAGCAACCACCCAGAAAATAGCAAGGCATCATGAAAACATTAGCAGATTAAGCAAAGAACATTTTCAAACCAGAGTTGCCTGAAGAATTACATGCAAAAGTTATAGCAGTACACAGGCACCTGTAAAATTGAAAGTTTTCCTGTCTTTCATTAAGGGTATTGCTGATCACATAGGAAAAATCTTGACAAAACAGGACATGCCTATTGTCTACAAACCCACCCAGAAGATCTAAAACATCTACAATTGGCAAAGGTTCTCACAAATTTCTGGAAGAAGCAGGAATTCATAGGATTCCTTGCAGTTGTTGGGAGGTGTAAGTGAATACTACAAAAAGAATGGTAACACAAGGGACTAGAAGAGCACAGGTGCTACTGTAGAATGAGACAGACTGACAGATCAGCTGTTGCAAAACATGCTTTGCAGCCAGGAGACCACCATATACATTTTGATAGGACTCAAGTAATAGCAGCCACAAGTGGATACCACGAAAGTCTATACAGAGATACCATAGGGATTGTCAAATGCCCCTGGAATTTCAATAGGAAAGGGGAGGGTATGAAACTGAATATCATCTGGTTTCTGGTGCTGAAGAAGCTTGGTGTGTCTTCCACTATGGGGTGATAATGACAATGGCCAGTTGCATCCAGGTATTCAAAGTATGTGACATCATGCCACTGTGTGGGAGCACATGTGAACAGAATCTTGTTACAGTCAGTAGTGAACCAAGGTGTGAATTGGACACTCAGAGAAGCTACAATCCCCCTTGAAAATGTCCTCTACAGATGAGGACAAAACATTGTGTATTAATGAAAAATCCATTGGACCACAGTATAACAGCCAAGAATATTTTATTAATTGTGACACATTAGTAAACCAAAGAAATATGTAAACTAAAGAAATACGAAAGTAATAAGGAGTAGCAGAAATACAGGGTGGAGAAAAATTGTGTCACAAAATTTTAACCCTAGATAGATGATGCCAGTAGGAACCAAAATTACTTACCATGTGTATGTTGACAACACACCATTTTTAAACTATGGAAACTTGGTCCACATGCTCCAATTGGCCTCAGGATTACCCTGTTGCCAGATGCTCTGGACAATGCATGGCCATGAATGCTTTGCCTTGTTGTTTGTACATTTGTATTTGTGATGCCCACCATCTGACGAATAGCAACAGGGAAATCCCACAGCCAATCAGAACATTTGGTGCCAAGTTTCTGTAGTTTAAAAATGGTGTGTTGTGGACCTACACAACATTACTAATTTTGGTTCTTACTGGCATCAGCTATCCAGGGTTAAAGTTTCATGACACAATAGTTAGTGATAGACTGAACATCAGAATTTTGACTATTAAGAAGATGATGTTATGGAATTCTGCTACCTTGTAAAGAAAATATCTCATGATGGATGTAAGATGGAGGATGTAAAAAGCAGCTTAGTACAGGCAAAGAGAACCTCTCTGCCAAAAGAAGTCTACTAACACTAAATATTGGCCTTAATTTGAGAAAGAAATTTATGAGAATGTACATTTGGAGCACAGCATTGTATGGCAGTGACTCAGGGACTTTTGGAAAACCAGAAAAGGAAAGAAAGAGTTGCAGCATTTGAATTTGATATAAGTTGCTATGGAACGAGAGAGAGAAGGAGGGGCGGGGGTGATGGAAGGAGGGGGGGGGGGGGGGGGGTTATACATACAATAAAGAAATCTGCAATATTGTACATTCTAATTTACATAGCCATGTATTCAGTCACTGAATAGAAACAGCATCACTGTAAGGATTGCCTTTAAAGGAATTTGTATACTGGATAGCTTTTATTTCCGCAGGTATTTTAACAAAAATTTCAGTCCTATGTGGAATGGGCCCCTCTGACACCTATTGGTACATGCATGGATTGAATGAAAGTTTTTGCTGAGTCATAGACATCACAGTTCTTCTGCAAATTTTTTCATCATCTATTTCATTTGTTTGGAAAAATTAAATGGTTTCTCTTCCATGAATGGATGGTAGTGCAAGTATGTTAAGCACTGTGAAGGTATTTTTGCATGATTACCTTATTGTTTTCCATTTATTATTCTAATGGCCTTCTTTTGAATTTTGAATGTACTGAGAGCTGCCAGAGAGTTTCCCTGTATGTTAAACTTTAGTTCAGACATGACTGTATGTAAGCATAATAAGGACTTTTAACAGTTTTCACATTAGTGCAAGGCTTCAGGGCCTCAGGAGTTAACACCCTCTACTTAGTTTACCATTTATACACTCAAACAATACATTTGCATACTCTACAACAAGTCTGACTCAAGCTGCCAGAGACTGTGGTCATGTGAGTGTGAGTTGCATTTGCATGAGTGTGTGCATGTGTTTTTGTTATCTAATTTTGACAAAGACCTTGTAGGCAGAAAGCTAAATGTGTGACAGTCTTTTTCTTGTGCCTTTCTGTGACTCAGCATCTCCACTATATCGTGAGTAGCAACTATTCTTTTCACTGTATTGTTACATTTACATACTTATTATGTTCAATCCATTTAACACTTTTGACAATCCTCAAGATAAATTCTAGTTTATGTGGATTCTTATTTTGTTGGTTTATGGCAATATTTTTACTATTATTTATAATTAAATGAGTGTGGTCTGACAAACTGCTGATTGGTTTCATGGGACAATTTACAGACTGCTGCAGTTTGTGCTGTTTCTCCCCTTATAGCAGGACTGCCATACAGTCAGGAAATAAGACACTTTTGTTTGTATTTACGTTTATACTCAGACCATTAAAGTATAGCAGGCAGAGTAGTGGTCCTATAAATGTTCCTCGGGATGCACATACATTTCATCTACATTTTGTAGTACTTCAATATCTTCTTTGCACTTTTGATTGTCAAGTAATTATTTGATCCACATGTTAGAAAGGACCCATTGCCACAGTGTTCAATCTCAGTAACTAGATTTGTATGTTTAACTATCTCAAATGCTTTGGACATATCTAAAAATATCCTAGCTGATAATTGTTTGTTATCCATCAGATCTCAGGCACTATTAAGACATTCATAGATTGCTGCCTGTGTTGATTTTGCCCATCTGCATAAATAGTAAAAATGAATAATATTGTTGGTTTTACCTTCAAGGACAAGTTCAATAGTCTTTTTAAATTCCTTGGACATATTCTTAATGCCAACATAACAGGTCCACATTCCAACTTCTCTGGCTGTAACATGGTCCAATGTCAATGTGCATGGACCAGGACCAAGGAGTTTATCATTTGAGTTAGGAGGTACAAAAGTGCAGTAAAGAGCTCCAGTTTCATTGCAGTCTAAGTCAACATTATCTCCTATTTTGACGATGATTGTTTTAGATTGTCCCAATAGAGTTTCTCTATCTGCAAAGAAAATGTGGACATATTACCAAAGCTCCATTAGTTACATATGTGTTTTTATTGCTGTATTATATTACACAAATAACATGCACATATGTAACTGAGAAGTGTCTCATGGTTGTGGAGAGAATTTATATGGTTCGTTGAATCAGAATGCAAAAAGTTTACTTAAAGTTATTAAATATTATATTACATGGTAATATTAATTATAACTAAAACACAGTATCTAAATTATAATTCAGCTATATTTACTACAAAAGATTTTATAATTTCTGGTAGATTATTGAAAACATATATATTGATGCATATGTGATTTTCTCCTGAACTATAGGAAAGCACTTGAAATATTTGTAAAAATTATTTTCAGTTTTGGTGTTATAATGATGCTTCATACTACAGGTTGAGGAAAGTAATGTACTGGCCACAACAAAGGGCTTTAAATAATATTTAGGACATAAATACATGTGCCTTTCCATCAACTGATTGCCATGGACTGTACATGTTATGCTGATTAGTTTATAGTTATAAGGTTCCCATGAGAACTGAACTACAAAAACTTTTATAGTGTGTCTTGTACCAAGGCTGGGACTCAAACCTGGGTCTCATGTCCACTAGACAGTTATGCTAAACACTACATCATCCTGACACAGTGGCTTTGCACAACTGCATGAACTACCCTCGCATGCCTCTGCCGTCAATCCAAATTCCCATCCACACCTCAACCCATTTGGTATTCCCCCTAAACAGGATCAGGTATTGGAAAAGCACTTCAGTATCAAATAAAATTGGGGAGTCTGTCTAAATCCAAGGCATAGGTACTTTAATCAAATAAAACTAACGATTCTAGAGGCCTTTCCAAGTCTCAAACACCTTATGATGTATATATATATAGACTGAAGTGACAAATGACAATTTGTACCAAGGCTGAGACTCAGATGTGAGTATCTAGCAGACTATTTTGCAGGGAATTTGTGAGTATTATTCCTTGGGAATCTCAAAAAACAGTGGTCATCACCTTACCAGCTGACAAAATGATCTTTGCCTTCTCCAGTGCCATAAAGATGATCATATTAATATGTGGTACATATCTGTAGCAATGAATATGAAATTAAATTGAATATTTTTTACACATAAATTACACAAATACTGGCAGCAATGTGAAATGACATGACATCTATCAAATTCTTCTGACATCTACTGAACAGAACTAGAGTGGGTGCCCTCAATAAAAGTTTTAATTTGCCTTGCAATGGTCTCAGCATTTTGGGATGGTTGCGTTTACAATATAACTTCTTTTCAGATCACGATAAAATATAAATGCTACCTTACTCCAATTACATTTTTTAAATATAAATTCGCTTCACTAAATTTGCATAAAATAAGAAAGTTAATGCAATGATTAAAATGTGGCATTCAAGGCTCATAAATTATATTTAAAAACAAATATAACAAACAAAAATAAAGACCATAATCATTCTGATAAGGATTTAAGCAAAATTTCATTCTGTAAGGATTGAATATGTCAGCTCAGAGTCTCATTATGCCATCACAAGAAATAATTTTTGTCTCATTTTCACTAACAGGGGTACATGTGGGTCGGTGACTGCGTGGTGTGAAACCTGGCACCCAGTATTACACCACTGAATGAATCATTTCAAAAAGTCAGTCTCACCCATTATGACTCAGTGGCAAATATTTCTCTACTATATTCAGAATTAAATGAATTATAATGATAACATTTGTTATTCACTCAAACACTTATAACTGATACTTGCATTGTGATATACATTGCACATTGAACTCTTCTCTCTCTTTATTTTCTTCCTCATGATACTATGTAAACCAAATAAATAAGCTTACCTTATTCTACAATGTTTCTTGATTTCCTGTTGGCAAATTTTGCAATCACTAAATAAAACTATATTTCACTCTCTTAATAACTTCTACTGTTGTTATACTCCATTAGTCTACAGTGACCAGCATGAAAATAATGACCCAGTAGAAATGCAGGAAAAATGTAACTTCAACATGTTATTAAAATTGGGCCACTAACAAGATGGCTCATATCAAAACTATCATTGTTGTTGTTGTTGTTGTTGTTGTGGTCTTCAAGTCCTGAGACTGGTTTGATGCAGCTCTCCATGTTACCCTATCCTGTACAAGCTTCTTCATCTCCCAGTACCTACTGCAACCTACATCCTTCTGAATCTGCTTTGTGTATTCATCTAGTGGTCTCCCTCTATGATTTTTACCCTTCATGCTGCCCTCCAATACTAAATTTGTGATCCCTTGATGCCTCAGAACATGTCCTACCAACCAGTCCCTTCTTCTTGTCAAGTTGTGCCACAAACTCCTCTTCTCCCCAATTCTATTCAATACCTCATCATTAGTTACATGATCTACCCATCTAATCTTCAGCATTCTTCTGTAGCACCACATTTCAAAAGCTTCTATTCTCTTCTCGTCCAAACTATTTAACGTCCATGTTTCACTTCCATACATGACTACACTCCATAGAAATACTTTCAGAAATGACTTCCTGACACTTAAATCTATACTCGATGTTAACAAATTTCTCTTCTTCAGAAACGCTTTCCTTACCATTGCCAGTCTACATTTTATATCCTCTCTACTTTGATCATCACCTGTTATTTTGCTCCCCAAATAGCAAAACTCCTTTACTACTTTAAGTGTCTCGTTTCTTAATCTAATTCCCTCAGCATTACCTGACTTAAATCGACTACATTCCATTACCCTCATTTTGCTTTTGTTGATGTTCATCTTATATCCTCCTTCAAGACACCATCATTTCTGTTAAACCGCTCTTCCAAGTCCTTTGCTGTCTCTGACAGAATTATAATGTCATCAGTGAATCTCAAAGTTTTTATTTCTTCTCCATGGATTTTAATACCTACTCTGAATTTTTCTTTTGTTTCCTTTACTGCTTGCTCAATATACAGATTGAATAACATCAGGGAGAGGCTACAACCCTGTCTCACTTGCTTCCTAGCCACTGCTTCCCTTTCATGCCCCTCGACTCTTATAACTGCCATCTGGTTTCTGTACAAATTGTAAATATCCTCTTGCTCCACGTATTATACCCCCACCACCTTTAGAATTTGAAAGAGAAAATATCATAAGAAAATTAAATACACTATAGAAGGAATGAATTACAGTAATAGCAGGCTTATGAAAATAAATAGAGCATTCATTAATTGCTTTCTTATTGGTTATCAACTGAACCCTTATCTAATAGATTGGGATATTACAACTAGCTCTGACAACACTAGGGAATCCCTCAGCAAATTTCATGGTATTGTCAATTTATGACAGGTGAATGCATGGTGTAGCCAGTGCACAATTTTAAAAATCAGTTAAAATTGTTGCACATTTGGGAACTACAATTTTCTGTATTGGGCAGTAAGCCCTCTAATGTGCAGGGCCCACAGTGTTTGTTAACTCTTGTTATGTGTCTAGTCCAGCACTGCACAGAATGTTTAAAATATTTCCACCTGCTGTCATGTTACAAAAAGGAGGGTGTCAATTAGAAAGGCCATATGATTTACGTGGTTCTTTGTGACACAGTAAACTGTTTGTAGAGTCTAACTGCATCCTGCCTGCAGCTTTTCTGCAGCTGCACATCACTGGCCCCAATGACCAGGAAGCAGACATCTCAAAGACACAGACAGACTTAATTTATATTAAAGATTTAAATAAAAGAAATATTCAGCTCAGTCAACTATCAGGCAATAAATCCACCCTTCCAGTCTCAATGTTTTGGCACATCTGATGCCCAGGAAATTCTTTGTTGGAAGATTTTAAACACATATTCACATACCGGTAGTCATTAAACTCATTGTGAAATTTATTATAATATAAACCAATAATTCATATGATAGCAACAATAACATTATGGTGATTATAGACAAAACAATTGATTACATTACATTCATGTTAATATTTTGGAATCACTAAACTTTTCAGTACCTACATCTGAACAAAATTAGTGTTTGATTAACTGTTATTTATTCAGTCGTAGTACAAGACACAAAGACAGTTTCCACAAATCCTTTATCTCCTAGTCTAGGGTTCAGGGAGAAGTATTACATTCTAGTGCAAAGATGTAAAGCAGAAAACTGGGAATCCCTATGAAGCTGAAATTAAGAAGGACACCTTATTAGACAATTTGACAAATTATCTGTTACGGCTCCCTGACAGCTGTAGCAGGTCACTGCCTGATAACTGCATAACTGCCACAGGTCACAGCTGTTCCAGCATCGAGCCACACTGTTTAGCCCTAATATTTGGTATTACCACCCATTCTGAAGCAGTGATGTAACCAAAATCCAGATACCCCACTTCAGCATTAATGACAGGGTGACTATGTGACACATGAGGCATCTACACAACACCACACTGCATCAGTGCATGAGTAAGTAGTGTCTGTCAGCCAGCAAAAATAATCAAGTAACCCACCTCTGTTGAACATGCTACCACTGTGTTCTCCAGAGAAGTATTGTCACTCAGTCATTGTCTGCTGCTGAGCCGTCAACATAAGTCAGCATTGTTCAACAAGATCAGTTGCCATATGGTCCTGTATTGGGCACCAATTGGCCTGAGGATCAAACTGGTATCCTAAACACCAGCTTGCTTGGTGACTTGTTAGGGGACATTGTCGATCAGATGCCAAAGGCCAGAGTTTGCTACTCAGATAACTTCATTTATGCTACAAACAGACATGCTATCAGCACAACATATTCCCCATATAGCCATGAAGTACAACTGCACCACCAGCTCTGACTCAGTACCAGCTGCAGCCTGAGATTCTTGCCCAGCAAGAATGCTCCACTCCCAAGCCATGTCATGCTATTTATGGCCACAGCTGGGATCCCAAGAATGTATGGACACCAAGGACCATGAGTTTAGTGCCCACCCTACCTGCTGGACTTGGGCCAGGAGCACTGCCCTATGCCGTATGATATCAGTACACGAGTCTGGTTCATGTGAACATGAATTTCCAGGGCAAGGAGGTCAAAATGGCCGCCTTGATAATCTTCCCCACCCTCCAACCATGTCAATACTACATAATACAGCCAGTGGTGTACAAGAGCTGGCTAGTGACCATTTCATCAATATTCAAGGATTGGGGATTATTGTTAACTTATGAGGTGTAGCACTGTTTTCGATTGACATGTTTCTATTTTCACAGGTAGTAGATACCTGTTACTCTTTGTATGATATCAGTTTGGCCACATGAATATTAATATAGCAGAAGTACACAAATACCAGTTATTTAGTATATCTAAGGGAATGTCTGAATTATTTTCTTCTTTCCTTAGAGCAAGTTTATTGTTAATGTAATGCTGAAATTTACTTTCTACCAGATGTTTCTCTTTCATTAATATACAGTGTGAACATAAATAAAACCAACAAACTGTAGGGATCTATTTCTGACTGGAAATGGAGGAAAAAAGGTCTTATGAACATGTGTCCTGAAAAGCATTGTTGCCACAGTAGATGGTGCTGACTAACGAAAGTTCCTCTGACCATACACCAAGTGTTCTTTGTGTGTTGCAGGCTGTGTAATTGTTGCAGCATGCTGTAAGCAGCAGAATGATTTGGTATTAATGTCAGAAACAATCTGAGATGGTGTTTGTGTATGGCCAAGCAGATCGAAATGGTTGAGAGGCAGCACAGCTATACCAAAATATTCTGTAGAATATGGTCCTCCAAAGCTGGTGTACACACAATCTTCTGCCTCCCACATGTTCATCTGTCTGCAAGATCACATAATCACAAAAAACCTGAAAAGGGGTTGAAATTTTATGTGATGTGGTTGGCTTCTGTAAGGGTTCTTGTTTTTGGAGCTATGCTATCTCTCATCTATTTCCAACTGCTTGTATATGAACACCATCTCAGCTTGTTGCAGACATGAATACTGGACATTTCTGCTGCTTGCACTACACTGCATCAATCACACAGCCTGAAACACACAAAGAACACATGCCACATGGTCAGAGAAGCTTTCACTTGTTAGCACCATCCACCATGGCAACAATGCACTTCTGGTTACATGTTCATAGGATTTTTTCCTCCATTTCCAGTCAGGAAGCTGAACCTGCAGTTTGTTAGTTTTATAAATGTTCATCCTGTGTAGATTGGCATGCTCCTCAACCCTGAAAGTGTAACTGGTGAATAAATAATAACTAAAATACAAATGAAAGTTTAGTGAATATAAATAATACCTTTGACAGTTATCTTCCATGCAGATGCAGTAACTTTGGTCCCAGAAGCAGATTCTGCTGAAAGGGTCCACTTTTCAGGACCATAAGTGCCTGAAGTGGAACCTTCAGCTATAATAATGCCACATTCACTTGAATCTGAATGTAAACCCCAATATCTGAGATCTGGAGAGCTTAGATTCAGAAGATCAAGAACAGTTCCATTTGGAGTTGTTGCCATACAAGATGAGTTGATAGGGACTGCAACATCCAGCTTAAAATAAATGTCTTCATTTTCCGAAACAGATACTTCATTCGGAGAAATATTTGGTGACTCTGAAAAGAATCATCACCAAAGTGCAAAATTAAGTTTCCAGCTTGTAAAGCACATCAGCTGTGGTATTTTTATACTAATAATATATATTTTTATCTCAGTGTTGCATATACTAAGACTGAAAAAAATAGCAGTTTAAACCAAAACAAAGACATGTGATGCTAGTTGAATGCTGCCTCATGTAATTATAATGAACGTAAACTAGGTTTCAGTACCAAAGTAAAAGAAATTTAAAGCTATTTGCTCTTGCAATACTAAAGTATTCTTATTTTTTGTCATTAGCTGAATGGTTCTCAACATTTCAAAATTTAATGCTTTCCAGAATTACAATAGTCAGCTACACATCAATGTGTAAGTCTGAAGATATATTCAACAGCATCATCTACACACATGGCACTCATTAATTTCTACAGTGCAATGTGTTTCATATCTTTGTGGCTGCTCAAATTGCAAAACTTGTTGCAAGAGAAGAAGAAAGAGCTCTGCAAGTGCACTACAGGGACAGAAGACATGTCTGAGAGGCTGTAGACAACAATAGCTGTGAATGTGTGAGTGGGAGTGTTTTAGCCAGTCATTCACACATGCTCCAGCACATCTACAATATAAAGTGATATTTGTGCATGGACTGAGAATTTTTTGGTAGGGAGTGTGCACCAAGTTATTTTGGATGCAGAGTCATCAACAGATGTAGAAGTGTGTTGGGACCCTTGCTGGTCATGTTATATATTAATGATGCTGTGGCCAATATTGATAGTAACTTCAGACTTTTCACAGATGATGCAATTATCTATAATTCAGTACTGTGTCTGAAATAAGCTGCATAAATATTCAGTCAAATCTTGATACAGTTTCCAAGTGGTACAAAAATTGGCAACTTTCTTTAAACATTCAGAAAGGTAAAACTGTGCCCTTTTCTCTTATTATAATACCAGTGAGTGATAGTTAGAATCAACCTCTACAAAATAGGACTAACAAGGGATATTGAATGTGCATGGAGAAGGGCAGCATGAATGGTCACACGTTTGATTGACCCATGGGAGAGTGTCACCGAGATGCTGAAGAAATTGTAATGGTAGACCCTTGAAGGCAGATTGAATTTATCCTGAGAAAGCCTACTTACAAAGTTTCAAGAATGGGCTTTAGGCCTAAATGATGACTCTAGCAATGTGCAAAAACACCCTAGGCATTGTTCCCATAGCAAATATGAGGACAGTATTAGATTAATTATAGCAAACATGGAGGTATTTAAACAGTCATTCTTCCCACAATCTGTATTTGAATGGAACAAGAAAAAACCCTAATAACTCATATTATGGGTTGTATCCTGTATCATGCACTTCACAGTGGTCTGCAGAGTATAGATGTAGATGTAGTTGAACCTTGCTGATATACTTTGTAATTGATTAACTATGTTCTGTATGGGAACAACTTTTATTGTTTTATCTGCTTTGGGAAAACATAAATTTATAAGGATAAACTGCTAATATATTTTTATAATATCACCAAAGATATTAATAATACCAGTTGAAATATACAGTCATCAGTGTGGAAATATTCAGGTAAAGCAATGCTAGCTGGAGACAACTTTAACATACTAAGTAAGACTGTGAAGTCTATGGATACAACTACAATCATCACACCTTAGAAAAAGATCTGGTCAAGAACCATAGAGAATTCTGGTCCAGTGTAAAATTGCTAAGTGGGTCTAAGGCTCATTGATCACTTGGTGTGACAGCTGAAGATAGCAAAATGAAAGACAAAATTTTAAATCCCACATTTAAGAAGTAATTCACACAGGAGAATGTTACAAAAATACCAGTGTTTGACCATTGAACAGGCTCCTGTATGACCAACGTAGTAGTAAGAATGCCTGGAATAGAAAAACAACTGAAAGTGTTGAAAAATAAATAAATAAATAAATCTCCAAGTACAGATGGAATCCCAATTTGGTTTTATAATGAGTGCTCTATGGCACTGACTCCTTACTCAGCTTGCATTTATCACAGATCTCTCATCCAGTGCAAAGTCTTGTGTATAAGAAAGGTAGAAGAGCGAATTCACTAAATTACAGACAAATATTCTTAACATCTGTTTGCTGCAGAATTCTTGAACATATTCTGAATTCAAATATAATAATTTCCTTGAGACTGAGAAGCTTATCTCCACAAATCAGCATGGTTTTAGAAATAATCAGCTGTGTGAAACTCTGCTTGCCCTTTCCTCACGTGATATACTGTGAACTATGGATGTAGGCAACATGCATATTCAGTATTTCTAGATTTCCAAAAATCATTTGGCGCTGTGCCCCACTGCAGACTGTTAACAAAGATATGAACATATGGAATAGGTTCCCAGACTGTGAGTGGCTTGAAGATTTCTTAAGTAATAGAACCCAGTATGTTGTCCTCGATGATGAGTGTTCATCGGAGACAAGGGTACCACCAGAAGTGCCCCAGGGAAGTGTGATAGGACTGCTGTTGTGGCTGACAGGATGGGCAGCAATCTGCAGGTGTTTCTTGATGATGCTGTGGAGTACAGAAAAGTGTTGAAATTGAGTGACTGTTGGAGGATACAAGATGCTTTAGACAAAAGTTCTAGCTGGTGCGATGAATGGCAGCTGGCTCTAAATTTATAAAAACGTATATTAATGTAGATGAATGGGGAAAACAAACCCATAATGTTCAGAAGCTTCATTAGTAGTGACCTGCTTGACACAGTCACATCGTTTAAATATCTGGGCATAACATTGGAAAGCTATACAAAATAGAATGAGCGTATGAGGGTTGTGGTAGGGAAGGCAAATGGTCAGCTTCAGCTTAATGGAAGTATTTTGGGAATGTGTAGTTCATATGTAAAGGAGACTACATATAAGATGCTGGTGTGACCTATTCTTGAGTACTGCTTGATTGTTTGTGGGTTCTGCACCCGGTCAGATTAAACAAAGACATTGAAGTTGTTCAGAGATGAGCTGCTATATTTGTCACTGGTGGGCTCAAACAATGTGCAAATATTGGAAACTCAAATAAGGATCCCTGGAGCGAAGGCGATATCATTTTTGAGGAACACTATTGAAAAAATTTAGAGAACCAAATTTTGTAGGTAACTGCAGAACAATTCTGCTGCCCCCAACATACATTTTGTATAGGGACTATAAGGAGAAGATATGAGAAATTAAGACTCACACAGAGACATTAGTTTTTTGCTCACTGTATTTGTGAGTGGAACAGGAAAGGAAATGACTAGCAGTGGTACATGGTACCCTCTGCCATGCACCATACAGTGGCTTCCAGAATATGTATGTAGATGTACATGTAGAATATTCACTCATTGGGGAACTAATTGTATTTGCATGTTCATCTGAGCCTTGTGGACTGAAAAACAGAGACTGCTTATTTAAATGGATGAAAGTTCTTTGAATGTTGAATTGGGGGGATTTTCTATTTCTCCTTCACTAATTTCTTTGCAGTAGTTGTATAATAAGAACTGAAATTGTTTGCAACTGCCCATAATCAGTGACTTTTTTTCCATCCTGTGATATACAATAATCTTGTGAGTTGTCTTGTTCTGCATAAGATCCTGGACAGTTTTACACATGTAGTTACTTTTATTTGTCATTTCCCTTTATTTTTACTGCTTTTATTATACATCACAATCTAAGTTAATTTTTTTAAATAAGTAAGAAATTCATGGCTGTTGTTAGTTTTTGAGAGAGAAAAAAAAAAAAAAAAAAAAAAAAAAAAAAAAAAAAAAAAAAAAATCTTAAAAGTTCCTGCTTCCTTTTACAAGAGACCCTAATATATAGTGATAATATGTTTATTGTCTGGAGAACTTGGGAAATCATTTGCATAATGTATGAATAAGAATGGAGGTAAAATGCAATCCTTAAGGAAATCAACATGTATACTTCTTAGTCTCCTTTTCAATACTTTTTCTTCATCATACGTATTTTCTATACACTGTTGTTTGTTTTTCAAAGGTTTTTGTGGTAATTGCATCAGTTTTCTAGTGACACCACTCATCAAAGTATTTTGATAATAGAGCTTCATGATTTTCTCTGTCAAAAGCTTTGGAGATGTCCAAGAATACCACTGCTGCAAGGGACTTTCCCCTTATTTTTTCAAGTATATGATTGTACTACTGCTAACATGGCACTACAAACTCAACAGATACCATGCTGAAAAACATCTAACATTTCAGCATTAACGGTGATTTTTTAACATTATTTTTTCAATCACTTTGCTGACTACTGAATTAGGACAGTAGATATGTATTTCTGAAAATGATTTATTTCCTCCTTTTTGGTTAAGAGTTTGACTACAGCCATTTTCAACTCATCAGGAAATACACCATCTTCAAGAATGTGATTTATTGGACAAGCAAATGGTTTCAGTAGCTCATGTTTGCATTTCTTCAATAAAGCTATAGGAATTTCATCTAATCCTGTTCATTTTTTCTAATGCTATCAAGCAGCTGCAGAATGCTAAAAGTGCAGCACAATTTCATTGTGTAATCACATGAGAAATAGATTATTTCTGGTAATTTTTGGGTGATTACAAAGCTATATTTTTGTAAGTTACCAGTACTAGTGTTTTGGATGGGTTATTTCATAGCAAATCAGTATTTGAGGTTTTCTCCCAAAGAACAGATCACTGTCAATTTCTTTTTATATCTATGCAAATAAATGTACATTTCTGAGAATTTTCAGAAGTTATCATTGATCACTGCATAACATACTTTGTAGTAAATAAGCATTTGCAATTTAGTTACTGTTGCAGATGTTGCACCTAACATATTACTGGTTACACATAGATTTCCTTTAAAGAGGCATATACATTATCTACATTTATCACAAATTAGATATTTTTATGTTTGCTAACAAATATAATTAAGCTCAAAATGTTTACCACAGGTTTTTCTGTCCCTGTACTAGAAATTTCATTTTTTGTATTTGCTTCAGTTATTCTAGGTAGTTAGTAATTTTTTAGATCAACAGATTCAAAGTTAATCAGCAGGCTTAGCTTAAAGTTATTTGTTCACTGTCCTGAATACACTGCATCAGCCAAAATACAGCTCCACTGCGAATGATTTTTTCAGTGTGTTGGAAGAGCTTCCAACTTGCATGTGCCTGTAGCACCAGTACCTGAGGTAACCCATGTACTTGTCTCTCCTGTGGATCCTGTCTGGACTGCAGGAAGAACAGGATCTGGCAATACACATCCACTTGATTGAAAGTGGCATTTCAGTGGTAGATCTAGCCATCCTGTACAGGGTGGATGGGGACCAGGGAGCACTCAGAGCATTATACTAATCCCCCTGACCAACAATTTTGAGGGGCTGTTTTTCACTAAAACTGAAACAGAGCTAGTGGGACTCACTTCACCTGTTTTGGGGACACATGTTTTGTCTGGTGTCAAGAGGAGGCAGATGCAAAAGGGTAGGAGTCTATCAATCATTTGCAGTTCAAATGCCCTTCAAATGATGGTATTCCTTAGATAAATGGCTGCAAGGGACAGGAAAGGACACCAGGTGTACTCAGTTTGTATGGCTGGGAACCTCATTCAGCATGTTGAAGAGGCTATACTGGCAGCCACTGAGGGAACAGGATGCAACCAGTTGCAGATTATGGTGCATGTTGGAACAAATGATGGCTGTCACCTGGGCTCTGAGGTCATTCCTGTGACGGGCAGAGAAGGTTCAGAAGTCCAGCCTTGCATACAAAGTTTCAGTGAAGCTCCTCACAGTTTGCAGCATTGCCCCTGGAACTGATTGTGGCCCCTTGGTTCTGAGTTGATTGGAAAGCTCAACCAGAGGTTTTGTGGGGTTCTGTGATAAGATAGGCTCTGACTTCGTGTATTTGTGCCATAGGGCTGAGAACTGTAGGGTCCCCCTAATGGGTCAGTGGCTGCTGCCCAGGTAGCTAACTGTATGTGGGGTGCACACAAGGTCTTTTTTTTAAATTAGGCAACTCTCCTTCTAATCCAGATAATGACAAGTCTGGGAAACCCGGAAGTATCAGTATAAGATAAAAAGAAATGCCTCCCACAGGCGAGAGTATCAAAATTCTAGTGATTACTGCTGAAGAATTTGCAATGAAGTTCTCCTGAAAAGCAGTGAAGCTCACATAATACCAGGCAGAGAAAGCTGGTTGAAACCTGAAGTGGATAGCAATGAGATTTTTGGGGTAAATGTAAGTATATACAGGTATGGAATGTATAGGCTAATGGTATACCAACCAGCTTGGATTTGGAAAACATCACTCATGTCAAACCCGACTCACACTTTACTCACATGAAATACTGATTGGATCAAGGCAGCCAGACAGATACAGCATTTCTTGATTTCCAAAAAGCATTTGACTGATTACCACACGCACACTTATTGTCAAAAGTATGATAATATGGGGTATCAAGTGAAATTTGTGACTGGATTGAGGACTTTTTGATTGAGAGGGCACAGCATGCTACCTTGGTCAGAGAGCCTTCGTCAGATGTAGAAATAGCTTTGTCTGTACCACAAGGAAGTGTGTTACGACTCTTGCTGTTCATGTCGTATATTAATGATCTTTCAGACAATATTAATAGCAACCTCAGACTTCTTGTGGGCAATGCAATTACCTATGATAAAAGTACTGTGTGAAGGAAGCTGGATAAATATTCAGTCAAATCTTGGTAAGATTTTCAAGTGTTGGAAAGGTTGGCAACTGTAGCATCCTATGACACAATCAAAATTGGCCAACTCATACAAATACCTGGATGTAACATTTTGTAGGGGTATGAAATGGAATAATCACATATGCTCATTCACGGGTGAAGCAGGTGGTAGACTTCAATGTATTGGTAGAATGCTGGGGAAGTGCAATAAGTATACAAAAGAGATTGCTTACACAACACTTGTGTGACCCATTCCAGAATGGAATATTGCTCAAGTGTGTGGGACCCATACCAAATAGGACTAACAGGGATATTGAATGTACACAGAGTAAGGCAGCATGAATTTTCATAGGTTTGTTTGACCCATGGGAAAGTGTCTGAGAGATGCTGAAGAATCTGAAATGGCAGGTTCTTGAAGATATAGACACAAACCATTGCAAAAGTGTACTAATAAAGTTTCAAAAATTGGCTTTAAATCATGACTCTGGGAATATACTACAACCCAAATCATTCAGTGGGAGCATTGTATCCAGCCACAATGGCACAACCAGTGGGGAGACTTGTGGGACTGGGTTTGTGGAGTACGTAAAACATAGCGGGATGGGAGTTGCTGGTGTGAGAGGGGAAATGGATTCAGATGTCAAGTTTTGGGATGGACTTAAGGCCTTGAGGAGCTGCTGAGATCTTGTTGTACTTTGGGGATAGAATTGTGGTTGTGAGGTTTGAATGCACGAACATCGAAGACCCAGGATCAGCTGGTTTTCATGTTATGGATAGTTATTACTTTATTTATCCTTACAGAATTGCACTGAAACAGGCACCGAGTTCACAAATGTCATGTTGTGGAGCATGCTCTGCATAAGGATAATGTGAGCTGCCACTACACATCCTCTGCCTATGCCCATTCATCCTAATTGATATTTAGGTGGTAGTCATGTTGATGCAGAAGGCCGAACAGTGTTTACATAATAGCTGGTATATGACATGTGTAATTTTGCAGGTGGCTCTCCCTTTGATAGTATAAATTTTGCCAGTTACAGGGCTATTATAGGTGGTGGTAGGAGGGTGCATAAGGCAAGTCTTGCAGCAGGGATGGTCACAGGGATAGGAGCCACAGCGTAGGGAGATGGGTGCAGAGGAAGCATAGAGTCTGACAAGAATATTGCAGAGATTGGGAGTGCAATGGAAAGCTATTCTAGGTGTGAAGGGAAAATTTCACACAGAATGGATCTCATTTCAAGGCATGATTTTAGGAAGTCATGCCCCTGCTGAAGTAACTGATTAACACATTACAGACCAGGATAATACTGTATCACCAATGGCGTGCTCTAAAGCTGTTTTGTGGAAGGATCAGCAGTACCAGGATTGGATGCGATGGCCTGGGAAATCTGCTTTTAACCATGCTGGTAGGGTAATTACATGCAGTGAAGGCTGAGGTGAGAATGGTGGTGTTTTGCTGTAAAGAGCCTGCATCCGAACAAATACATTTGCCTCAGATGCCAAGGCTGTATGGGAGGGAACGTTTGACAAGGAAGTGATGGCAACTGTCAAATTGTAAGTGCTGTTGTTTGTTGGTATGTTTAATGTGGATGGAAATGTGTAGCTGGCCTTTGGTGACGATGATATCAACATCAAGGAAAGTGGCATGGAATTTGGAATAGGACCACGTGAAATTTAATTGGGAAAAGGTTTTCAGTGATTCCAGGATTTTTATTAGGTCAGCCTCACCATGAGTCCATATGGTAAAGATGTCATCAATGTACCTAAACCAAACCAGGGTCTGAAGAAATGGATCCCTGGATAGCCCCGTCCAAGCAACTCATGAAAAGGTTGGCATAGGAAGGAGCCACCCTGGTTCCCATGGCCATACCCATGATCTGTTTGTATGTCTACCCTCATAGGTGAAGTAGTTGTCACTAAATATAAAGTTGATTAAGGTAAGTAGGAAGTATGTCACCAGTTTGGAATCAGGTGGGGGCTGACAGGAAATATTCATCAGCAGGCAGACCATGTACATGGGGGATGTTGGTATATCCTGTTCTGAATCCCATGCCACTTTACTTGATGTTGATATCATCCTCACCAAAGGCCAGCTACACACTTCCATCCACACTAAACCTATGAACAACTGAAACTGTATGTGTAAAATTTTACCATGTGTGAGAAGTGTGGTCTCCGTTGTAGGTTTGTCAGTAGTGGGTTACGGTGTGGGATTTGTTCAAAGTATTTTCATTTGGGGGAATGCAGTAGGGCAGCCAGTGGACATTCTAGTGAAATCTTCTCCTGGGAATGCAGAATCTGTAGCAGAAATAAGTTGATAGAGGAGCAGGATCTTATGGTCTGTGCCCTTCAGGTGCAGTTACAAGTCACAAAGAAGGAACTAGATAGGTTGAGGAGGGTGAAGGGCGGTGGGGAAAGGGAACTAGCAGTTGGCAAGAAGGCAGCTAGGAGAAGGAGGTATTCAGACAGTTATACTTTGCATATATGCAATAGATTTGACCAACTGTCAGAGTTGAGTGGAGAGGAGCCTCTTGTAGCAGTAGATGTAGAGAACGTGCAGCAGTCCTCAGCAGTTAGGAGGCCTAGGTCAATTGCAAAGTCTAACACAAAGAAGAAGGTTCTGCTCCTAGGTAGTTCACATGGTAGAGATGTGTGCCAGCAGTTGCAGGAAGTGTTAGGGAGTGAGTACCAAGCCACCAGCATTGTGAAGTCTAGTGCAGGGTTGGCTCTGGTGACTGAAAGCATAGGGGAGTTATGCAGGAATTTTATGAAGGAGGATCAGGTAGTGAT
Source organism: Schistocerca cancellata (assembly GCF_023864275.1). Classification (NCBI taxonomy): domain Eukaryota; kingdom Metazoa; phylum Arthropoda; class Insecta; order Orthoptera; family Acrididae; genus Schistocerca; species Schistocerca cancellata. The sequence continues at coordinate 767,579,594 of NC_064628.1, forward strand.
AGTGCATGCAGCAGGGCACAGTCTTGGTAGGGACGGGGAATATGATGCAGGTGGTGACCTGTTAAATATAGTTACTGAAACTGGTGGCACTAATGTGCATTCAATGCAACTGTTTCAGCGTCATGATAAGCCTCATCTAAATACGGCTGTTAGGGCAAGTTAACATGGGGTTGGGGAGGGTGCGGGTGGCAGAGCACGGGTCACATTTCAATGGTGCTACCTGGGTCTATCAGTAGATTGGGTTTGAGTAGGCATTGGCCTGCTCCTCAGTAGGTCTGGGAAGGGGAGGCTGGCAAAGCTTATAGGTGACAGTGTAGTGGGTGGTGGTGGGATCACTCATGGAAAAATTCCTGTAGTAGTTGGTGTTAGAGCTGCACCTTTTTTAGTTCTGTCAGCTGATAGGTATACCTGCTTCAAGGAAGTCCCTCTAACTAAGGGCTCATGTTCAGAGGACATCATGTTTCCAAGTAGAGAAGGAATTAGCATATTTCATCAAAATATAAACAGTATTAGAGATAAAGTTAGTGAAATGCTTATAGATGCTGACTCTGAAGTTATTGGTATGTCAGAGCACCACTTAAATAATTTGACAGTTCAGTGTCTTCCTTTACCAGGATACAGATTAGCTGGCTGTTTTTCAAGGAGTTCCTTGTGGGGTGGGGGAATGACTATGCTCATAAAAAACAGTATTCCATTTGAGTCCATAGACACATCACAGCACTGCACTGAACAGATATCTGAATGTTGTGCAGAGGCAGTTGAATTTAGTGAAACTAAACTTCTAACTGTTGTTGTTTATAGGTCCTCTAACTCTGACTTCAGGGCATTTCTGCTCAATCTAGAGAGGGTTTTTGATTCACTTTGTAGGAAGTACCAGAAATTACTTACATGTAGTGACTTCAATATAAGCTTTGTATTTGATTGTGTAAAAAAAAGGATGTTGGTAGATCTCCTAAATTCATATGATCTGATGCAGACTGTGTTTGTTCCAACTAGGCTGCTGTGGAACAGTAGCACATCCGTAGCCAATATTTTTATTCATTCTTCATTACTAGATGGGCATTCTGTTAGTAAAAGGGTGAATGGTCTTTCAGACCACGATGCACAAATTTTAACACTAAAAGGCTTTTGTACTCAAACAAATGTCACATATAACTACAAACTATGCAGGGAAGTTAATCCAACAGCAATAGAGAGTTTTTTAAACCATGTCAAGGAACAAGTGTGGCAGGATGTTTATAGTGTCAATAACATAGACGATAAATATAATGCTTTCCTTAACACATTTCTCATGCTCTTTGAGAGTTGCTTTCCATTAGAATATTCTAAACAGGGTCTAGCAATAATAGGCAGCCTGGGTGGCTGACTAGTGGGATAAGGATGCCATGTAGAACAAATTGGGAATTAAATCAAAATGTTAGAAGTAGTCACAATCAATCTACAGTAGTCCATTACAAACAGTATTATAAGGTACTAAAATGTAGACTTTCACAGCCGGAAATATCATGTCCATTATAATTATCCAGGCTGTTATGCCGTGGCCGGTTGATGAATTCTGTGGTGATTCCCAACGTTTCGTCTCCGACTGCAGGAATCACCACAGAATTCATCAACCGACCACGGCATAACAGCCCGGATAATTATAATGGACAGTATTATAAGGTGTTTAAAAATTCACAGGGTAAATTAAAGCCATATGGTCAGTTGTGAAGGAAGTGTCTGGTCAGCAGCACAAGGTCGATGATATAAAGTCAGTTCATAGAAGAAATATTTCTGTTACTGAGAAATCAGATATATGTACAGTATTTAACAATCATTTTCTAAGCATTGCTGGTAAATTAAATAAAAATTTAGTTTCTACAGGGAATCATATAACTTTCTTGGCAAATGCCTTTCTGAGATTGATGTCTGAAATACTCCTCTGTGATACTGACCAGGGAGAGATTGAATCAATAATTAAATCACTGAAGACTAAGGACTTTCATGGTTATGATGGTGTGTCTAGCAGAATACAAAAAGTATTGTGCTGCACATGTTAACACTGTATTTAGCCACATTTGTAATTTTTCCTTTAGGGTTGATCAGTTTCCTGAACGATTATAAAAAGTGGCTTTACTACTGAGTACTTTAATGTAGATAATTTAAAGTAGATAATTGTAGACCTATTTCTGTACCATCAGTGTTTGCTAAAGTTATTGAAAAGGCTGTGTATGTAAGGATAGTTGATCATTTTACAGAACACAATTTGCTATCAAATGTACATTTCAGCTTTAGAATTCATTTAACAACTGAAAATGCTATATATTCTCTTTTCTCTGTGAGGTACTGGATGGGTTAAACAAAAGGTTTCAAATGCTAGGCATATTTTTTGATTTAACTAAGGTGTCTAATTGTGTTGATCACAAAATATTGCTCCAGGAGTTGGACCATTACGGAATACAGGGAGTAGCTCTTACTTTAGCAACAGACAGCAAAAGGTCATTGTTCACAATGTTGAGAATGGCTGTGGTGAGGGGTCTGAGTGGGGTACAGTCAAGTGGAGAGTGCCCCAGGGATCAGTGTTGGGGCTACTCCTGTTCCTTATTTATACACTCCTGGAAATTGAAATAAGAACACCGTGAATTCATTGTCCCAGGAAGGGGAAACTTTATTGACACATTCCTGGGGTCAGATACATCACATGATCACACTTACAGAACCACAGGCACATAGACACAGGCAACAGAGCATGCACAATGTCGGCACTAGTACAGTGTATATCCACCTTTCACAGCAATGCAGGCTGCTATTCTCCCATGAAGACGATCGTAGAGATGCTGGATGTAGTCCTGTGGAATGACTTGCCATGCCATTTCCACCTGGCGCCTCAGTTGGACCAGCGTTCGTGCTGGACGTGCAGACCGCGTGAGACGACGCTTCATCCAGTCCCAAACATGCTCAATGGGGGACAGATCCGGAGATCTTGCTGGCCAGGGTAGTTGACTTACACCTTCTAGAGCATGTTGGGTGGCACGGGATACATGCGGACATGCATTGTCCTGTTGAAACAGCAAGTTCCCTTGCCGGTCTAGGAATGGTAGAACGATGGGTTCGATGACGGTTTGGATGTACCGTGCACTATTCAGTGTCCCCTCGACGATCACCAGTGGTGTACGGCCAGTGTAGGAGATCGCTCCCCACACCATGATGCTGGGTGTTGGCCCTGTGTGCCTCGGTCGTATGCAGTCCTGATTGTGGCGCTCACCTGCATGGCGCCAAACATGCATACGACCATCATTGACACCAAGGCAGAAGCGACTCTCATCGCGGAAGACGACACGTCTCCATTCGTTCCTCCATTCACGCCTGTCGCAACACCACTGGAGGCGGGCTGCACAATGTTGGGGCATGAGTGGAAGACGGCCTAACGGTGTGCAGGACTGTAGCCCAGCTTCATGGAGACGGTTGCAAATGGTCCTAGCCGATACCCCAGGAGCAACAGTGTCCCTAATTTGCTGGGAAGTAGCGGTGCGGTCCCCTACGGCACTGCGTAGGATCCTACGGTCTTGGCATGCATCCGTGCGTCGCTGCGGTCCGGTCTCAGGTCGACGGGCATGTGCACCTTCCGCCAACCACTGGCGACAACATCGATGTACTGTGGAGACCTCACGCCCCACGTGTTGAGCAATTCGGCGGTACGTCCACCCGGCCTTCCGCATGCCCACTATACGCCCTCGCTCAAAGTCCGTCAACTGCACATACGGTTCACGTCCACGCTGTCGCGGCATGCTACCAGTGTTAAAGACTGCGATGGAGCTCCGTATGCCACGGCAAACTGGCTGACACTGACGGCGGCGGTGCACAAATGCTGCACAGCTAGCGCCATTCGACGGCCAACACCGCGGTTCCTGGTGTGTCCGCTGTGCCGTGCGTGTGATCATTGCTTGTACAGCCCTCTTGCAGTGTGCGGAGCAAGTATGGTGGGTCTGACACACCAGTGTCAATGTGTTCTTTTTTCCATTTCCAGGAGTGTATAAATGATATGCCCTCTAGTATTATGAGGAACTCTAAAATATTTCTGGTAGTAAAATATTTCTTGGTAATAAAAAATGTTGTGTGCATCATTGACTTGGTTTCAAATAGTGCAGTTCATGACCTAAGTTCATGGCTTACAGAAAAAAATAATGCTAAATCACAGTAAGACTCAGTTTTTACAGTTTCTAACACATAATTCAACAAAACCTGACGTTTTAATTTCACAGAATGGGCATATGATTTGTGAAACTAAACCACTCAAATTTCTATGGGTTCAGATTGATAGTAAACTGTGTGGAAAGCCCACATTCAGGATCTTGTTCAAAACTTAATGCTGCCATTTTTACTATTTGAATGGTATCTGAAGTGAGTGATTGTTCGACATGAAAATTAGTCTACTTTGCTTATTTTCATTTGCTTATGTTGTATGGTATTATATTTTGGGGTAACTCTTCCCATTCTAAGAGGGTATTTTTGGCTCAGAAATGGGCAGTTTGGGCAGTAAGTGGTGTAAGTTCATAAACCTCTTGTCGACCCCTGTTCACGAGTTTGGGTATTTTGACATTGGCCTCTCAATATATATATTCCTTACAGTCATTTCTTGTTAACAGTATTAGCTTATTCCCAAGAATAAGCAGCTTTCACTCGGTTAATACTCGACAGAAATCAAACCTGCATTTGGATCGGACTTCCTTAACTCTTCTGCACAAAGGTGTGCAGTATACTGGTGCATCCATTTTTAATAAGCTACCACTCAAATTAAAAAATCTTAGCAGTAATCCATGCACTGTCAAATCAAAACTGAAGAGTTTCCTCAAGGGTCAGTCCTTCTATTCTGTCGAGGATTTCCTTGAAAAAATAAGCTGATTTTTTGTTGTATTGTTGATTGCATTTACTCAGACTTATGGATTGACTTTTTTGGTCCATAAACATTTTATTTTTATCTGTTGTTACTTTTATGTCATAATCTCATGTACTGACATGTTCCATGACCTTGGAGATTTGCTCCTCAATTTCATCCTAAAGAACTTGACGTGTAAATAAAATAAAATAAAATAACAACAGCACTTACATTTCACTGTTGCCATTATTTCCATATCAGACATTCCCTCCCATACAGCCTCAGCATCTGAGGCAAATGTATTTGTTTGTATCCAGACTCTTTACAGCAATACACCAACATTATCACCTCAGTCTTCACTGCACATTATTACCCCACCAGCATAGTTAAAAAGCAGATTTCCTGGACCATCACATCCAATCCTTGTACTGCTGATCCTTCCACAAAACAGCTTTGGAGCACACCATTGGTGACTCAGTATTATTTTGGTCTGGTTTGGTTTGGTCTCAGGCTTTCAAATCTCATCAGATGCTAGACCTCTCCACTCCTATTCCTTCACCCTTCTTCCTTCCCCTTCAGCCCTTCTGCCTGAAGAAGGAGCCATTGGCTCTGAAAGCTTGCAAATTATAACAGTCTTTTATGTAGGCATTCAGCAGCCACTTGGTGAGTAGATTTTTTTTATCCACACAATTACATTACACCGAGGTATTTGTATGAGTTTTCTCACTCCAACAGTGACTCACTGTTACTGTAGTTATAAGGCACTATTTTTTTTTCATTCTGAGAAGTGCATAAGTTTACAATTACATTTAGAGCAAGTTGCCAATCTCTGTACCGTGCTGGAATTTTATCGGGATCTGACTGACTATTTATGTAGCTTCTCTCAGATTGTACTTAATTATAGATAACTGCATCATCTGCAGAAAGCTTGATTCTGCTATTAATATTAACAAGAATGGCAAGAGTCCCAACACGCTTCACTGGGGCACACCAAAGCTACTTCTACATCTGACAATGACCCTCCATCCAAGATAACATACAGTGTTCTCCCTACCAAAAAGTCCCCAATCAAGTCACAGATTTCACTTGATACCCCATATGATCATACTATCAACGATTAGCATAGGAAATCAAGAAATACTGCATCTAACTGATTGCCTTGATCCAAAGCTTTCAGTATTTCATGTGAGAAAAGTCCAAGTTAAGTTTCACATGAGTGATGTTTCCGAAATTTATGCTGGTTGGCATTGAGGAGGTCATTCTTTTCAAGATACCTCATTATGTTTGAGCTCAGAATATTTTCTAATATTCTACAACAAATCAATGTCAGGAATATTACACAGTAGTTTTGTGGATCACTTCTACTACCCTTCTTGTAGATGTGTGTGACCTGTGCCTTTTGCCAAGAACTGGGCACAGTTTTTTGTTCGAGGGATCTGTGATAGATTAGAGATGGAGAAAGCCCCTCTTCCAACTCATCCACAAATTCTGTATAAAATCTGACAGGGATTCCATCAGGTCCTGGAGGTTTGTTCAATTTTAATGATTTTAGCTGTTTCTCACACCACTGACACTGATATTTACTTCATTCATCTTTTCATTGGGACAAGGATCGAAGTGAGGAAATGTTCCTGGGTTTTTCTTTGTAAAGGGACATTTTAAAACAGAGTCAAGCATTCCAACTTGTGCTTTGTTACTCTCAATTTCAGTTCCTGTCTCATTTGCTAGGGACTGGACACTAGCTTTTGTGCCACTAACAGCCTTTACATACTACCAGAATCTACATTGTCTGATGAAAACATTCAGAAGGGAAGGAGGAAATGAAATGAAACTTCACACATTGAGATGGTATTTGATGTGGTTTCAGTGATTACAAAATCAACTCAAATGTACAAAGAACTTGGCAGTATGAGCTCACTTATCAGCACAAAGTTGCACCCCGAAATGGTTCAAATGGCTCTGAGCACTATGGGACTTAACATCTATGGTCATCAGTCCCCTAGATCTTAGAACTACTTAAACCTAACTAACCTAAGGACAGCACACAACACCCAGCCATCACAAGGCAGAGAAAATCCCTGACCCCGCCGGGAATCGAACCCGGGAACCCGGGCGTGGGAAGCGAGAACGCTACCGCACGACCACGAGATGCACCCCCTCTGGCCTCCATGTTTGTATTGATTCAATTGGGAAGGGTGTCATAAAGCTATTGCATCCTCTCCTGAGGCAAGCTGACCCACAACTGTTGTAACTGGTCATTGGTACTCTGGACTCTGGTGCAGGGATGGAGTTGATATCAGAGTTGGTCCCACACATGTTCTATCGGAGACAGTTCTGATTATGTTGCTGGCTATAGATGTACCTCAACATCACATACGTTGATCATTGAGGCATGTGCCATATGTGGATGAGGGTTGTCCTGTTGAAAAATGGAAAAGCAGTAATATCATATGAAAGACAACATATGAGGATGCACAATGCCCATGACACACTGTCATGAAATCATTCCCTCAATGTCTACTGCTGGAGTCAAACCTGATGGCTACCCACATCATGATGGCAGGAGTAACACCACCGTGTCTCTCCAAAACACTGAAAAATGGGACCTCTCTCCAGATTGCGACCATACTCACTGACAATAGAATTGGGATAATACAGAAGTGCAATTTATCACTGAATACAATGCAACACCATTCATGAGCAGTTCATGCTTCTTAGTCATGGCAGCACTCTAAAAAAATGTGTATATGAAATGATTTGACCAGCTGGTCAAATGGAGATCCACAATGAGCTGACTTGCAAACTCTATCGAGTGCCAATAAAACTGTCTCCAAGGTGTATGCAACACTTTGGTTTACTTCATAGTGATCATTCAACAACTAATGTTGTTTGTTCCCCTTATATATCCTACCAGACTCAGAAAGAACACTAAACAAGATAAATGCATTCTGATGGCTGTTCCACCTCTTACAGAGCGTTGCTATTCTAATCATTTTCATATCCACCAGTGGAATATACATGTAAGAAGTTATTTTGACATGTGCCCATATCTTCTTTGTGCTTCACTTTTTTTATCAGGCAGTGTAAATGTATGTACAACAAATGAAGGAACATAGAAAATACGAATTTAGGTATGAAATTTTAAACTCTTTGTTAACACAAAACTCATTCACTCACAGCACTTTTTACTGTAGTGATTAACTTTTTCCAAAGCAAATGGCTGTACCACCACCTTTGTTATGTGCTCTGCTGTAAAATGTTGCTAAGTTATAGCTTTCTGATTTGAAATAATGAATGTTATGTACACAACTACATGTGAGCCAGTTCTGTGATAATTATTCAAAGGAACCTATTTCATTTTCCAAGTTTTATAACACAACTACATGTGAGCCAGTTCTGTGATAATTATTCAAAAGAACCTATTTCATTTTCCAAGTCTTGTTCATTATAATCCAAAAATGACAGATTGCCATTGTGTGAATTAATGTCTGTGTGAGGTTTACATAAATCACATATACTGACATTATCTATTGTACCAGCAATGGTAGAGACTTTATTTGCCCAAAAAAAAAAAAAAAAACACGTCTTGTCCTGGAGATGTACTGCTTCACTGGCATGGCATTTTGGTACTGATTCTCCCAAGAATTTTTATTTTTGTCCTTGAGAGGAATGACCACTATTGCATTGACTGTACAATCAACTTATTGTTTACTATCTCTATATTTCGTGTTATTACTAAGTTCTTCCCTACTCTCTTGAACGTAGAACACAGGTTGTGTGGAATCTTCTTCCTGTGCAGCTTATGTCAACAACAGTCGCATTCTTAAATCCATTGCATATATTTTAACAAAAGTAATCAATTTTTGAAAATGTACTGTAAATAGATAAATAAAAAATTTACTCACCAAAAAGTGGCAGGAGAACACACATATCAAAGGTATTATCTATGCAAGCTTGCAGAGCCAGTGGCCCCTTCTTCTGGTTAAAGGGTTGAAGGGCAAGGAAGAGGGGTAAAGGTAAAGTTCATAAAAGTCACCCAGAACCCCATGTCAGGGGAGACTTTTTAGATGGGATAAGAAGGAAAGACTGATTGTTGAGGACTACACCGAGTGAGATTTGAAAACCTGAGAGCTTAAAGGTGGAAGATAGGGTAACATGCAAGACAGAGATCACCACAAAACCATTGTGCATGAGTTAATAAGAACAAAAAGGTAAACGCATTGCATGTGATAGAGGTGGGAGGGGGGCAGCAAACAGTAGACTGGACAGAAAATGAAAGATGCAGAAAATTAAACAGAGTGAAGAAAGGAATAGTTACTGTGAAGCAATGATGAGACCAAAGAAATTTATGTAGATTAAGACCAGGTGGGTGGCAAGAAAAAAGGACATGTTGTAGTGCCAGTTCCCTCCTGCAGAGTTGAGAGATACTGGTGTCTGGGGGAACTATCCAGACTGCACATGTTGTGAAACAGACACCAAGATAATGACTGTCATTTTGTAGTGCATGCTCTGCAACTGGATATTATGTGTTGTCCATATACACCCTCTGTGTATGCCCATTTATCATAACTAATAACATGTTGGCATTCATACCAATGCAAAAGGGCAAACAGTGTTTACATTAACAGTTGGTACATTGTGTGCCATTTCACAGGTGGCTTTCCCACTGATAGTATATGTTTTGCCAGTTACACAGCTGGTATAGGTGACAGAAGGAGGGTACTTGGGGAACGTCTTGCAGAGGGGATGGCCACAGGGGTAGGAGCCATAGGATAGGTAGATGGTTGCAGATGGAGCATAGGGTCTGACAAGGATATTGTGGAGATGGGATGGCAACAAAAAGCCATTCTAGGTGTGGTGGGCAAAATCTCAGACAGAATGGACCTCATTTCAGGGCATGATTTTAGGAAGTCATGGCCTCATTGAAGAAGTTGATTAATACATTCAAGACCTGGATAATGATGAATGAGAGGTGATGTACTGCAAAGTTGATTTTTGGAGGGATCAGCAATACCCGCGTTGTATTTGATGGCCTGGGAAATCTGTTTTTTAAGTAATTACATACAGTGAAGGCTGAGGTGAGAATGGTAGTGTATTGCTGTAAAGAGGCTGCATCAGAACAAATACATCTGCCTTGTATACTGAGGTTGTATGGGAGGGAACATTTGACATGGAAAAAATGGCAACTGTCAAAATGTAAGTACTATTGTTTGTTGATAGGTTCTGTGTGGATGGAAGTGTGTAGCTGTCTTTCCTTGAGGATGAGATCAACAACAGATCAGCCTCACCATATGTCCATATGGCAAAGATGTCATCAGTGTATCTAAACCAAATCAGGGGCTGAAGGCTTGTGTAGCCGAGGAGCGCCACCTCCAAGTGACCCATGAAAAGGTTGGTATAGGAAGGAACCATCCTGGTTCCCATGGCTGTACCCTTGATCTGTTTGTATGTCTGCCCCTCAAAGGTAAGTACGAAGTGGCTTGAGGTAAGTAAGAAGGATGTCATAAATTTGAAATCACATGGGCACTGACTAGTGAAATGATCAGCAGGAGACAAATCATTTACTTGGGGGATGTTGGTACAGAGGAGGAGGCATCAGTTGTAAGAAGCAACGTGTGCAGTGGGAGGATGGGCACAGATTTCAGATGCTATAGATATAATTTAATGTCTTTAATATAGGTGAGAAGACTTTGTACTGTAGGTTGCAAGTGTTGGTCAACTAAGGCACATATACGATTGGTAAGCGCTTTGAAGCCACGAACTATGGGATGGCCAGGTTCACTGGGTTTGTGGATCTTAAGAAGATGGTAAAAGTGGAGTGGTTTTGGTGGGTAAGAAGTTGTATGGATTGAGGTGTTAGTCCTTGTCAGGGGTCTGAATATTTTAAGGGAGGAATTCAGGTCAGGGATGGGGTCCTGATGGCAGATCCTGTATGTAGAGGTGTCAGAAAGCTAGGATAGACTTTCGTTTACATACTCCTGTCAGACAAGTACCATGGTGATAGATCACTTGTCTGCTGGAAGGATAAGGATAGAGTCATCAGTTTTTAGGGAATAAAGAGCCTGGATCTGTGCAGAGGACAGGTTTACTATCCTGTTGTATGGACCTGAGGAAGATTGTGAAGCTATTCTGGATCTGAAGAGTTCTTGGAAGAATTTTAATGGATTATTTTGAAATAGTGGTGGTGGATCAAGTTGGGATCATGGTCGGAACTCTTCAAGACAGGGTTCAATGTCAGATTTATTGTTGGAAAGATTTTGGGATTGGGTTCCAAAGTGATGTTTCCAATTGACATTAAGGCTGAAGGAAAGTAAGTCGTTCAGCAAAGTGGCATAATTAAATACAGGTTTAGGGCTGAAAGTGAGACCCTTGGATAATATAGATAACTTAGGAGGAGAGAGTGCTTAGGTGAGAGGTTGAGAACACTGTACTGTTGCAACTGGTTCTTGCAATTACAAGTTATTACTAGCATCAAGGCAGTGGTGAAGGTTGGAAGATGTTGAGGAGGTGGCCAAGCTCAGTTTGTAGGAAAGGAATGGTGGTTGTTTAGCAAGCTGCAGAGGGACAGGAAAGGAAACCCCACTGTTGAGGTAGTTTAGGTGAAAGTGGAATAGCCTTTTGAGGTGAAGACTGGCAGTTTGAAGTTAGCTTGGTGGGTGGTGTCATTCAAGGAATGATGATGGGCAGGTAACTGCTTGATTTTGTAGAAGGAGAGAAGCCTGGTGAACTGGAAATTGGCAGATGAGCAGTAGAGGTCACAGATCAGTGGACAAGATTTCTGTATGTGAAACTCTGAAAGAGCCTGGTGTAGAGCAGGATTACATCCAGAAATAGGGATTTTCTGATTTTTTTTTCTTGATTTTCTTGCTTTTCTTCTGTTTTTCTGTCATTTTTCACTGTCTGCTTCCAATTTTGCACTCGCACCATCTCTAACACTCCAAACCCCCTACTCTTACTGTGATGAATCCAATCACATAACACATCTTTGTTTTGAAAACATGCTTTTGCACTATCAAAGCAAAGGGCCCACATTCTGTTTCTTGAAACCTGCTTGTCCCCTCATATTACTCTTGTAGGTCTAACACTGAATGTCCCTGTTTCTGGATTTAATCCCATTCTCCACCAGCCTCTTTTACAGTTTCAAATACAGCTATCTCTTTCTGTTACCCAGCTAATCTATGACCTAAATGCCACATGTACCAATTCCCACTTCACCATACTTCTCTTCTTTTACAAAATCCTGCAGTTATCTACCCCTTATCTTTCCTTGTGTGATATTATCTACCAAGCCAACCTCAAACTGCAATAACATCTCTAAAAGCTATCCCATCTTCTCCCAGACTACCTCAACAGTGTTGTATCCCTTCCTGCCCCTCTACAGCTCTGTAACATGCCGCAACATCAACCACCACTCCTCTCCTTCAAACTGAGCTTGGCCAACCTCCTCAAAATCTCCCAACCTTCACCACTGCCTTCCACATCAGTAATAACTTGTAATTGAAAGAACCAGTCACAAGAGTATAGTGTTCTCAACCTCTTGTCTATAGTGCTCTCTCCTCCTAAATTATTTGTATTATCCAAGGGTCTTAATTTCAGCCCTAAACCTGCATTTAATAATGCTGCTTTGGTGAAAGTTTTACTTTCCTTCACATATAATTTCAACTGGAAATATCATTTCCTACTCAGCACCCACCTAATTCCAAAACTATATTGTCCTACACACCTTAATCAACTTTATACTCACCAACAACTATTTCACCACATACAAACAGATCAAGGGTACGGCCATGGAAACACTTTTCATTGGTTGCTTGGAAGGGGCTTTCCTGGGATCTGTACCTATTTTGGTTTAGACACATTGATTACGTCTTTTCAATATGGACTCATGGTGTGGCAGACCTGTTAAAATTCCTGGAATCCTCAAATGGATTCTCCCAACTACATTTCACATGGCCCTATTCTGAATCCCATGCCACTTTCCTTAATGTTGATCTCACCCACGGTGAAGGTGAGCCACAAATTTCCACCCACATTAAAACTGTTAACAAAGGACAGTACTTACATTTTGACAGTTATAATTTTTTCTGTGGCAAATATTCCCTACCACACAGCCTTGGTATTTAATGCAAACTTATGTGTTTAGATGCAGACTCTTTACAGCAGTACAACTTCATTCTTGCCTCAGCCTTCACAGGATGTAATTACTGCACTAGCCTACTTCAAAAGCAGATTTACTGGGCCATAACATCCAGTTCTGGTACTGCTGATCCCTCAAAAAATCAACTTCAGAGTACACCACTTGTAACCCAGTATTATCCTGGTCTAGAACGTATTAATCAGCTGTTTTGATAAGGTGATGACCTCCTAAAATCATACCCTGAAATGAGGTCCATTCTGTCTGAGATTCTGCCCACCACACACAGAACAGATTACTGTCACCCTCCCAATTTCCACAATGTCCTTGTCAGACTCTATGCCCTTTCTGCACCCATCTTCCTACCCTATGGCTCCTACACCAGTGACCACCTCACTGCACGACTTACCCTATGCTCTCTCCTGCCACCACCAATGCCAGCCCTGTAACTGGCAAAACATATACCATCAAAGATAGAGCCACCTGTGAAGTAAAATAAATAAACTCACTGAAGATATCACAAAAAATGCTGAAACATGTTTGGGAGAAGACAAAACTACAAAGAAGTCTTGTGTAAGGTGGAATTCCTCTCCAATTTTCTTAGCAAGTATGGAAATAAGTCAATGATGAAATAAATATTTCATAACTTTGAAATTATTTTGTATTATTTCTGTCTTTCTCATGTTAATTACAAAACTGTTCCTCCAACCATATTCTACTACTTGATTTCTTAATTTCTTAAATGATTGCTTATTATTGCTATATTTGTACTGGAAAATGCAGTGGTTTATGTTGCTGAAGGTACCAAGTTTTTGGCATGAATGCATTTATCTACCTGTACAATATAATAACCTTGGTAAATAAAAAGAAGTAAATTTGTTCCTTCATTTCATACATAGTTAAAGTTTCATAGTTAATTATATGCAAAGAGGAATGTCATATATTGCATTTATATTGCCATATTATCATGTTTATTAATTACATGATTAATTTGGCGCTTGTAAAGGAAAGAGTAAAGGTAATCAACCACCATATAATTGAGGTACTGACTGGCTGACAGACACCTAGTCCACAAACAGATTTCCTGTACTATATCTGTTGTGACTCGCCAATCATTCAAAGTGCCGCCGTGCATTCACGTGCGTCCTCTACATGTGGCGCTGTCTGCCAGCCACACAGCAGCCATGCCACCTAAGCGGCCAGCCAGCCAGCAGCCACTAGACTTGGACTCAGTGCTCATTTGAATGTTATCATGTTCACGTCTTCCTTGGTCAACTAGCTCAGTGACTTACATAAGTTGTGTCGTTCTGAAATATATGTGTTCAACTTGATGTTATAACAATTGGCGACAAGGAAGGGATTTTTCCTTTTCATCGTTGACCCACAGGTTTCCATGGCTACTTTAGAGCAGCAATTGCAAGGACTCATTGAACAGCAAACGCTTCTCACATCGGCGATTCGCGATTTCGTCCCGGCATCCAATGTGGGCCGTTTCTCGTTGTTGTCTATACCTCCTTTCCCTCCTTACGACGAGACGGCGGAAGACTGGTCTGATTACGAAAAATGTCTTCGGCAGCACTTCTTGGCATTTCATGTCACGGACAAACAAACATATAAGTCTCTGTTCCTTTCATGCATTTCACTTCAAATGTATCGATTGTTGTCGCAATTGGCTCCTTTGAAAGATCCTGCGTCTTTGTCCTTTGCTGAAATGTGCTCACTTCTGTCAGTCTATTTTCATAAGCAAACACATGTGGTTGCCTCTTGTGTTGCCTTTTATCGTTGTCAAAAACAACTGAATCAATCCTATCGCGCTTGGGCTGCTGAGCTTCATGACCTCAGTCGAAAGTGTCAATTTGTTACTGACATTCACAAAGAATCCTACACAGATACAATGGTACGGGATGCTATTATCCGGTCGGCGCCCGACATAGAAGTGAGGCAACGTGCCCTTCAGTTGGCAAATCTGACTCTAGATGAAGTCCCATCCATCGCTCAGTCTTTTGAAATTTATCGTGTCACTGGAGCGCAAATAGAGGCATGGGGTGATGTCGGGGACATACAACCTCTGTGCACTGTTGACGACGCGTGCAGTGTGTCCCCGCCAGCTGACGTGGCCACAGTACACTCCCAAGTGCAGCCTCGGCCTAACCATAAACAACCCTCTCAGAAACTGCAGCAAAACCCCTGGCAACTTCTTCATGTCCGCGGTGTTTTACGAAACATTCACACGAAGATTGTCCCCAACGTTGGGCTGTGTGTCACAATTGCAAGAAGAAGGGTCATGTGTCTTCCATTTGCAAATCCGACCGCATACATGATGTTCATGAACATGACGCTGATTCTGCTTCTGTGTTGTCTGTCAATTGCAGTTCTTCCCTTTCAGGGAAGTTATTCCTCACAGTCCAAATTCTTGGTCAGAATGTTTGCATGCAGGTGGATACTGGTTCAGCTGCCACTATCATTAATTCTCGACATATCTTCAGTTGGTTTCTCCACTCCTATCACCTGTCACTCTGAAATTACGGACGTACAGTAAACAGAAGATTTCTCTCTTGGAACAATTTAATGCTGAGGTATCTTACAAATCTGTCGTTTGCACTGTTCCCATACTTGTGGTCGACCAGAGTAATGCAGAAAATCTTTTTGGTTTCAATGCCTTTCACGTTTTTGGGTTCTCCATAGATGACTCTGTCAAATCTCGTCTCTGGTGCTATTCCTTATGCTCAACTGGATTCCTTGTTGATGACATTTTCGTCCCTTTTTTATCCTGGGTTAGGCCGTGCAAACAAATTTGAAGCTTATATCACGCTCAAACCCACTGTTTGGCCTAAGTTTTTTGGACTCGGCCCATTCCTGTGGCCCTTCATGATTAGGTAAAACGGGAGCTGGATCGCCTCACTGCTCCAGGGGTCTTGCTCCCTGTCACTTCCAGTGAGTGGTCCTCTCCTGTCGTTGTCGTTGCTAAGCCAAATGGTGATATTCATCTCTGTGGCGATTTCAAAGCCACTGTAAATGCTCAATGCCTTTTTCTGATGGTTCTGAACAACCCATTGCTTATGCCTCCAAAACGCTCACAGATGCCCAACAAAAGTATTCTTAAATTGAAAAAGAAGCTTTGGCCATTATTTATGCTCTTCATAAGTTTGGTGTTTTTCTCTATGGATCCAAATTTCATCTTGTTACGGATCACAAACCACCTGTTTCCTTGTTTCATCCATCAATGTCACGTGCTGACAGAGCTGCACACCACCTCCAGCGTTGGGTTCTTTATTTGTCTCGTTTTAATTATGAGATTCATTTCCAGCCGACAGCTCAACATGTGAATGCTCCTGCACTGTTTCGTCTTCCCATGGGGACGGATCTGGCATTTGATAGGGATGAACTTTTGTGTTTCCACCTGGATGTTGCCGAGCAGCGGATTGTGGACAGAATCCCCATCACTGGGGACCAGCTGGCGGCTGCTATGGTTCTGACCCTACCCTCTCCTGGGTTTTATGCTGTATTCAGAAGGGTTGGCCAGATCATCCATCCACTAAGACTTCTGATCGGTTGCAGAACTACTATGCTTTACGCTACCGCCTCATGGCTAGGGGTGGTGTTAGCCGCCTTTCCACCGAAAATGCTTCACCACGTGTTGTTGTACCTGCGTCTTTGCATGCTTTGGTCTTGTGCCTCCTTCAGCAAGGGCACTGGGGTGCCTCTCGCACAAAATCTCTGGTGCGCCATCATGTGTACTGACCTGGCATCGACTCTGAAATAGCACACATGGTCGCTGTCTGCGGCCCTTGTGCGTCACAGGCTGCCACCCCGAAGTCATCTTTGTCACCGTGACCTTCACCTGAGACGCCCTGGGAGTGCATTCATGCTGACTTCATGGTACCTTTTTTAGGTACTTATTGGCTACTCATAATTGACGCCTTCTCTAACTTTCCTTTCATTGTCCATTGCACGTCGCCTACCAACATGGCAACCACAAATGCTCTCGCCCGCATTTTTTCTTTGGAAGGCCTTCCCTCTACTCTTGTTACTGATAATGGTCCGCAATTTGCCTCTTCTGAATTTGTGGATTTTTGTGCTTGTCATGGCGTCATGCATGTCACAGCCCCTCCGATCCATCCACAATCAAACAGTGAGCCTGAATGACTGGTCCGCACATTTAAGGCTCAGATGAGGAAACTCCTGACTTCTTCTGCTGCTGATGATGCGCTTCTCCAATTTCTGGCTTCTTACCGTTTCACTCCCATAGGCGACCACAGCCCGGCTGAGCTCTTACATGGCCGACAGCCCCGCACGCTACTTCATCTTCTGCGGCCTTCCACCTCACGGTCATGGGTGCCTTCGCTTGGCCAGTTCACCACCGACGACCTTGTATGGGTACGGGGATATGGCAGGCGGCCAAAATGGAATCCGGGCCGCATCTTATGATACCGTGGCCGAAGCCTGTATGAAATCCAGACGGACACAGGTGTTGCAGTGCGTCATTCGGACCAGCTTCGGCCTCGTGTGCCGGCAACGCCTGTTCTGAATGCCGCTACACCACCTTCGGCTCTACCTGACACTCGGGATCTTGGCATCTCTCATTACTCACAATGCAGCCCTCTCACCATCATCTCGGTGCCAGTACAAGACTAGATGCCACCAGGAGACGTGCCCATGCAGGAACCAGATGATCATCATCTGTTGAAGCAACTCTACTTGCCTTCTTCTCCTACGGACACCGACACATCACCCATGTCTCCTATTATATCAACCAGACTTGCCGCAATGGGCATATTGGTGCATGGGGCCCCAGCAGATTCGACCACTACGTCTCCTGTCATCTCGACCTGTTATCATCGGTGACACTTCCGTCCATACGGAAAGCCTCCTCCTCAAGACTTTAGGGCCAGTCAAACAATGCCTTTGGACATTAGCAATCTACAGGCCACCTCCATCAAGACAAGTGCAAAAATTTCAAAGGGGGGAAAAGTGTTGTGACTCGCCGATCATTCAAAGTGCTGTCGCGCAATTACACGCGTCCTCTACATGCGGCGCTGTCTGCCAGCCATGCAGCAGCTGTGCCACCTAAGTGGCCAGCCAGCCAGTGGCTGCTAGACTTGGACTCAGTGCTCATTTTAATGTTATCATGTTCATGTCTTGCTTGGTCAACTTGCTCAGTGACTTAAATGTGTTGTGTCGTTTTGAAATACATGTGTTCAACTTGACGTTATAACAAAATCTACTGCCAATACTGCTCCAACTACTTCCACAAAGCAGCCTATGAAGGAGCACTTGGTTATCAGTCAGTATCACCCTGGACTGGACTAGCTAAATCACCTGCTTTGTCAGGCTTATTACCTAGCATCATACCCTGAAAAAATGACTGTCCTACCCCATAATCCTTCCCACTCTTCCCAAAGTGATATTCCGCCACCCTCTAAATCTGTCCCACTCCCCCAAATTGATATTCTGTCACTAAATCTGTCAGTACTCAAGCCACAGCTACTTGTAGCACCTTAACATATGATTCACATCCTTCTGGAAGGTTCAGATGCAATATCTATCCCATCCAGCACATCCTGTTATAGTCCTGTCACAGACACATTGTACCTAGTCAGAGGCTGTGCCTCCTGTGAAAGCACTTTTACCATGGAGTAGCTATGTTGTAACTTATGTACAGACTTTAATGTGAGTCTGACCATCAATTAACTGTCTATCCAAATTTATAATGGACACTAGAAAATCGTTTCCATGAGCAAAGTTGACAAAAGAGTGCTCAGCACAAAATACGTAACATAAATTGGGGTTTCACAACCAATGCCATCTGGATCGTCGTTCCCTCCTCCTCCTCCTTCTCCCCCCAGTACCAACAAGGGCCCATAGGAATTGACATTTTTGAATGAGGACTGAAAGAAGCTCTTGGAAAAATTCAGCAACCACCTCCTGCAGAGGCCCAAGCAAATGACAATCAAATTCAAGGGGACAACTATTACTTATGGCCATATACTAACATGATATGGGAGACTCACAAAAAGTAGAAAATGTCTCTTCAAAACTACACAAAATTATACTTGTGCGAATGAGAATTTTGTAATAATTTAAAAGGAGACATGAATTATATGTGTGTCTGTATTTATTATTTGAAATATCAGTGAAAATCCGTAGAAACAGTTGAATTGGACTAGAATAAAAGATTATAGGCTTATCTGATTATATTGGCATACTAATTTTAGTATGTACAATACACTTACCATGAATACTGACATTTACTTCAGCATATGTTTCTGTAAGGGAGCCATGCAGCTGTCCAATGCAGAACCATTTTCCTTCATCTTTTTTACTTGCAGCATTTATTGTCAGACCACATTCACCATGATCTAAGCCCTGACCATAATATTTATAGATGCTGTTTAGAACTGATGAATTGTACAGTGGTGAAATAATTGTACCATCAGGGTGAATGAACCAGCAAGTAGCAAGGCTTGGTGCTGTCATTCGAGACGTGAAAACAGTACGGCATAAAATTGAAGTTGTTTCACCACTCACAGCACTCACTAAAGGTGTTACAGCTATGAAATTATTTTCTGTAAATAAAACATATCAAATTATTTCTTCCAGTCATATGTTTTCCTGAACTGCTTCTTTTATAATATTGCTTACTAAGTCCATATAAACTATTAAATGTCTTAATTTAGTTATACAGTGTTAAAGTCTATATATGACATCTAGATATGTGTTAATTTAAATTTACATAGTGGATGTAATGAAATGTCATTTAACATTTTTGTTGCAAATGGAAATCCAAATGTTCTGCACTGTGAAAACCAAATGAAATAATTCACATAAATTAAACACAAAGAACAAAACTTGCTGTTGGACGGTTTCCTTTACAGCACCACACTAGAAAGTTTAGATCCAAAGATAATTAAAATATCAAGAGATTTGGTAAAAAATAACAAATAAAAGCAGTAAAAGATTGTTATGTCTGGAAGGAATCAGATAGAACAAAACTGACTCTGTTAGGTGCTGGTGAATTTTCTGGATTGTGTAGTCATGGTCAACAAAACCATTTTGTTCCTAACATTTGAGAGTTGTGTAGGACAACTTCAGAAGTACTTCTGCTTCCATTGAATTTTTCTGTCATAAATATACTGAAAATGAGGCCTGATCAGCAGAGATAATTCTTATCAAAGATAAAACTTAACTAACAAAAACAAGCAATGGAAAATCCAGGATGGAATGTAACAATATAATGAAAAGGATATTTGCTACTCACCATATAGTGGAGATGCTGAATGACAGAAAGACACAACAAAAAGACTGTTAGAAAATTAGCTTCCAGCCAACAATGCCTTTGTCAAAAATAGACAACATACACATATGTACGCACTCACACAAATGCAACTCACACATACATGACTATAGCCTCTGGCAGTTGAAACCAGACTGTGAGCAGCAGGATATTATGGGAGAGGCAACCAGGTGGAGGTAAGGAGGAGGATGGGATGGGGAGGGGAAGGATAGCAGAGTAGGAGTGGGGACGGTAAAGTGTTGCTGGCAGTGTGCAGGGATGAGATGGAGATTGAGGTGGCTAGGTGCACTTGGGAAGTTAGACGGAGTGCAGGGGCTAGAGGGGAGTTAGTGGAAAGGGAGAGAAGTAAAAAGACTGGGTGCATTGGGCTGAAATGGAAACTGGGAAAGGGCTAGATGGGTAAGGGCAATGACTGTGTAATTTAGAAAAGCTCATGTTGGTGGGAAGGTTCCAGATGGCACAGACTCTGAAGCAGAGATTGAAATTAAAGATGTCATGTTTGGCGGCATGCTCAGCAACTGGGTGGTCCAGTTGTTTCTTGGCCATAGTTTCTCAGTGGGCATTTATTGGACAGACAACTTGTTGGTTGTCATGCCCATGTAGAAGGCAGCACAATGATTGCAGCTTATGTTGTAAATCACAAGACTGGGATAGGATGGAGTAGATGGTGGTGGGAGCATGTACAGGACATGTCTTGCATCTTGGTCTATTACAGGGATATGAGCCATGAGGCAAGGGGTTCAGAGCAGGGGTTGTGTAGCGACGGACAAGGATACTGTGTAGGTTCGAGGGACAGCAGAGTACCACTGTGGGAGGAGTGGGAAGGATAGTGGGTAGAACATAACTCATTTCAGGGCATGTTGAGAGCTAGTCAAAACCTTGGCAGAGGATGTAATTCAGTTGCTCTAGTCCTGGGTGGTACTGAGTTATGAAGGGAATGCTCCTCTGTGGCCACACTGTGGTGGAGCTCAGGAGGTGTTGGGAGACTGGAAAGACAAGGTATGGGAGACATGTTTTTGTACAAGGTCGGGAGGGTAATTATAATCTGTAAAGGCCCTTGGTATACTTTGACAGTGGCTGCTTGTCATAACAGATGTGACTGCCATGGGTGGCTATGCTCTATGGAAGAGATTACTTGGTATGGAATGGGTGGCAGCTGTTGAAGAGGAGGTATTGCTGGTGGTTGGTAGGTTTGATGTGGACAGAGGTCCTGGTGTAGCCATCTTTGAAGTGGAAGAGAGGAAGGTGGCTTGATGGGTTGAGTGAAGGTTAAGCAAATGGGGGAGAAGTTGTAAGGTTATGTAGGAATGGGAGAGGGTGTCCTCACTGTTGATCAAGATCATGAAGATCTTATCAATATATCTGAACCAGGTGAGGGGTTTGTGATTCTGGGTGCTTAGGAAGGATTCCTCAAGATTTCCCATGAATAAGTTAGCTTAGGATAATGTCATGTGGGTGCCCATAGCTGTACCCTGGAATTGTTTGTAGGTAATGCCTTCAAAGGAGAAGTAATTGTGGGTGAGGATATAGTTGGTCATGGAGACTAGAAAGGAGGTGGTTGGTTAACTACTGAACTGCCATATGTATAAGATGAAAACTTATCTGGCAGTTCTTAGGATTACTGTCCATATATTATTAAGTTTCATAGCTTTCCTTTCTGTTAAAATTGTCCCCATATTTGTATATTTTGATGTCTTCTCTGTATAGCCATGGATGATAGATCTCTGGGTGGAAAGACTAGACAGAACCAGGAGCACCTCTGGAGATGTCCAATGTAACTCTAAAAGAAACATTAAGAACAAAAAAGTTTAATGAACCATGGTCAAACAACTCAGACATTCACCAGCAACTAAGAAATCTAACAGCTCAAGTTACAGAGAAGTTCATCAGGATTTAGATCTATCAACACTACAGAAATAGCTTCAGAGATGAAATTTACATTGTTCAACAATAGAGGAAACTATGATAAGGGCATTGCATTCTGATGGATTTGCAAAGGAAATAAGGAGTCATGCCTGCAGCAGTACTGATTAAAAAAGGTTGCATGGGCAGACATGTCTGTGGGGGTGGGGGGAGGGGCAGGGGGATGATAGGACTGCAGCAAACATGAAAATGTAAATCAACCTGTCACTAGCAGCAGACTCAACTACCAAGTTGAATTTCCAAAGAGAAACAATATATCCTATTATATGACTTTATAAACACCAAATTATATCTATAACAGTGGTTACCATGTGACTTATCACATTCATTCCATCTTTTTATGTACACATTCTGAACTACAGTTTACTTGGTTCTAACTGTTGCATTTTTTAGT
Source organism: Schistocerca cancellata (assembly GCF_023864275.1). Classification (NCBI taxonomy): domain Eukaryota; kingdom Metazoa; phylum Arthropoda; class Insecta; order Orthoptera; family Acrididae; genus Schistocerca; species Schistocerca cancellata. The sequence continues at coordinate 767,602,194 of NC_064628.1, forward strand.
TTTCTTTTGCAGGCCTGTTTATATCATTTTCATGTTGATATGACTGAAAGATTTCAAGGACAATGATTTGATAACTTCACTCTGTGACTGTGTTAATCATACCGGGTGATCAAAAAGTCAGTATAAATTTGAAAACTGCATAAATCACGGAATAATGTAGATAGAGAGGTACAAATTGACACACATTCTTGGAATGACATGGGGTTTTATAAGAACCAAAAAAATACAAAAGTTAAAAAAATGTCCAACAGATGGCACTTTATCTGATCAGAATAGCAATAATTAGCATAACAAAGTAAGACAAAGCAAAGATGATGTTCTTTACAGGAAGTGCTCAATATGTCCACCAACATTCGCCAACAATTGCTGTAGTTGAGGAAAAATGTTGTGAACAGCACTGTAAAGCATGTCCGGAGTTATGGTGAAGCATTGGCGTCGGGTGTTGTCTTTCAGCATTCCTAGAGATGTTGGTTGATCACGATACACTTGCAACTTCAGATAACCCCAAAGCCAATACTCCCACGGACTGAGGTCTGGGGAGCTGTGAGGCCAAGCATGACTAAAGTGGCGGCTGAGCACACAATCATCACCAAACGATGTGTGCAAGAGATATTTCTCGCGTCTAGCAATATATATTTTTTTTAATAAAATCCCATGTCATTCCAAGCATGTGTGTCAATTTTTACCTCTCTGTCTCCATTATTCCGTGGTTTACTAAGTTTTCAAATTTATACTGACTTTTTGATCACCCGGTATATATTTGCCACACTTCAGTGTTAGATTACTGCACTTGAAAAATCACATTATAAGACATCAATTGAGTGTACAGTGTAATATGTGACTAGCTGTTTACCAGTACATAATTACAATAGATGAGACCTGATGTGGCCATAATCAGTAGTTCATTCAACAATCAAAAAGAAATTAAAGTGTTTGAATTGTAATCTCAGTGTGGACTGAATCATTGATAATAATCTACATTTGGCAATCACTTTTCAGCCAGATTTGATGGACACACATCTACTGAAGGCATATTTGTACAGATAATGGCTACACTGCAAGTCCTGTGAAATATTTTTTTTAGATTATCCACCAAACACTTTTATCTCTACAAAGAATCATGTTTCCTTGGAAAGTAACAATAATAATAATGATATGGGAATCATAGTGACACATCTGTAGCAAGGTATAATAAGAAATTATTTTGAATTTATCACTTATTTGTTGGTATATTCATTAGTATATTAAAAAGATGTCAGAGCAAAGTCATTACATTTATAATTTTTCATCATCATTGGTAGGCCGACAGCATTTTGGGTGGTATCTGCCATAAATACACATTACAGACTTGCACATTTTATAAATACCATTTTTGGACATGCATATTTCATTTCTGATAACAATGGCAGAAAACAAACGTACTTAGCAATTAAAAAGAATGGCCATTCAGAAAAATGTCTTTGATAGAAACAGTGTGTATTTCAACATAGCTATAAATATCGGACCTTACAGCTAATTTAGTATAATGGAGTGAACAGTAAAGTAAGTCTTCTATGGAGGGTATTCTTCTCTAGCTCTACTGCAACATAATTCATTCTGCAACTGCCTCAGGAAATTTTGTCATTAATGCCACTGCTTGACAGATGGCATTCTTGTATGGTATTTGACAGGCCTGTAAAATTTTGGATGCTAATTAAGAGAAGAGAGCTTGAGAAGAACCTCAGACTAGAACAGCATTTGCTGGATCTATATGTGTGCTGGGTTGTATGAAAGATCAGCAGAACTTCCCTTGTTAGAACAAAGTGCTGTGATAACTAATTTGAAACTGAACTTCAAGTGCTCCATTATTATTACTAGAAAGAAGATTGATATTTAAGTCTAAACATACAATGAGTCTTCATTTGATTCTGCATAATCTTTTTGACATTCTATTTTATTGCTGGATGAAAATTACGATTTTATGATTTCTAAATTGTCAGCACTAACAGCTTCTGGGACTCCAGATCAACTGTTTGGCACAGCACTCAAAGTGCTCTTCAAGACAAAATGCATTACCCTTTTGTGTCAGGGACCTGACTCTGAGTAGCAGATTATTTTCCAATATTGTTTAACAATCACAGTAATATAACAAATTTCAACACCTCTTTTCACACTGATTACAGAACAATATTTTGCATGGAAATAATATTGACATTCCTCACAGAGATTTCTGTCTTTCATGATTCGACACTAATATTTTATTGGACTACATAGATTGGCTTTGGTGGCTGTTTCACACACACCATTGTTGACTGCTGGTGAAATAGAGGCGGGGAGGGCTCTCAAACACAACACAAGCTCAAAGTTTAATCACAGTGATTTATCAGATTAATTACATTTAGTTAATAACTTTGTGAATACTGAAGCAATGAAAAGTTATAGTTATAGTCATGAATGACTGCAGCCAAATTTAGGCTAGTTCTCTGCAGTTAATGTTTTTCTTTTTTGAAGAAGGCTGAAAGCTTATATGTAACAGACTTTCTTTCATCACTGTCTGCAACTCAGTGTATCATCTTTACAGTGAGCAGCAATGTATCCTTTTCATAATATTGTTGTTACTCCAATCTCCTCCCCATGAACCATGGACCTTGCCGTTGGTGGGTCGGCTTGCGTGCCTCAGCAATACAGATAGCTGTACCATAGGTGCAACCACAACGGATGGGTATCTGTTGAGAGGCCAGACAAATGTGTGGTTCCTGAAGAGGGGCAGCAGCCTTTTCAGTAGCTGCAGGGGCAACGGTCTGGATGATTGACTGATCTGGCCTTGCAACACTAACCAAAACGGCCTTGCTGTGATGGTACTGTGAATGGCTGAAAGCAAGAGAAAACTACAACCGTAATTTTTCTCGAGGGCATGCAGCTTTACTGTGTGGTTAAATGATAATGGCGTCCTCTTGGGAAAAATATTTCAGAGGTAAAATAGTCCCCCATTCGGATCTCCAGGCGGGAACTACTCAAGAGAACATCGTTATCAGGAGAAACAAAACTGGCGTTCTACAGATCGGAGCGTGGAATGTCAGATCCCTTAATCGGGCAGGTAGGTTAGAAAATTTAAAAAGGGAAATGGATAGGTTAAAGTTAGATATAGTGGGAATTAGTGAAGTTTGGTGGCAGGAGGAACAAGACTTTGGTCAGGCAAATACAGGGTTATAAATACAAAATCAAATAGGGGTAATGCAGGAGTAGGTTTAATAATGAATAAAAAAATAGGAGTGCAGGTAAGCTACTCCAAACAGCATAGTGAACACATTATTGTGGCCAAGATAGACATGAAGCCCATGCCTACTACAGTAGTACAAGTTTATATGCCAACTAGCTCTGATGATGCCAAAGAAATTGAAGAAATGTATGATGAAATAAAAGAAATTATTCAGGTAGTCAAAGGAGATGAAAATTTAAGTCATGTGTGACTGTAATTTGGTAGTAGGAAAAGGGAGAGAAGAAAATGTAGTAGGTGAATATGGATTGGTGGTAAGAAATGAAAGATGAAGCTGCCTGGTAGAATTATGCACAGAGCATAACTTAACACTTGGTTCAAGAATCATAAAAGAAGGGTGTATACATGGAATAAGATAGATTATATAATGGTAAGACAGAGATTTAGGAACCAGGTTTTAAATTGTAAGACATTTCCAGGGGCAGATGTGGACTCTGACGACAATCTATTGGTTATGAACTGTAGATTTAAACTGAAGAAACTGCAAAAAGGTGAGAATTTAAGGAGATGGGACCTGGATAAACTGACTAAACCAGAGGTGGTACAGAGTTTCAGGGAGAGGATAAGGGAAAAATTGACAGGAATGGGGGAAACAAATACAGTAGAAGGAGAATGAGTAGCTTTGAGGGATGAAATAGTGAAGGCAGCAGAGGATCAAATAGGTAAAAAGACGAGGGCTAGTAGAAATCCTTGGGTAACAGAAGATATATGAATTTAATTGATGAAAGGAGAAAATATAAAAATGCAGTAAATGAAGCAGGCAAAAAGGAATACAAACGTCTCAAAAATGAGATCGACAGGAAGTGCAAAATGGCTAAGCAGAAATGGCTAGAGGACAAATGTAAGGATGCAGAGGCTTATCTCACTAGGGATAGATACTGCCTACAGGAAAATTAAAGAGACATTTGGAGAAAAGAGAAGCTCTTGTATGAACATCAAGAGCTCAGATGGAAACCCAGTTCTACGCAAAGAAGGGAAAGCAGAAAGGTGGAAGGAGTATATAGAGGGTCCATACAAGGGCGATGTACTTCAGGACAATTTTATGGAAATGGAAGAGGATGTAGATGAAGATGAAATGGGAGATATGATATTGTGTGAAGAGTTTGACAGAGCACTGAAAGACCTGAGTTGAAACCAGGCCCCGGAAGTAGACAACATTCCATCAGAACTACTGACGGCCTTGGGAGAGCCAGTCCTGACAAAACTCTACCATCTGGTGGGCAAGATCTATGAGACAGGCGAAATACCCTCAGACTTCAAGAAGAATATAATAATTCCAATCCCAAAGAAATCAGGTGTTGACAGATGAAAATCAATGCACTATCAGTTTAATAAGTCACAGCTGCAAAATACTAATACAAATTCTTTACAGACGAATGGACTACTATCTTTCAAATTTTGAAGGTGGCAGGGGTAAAATACAGGGAGCAAAAAACTATTTACAATTTGTACAGAAACCAGATGACAGTAATAAGAGTCGAGGGACATGAAAGGGAAGCAGTGGTTGGAAGGGAGTGAGACAGGGTTGTAGCATGCAATGAAGGAAACAAAAGAAAAATTTGGAGTAGGTATTAAAATCCATGGAGAAGAAATAAAAGTTTTGAGGTTGGCCGATGACATTGTATTTCTGTCAGAGACAGCAAAGGACTTGGAAGAGCAGTTGAACAGAATGGATAATGTCTTGAAAAGAGGATATAAGATGAACATCAACAAAAGCAAAACTAGGATAATGAAATGTAGTCAAATTAAATTGGGTGATGCTGAGGGAATTAGATTAGAAAATGAGACACTTAAAGTAGTAAAGGAGTTTTGCTATTTGGGGAGTAAAATAACTGCTGATGGTCGAAGTAGAGAGGATATAAAATGTAGACTGACAATGGCAATTAAAGCGTTTCTGAAGAGGAGAAATTTGTTAACATCGAGTATAGATTTAAGTGCCAGGAAGTACTTTCTGAAAGTATTTGTATGGAGTGTAGGCATGTATGGAAGTGAAACATGGACATAAATAGTTTAGACAAGAGGAGAATAGAAGCTTTCAAAATGTGGTGCTACAGAAGAATGCTGAAGATTAGATGGGTAGGTCACATAACTAATGAGGAGGTATTGAATAGGATTGGGGAGAAGAGAAGTTTGTGGCACAACTTGACTAGAAGAAGGAATCTGTTGGTAGGGCATACTGTGAGGCATCAAGGGATCACCAATTCAGTATTGGAGGGCAATGTGGAGGGTAAAAATCGTAGAGGGAGACCAAAAGATGAATACACTAAACAGATTCAGAAGGATGTAGATTGCAGTAGGTACTGGGAGATGAAGAAGCTTGCACAGGATAGAGTAGCATGGAGAGCTGCATCAAACCAGTCTCAGGACTGAAGAGCACAACAAGAACAACAACAAAAACACACTCCAATCTTGACTTCCCACTGTCCCTCCTTGGGATCCCATTACATACCACTCTGTAGCATCCATTGTTAGCAATATGTCATCAGGTTTGATCAAAAAACTCATACAGTGAACTTTTTATTTCTTATATCTTTTTATCATATAGTTCATAGCCTAATTCTCAGATTAACCTATTTTCTATGAGTTGATTCATTACCTGTGAGTCCACTTTTTCTTCTCGTTGCTTTCCTCCCATGTTTAGGACTCTTCCAATTATAACACTATTTATTCTTCTCATTCTGCTTACCAAAACCTAAAAATCTGTCAAGTGCCATGTCTTGCCCTTTCTAGTTTTTTACATGTATATTACATAGACTTACTACCATTATAATTGCTGAGCCACTCTCCTAGATTTCATTTATTTTATTACAGAAACTCTGCTGACATGCAAATGCTTCATGCTCTCAAATTAAAGTCCCACCACCCCCTGTCGCACTACCATTTGTGTCTATATGGCACCTTCTTTAGAACAGCTTCTGTCCCCCGCATCCCTTCTCAACCAGGATTCTGTTACTATGACATCTGCTTCACTTCCCTTATCTGATGTACTGAATTTTATACCTTTTATGACTCTATTGCTACAATTTAGCACAATATATTTCAAGGCCTTTATAAATTTTAGTTTCTGGCTTCTACAAATTAACTGCTGGTTTCACATCATCATCCACACAGCTCAGTTCCATACGTGCAACACTGAAATTCATCAAGAGCTGACAGGCACTAGCCATTCAAAGATCTATCCAACTCGCCAAAGATTTACTGCTTAAATGACAGTGTTAATACTCGCACACCAGTTGTCTTGTAGACTTTCTCTTCTTTCTTAGTTGAACTAAAAATTCCTTCTGATGGTAATGTGGCACCATTTTACATCTGGCCACAAAATTGTATTCAATTTGTTCTACTACCACTTTTCCCTTTTACTGGTGAGTGCTGTTGCTGGTTCTATAGATGGTTATGCAGTTGCTGTTTATGTTGTTGGTACTGCTGTTCCTACCAGAAATGTCTCTGCTGTATTATATTGTTCAAGCTGTTACAACTTTTATGTCTGTTTTTATTGTTCTTGGTACATTTATTTCTGTTGTTCTTGGTGGAGTACCTGCTTTTCATGTTCATAGATAGATTGGTGTTATTGTTGGTGCCACTGCTGCAGAAGTTGAGCATGTTTACAGGGAAGCAACTATACTGTTGGCTGCTATATTTATGCAGCTCTTCATGTGAATCACCTTTCTATGGTATAATTGACTTTGTATTAGCATTGCCTTTATGTGATTACAAATGTCTTCAGTTATTAATTCCTTGTCTCTATGACTGAAGTTAAGACTGTTTTGGTATGATTTTTCTTCATCATTTTACTTAAATCAAATACATATCTAGACATAAATATTTTAGTATACTATGATTTGGTCAGAAAGATCAGATGGAAAAGTGCTACTTTTCAAGAAATGTGCTATGGTGTATTGGTTATAGTCATTAGATGGCAGTGGGAGGGACACCAGTCATTCCTGACACCTGCAAATATTTAATATTTCTGATTTCTGAAATGTTCTGGTAATTCCTGTTTCACAGAATATTGAAACATGCTGTAAAATTATATGTATGTATAAAAAGGATGAAAATCTTCTGAGGCATGCAGTTCAACTCTATCTGTACTTTAATGTCTGTGTAATATTTATTCTTGTTGATGACCATGCTCCTTTACTGTGCATCTAAAAATTGAAGAGCAAGAAGACGAGTCAGTGCTCTCTACCCAGCCCCATCACAAGGAGCACCTGCAGGCTGTTTAATGAAGTTATACCAACCGTACTCAGTGCATATTTTAAATCAGTGGCAGTTCAGTGCAAAGACACACACACAAAGCATGAAATGTATTCACAGTTGCTAATATCAATGACCATTAGCTGAATAACGGAATGACAACAATGAATATTTCTACTGGACCAAGACTCAAACCTGGATTTCCCTCTTATCACGAGCAGTTGCCTTACCATTAGGCTATCTGTGCACAATCACAGCCAGACCCCAACTCCACATGTCATCAATTATGTGTCTACAACCTGCACTTGTACATCCATTATGTGTATTCCTGTACAGCAGAGAGATGGTAATTGGAAGTCTCTTCCCTGGTGTTGGCGCATAAGTACGAAATTGCAGTGCCTGTGTTGTTCAGAATTATGATGCAATGTTCCTGCACAGCAGCAACTACAGCAGTTATGAAATACTTGAAATGTATTTGCAGTTGCAAATTTGAACAATCATCAGTTGCATAATGGAATGACAACAATGGAAATTTATGCTGGACTGGGTTTCAAACCTGGATTTCACACTTACCAAGAGTGGTCTCCTTACTGTAAGACTGTCCATGCACAGCTGACAGTCAGACTCAAACTTCCATGTGGCGTCAACCCCATCGGTCTGGCTGTGAGTCATGCATGGATAGCCTACTGGCTAGGCAACTTCTTGGGATAAGTAGGAAATTTGGATTTGAGTCCTGGTCTGGCACAAAGTTTTATTGTATCATTCATTATACAGCTGGCAGTTGTTCATATTCACAACTGCAAATATATTTAATATATTTCATAATGGATATACTCATGTAGTGTCTGTTCTGTTGGACATGCATTCATTTCCAAAGTAACATTGCATTATAATTCTGGACAACACAGGCACTGCAATTTCATACACCCAAAAATTGTTTACTTTCCACCGAATACCTTAACACTCTGTGAATACAGCAATTAGTAATTAATTGACACAAGAGATGCAGATGAACATTTAATGGCATAACATTCTACCAAAATCTAGAGTTGCAATCAAGCTGCTGTTGTCACCAGCAGCTGCAGACAGTGACCTGTTGTTGGCCGCAACATTTTGATATTGTGAACCAACAACCACTGGCAGTTCAGCCCTACTATTGCTACAAGATCTGGGACACACAGTGAGACCCAGCCAGCATGACACTACCACTCTCCAACCTGCATGGTCTGTGTTAAACACATTGAGCAGTTCCTCTGGGCAAGCCTGCCCATCCTTGGCTGTTTGTCCCCTCACTGTCCCGACGTAGCTAACAACTGCCAGCCAAAATGCAGAGGTAGCAAAAGCTGTACACTGTTGTCCTTGAGTAATGCAGCAGTGCAGCACACCCATGCCACTGCACCCAGCACTGAGGGCCAGCGTCCAATGACTGTTGTATGTCTGCTGCAGACACATTGCTCTGCATTTATTAAGTATGGGAGTTGTAGCATTCTTTTGGGAAAGACAACTTCTCCCACCACAAGTGCTGTTCACTCTTCAGTTTACATTTGGACTATATCTGTTACTTGATTTTGATTCTATGTTATAGTGTTTGGTGGAGACAATAAGCATTTCAGAAACAGACATTGCCATGGCTCTTCTAATACTAGACAAAAAATATCATCTTCATGGGCAGAAATCTTAGTACAAACACTACATTCTTCATACAATTCACAATGTCAAGGTAAAAATGGATACAAAAGCACCTGGACATCAACCATGCAGCAGTGCTGAAGTGAGATCCTGGCCAAGGTCCATTAAATAGTTGAAGGAATTTAACCCTGCCACTCAAAACAGCAGATGAGATGACATTATATGTCTCAGAAGTATCTTTTACTTGATGGAACAGCCTAGAAATGGTTTGAGAAATTATTAAGAACCCACTAAGAGATATGATTTTATATTAAAGGTGAAACACAGTAAGACAAGAATTACATTTAGACAATGCTTGTACATCTTGATGAAGCATAACTCACAGCATTCAGCCCAACTCCATTTACAACACAGTTTGCAGACAGTATACCACTCAATATACCTTCAAAATGATATCATTGTTCAACATATAGTTTATGAGATATGACTTCATAAACAGTGAGATGCTTAAAATGGAGCAAATTACCAAGATTATATTCATGCAGTATTTTATAATGAGACCACTTATGGACTTCCAAAGAGCTTTAAGCATAATTTAAAACCTTTCTAAACCTTTTCTCACTTATGCACTTAGTGCCAAATATTTAGCACATTAACTCAGTTGTAAAGTAAACAGATGTTTGAAACTGTTTTATTAATGGGAGTTCACTTCTCTCAAGAATGAATGGTTTGTTGTAATATCCTATGTAACTAGTTACTTCTGAGAATTTAATGGTTTCTTAAAATTTCATTAGCTGTAGTACATCAAGCATTTGTGTTGGTATATATTTGAGTACCAGTACACAACTTAGTAGTACTGTGAGAGTGGCTATTTTAGGTTCCTTTTCTTCAGATGTGGTCAGAAATTTCCAGTGAGATTTGAAATTACTTCTTGCAAATTACTGATGCTGTCACATTGCAGAGAAAGTTTCTCATGGATTAAATGTCTGGTCACATTAAGCAGACCAAGATAAATATCATCTGACAGGGGAGAACATATTCACTGCAGTTTTAGATTTTATTTTCTACATAGGGAGCTCTTAACAATATCCACTGATCAGATCTTCATGTAGGACAAATACGTCACTACAAATTAATTCTTTGGTTCAGTTTGTATCGGTCCACTCTATACAGTACAACTACCTCTATACCTCTATATAACATGAAGCACAATATTATTACATGCACACAAAAACTGTTGTCTTCAAAAATCATTATGTTCTACATACCCCAAACAACAAGTTCCGTGGTGGAAATGTTCATTTCAGTCTCATTATACATCTGGCACCTCCATGTTCCATTGTGTGTCTGCTCAGCTGTTGGAATGATCAACAAACATTCTCCAAATTGAAGGTGACTTTTGTTTCCAGAAAATACTTCACCATTTGGTGAAGAAATAAAGCATGAAGACAAAGGGTATGGTGAAGTGCACAAGATGAATGTAGGAAGGCCAAGCACAACTTCTTTTTTCATGTTCGTGAACAAGTCTGGAATCAGAGATTTCCAAATATCATACATAATCGTGACTACCGAAATCTGTTAAATGCATTGCATAAGTGAGAAACTTTATTAATTATTTTGAAACTATGTTAGCACAACTATTACACAAAGATTTGAATGCAGTCTCAAAAATGTAGAGCACAGTGTCGGTAACCATATCTATAGACATAACATCTGAAGTTATGTTCTTGAGTGTCAGCTTACTTAAGAATGTATAAAAAGAACTTATGTATAATGAAGCCAAATAATTGGGCTGCCACATCAGTAAAATGTAGCCATATATGAAGTTTGGTGATGACATCAGTTTTGTTTATGTGCCTTTCAATCACACAACTAATCAGCTGTGCACTAAGCAGTTACTTTCACTCCTTCTTACATTTGTATTCCAGGCAGAGCTTTCCATTGTAATAAAGATACTTACTCTGACAAAATTCTGCACTAGCCATACAACAATGTGTAGAAATGCTCAATGTGAAAAATTCAGTATCCAAAAACAGCAAATGCTTATTTCAGAACTAATGATAGTTTGAAGAAAAATACATCGCTCTGTGTTTTGTGAGCAGGAGTACCTTGAGATCATATAATACAACACTGTTACTCTATTTATAAGATGTAAAAATCCACTTTCAGAAATCTGCTTGTTCAACCAATTGTTTCAAATTGTTCCTCATCTCCTTTAGTAAGTAGACATGTTGCCTGTTCGAGTAATTTTATTTCCTTCAGATTTGGAATGCTGTGTTACCTATTGTGATATTATTCTATTGATATATACACTCTTTTCATAGAGCTGAGATCAGTTGCAACCATACAATCTATTCCAAATCAATTGCTTCAGATGAAAATTGCTCTGTGAAATATAACCTAAAAATATATATCATGTAACACAATGGATACTGCCAGACACTACATAAAATTGCTTTCTAATTCTGTTCCTTGTCATAACAATCTTTTCACTTTATCAGCTTTCTTCCCATGGTTTAAGGTTTCATATTTTGTTCTGTTTTAGAATTTGTCCCCAGTTTTACTAACATCCATTAGGAGTCAGAACCAACTCTTGTTCACCTTAAGATGAAAGGTTTTGTGGACAATTTCTTCTGTGCTCTATTCCTGGAAATCTCAATGTGAGAGCACTGCTCATTTTAATTTCAAAACTTTTTTTAGCTAAGCCTTTTGAAGCTATTGATATATTTCAGTTGAAGCAAAATTGCTCAATTTTGAGAACTAGTTTCACTTAAAAGATGTTTCAATTAATCAAAAATCAAAAAGATATGTCAATAACTCCTGTAATACATTGCCTACACTAGATAAACATTCAGTTTTGCAATCCTCTGATGAAACAAAATCAAAATATGAAGGATATCCAGAAAGTAATGGACATTTTGAAATAAAAAATTAACAATATGGAGAAACAAAATTTTATTATACACATTTTAAAGGTACACTCTTTAGCTATTTTTCTGCACAAATGCCATTCAAATTGAGGCACTTATCATACTGTGGCACAAGTTCTTCAATTCTGTCTCTGTAGAAATCTACTGATAGCAATTGTGTAACACAGTAGCCATGATCATTCTTGCTGACATCATATGAAGACACTTCCTTCGTTTCTGGGAGAGTTTGTGTGTTCCCATTCAGTTGACTGCCTTTTTGATTCACAACTGACATGCTTCACCCAAGTCTTATCCCTAGTTACAATACAATTGATAGCTCTGTTACCATTTTCACTGTAATCTTTGAGGGAGGTCTGCTGCAGTCAGTGTCTGTTTTTAGTTGTCTTCCATTAGAGTTTTGGAAACCTACCTAACACAAAATTTGTGGTAACCTAGCTTCTCTGCCAAATATTCATGAACCAAACTCTGTGAAACTTGGAGAAAATGCCTATCACTGAGGTCCTCTTCATTAACACTGGTACAGTCATTTTTAAAATCAATTCACCATTGCCTCATTCAGCTTTCACTGAACAAAATCCTAACCACAGAATGGGTTTTTTATTGCATCACACATTTTAACACATCACAGATTGCAAAGTAGCAGAGACATAGACTACACACTACCACTTCTGGATGTGTACTGAGTGCAGGAACAAAATGGCACCAAGATGATTGCTATAGCCCTGCCCAATGCTGTGATACACCATAATGTCTGTTACTTACTGGATAGCCCTCATACATTACAATATTTTTTTTATTTTTACATTTTTCTCATGATTTTCATTTTTGTATGTTTTTATCTCTTTCTCCTCTTTCAACCCAGTGCAAACATTATATTATAAGCTCAATTTGCATGTGAACAGAACTCTCAATGTCATTTTGATGCGCTGAATCAGCCAAATGTTTATCTGTAATAGTTCCTAAAAGTTTTGTGCTGCTTACTTATTTAATTGCCTCTCTATTATGTTTAATATTTACATTATACATGCCACTCTGTCTGGTTTGAAATACTACTGTCATTGTTTTATACTTCTCTAGTAGATACTCATTTGCATTTTTAATACTCAGAACTGCTTCTTTTTCAATTACCTCCTGCGTCTGAGTTGAACAGATTGTTGCCAAGTCATCAGCACACTTTATTAGTTAAACAGTGGAAAATCCAAGATGAAATGTGTGTATGTGAGTGTCTGTTGACTTTTTTGACAATGGCCTTGTTGGCTGTAAAGCTTACTGTATGATAGTCTATTCATTGTGCCTATCTGCAACTCAGCATCTCCGCTATATGATGAATAGCAACAATCCTTTTTGTTAAATCTTCAAATTTATCACATATATTTCGGACAACACAACAACACATATAAGCCACTGAGTAAGTAGACCTGTGTACAAGTCAGTATTCAATTAAACACTGAGTCTCAGTCTAGCGGCCGCCGCTCGGCTGGCCGCTTAGGTGGCGCCGCTGCTGCATGGCTGGCAGACAGCGCCGCACATAGAGGACGTGCGTAATTGCGTGGCGGCACTTTTAATAATCGGCGAGTCACAACACTTTTCCCCCCTTTGAAATTGTTGCACTGTTCTTGATGGAGGTGTCCTGGAGATGGCTAACGTCCATAGGCGTTGTTTGATTCACCGTAAAGTCTCAAGGAGGAGGCTTCCCGTACGGACGGAAGTGTCCCCGATGATAACGGGTCGAGATGACAGGAGACGTAGGGGTCGAATCTGCTGGGGCCCCATGCACCAATCTGCCCGTTGCAGCAAGTTCAGTTGATATGACAGGAGACATGGGCAATGTGTCGGCATCCGTTGGAGGAGGAGGCGAGTAGATGTACTCGTATGGGCACGTCTCCTGGTGGCGTCCGTTCTGGTGCTGGCATCGCGATGACGGTGAGAGGGCTGCGTTATGAGTATTGAGAAATGCCAAGATCCCGAGCATCAGGTAGAGCCAAAGGTGGTGTGGCGGCATTCGGAACAGGCATTGCTGGCACCCGAGGCCGAAGCTGGTCCGAATGACACACTGCAACACCCGTGTCCATCTGGATTTCATATAGGCGTCTGCCACGGTGTCGTAAGATGCGGCCCAGGCTCCATTTTGGCCACCTGCCATATCCCCGTACCCAAACGAGGTCGTTGGCGGTGAACCGGCCAAGTGAAGGCACCCGTGGCCGTGAGGTGGGAGGCCGCAGAAGATGAAGTAGCGTGCAGGGCTGTCGGCCATGTAAGAGATCAGCTGGGCTGTGATCGCCCATGGGGGTGAAACGGTAAGACACCAGGAACTGGAGAAGCGCATCATCAGCACCAGAAGAAGTCAGAAGTTTCCGCATCTGAGCCTTAAATGTGCGGACCAGTCGTTCAGCCTCACCGTTGGATTGTGGATGGAACGGCGGGGCCGTGACATGCGTAATGCCGTGACAAGAACAAAAATTTGCAAAGTCGGAAGAGACAAATTGCGGACCATTATCAGTAACAAGAGTAGAGGGGAGGCCTTCCAAAGAAAAAATGTGGGCGAGAGCACTGGTGGTTGCCGCGGTAGTAGGTGACGTGCAACGGACAATGAAAGGAAAGTTAGAGTAGGCGTCAATTACGAGGAGCCAATAAGTACCTAAAAAAGGTCCCGCAAAGTCAGCATGAATGCGCTCCCAGGGCTTCTCAGGCGAAGGCCAGGGTGACAAAGATGACTTCGGGGCAGCGGCCTGTGACGCACAAGGGCCGCATGCAGTGACCATGTGTGCTATTTCAGAGTCGATGCCAGGCCAGTACACATGACGGCGCGCCAGTGATTTTGTGCGAGACACACCCCAGTGCCCGTGGTGAAGGAGGCGCAAGACCGAAGAATGCAAAGACGCAGGGACCACAACACGTGGCAAAGCATTGTCAGTGGAGAGGAGGATAACACCATCCCTAGCCGTGAGGTGGTAGTGCAAAGTGTAGTAGTTCCACAATGGATCAGAAGTCTTAGCGGACGGGCGATCTGGCCAACCCTTCTGAATACAGCGTAAAACCCGGGAGAGGGTAGGGTCAGAACCCGTAGCAGCCGCCAGCCTGTCCCCAGTGATGGGGAACCCGTCCACAACCCGCTGCTCGGCAACATCCAGGTGGAAACACAACAGTTCGTCCCTATCGAATGCCTGATCAGGACCCATGGGAAGGCGAGACAAAGCATCTGCATTCGCATGTTGAGCCGTTGGCCGGAAATGAATCTCATAATTGAAACAGGACAAGTAAAGAGCCCAACGCTGGAGGCGGTGTGCAGCCTTGTCGGGAAGTGAAGTTGATGGATGAAACAGGGAAACAAGTGGTTTGTGATCCGTAACGAGATGAAATTTTGAGCCATAGAGAAAAACACCAAACTTATGAAGAGCATAAATGATGGCCAAAGCTTCTTTCTCAATATGAGAATACTTTTGTTGGGCATCTGTGAGCGTTTTGGAGGCATAAGCGATGGGTTGTTCCGAACCATCAGAAAAACGGTGCGCAAGGACTGCATCGACCCCGTATTGAGAGGCGCCTGTGGCAAGAACAAGATGTTGGCCCAGTCGATAAGTAGCCAGGCACGTGGCCTGTTTCAGCATAGTCTTTAATTTCCGGAAAGCCGCGTCACATGACGCGGACCAGTGAAAAGGCACATTTTTATGCAACAGGCGATGCAACGGCTGAGCCACCGACGCCGCAGATGGTAAAAACTTGTGATAGTATGCTATTTTCCCCAAGAAGGCCTGCAGTTCCTTAACAGATGTAGGGTGAGGAAGGGCATCGATCGCAGCGACAGTGTGTTGAAGCGGGCGAATACCATCCCGAGAGAGTTGAAACACCAAGTACGTGATAGATGCCTCAAAAAATTGTGATTTCTGAAGATTACACTTAAGACCTGCAGTCTGTAAGACATTAAAAAGTGTGCAGAGATTCTGAAGATGTTCTTCAGTGGTGGAGCCAGTGACAACAATGTCGTCCATGTAATTGATACACCCAGGGACAGGGAGCAATAATTGTTCCAAGAATCGCTGAAAGAGAGCAGGGGCGCTAGCAACCCCGAATGGCAAGCGTTGGTATTGATAGAGGCCGAAAGGCGTGTTAAGGACCAGAAACTGCCGGGAAGCAGCATCGAGAGGAAGTTGATGATAAGCTTCCGACAATTCAATTTTGAAAAATACTGTCCTCCAGCGAGTTTAGTGAACAGTTCTTCAGGACGGGGCATAGGGTAAGTATCGATGAGGCATTGAGCATTTACAGTGGCTTTGAAATTTCCACAGAGACGAATATCACCATTTGGTTTAGCAACTACAACGACAGGAGAGGACCACTCACTGGAAGTGACAGGAAGCAAGACCCCTGAAGCAGTGAGACGATCCAACTCCCGTTTTACCCAATCACGAAGGGCCACAGGAATGGGCCGAGCCCGAAAAAACTTAGGCCGAGCAGTGGGTTTGAGCATGATATGAGCTTCAAAGTCGTTTGCACGGCCTAACCCAGGAGAAAAAAGGGACGAAAATGTCGTCGACAAGGAATCCAGTTGAGCATAAGGAATAGCAGCAGAGACAATATTGACAGAGTCATCTATGGAGAACCCAAAAATGCGAAAT
Organism: Schistocerca cancellata; assembly: GCF_023864275.1. Taxonomy (NCBI): domain Eukaryota; kingdom Metazoa; phylum Arthropoda; class Insecta; order Orthoptera; family Acrididae; genus Schistocerca; species Schistocerca cancellata. The sequence continues at coordinate 767,618,819 of NC_064628.1, forward strand.
GCATCGAAACCAAAAAGATTTTCTGCATTGCTCTGGTCGACTACAAATATGGGAACAGTGCAAATGACGGATTTATAAGATACCTCAGCATTAAACTGTCCGAAGAGAGAAATCTTCTGTTTATTGTACGTCCGTAATTGCCGAGTGACAGGGGACAGGAGTGGAGAACGCAGCTGAAGATACGTCTGAGAATTAATTATAGTGGCAGCAGAACCGGTATCCACTTGCATGCGAACATCTCAACCAAGGATTTGGACAGTGAGGAATAACTTCCCTGAAAGGGAAGAAGTGCAATTGACAGACAACACAGAAGCAGAATCAGCGTCATGTTCATGAACATCATGTATGCGGTCGGATTTACAAACGGAAGACACATTACCTTTCTTTTTGCAATTGTGACACACAGCCCAACGTTGGGGACAATCTTCGCATGAATGTTTCGTAAAACACCGTGGACATGAAGGAAGTTGCCAGGGATTTTGCTGCAGTTTCTTAATGGGTTGTTTACGACTAGGCCGAGGCTGCGCGTGGGAGCATACTGCGGCCACGTCGGCCGGCGGGGACGCGCCCCACACGTCGTCAACAGCGCACAGAGGTTGTATTTCCCCGACGTCACCCCACTCTTCTATTTGCACCCCAGCGGCACGAGAAATTTCAAAAGACTGCGCAATGGAGAGAACTTCATCTAGAGTCAGATCCACCAACTGAAGGGCACGTTGCCGAACTTCTTTGTCGGGTGCCGACCGGATAATCGCATCCCGTACCATGGAATCGGCATAGGATTCTTTGTGAACGTCAGTAACAAATTGACACTTTCGACTGAGGCCGTGAAGTTCAGCAGCCCAAGCGCGATAGGATTGATTTGGTTGGTTTTGACAACGATAAAAGGCAACATGAGAGGCTACCACATGTGTTTGCTTTTGAAAATAGACAGACAGAAGTGAGCACATTTCAGCAAAGGACAAAGACGCAGGATCTTTCAAAGGAGCCAATTGCGACAACAACTGATACATTTGAGGGGAAATCCAGGAAAGAAACAGAGACTTACATGGTTGTTCGTCCGTGACATGAAATGCCAAGAAGTGCTGTCGAAGACGTTTTTCATAATCAGACCAGTCTTCCGCCGTCTCGTAGTAAGGTGGAAAAGGAGGGACGGCCAACGACGAGAAACGCCCAGCATTTGACGCCGCGATCAAATCGCGAATCGCCGCTGTTAGAAGCGTTTGCTGTTAAAAGAGATTTTGCAAGAGTTGCTCGACAGTAGCCATGGAACCCTGTGAGTCAACGGTGAAAAGGAAAAATCCACTACCTCGTCGCCAATTGTTAAATCTTCAAATTTATCACATATATTTCGGACAACACATATAAGCCACTGAGTAAGTAGACCTGTGTACAAGTCGGCATTCGATTAAACACTGAGTCTCAGTCTAGCGGCCGCCGCTTGGCTGGCCGCTTAGGTGGCGCCGCTGCTGCATGGCTGGCAGACAGCGCCACATGTAGAGGATGTGCGTAAATGCGCAGTGGCACTTTGAATAATCGGCGAGTCACAGCACTTTTCATAATACTGTTGCTTTATAAGACACTGATTTATATTGACTGGGAAAACATTAAGCAGAGAATAAATAGTATATCTTTAAGTACAGAACCTTATGACACACAATTTTTGATAGTTTGTGAATCAGACCTGTAAGTGATTATATTTGCCTCACAAGTATACCTGATTTTTGCAGACTGTTTGTTATTTATCATGTATCATTTTATTACATCATAACATTCCTCTCAATGCACATACTGACATAGTTTTTCCATTAGGCTGGAATGATTTACAAACTCAAGTGCTTTAGATAGGTCCTTAAAGATCCTACAGATCTTCTGTTGCCTCAGAGCTCAGGCTCAAAACACATTCAACTAAATCTGCTGATGTCATTATCCTTGACTACTCTTCTCCCAAACCATGTTGTGTTGAGTACAGAATATGAAATTTAGTTATAAACTTGTAGTTCTATTCCTTATTATCAATTTACAGATTTTCCCTAAGTGAAAATCAATAATATTGGCCTGTTGTTTCATAATTTACCTCTGTTCCCCAGTACTACAGCAGACAAATCTTACATCTTTCATTTGTACAGGGTGACAATTATTAAACTATAATAAAATTAGTTATAAATATGGCATGCACACACTTTATTCAACATGTAAATGTCGCTACAGATATTTGGATTTAGGTTATGACATGTTTGAAATGCCTGCCATCATTGGTGATGATATGGTGCACACAAACAGCAAAATCCTGCATGACCAACTGAAGTGTTGGAACAAAGGTGCTGTTGATGGCCTCCTGAACGGCTGTTTTCAGCTCAGCAATGGGTTTGGGGTTATTACTGTACACCATGTCTTTAATAGAGCCCCACAAAAAGGAGTCACATATGTTCAGATCTGGAGAATGTGGCGGCCAATCAAAACCCATTCCAGTGGTCTTTGGTTACCCCAGAACCAGAATGTAGTCCCCAGAATGCTCCTCCAGGACATCACACTCCTGCTTTGATGGGTTTGAGCTCCATCTTGCACAAACCATATCTTGCCAAAATCAGGGTCACTTTGCATGATGGGGGTAAAATCATCTTCCAGAACCTTCACGTACCATTTGGTAATCACTGTACCATCAAGGAATATCAAACTGGTTATTCTGTGAGTGGACACTTCACACCACACAGTCACCCACTGAGGGTGAATGGACTTCTCGATCATGAAATGTGGATTCTCAGTCCCCCAAATGTGCCAGTTTTTCTGACAATAACAAGGAGCATGCACATGGAGACACTAATTCTCATCATGCCCTGCAGAGGTCCATGCATTTTGAACTTCCTAATGCAAGGTGTTCAGAAGGTATGATGATTTTATTTCATATAGCTCAATAATCGTCTCCCTGTAAGTTAGACTTGATGACTACTCAACTACATAATGGAATAGTAACTGATGTAGCTCAAATAAATGATGATTTACATGATTTATTTTGGCATTAAAATTGGTTGAATATTTGTACATCTATGAGGGGGGACCCAAAAGTAACCGGATTGTTGTCATAAAAAATTTATTGATGAACCTTTTTACAAAGCTACTTCAGTCACCTTCAAAATACTCTCCATTACATGCGATGCGTTTGTCAAGTCTCTTTTCCCACTGTTGGAAGCATGTTTGGAACTCTTCAAGTTTGATATTGTCCAGTGCCCTTGTGAAGCTGTTTCTACTGCCTTCACATTGTCATAATGCTCCCCTTTTAGCGTTTTTTTCGTTTGTGGAAGTAGGAAAAAGTCGCACGGGGCTAGGTCCGGCGAATACGGAGCGTGGGGAATGACAGACCGCCTCTGAGATGCCAAATAGCGGGTCACTCGTAAGGCCGTGTGTGCTGGAGCGTTGTCGTGATGCAGAAACCAGTCACCTGATCATCAAAGTTCCGAACATTTCCTCCTCACATCCTCTCGCAGACGCCTTAAAACATCCAAGTAAAAGTGCTGGTTAACAGTCTGGCCAGGGGGTATGAATTCCCGATGCACAATTCCACGAACATCAAAAAAGACAATGATCATCGTCTTCACATTTGACCTCACTTGCCTTGCTTTTTTTGGTCTGGGAGAGTTGGGAGTCCTCCACTGGCTTGACGCTTGCTTGGTTTCTGGGTCATACCCATAACGCCAACTCTCATCCCCTGTAATGACTTTGTTCAAGAAGTTTGGATCACGTGCAATCTCTGTTTTCAACTCCTGACACACATTCATGCGGATGGTTTTTGGCCCCTGTGTGAGAAGGCGTGGAACAAATTTAGCAGCAACACGTCTCATGTGCAAATCCTCACTCAAAATCCACTGGCACGAGCTCCAAATGATTCCTGTCTCTGCTGAAAATTGGTCAATTGTTTGGCGACAATCCTTGTTGATCTTTTGGCAGACCTTTTCAATGTTCTCCTCATTTCGTGATGAAGGGTGTCCAGAACAAGCTTGGTCTTCAACACACATCTCACTACATTTAAAGCGCCCAAACCACTCAAAAACCCATGTGTGGCTCATAGCGTCCTCCTGGAAAGCTTCCTGAAGCATTTTTTGTGTCTCTGTTGCAGTTTTTTAAGCAGGAAACAAAATTTCACACACACTCTTTGTTCTTTTAAAGTTGCCATAACGACTTCGCAGAGGTAACCCACCAACAGTCAGAGAAACACAATACCACACTTGCACATTCAGCTCTACACTGATGCCGTCTGCACAGCTGTTTCATGAAGGTCTCTACTAACACCATCTAGTGTGAGAACCCTGCACTACGTCTACAAGTGGCAGCGCCCTTGGAGTCCGGTTTCTTTTGGGCCCCCCCTCGTATATTTTTTCTGTGATATCTACAATAACATTTTTGGTAAATGTAATACTAAGACAGGCATATCTGACTGCAACTCATATTAAGCTACATATTTGGTAAAGGTCCTATACAAATAATTCAGACTGCAAAGCTTATATCATATCTGACTTACAAATATTGTGTGGTACCAAGGTTCTAAGTGCTGCAATCAGAACCCTTAAACATCATAGCAAAGAAATGAAGATGGAGTGGTAATGTAGAATGATCACACATTTCAGATACTCAGTGGTAGTAACCACTATCTTTGAAGAGAATGTGTTGTTCAGATTGCCCTCTGACAAACAGGGAATGAGATAGCTGTATGAGATCTTGTGTTCTACTCAATGGTGATTCAAACCATCACACATCACATTCATTCAGTATGCTACTCAATAATGAAAGCTGACAGACTGCACTCATCTAGAAGTATTTAACATTAGGACAGGTTGACTGCAGCAATAGCTAACATCAGGACACGCTGGCTTGAGATTAATTCAAAAGCACTATGTCGAGCCACTCATTCAGTAATGAAAGTCACATGTGTCGTTACAGTATGAAGCATTTGCAATTTCTGGAGAATACAATCAAATTTAATGGCATGTAAGGCAGTAGTACAGCTCATAGTGGATGGTACCCAACTGTTAATTCACATATGTCCACAACCTTTGCAATGCTATAGCATTGGGCCAACATAACACAGGAAGCTCATGAATGTGTTCCATCATGTGTCAACACGAGGATTAGCCTATGCTGTAGTCACATTACATGGTGTAGTACTTGCTTATTAATGTGTATGATATTCTTTAAATCACTCACTGACATGCTGATATTATGGTGCCTGACATTAAACAGACACTGTGACTTTGTCATAATACTAAGCTTTTCATTGGTAGACAAATATGCCATCTCACAACACTTCTTGTGGAACACACTCCTACAGATCCTCGAAGTCTGAATGCATTCAGTCCACCTTCTATGCATTTTAAAACTTTCACTAGTCTTAGTGCACCAGTACCATGTTTTATGTTTGATATATTTGTGGTGATAATTATAACTAACTTTAGACATTACACTCGAAACACTATGTCTGTGTTGTTCTTCAATTCTAAATATTATTGTGGAATTGAAAAAGTACAGATTTAATTCATGTTATGTAGAGAGATATTCAAATATTAGACATAATTAAGGTAAGAGTACAGACTTAATTCACTTTATGTAGAGAGATATTGAAATATTAGACATGATTTAGGTTTTGCATAGCTTTTAAAAATTAGACCTAGTGAATGATGAGAAGTTTGATAAATACCTCATTCTCTTTTTCAAACCTGGCAGAAGCTCACAATACAATACAATACAAAAATTGAAACTAAATATTCTTTAATCGTTAAAATGAGATAAAATAACTGTCAGTTAAATAATCATTGATAAACATATGTACCTTCTTTCTCTGTACTTTGAGAACCAGGCACATAGACTGTAGAAGTGTACAGTGAGCCACTTGTTTTCATAACACAGAACCACAGTCCATAATCTAAGAAACTTGGATTTAGTATCATAACATGGCAGCTGTCATGGTTTACTTTGTAACTAAAATAGTCACCATTACCAACATTATTACTGACATGGAGTCGTTTCTGGAACAAACACAAGATTTATTTGCAAATACTAAAATTTGAAAGCCCACAATATTATTTTATCTAAATTTTTTGTTTTATTTTTATATGGTTGCTGTTTCAGTTTGTGAAAGAAAACAATTATTTTATGATTATTACAATAACAAAAATTACAGGAGAGAAATCATAAAATAAAACAAAGAAAGGCAGCCACTCAATGAAATTGACTGATTTATACCACACAGACTTACACAAAAACACACAGATTTTACTAGCTTTTGTGATACCACAATTTACACAGTTTAAGAACATATTCTTACACAGATACACCCAAACACATTCACTGACATAAAAACTGGGCTAAAAACTACGCATTTACTTATTTGTGAACTGAGTGTTCATGGTAGGACTAGATGCCTCATACATAGGAAGCTGTGTCAGTGGGGATTTCAGATAATTCAACCACAATTCAACCTCTCCCCTTGCCAACAAGTACAAAGTGCTGTCTGAAACTGACAATGAACGTGGGTAGGTGCATTACATTTCTCCTGTTGCAAAGTCTTCACCATTTCATGACACGTTCTGATAGGTGCGGACAGGAGGAGGCCTGTTAATTGCCAGTTGTTCAAATATGTGATTAATAATAGTACCCCTTAGCAAAATGGTAACAATATATGGGAAGAAAAGCTAGGTGTAATTTGTTTGTATGCGCAGCATCTCATCATCACAATAGAGGGGCCATTACAGTGATAAGTCCTCATAAAGCTTGCAGACAGCCGCAACACATTTTATAGTGATTTGCAATATAAAAGGAAAAGTGTAACAAAACTCTGACAACTACCATACTTCCAAAAACTAACGAAAAAAAGGCTGTTAGTGAGGAAAACAGGTGCAGTTCACAGTGCGAATATAATCATGGCAATGCAGTTAGTGACTCCTTCAACAAACTCTGTAATATCTCCACAAAACATACACCAAAGTGCAATGTGATTTTACTCACAGATAATCATAGAAGAAATCTAGATGAAATCCTAAATAACTCAAACAATAATTTTCAAGTGAGCAGTGTTGTCAAACCTGGAGCAAAAACAAAAAAACATTCTACAAGGTGCCGACTTGAAAGGAAAATACTGCATAGCAATTATTTCATAGTTTGTGTAAGTGGTGCATATGATGTGGGAAGCAATGAAGCTGGTGTCTAAAATGAAGTTCTGAAGGATTTCCTTGAAGAAAATAACCAGAACACACAATTGTCCCACATTGGTATGATCTGATCAACAACTCGTGTGTAAACAAGGAAATAAGAAAATCAAATATTATAATTAAGGCACTATAATTCTAGATACAGGGAAGTTGGATGAGGCCAACACACTAACCACGGATTTCATTTGAATTATGCAGGTAAACGTTATTTGTGTGATAAATGTAGTCAAATAATAAAAGAAAGGATTGAACTTAAAAGCCTTATGTACATAAAAACAGTTCATGAGTAAACCAGCCTTCACCATGTATACATGAAGGTTAAGTACTTGATAACAACATCATAAATGACAGTAAACTCTAAATAATATCACAAAACATCCAATATATTACCAACAAAGTAGAACAAATTGATGAAGTTTTGAGTGTTATTAGTCCTCATATTTACCTCATGCATGAAATAGGGTGCAAAACTGAAGAAATCTGTAGCATTAATTTAAGTAATTATAAAATGGTCAGTGTCTATTGTATGAAACAAAAAAAGGTGGGGGTGTTGGTATTTATGTCAAAAATAATGTCCAGTGTGAAAAAATTGATTGGGCAAATAAACTTGAATGTGAAATGGTTTTTGAAATAGCTGCAAATACTTAGAAATAGCAGTTTAATAATAGCTAGCATGTACAGACCCCCAACAGTAACATGGAAGAAATTTTCTGTCATTTAGAGCAATTTGATGACAAACTCTCACCTCATAAAAAACAGTCTATTGCAGTAGGAGATGTGAACATAGACTCCTTAACTAATAGCATAAATTATTTTAGATATATTGACATTTTACAGTCCTATAATTACACCCATGTGAATTCAGTGCCAACAAGAATTACATGGGAATCTTAAACATGTATTGACCATGTTATTACAAACTTATGAAGGGAAGACCTTGTAGTTAAAACTGTTGGGAATCACATTTCAAACTATAGTGCATTAATCCTAGAGCTTCATACAGACAAAGAAACAGTATCTGATGGGGACCTATTTTCCTACAAAAGAAAGCTTGACTATCATACATTGAAGGAAACAATGACACACATAAATTGGCATCAGAGAGGCCTATATGAAATAGAAGATATTTAAAAGTGGGATAAATTTTATACAACATTAACCCATTGTCTTAATCAAGTGCGTCCAGTGTTCCAAATACTAAAGAAAACTGACAGTTCCAGGAATCTTATACTTCCTCCTAACATGATAAAATTAAAGGAAACTGCAGTAACTCCAACCTAAATATGAAGCCTGTAGAAAAACCTACAGGGGAACACTTAAGACATTAAAATCACAGATGTATGCTGAACAGATGAGGCAATCTAGTAATGTTATCAAAACAGTAAATAAGGAAAGAGGAGGGAGCGACAATGCAGTGTGCAATAACGTAATAATAAGTTACAGTGAAGAATCGCTGAGTGACCCAAATCAAGTGTGTGAGAGATTCACAGAGCAGTTTAGTAAGATGAGTAGGAAGGATGTGATTGAGCCACCACAGGTGTTAAATTCCAGTAATGTCAGTAATTCATTCTTCCTGAAGTGTGTTAGAGAATTGGAAATCCTGAAAACCAGTTCCAACTCAAAAGCAAATACATCTAGTGGCTGGGAGGGAGAGAGAGAGAAATGTGGGGCTGATTGTCCAAGCCTGCTAGATTCCACTGCTATTGCAGCTCAATCATGGTGAATGGTAGTCCTGGAGCACTGGACAAAGAGTGAGTGACAGATGGTAAGAGTTGTGAAGCAGCCACTTAAGTTGAATGCAACTACATTTAGCAGTGTGCCTCATCAACAGGTGGTCAAACTGCACTCTCAGACATTTTGGCAATAGTCATTCATTCATGTGGTATGTGGCCATGCCCACATAAGAAACAGTACAAAAGCAGAGTAGGCATGTGACATGACTACTTCCATAGGTGGCTCTGATTCTGATAAAGTATCACATGTCTGTGATGGTATGGCATGGATTCATATTTCAGAGGGATGATATTTCTCATATGAGAACTCTTAGGAATTTTCTTTAAAATATCATCAATTTATTATTTTCTTAATTTCACATGGGGAAGTGGTCAGAGCATCAGATCAATAAATTTTATGGAGCTTGCTTTTTCAGCATACTAAAATGTTTTCTTCTGTTGCACACCTTGACAATATAGTTTCTACTGCAATTAAGAAATTATTACCAAAAATAACTAACAATTGTGAATTAACATTTATAATACTTCCATTTAAATCAATAGAGAGCTTATCTTGTTCTGAAATTTGTGGTCCTGTTTCTTGTTACCTTCACTCTTTTATTATTTACATGTAATTTTAATTTATACAGCTTGTAAGGCCTGACAATAGTGTGAGAATATCATTGAAAAAGGATAGGATAAAGCTCTGTGTGTTGCTCTTGGGTGGCACATATATACAACTGAATATCTTTTTCCATTCTTTACAGCATAATATGAGTCTAGTTCTGTAAACAATTTGGCTAAATTGAATAAGCTTGTACTTAGGTTTACATTAGATTACATTACATTAATACTTGTTCCATAGATCATAAATATTACATTTTGTAATGATGTGGAACATGTCAGTTTAACATATACAGAAACAGATATGAGAGTGAAAAGATAAAATCAGCTTTTTATCTTAAGCAGTATAGCCTTGTCAAATGTTAAAAATAAAAATGTTAAAATATCACATCAAACAAACTTTTTCAAGAGCACATAAGGCAGGTTTCACTACATGTAATAAAACTTTTCTTCTACTATATTAATCTAAATCTTCGACCAAAGAAAGGCAGAAATACTGAATTCAGTGTTCCGAAACTGTTTCACTGCGGAAAATCGTAACACGGTCCCTGACTTCAGCCGTCGCACGGACGCCAAAATGGAAAATATTGAAATAAACGATATCGGAATTGAAAAACAACTGCTATCACTTAGTAGCGGAAAAGCATCCGGACCAGACGAGATACCCTTAAGATTCTACAGTGATTATGCTAAAGAACTTGCCCCCTTTCTATCAGCAATTTATCGTAGATCGCTGGAAGAACGTAAAGTACCTAGCGACTGGAAGAAAGCGCAGGTCGTTCCCATTTTCAAGAAGGGTCATAAATCAGATGCGAATAATTATAGGCCTATTTCGCTTACGTCAATCTGTTGTAGAATAATGGAACATGTTTTGTGTTCTCGTATTATGACGTTCTTAGATAATACAAATCTCCTTCATCATAACCAACATGGATTCCGCAAACAGAGATCATGTGAAACTCAGCTCGCCCTATTTGCCCAAGAAATTCACAGTGCCGTAGACACTGGCGAGCAGATTGATGCCGTATTCCTGGACTTCAGGAAGGCATTTGATACGGTTCCGCACTTACGTTTAATGAAAAAAATACGAGCTTACGGAATATCGGACCAGGTTTGTGATTGGATTCAGGATTTCCTAGAAGAAAGAACACAACATGTCATTCTTAATGGTTCAAAATCTGCAGATGTAGAGGTAATTTCGGGAGTACCGCAAGGAAGCGTGATAGGACCTTTATTGTTTACAATATACATAAATGACTTAGTTGACAACATCGGTAGCTCCGTGAGGCTATTTGCAGATGACACGGTTGTCTACAAGAAAGTAGCAACATCAGAAGACTCGTACGTACTCCAGGAAGACCTGCAGAGGATTAATGCATGGTGCGACAGCTGGCAGCTTTCCCTAAATGTAGATAAATGTAATATAATGCGCATACATAGGGGCAGAAATCCATTCCAGTACGATTATGCCATAGGTGGTAAATCATTGGAAGCGGTAACGACCGTAAAATACTTAGGAGTTACTATCCGGAGCGATCTGAAGTGGAATGATCACATAAAACAAATAGTGGGAAAAGCAGGCGCCAGGTTGAGATTCATAGGAAGAATTCTAAGAAAATGTGACTCATCGACGAAAGAAGTAGCTTACAAAACGCTTGTTCGTCCGATTCTTGAGTATTGCTCATCAGTATGGGACCCTTACCAGGTTGGATTAATAGAAGAGATAGACATGATCCAGCGAAAAGCAGCGCGATTCGTCATGGGGACATTTAGTCAGCGCGAGAGCGTTACGGAGATGCTGAACAAGCTCCAGTGGCGGACACTTCAAGAAAGGCGTTACGCAATACGGAGAGGTTTATTATCGAAATTACGAGAGAGCACATTCCGGGAAGAGATGGGCAACATATTACTACCGCCCACATATATCTCGCGTAATGATCACAACGAAAAGATCCGAGAAATTAGAGCAAA